>NC_141385.1:21298737-21905244 GCF_017979445.1 Akebia trifoliata
ACTTTTCACGTTTTAAGTCGGTTTTTAATGTTTTAGGATGTTTTAGAATCGATTTTTCGTAAGGAATTCAATGAAAATATTAGTTTGTGTCATTTATGAAATTTTTTGTGTGAAATGGTTGTGAACTTTAGGAGGGGTATTTTCGTAATTTTATCGAATTCTGTTAAAATTGGTGAAATGATTTATTTGGTTCCGATTTGTTATTTTATGTGTTCAAAAGGGTTTTTCTAAACGTAATGTAAGCTCTAGGGATATTTTAATTTTAAGGGTATTTTGGTCATTTGATCATTTTTTAGTGATTTTTATCGTGAAGCTTCTTTTTGTTTGAAAAATGATGATTTCTAAGCTTTTGGGGTTATATTTTCCTAGTATAGCGTGGTTTCTACAGTTTTGTTAATTTGAGATACCTCATCCGGATTTCTAAAACATATCTGGTAACGAAATAAAACATTGGAATAATCATCCATCATTAGGAACCGTTGCGATCGGATTGATGAGTTGATTAATCAGGCGAGTGCAAAAATGGGGTGTCTACAGCCACCTAATACCTCAGGATCGGACATGGGAATTTGTATTAGCGTTTGGCGGGACGCCACAGATGGTATCAAAGCATAGCATTAGATCCGTATGAGATACAGATCTGCTATGTTTATAGGAATTGGCTGATACCACAGATATTATTGCGATAATCATAGAGTGTCAATAGGAATTTGGTATCCGAGCTCATTAGTAGTTCCGTATTGGAATTACGAGTTCTTCCATGTCTAGATGTCTATAGAGCCTAGTATGCGTAGTATAGTATTCTAGGTTCATTCTGTTACTAATGAAAATGGTATTCATTATTATATTCCTTATTATACTAGTAGTTAATGCTTCTATGAAAATGACATTGGTGTGATTCGGAGAAGTGCCTTGCTTATGATAAAGTGAAGATTTCTGAACTTACAGGTTAGGAAATATGCAAGGAAATATTGGTGCAACTGGACTCGTGACAATGAGTCAAATTGGTGGAGAAGACCTACCTGGGTCGAGTAAACTCACCAAGTTATAACAGTTGATAGAAGCAGTGTCAGAGTTATCCCAAAGGCAGGCTCGTATGGAAATGAGACAATCGGAGATGTTTGAGACTCAAATGATTATGGTGGGTCAACTGACAAAGAGATTAGAGAGGATAGAAGAAAAGCTCGACCACCATCTTAAGGATAAATCCCAAAAGGATTCGAGGGTAAACATCCCAACATAGGGAGGACTGCGAGAAGAAGTAGGAATATTACAATCATCTCTCTCTTTCTTTTCTTTCTTTCTTTTTTATTTTATATATATAATAAAAAAGAATTATTAAAATTTTCATATAACTAAAAGATATTAAGAGCTCTCAAGAAGAGAGTCTTTGGAATGAGGAAAGAGTTGAGAATAGGTTTGTATTTATAGGTTTAAAAATCCCTCTAAAAAATTTAGAAAGCAATGTGAGATTTACAAATTATTTGAAAAAAGAGCCAAAAAGTACTTTTACAACCTTCAATCTATGTGAAAAGATATCAACTAATAGAAATGCTCTAAATAAAACATACTTACTTTTACTTTAACAAAATAGTACACTAATCATAAAGTAATGTTCAAATATCATTTTAAATTTTATTTGAATCAATTCTAAATAAATATTAATCAATATTTATTTTAACAAAAACCATGCTTAAAAGTTGAATTGGTGTTAGTATTGTATTTTATCTTTGAATTTAGGAAGATGTTTCTTTAAGCCGACTCCAAATTTTAATGCAAAAATTTTCATGGTGAGGGTCATCTGTGCCATACACCTTAAACGAGGCTTATATATATATATATATATAATATCTCTGGATTGACATGAAAATAGATTAACAAAATCTTATGTTGATAAATATATATATATGGGTCGCGTTCGGACGACAAACATTACCGCTCACATCTCTACAAACTATTCCAGCCGTTCGATTGTGCATCGGATAGACGGTCAAGATCATTTGTTATTTTAACATCGATTGTAAACTAACGAATTTATGGTATTTACAACTTCCTCCCCATAAAACAGATGGAACGTAATCAGATTTATGTCTTCCTCTTCGATTCACTCTTCCTCTTCTCCTCAAACCCTAACCATCTCCATTGTTTACTCTCCGTTCACTGACGACGACGTAGATCAGGCAAAGAAATCAGGCGTAGATCAAGCGATAAAAATCCAACCATATCCATCATTTACTCTCAACATTAGGGTTTCTGTAAGTTCTTGTTTCTGAGTCAATATTCTTTGTTGGTGATCTTTATCTCTTATATGTTCTTTCGATGTTTGAAAATCGCAGAGAAAAGTTGTAATAGAAGACTCTCCATGACGACCAAAAGCTCCTTCAAGTTGGAACACCCCCTTGGTTTGTTCTCTCTCTCATTTGGAGTTTTTTTTCCTGAGTTTATTTATGGAATTGGGATCGTTCTTGAGGAACCCCCTTTAGTTCTGTATTTGAGAATTAAAAGGGTTATTTATAAATTGGTTTTACTTTAACTATAATTCAATTCTGCTAGATGATCATGTATTTTGTGAAAAAATTTCCCTAAAATTATCTAAAGTTCATATTTTTTTATTTGGGTATGTGTTGAAATTGTGTTCTTGGTTCGAATTCACTCAATTCATGTCTTATTGTAGAGTTTAGTGGGGATTTTTGGGAGAATTATGGTTTTATTTAGGGGAAAATGGCTTACTTGAAGCATTTGTTCCTAAACATATGAAGAGGAAGTTTATTCCTTAAAAGATATGAAAATATGTTGTAGCTTGCAAGAGAAAAAGTGTGTGGATTTGATATTGCCTTCAGTGAGGGAAAACATGAAAGCGGGATGAGGAGTTGGGTCTTTTGACCCGTGACAACATTATCACCACTACCAATAAGATTTACCAGGTAATTTACTTAATTGAACATCATTATACGGTTATCATTTTCTTAAGTTTGCATGTATTGGTAAATTTGTATGTCGATTACTAGAGAATCAAACAGGGTAATAAGGCCTCGATGTAGCCTAAAGTTTACTAAAGCCTCTAATTTTTGTTCTTAAAGTATAACAGATTGTTATTGACAAAGAAAGGAGATTAGCTAGGAAAAATGTATAAGTGTGATTCAATTTCCATCATAGTTTATATTTTTGATGTATTTTCTATGCCTTTTTATTAATGTTTACGATTTTATTTATGTTTCTTTGGAGAAGGAAGAATAGATTTATTGTGCAAAAACTTATTCACTTTGTGTTTGAAGAAAATGCTCAAAGGTGTTACATGTTAAGCATATGTTGCTTACGGCCCAATAAAATAAATAAGCTTGTTCACTGGATGTTTGAAGAAAATCCCCAAGGGATTTCTTGTTAAGCATGTGATTCCTGGAAAGCCATAATCTATTGTCCCGATCTGTGCATCCAATATCTCTAGTGTGATTGCCCAAGTCCACAAAATATGTCTGATTGTCACTTCATAGGCTCATTGCTTTCACCTATCCCATAGTCCGTAAAATTCCTAAACGTTAATGTGCCTTCTCATCACTACTTTAACGTTGAATCTGAAATGATTGGTTTGACTACATTGTTGTAATAACATTTCCAACTCACGGGGATTGACTACGTTTGTGAATTCTACCAAACTAGCTTGGAAAACTCTTGGGGTTAATTATTGTGATTTGAGATTCATCAAAGTTAACTTGTAAGTAGGATTTGTTATTAATTTTGCATTTTAGAAGAACAAAAAGTTGATTAACATGATACATATATATATATATATATATAGGGAGGCGTTCGGCGCCTCACCGTTTAAAAAATATTTTAGCAAACAAATTGGGACCATTCGATAGCACTAGTAGCCGACCAATCTGCTGGAGAACAGAGAATCATGGCACTTGTTTTTGGTGTAATCCTCCCTCAACTGTTTTAACCAATAAAAAGAGAGATTCTATTACCATACCAACTTTTGCTAACAACACCTCAATTCATGTGTAAATCACCACAGAATTCACACACATCTTGGGGTGTTGTTAGTTAATCGGTGTGGCAAAATAAGCTCTCTAAAAAGACTGTATTTTGATTTGATAGAATTCACACAGAATGTGTTTGTTTTGTTGTTGTTCTTTTCCTGGGTGAGCATGTTTGTTCCTACTGCATTTAGTGTATTTGGTTAGTATCTATTGTTTTAGAAAATTGTAAACCGTGTCTATTACCAAAGAAATAAATGTAAAGAAAAAAATTAGTCTTTTTATAGTCATCTTTATAACATATTCGTGATCTCTCTCTCTCTCTCTGCACATACACAGTTCACTTACACACAAGGCTCATGTATTGAGGGTTGGGACCACCATTCCTTAGGAATCTAGGAGATGAAACGACCTATCTTCTTTTTTTAGAAGGTAAAACGACCTATCTTTGTTGGTAGTGGCTTCTTCAGCGTCCTCAAAGAGGGTATTAGTCAATGGATCTCATCCCTCCATGTGTATTGTCGATGTACATTGCATGCGAAACACTAAGCTAGGTCGTTCATGACTCGTGGGCACAAATGCAGTTACATAAGCTTGTGTGATCCAACATGCTAACTACTAGTTTAGTTAGATAATAAATAGGGAATTTAGTTTTAATTTTTACGTGTTTGGAGCACAATCAAAATTGAAATGGTTATGTTTTGTAATTGTCCGAATCTGTAAATATTGCCATTGTGATTTCTTTTCTTCAGGTATGATGCAGTTATGCAGAGCTGGCAAGTCTTATTTAGTTGGGGCCAAGAGTAATGTTCTTATGGTTGGCAGGCCCAAGAAATTGAATTAATAGCCCATCAAGACTTGACAAATGTTGAGCATATAAACAGGAAGGTTTCTCAGGAGATGTTTGACAGCATTATTTGTGAAGTAGTTGAAGAAATTGGAGTACCTACGCACTCGCTGGTTAATTTACATGACTCATTTTAAATTGTGTATATTTTCTAGTAATACATTGAAAGGTTAAATCTGCCATAGTCCACTTTTGATGTTGAATTATTGAACTTCCAAATACAGAGCAATCCTGTCTTTATTGGCATAGCAACATCATTTGACACATTAAGATGGAAGAAACTGTATTGATTTGTTGATGAATTAGATTTATTTGACACCATGTATCAGTTTGTGTCCATGTTGTTACAAAGATGAAAGTTTTCTCCCATTTCTCTCTTACTTTCCAAATTTTGATTGGCCAATATAATTTGTAACAAAGGACATGCATTTGAATGGTGCGTGTCTGGGTAAAATTACCCAGCCAGTTTAAAGGTGACAAGCTCCTTACCAAAAAAGGTTCTAGTACTCTATAACCATATCTACAAGATAATAGTGAGTTGCTTTGCAATCCCCTGAACATATTGAGTGCGTTCGTCTACCCATCTAATGACTTCACCAGCGTTGTGAACGTATTGAGTAGAGTCAACTTGACATGCTATTGGCACAGGCCAAGGTGCCATACTGCAAACAGTTGTCTATTAAAGGTAGCAATCACTGCGACAGTCTTATCCCCACTCCAATTGACCTAGCAATGTTTTTCTACAAATTTATCTTCAAGGTTCGTTCGATCATACACTTTAAAATTAAAAAAAGGCCTTATGGTTTAAGAATGATGTGCCAACTCCCAACTCCTTTCCATAAAACTACAAATGGACATTGATTAGTGAAAATGGACATCAACCCACACACATGGGTGCACACACTTGAGTAGAGTCAACTTGATTGATAAAAGAGGGGAGAAAGGCCACTACAATCATCACTTCATTCTTCCACTTCTTCCCAATGCCACCAACAAGCTTCAAGGAGCCCAAGTTCTGACCATGTGAGGCTCCATCTTCGACATCTCCACATTTGTTACAACAAAGTTTTACCAGGTTAAGGTTTAAATCCCTGAAAGATGAAAATGCTAACAGAAGTGGAGGTTATGACTAAAATATAATAGCATGTGAATTCCATTTACAGTATGACTAAAATAAACACCTCAAAATAGTAATAGAAACCAAGCAAACCATAACTGCACACTCATACAAAGCCAACCAACCCATCTGGTAATTGTTATTTCTAGTAATTATATGAAAGCGCCCTCGATCTACGGGGTACGAGGATCCGCTTTTGACCCTTGAGGTTTGGGAGTCGCCACCTAGTTATTACAGTCTAGGAACTGAATATAGACTTGAAATGGATAAAAACGACTAATCTACTAAAAATACTGAGTCCGGGGATCAAGTTATGGGGTTGGAAGGTGTTAGGCACCAATCCCGCCCGACAAACGCTGATCTCTACTAATTTTCAAATAAACTACATTGCTAAAAGACCTAAATAATAAAGAAAAATTAAAAAATTTATACCTTTCCGAAGACAACGTTCTCGTTCCCTCAGATTCGATAGAGTAACTCCTTGTACAGTACTCCTCGCTTCGTTCTGTATCCGGATCTGATTTCTAATCTCCGAGGTGAGGTATCTCTTTCTTAGATCTGCATTCTTCGGATTTGTTTATGGATTTCTAGGTATTTTTGAAGGGCTTCTAGGTATTTTTCGAGCTAAAATCGAAGTATGGGTGTTGGGTAAGGAGTTGAGACTTCAAAATTAAGATTTATGGGAGGCTAGGGAAGCTTTTTGACCTACTTTTCTTAGGGTTTATTATTTGATACGAAAATAGGTTGTAGGGACTCCTATTTATAAATTTTTTTAAGTGCCTTTTAGATAGAGTTAAGGTTTAATTATAATTCTTTTAGAGAGAATTATTGTTTAATTATAATTCTTTTAGAAAGAGTTATTATTTAATTAGAATTCTATTAAATAAAGTTATTATTTAATTAGGATTGCTTTAAATAGAATTATTATTTAATTAGAACTTTATTAGGATTTTGACTTTTAGTCTCATTTGATTGACTTTAGCCATACTTGATTGACTTTAATATATTGACTTTAGTCTTACTTGATTGACTTTAAGATCTTGACTTTAGTCTTACTTGATTGACTTTAATTTTTTGGAGAACCCCCCTTTATTATATCTTTAATTCTTTAGGCCCCCAGATGAATGGGTCCTTTAATAAATATCTTGGCAACCATCAACAATTTTGCCTGAGAGCCTGATTGATCGATTTTTTGGTTCAAAATTTTAAATTAATTTTATTAATATTTCACTTTACATTATTTAATATTTTATTTATTAATTTTGAAATTTTAAAATTTTTTAATTGAAAAATTACCGTTTTGCCCCTAAAGAGAATTTTTGTGTTTAAAGTCAGTTTTTGATGTTCCAGGATATTTTAGAATCAATTTTTTGTAAGGAATTCAATGAGAGTATTGATTTGTGTCATTTATAAATTTTTTTTGTGCGAAATGGTCGTGAACTTTATGAGGGATATTTTCGTAATTTTATCAAATTTTGTGAAAATTGGCCAAATGGTTTATTTGGTTTCAATTTGTTGTTTTATTGGTTTGAATGGGTTTTCCTAAGCGTAACGTAGGCTCTAGGGTTGTTTTAAGGTTAAAGGTATTTTGATAATTTGATCATTTTTTAGTGATTTTTATCATGAAGCTTCTTTTTATCTGAAAAATGATGATTTCTAGGTTTCTAGGGTCATATTCCTAGTGTAGCGCAGTTTCTACAGTTTTGTTAATTCGAGATACCTCATCCGGATTTCTGAAACATATTTAGTAACAAATAAAGCATTGGAAAAACAATCATGATTGGGAACCGTTGCAATCAGGTTGACGAGTTGATTAATCAGGTGAATGCAAAAATATGGTGTCTACATTATAAAGTAAAGTTAATTTCTTTTAAAAAATATATCATTTTTCTAGTAATAGTGTTTATTAAGATGCCGCAAAGAAATAAGAGATGATATGATCAAATTAGTAAAACTTAACCAAAGTTCGACAATAGAATATTCTGATACAATTGTGAGCATATGATTAACAAAGAAGGGTGATCAGAGTCTCTTTCACATAGTTCTAATCAACCTAGTTTTGATGCTTGAATGCAAGGTCTAGGGATCCCAATACAGATGACCGATTCTACCAGCTAATTCAATACGTATCAAACCCATTAGAAATCTTTTAACTTAAAAACAACCAGAATCGAATGGATTAGTCTATTACATATTGACTTAAGATAACTAGTTGATACCTTGTAATTCAGCCAAACCTCAAGATACCGTAGGAGCTCATTGATGCAAACCAATTCCATAAAATATTTTCACCTGCAAGCCTTCGCAAAAACTTAATAATTAAACCAAGATTCTAAACTATCCATCACATCCAAGTTTTAACTTTCGACTGCATGAATATTCGCCACGTTTTAAAACGAAGATGTGTATAAGAAAACAATACACCGCCCATCTAAAATATTCATATTTATATTATTCTAATATTAATATAATTCAGAGTTAAGCATCAAACATAATAAAACATCTACCTGATTCATACTCATAACCTCTTCCTAGTATTTTAAAATGATAAGGATCATACATCTAGAGGGAATCAGACTTCGTACAACTCGGCTGAGATTCTGTAATTTAGCCAAGCCCCAAGACATGATTATGTCATACCAGTATGTTGTCATATTGACTCTCCCCCAAAACATAAAACATAATGAAATTAAAGCAGTACTCATATGAGATGTCAAATATAACATTTCAAGCGAATAAGAACTTAGATAACATCAGAAGCTCAATATACAATATTCACAACAGATGCAAGACATGGAATAGATAGTAAATAATCCTATAGAAATAATAGCACCAAGTTTATGACCTCCACAACTACCACTCTTTACAAATATTCCGCGACTCCAACCAATATGGTAATCAATCAATCGTAGTGTTCAGCTAAAACACCCAAGAATTCAATCCCTACATTTCCCATCAAACAATATATCAGACCTCAAATTCACCATTTAAACAAAAAATTGGCTAGAAGAAGTTAAAAAAGAGACATAGATAGATAAACCTTTGATTGTGTTTAAGATGAGTTTAATGGATCGAGAGATCGATGATCTTGGTGGAGGATTATCATCGTTGTTGGTCTTCAAAAGGAAGTAATCTATGAAGGTGAAAGGAGTCACTACTTGCATTCTCCAGTTCAAAGTGCTCAACATTAAAAGCTCCATTCTTTGTATGGTTTTAGCTTCAAATACATATTTGGATTCCCCTATCTAGTGGAAACCCATTTCATCAAAACAATCAAATTCAAGTAAAATATAATAAAAGAAAGAGAAAAAAATTACAAAATGTAACAATAATTCAAGAACATTTTAGATAAGATGTGCAATTAATCTTCACCTGTAAATCTAAAGGCATAGCGACTTCAGTGTCCTCCATTTTGGCTGCTAGAGATAAACAAGCTACAACTAATAATTGCATCATCCAAGCTTTACTTCTCTACAAATAATTAAAAATATAGAAAAATTAAATTAATAAAGCGAGAAACAAATTAGTAAAGTAACTCAAGATAATAAAGTAAAAAAAAAGAAGTTTTGGGGTGTTTTTTTTTCTCTCTCAGATAAATAAGCACTTAAAGATCCAAAATTGTAATAAGCATGAACCTGTTAAATTACCACCCAAAAATAAAATGTAACATTAATCATCAAAATAAACAAAAACTCATTGCAGAAACATCGTCAATGGTGTTTTTGTCCTCAATGCCCCAAATGGTATAGAACTTTGGAAGGCTGAACCCTCAGATAGTACCCAAGCCATCTCCGCTGCCATGCTTGACACAGGAAACTTCGTGCTGAGGAAAACCTTCGCTTACAGCAAAGAAATGAAGTCAGATCTGATCCTTCCTCGAGGAAGGAAGATGATGAGGAAGGAAAGAAGACGTAGTCAGATCTGGTCTATAATCTCTGTCAAAGAGGAAGACGTGAAAAAGAAGTAGAGAGAGATCGAGGAATCTGTTGAAGAGGGCTTCGAACGCAGAGGTTAGAGCGAGGAAGATGAAGTTGAGAAACTTCGATTTGTTTCTGTTTGTTAATGAGGAGGTAATTGCAAATTCCAAAATTTCATTTGTGTACAAATGATTTTAACGTAACAAGTGATCTAGACCGCAGATCTTAAATTAATCGGACGACTTAACTCGTTTGTAGAGATGTGTGTGGTTAATGTTTGTCATCCGAACGCTACCCTATATATATATAATATCTCTGGATTGGCATGCAAATAGATTAACAAAATCTTATGTTGGTTATCAACATTAAATAGCCAGTCTTGAAGGTATGCTAGATATTATTACAGAGGGCTGATAATCTGATTAGGCAAATGGCAACCCAATTGACTTATCTGACCTGACAAGATTGGGAACCGTAGATATGCTCTCCTCAGGATACAGAACTATGGTTCCCCATAAAAAGGTGCAATTTTGTATCCCAAGGAGAGAAGATCTATGATTTTTGACTCTACTACGTCAGGATATAGATCTAACTTTTTGTAAAAAGTTAGAATAATATTTTTAACAAAATTGATCTCTATAAATAGAGAACAATTTCAAAAGTCACATTCATTTGTAAATGGATTAAGAAACTAAATAGGTATGAAACCCATTGGAACCATTGGACACCTATTCAGATCAAAGAGTCCATTAAGCACTTTGTTAGCCCCTTCAACACCTTTTGGGTTGGTTTTGGAACCTATCCAAATTTGGACGACCCTCCTTTATTTTTAATTCCTCTCTCTCTCTCTCTCTCTCTCTCTCTCTCTCTCTCTTTCTTTTCTTTCTTTCTTTTTTTTTATATATATAATAAAAAAAATTATTAAAATTTTCATATAGCTAAAAGCTATTAAGAGCTCTCAAGAAGAGAGTCTTTGGAATGAGGAAAGAGTTGAGAATACGTTTGTATTTATAGGTTTAAAAATCCCTCCAAAAAATTTAGAAGGTAATGTGGATTTAAAAATTATTTGAAAAAAGAGCCAAAAAGTACTTTTACAACCTTCAATCCACGTGAAAAGATATCAACTAATAGAAATGTTCTAAATAAAAAATACTTACTTTTACTTTAACAAAATAGTACACCAATCATAAAGTAACTTTCAAATATCATTTTAAATTTTATTTGAATTAATTCTAAAATTAATCAATATTTATTTTAACAAAAACCATGCTTAAAAGTTGAATTGGTGTTAGTATTGTATTTTATCTTTGAATTTAGGAAGATGTTTCTTTATGTCGACTCCAAATTTTAATGCAAAATTTTCACGGTGAGGGTGATCTGTGCCACACAACTTAAATGAGGCTTATTTATATATAGATATATATGTATATAATATCTCCGGATTGGCATGCAAATAGATTAACAAAATCTTATGTTGGTTATCAACATTGAATAACCAATCTGGAAGGTATGCTAGATATTATTAAAGAGTGTTGATAATCTAATTAGGCAAATGGTAACCCAATCGACTTATCCGACATGATAGGCTTAGGAACCGTAGATATGCTCTCCTCAGGATATAGAACTATGGTTCCCCATAAAAAGGTGCAATTTTGTATCCCAAGGAGAGAAGATCTATGATTTTCGAGTCGATTGAGTATGACACATGCCTACGTTAGATAATCATGACTCATTATTAAATTGCTTAATAGTGAGACAATTACACGTACCGCTTGTGACATAAATGAGTAATGTCCCAAGAAAGAGCGACTTGAGAAGCTTTGACCTTGAGACGTACATTTGTCATTGGAGTGCCATGACTTATCAACCTACTCCTTTATAATGTACTTCCATTAGGGCCGAACATGATGTAGATTTTGGAGTGTTCCAACTTGTCAACCTACTCCTTTATATTGTAGTTCGAGTAATGCTGGGGTGATATTAGGATTTACTGTGATTCTCACGTTTTTGACGTAGAGGTATGCGCATAACCGTAGTTCGAGGAAACACATCTATGGCTATATGAAGACCTCTACATCCAAAATGTGAGAATCGTGGTAAATCCCATTGTCACCTTATGATTTTCCTTGTAGTTCTATTAGGACCGGCGACTTCTTACATTTTGGAGTACTACTACTTGTCAACTTACCACTTTATATTGTAATTCCCCGAAAGTCAAAGACATAGATTTTAGAGTACTATAACTGGTCAACCTTCTGGTGGAGACTTTTTATGGCTTCCACTCCTCAAGATTGGAATAATACTCTGATGAAGGTGATGTTGGCGATGATCTTAATCAACGAGTCTCTTCTTCAGGGTTTCAGTGATTCTAAATGGTTGAAGGAGAGAAGGAAAAAAGGTAGAGGCCTAAGTGTGGTGCCTGCCAAAGATCTAGTTAGTAAAGTGATGGTGATTCATACAGAAATGGAAGAAGATTATGATGAGGAAGAAGATAAACTATGAAGTTGCAAAGAGATTTTATATCCAAAAACTTCAAAGAGTCCCCCCTTTTTTAGACTGAAGCTGGAATTTTTTTAGCTAAAATCCAAAAATAGGTATCACCAGACAACTGGTCCAGGTATAGGTTGAGTTGGGTAGTTGAGATGTACTTGATGTTTTGGAAGATGTGGTCATTACCTATAAGCAAGCACTCGAGTCGAGTTTATAGTGTCTTAGTGTATTAAATTCTCAATTTTCACATTTCACTATTTAGGGGGTGGGTGAGTCAGGCCATGTTATATTCATCCCTATCCTGATTAATACTTATGGTTATCGTCATAAATGAAGAGATTTCACACATAAGAGAGCTCAGATTGCATTAGATCATGTCTTATTATGACATTAGATCGAGTTCACAAGTCAACCATTTCTCTAGATGTTATCAAATTGATGTGACCTATGGTTTTAAGTCCAATTTATGTTTATGTCGTTCAGGCCAACCCACTGGAAACTTTTACTCCTTGAGTTCACAAGCGTACTCGGTTAATATCGTTCTATTGACTACTGGGCAAATATAGCTAGGATCACACCCTCTTTACCGACCGTTCTAAACCTCGTTTAGGTATTAAATCTAGCCTCAATAAATACTCTTTTCACTTGTAATGATTATTCGATATTGGTAGCTTAAATTCGATATTTTACCTTGGGGCCCCCACTGAATATTTGGTGGCATATGCCTTTATCATAAAGTGTGGCGAACATGGTTACTACAATTGTCCTTTTTTGGTAGCTCAATATGTTGAGGTAGCGTAAAACCAAATTCCTTTTTCTTTGTGGATTGTTTAAATTTGGTTAGTAGATATAGAGGGATCCTTGTGTCGTTTCAGCTGCAATCGATTGGAATAACGATCATTTGACATAAGTCGGCCGACTTTTATCTATAAGACATGAATGCGAACACAGTAGGACATGTTGTGTAATACCTTGATTTTTTCATTCGTATCTCGAGAAAATCTAATTGTGAAATTTAGAGAAAATTCTAAAAAAGACTTAGGGTAAAATACTCGGATCTTGTTACGTTCATTTTCAATGAAAATCAACTTCTTTATTGGATTCAAAATGTCGAGATATATACTTAAGCCTGTAAGCAAACTCGAATTCAAGTTCGGATGAAAAAGTTATAAAATCTTTGAATTTTGTGTTAAGTGGAACCTAAAAGAATGAATTTTTCGTTAGAGAGAAAATCAAAAAAATTCGATCGCGCTATTAGGTCCACAATGAAAAAATATTCAAAATGGAATACTCATTTGTCATTTTTCGAGTCCGAATAGTCAAGTTACCACCAAAACTATAAACAAATAGAAAAATTACAAAGATGCACTCAACCCTTTCTATTTAAAAGAAAGTTAGCTTTCTTTTATCACTTTCTCTTCTTCTCCAAAGAACCAAACACCAGCCCTTTTTCTACCCAAGTGTTTCAACCCATTCTCATCAAGTTCTATCGCAAACGAGTCTGAGTTGATCGTCGACAAAAAAGAAAAGTCGCCAGCATCATCGAGTTCCACATTCTCATCACCGTAGATCTTTATTTTTTCCTTCTTTATTTTCATATCTCATCAAAATTAACGAGTAAGTTTGGATACCACCAACTTGGAGCTTCATCTCGTTAGTAGAAGGCTCGTCTTCTATTGTATAAGAAAAGGAGAGTACCTTCGTTGAGAATTTTGCAAGCCCTTGTTCATTTTGCACCCAAGTCAGCCCAAACTTGACTCTCGTGCCATCCTACCTTGATTTTTGATGTTAATTTTCCACATCCGACAACTACGCACTTCGGTAGGGGACTCTCACTTCCTAGTGGTAACCGTAGATTTTGAAACATGCACTTAGAAATTTTTATTGAATATGTGTCGTATTTGTAAATCATAAAAATCCTTGTTTGATTTTCAAATCATGTTAAAATTAGAGATTTCATGTATTTTTATCAAATTTTAACAACAAATTCATAGGTAGGTCAATGAATTCAAATAATAGAGGAGAAACTCGAAAAATTTGTCAAAAAATCCAAAGTTTCGAGCAAGTTGTAGCTTGTTGACGGCGCCACTGTCAGAAGCTAATGGCATCGTCGTCAGTCATCATCAATACTGATGGTGTAGTCGTCAAACCCAAAAACTTGGCCAAACTGAAATCTGACTTTTTGTTCTACTTCCCTACAGCTTATATATGCTTAAACACCCTTTTTAATTTTTACTTTCCATTTATTTTAGTTCTTTAATGAAATTAAGGTTTTACCCCCCATTTTAGAACAATGGGAATGATTTCATGATCCAAACTCAAAGGATCAAAATTCAAATTTTGGTTTCAAGAACAAAACGTAAATTTCGATGTCTTCGTAAGATTTTCAAAAGTAAAGATCTTTTCCATTACTTTAAATTAGGCAATAAAAATTACATGGCGTCGAATCTCATGTTCAAGACTTTCATTTCTAAAAATCCATTTTCAATTTCAAGAACTTTGAAAAATCCAGTTTTCGACACTTAGCCAAATTTTCAACAACTTTCCTAGTTTTGGCCCCTTGACTTCACATACTTATTGGGACCCCGTTTTAACTCAAATTTGATAGTTTTTTGATTGAATGATCAAAATGAATTTGAAAGTTCGAAAAAAAAAGTTGGACTTGAAAAATTGAGCAGTGAAAACATCGAAAAATGGGAAAAGGGATGAACGATAAAATACCAGAATCATACCCAAGGAATGATGTCTGCATTTTACATTGATATGTTATGTGTAGGTTGGTGAATGGATATCCAGTGATAATGATTATGGGTACATGTTTATTTAATTTTGGTTAGCACAAGGCGCTGGTTTATGTTTCCATTCAGTTATTTATTTTAGGCCGGTGGACCACTGTTGAAGGGTAAGAACTGGATATCCATTCTCAACCTTATTATGTTAATTTCTCTTTTGTTTTTATAGAAAAATAATATATATATATATATATATATATATTTGTATCAATTTTGTGAGTTGTTAAAAAGCTTGCAAAAGCTTGAAGGGATAGTGCGTTGTCATCTGAAGCGATGTATTATCCTAGGATGTATAGTAGGGACAACCAAGCTCATACGTGGTATAAGATGTTATGAAAGTGGAATCACAACTGGAATTCTAGTCCATTCCTTTTTATATTTACCAGTGAACTTGTATTGTGAAGGTGGTCATATATGAATGGAGTTGTATATATTAGGAATCATATGCACACCTAATAGGCATAGACGAAAATGATTAGTCAGTGATCACTAACAATTTAGAGTAGTCAAACATTTTGACACATCGAAAAGAGACCCATTGCTTACGGCCATGTCAAATAGTCTGCTTGAGCCGGATAAATAATCACCTAGTGTGGTAGCGCAGCAATCGACCATAAAATTAGGACCTAAAACCTAAATTAATGTTGTAACATCATGTCCCAATTGGGAGCGATCTAGTCATGAATCTCAGCTCTCTAATTTCACTACTCCACCATTTTGTAATATGTACCTATTATTCTATTTTGAATTATAAACTGAAAAGCATGTTTACTATTTCAATGTTGTCAATTATATTTGTACAAGAATGAAAACATATAGTGAGTATTGATGACTCATGTTATGTGAAACTTTAACTATTTAGTTGCTCATCCCTGACAATATGTACTAGTTAATCGTTATTTAATTTGTAAAACTTTGCATGTATTGAAATGATTCAGTATGATTACTCGATCACGTTAGGTAAGATTATTAGTAAGAATTATTTGTGGTCTTACTGGATAACCATTGTTACTCACCTTTTCTTTCCATCTTTTTCTAGTTACAGAGCTTGTAGCTGGTGAGGCGAGTGTAGAGCCATCAGTCGAGGAACATCTGGTTGGTTCGATCGACAACTAGAGTCCACTACCTGGTAAGTATTGGAATTACTTCTACTAGGAGTCATTTTGTCCAGGAGGTGTATATAGTTTTTAGACCATGTGATAGGTCTATGTTAGAGTGAGGATAAATTTTTGTAATCTTGTATATTTTATCTTTTGCACAACTCTAATCTAACTCTATACTGTTCGCAAATTACCGCCTTCCACATCTTGTATACTTTTGGCACATTTTATATATAGGATTTGTTGGTTATTGGCTTATCAGGTTTTTTAGTTTCGTTGAATGTTAACATAAACAGAGGGAACCATGTCCAAATTTTGAGGTACCACCTAGTACCTTGAGATTTGACCTTGGGATTTGGGTTAGGGTTTGGTGGGGCGTCATATGTTGTATCTTTTTAGTTTTCGAGAGGACAATTTAGGTTATGCATTTAGTGTGATTTTAAATTTCAATGGCTACAATGATGATGGTTTGTTATGGGAAAAAATCCTACAAATTTCTTTTATTTTCATCCCATTTCTTACTTTTACTGTTGAAGTGCTACCACTCTGAGGTTTTTGTGATCAAGGAATTATTCCAACGTATTTTCTAGTCGATTTCACAACTTTTCATGGTCATGTTCTCTAAACCTCTCTCATTAAAAAGAAGTTTTGTTTAATTTCATATTGTTCTTCTCTTCTCTTTAGCAAACTTATACCTTCCCTTTTGTTTATGGGTTTTTCTCTATTCGTATTTTCTATTGAATCACCTATTTTTACTGGGTTTTCTTCTTCTTTCTCATCTTCTTTCTACTGGATTTTCCTCATTTTCTTGGGATTCTAGCATTTCATTTTATGATTCGATTGATTCCCTTTTTTTCTTTGACTTTTGACTTTTGATTTTCTTTCTTTCTCATTGTAAACACCTCATTTTTGCATCTGCCTAATTCGACAATCCATCACCCGGTTTTTGTGAGTTTCTAATGATAAGCACAGAATATGTAAAGAACTCGAGAGCTTGTGAGATGTTTTTTCCCAATTTCCTCTAATTCCTTTCTAGTCCTCGTGATTTCATCTCTCTTTTATTTGGCACGCTCGACGTAGAATTACGCATGTTTAGGATCACCCCACCATACATTCGATTTAACAAGTATATACGCTTAGGTTCATTATGCATTAGAGACATCATCACGTTAATAAAATGAGACCTCAAGATTTAGAAATAATTATATCAGAAAACAAAGAAGTTGCTTGCTGAAATTCATGAAAATTGATAAAATAATCAAAATGCCCCTAACGATAGATTCACGCTTAGAAACCTCGCTTTCATAGGAAAATGTACTTTCGGAACAAAACTAAGCAGTTCAACAATATTCACGCAAATTAACGAAACCTAGAGACCTTCGATGCTTAAGATGATGAATTTGTTTTTATATAGAATGATGATTTTCCTGTACGGAATAACACTATGTAAAATGATGAAAAAAAAGTTTCACTAAAATTCTTTAGATAAAATGATAAATTTTCACATGAAATGACGATTTTCATTCACTTGGAATGACAAACAACACCACATAAAATGACGATTTTTGTTGCACGGAATGACACCCGATCACATAAAATGAAAAAATCTAAGCCTTAATTTGAATAATAGAAACTTAAACTAAAACCTTAAAAAATTAACTAGTCAAAACATAAGCAATTAATGGGACCCAATTTTCGATCTATAGATTTTAATCCATTACCAATCGATCAACCAAGCCAATCCCAATCGAACCAATCAACGAGCCCCTTAACCAAATTAATGATCAATAAATCCAATTCAATCTAGCGAATCTCCAATCAAAATGACTAATTAGTGTGAAATTTAAAAACATTAACCAATCAATTTCAATCAATCAACTATTGAAATTTCAAGAAATTCAAGTCACCTATAAAAATTAAATCAATTACTGATTACTAATCATCAATTGGAGAATTAGAGAATTAAAATCTAAGTCAATCACATGAGTCGACCGATCAATGCAAAATTTTAATATTAAATACCCTACAATTAAACCAAAAAAACCTTCAACCCTTTAATCAGACCAATGAAATTAAGGGAAGATTTATTGCAAAACATATGAGATGCACCAGATCACCCCCCCCCTATACATACACAAACGTGCATTCTAAGAAGTCAGAAAAAAAAATCAAAAGGAATCAAAGAGATTGAGACTTCCACTATCATGTGATTCAGACAAGGCAATTATATTAAATTAAAAAAATAAATGAATAAAAAGAAACGAGAATATCTAAAGAAGAATAAAAGAAATACTTATTTAAAGGGATGCCCCACTTCCTTTTGAGGGGGAGCTCACAATACAACAGAGACAGACCACCTCATTCTATCATTCTATTGAACTCCCCCTTTCAGCATAGTCATAGAAGAAAAAAAAAGGGAAAAAAAATAAGAAGGGAAAGAAATAACGTACTTGCATCAGTCTCACAATCTTTTCCACGTCCATAGTAGCCCACCACTACCATCTCTTAATTTTCACGCCCATAGCAACCTACAACCCTCTTGCATGCTCTCACATCTTCGCACCATTTTCTTCATTTTCTCTTATCAAACTAGTAGTCCCCCTCTCCCGTGATGCAATCACAATAATCACTATTATTGTAATACTCGAAATTTTTTATTTGTATCTCAAAAAAAAAATAGTGCAATTTTGAAAAAAATTCTGAAAATGGGACTTAGAGTAAAACTTTAAGATTTTTTTCTCATCATTTTTAATAGAATCTGACATCACTATTAGATTTAAAATGGTCAAAAAATATACTTTAGCCTATACGCACGCTCAAATACGAGTTCGGACCGAGCTAAAAGAATAAAAAATTTTAGAGTAAGAATTTTAAAAAATTGATCGCACCATTGAGTCTTCAATGAAAATTTATAGAAAATGAAGTATTTACTCGTCATTTTCGGACCTTAGAAAGTCGAATTATCGTAAAAAATGGAAGTAATTTTGATTTTCAAGTCTGACAAGATTGAAAAAGTGAATTTTTGTTAGAGTAAGAATTTGTAGAATCTAATCACACCATTAGATCTGAAAAAAAATGATAGAAAATAAAGTATTCACTCCTCACTTTTGAAGTCTGAACAGTCGAATTATTGTAAAAATGGAACAACTTCAAAATGATGATTTTGTCATGATATTTTAATATAAATGATTTTTTTTTCATTTCTTCACCTTTTCTAGTGCGTCAAACCAACATCAAGTTTAGAAGAAAAAAATCATTGGTTTTTAACCAACTTAGGGTCATAGATTCATCGTGATTGGGTCAATGTCGATACTTGGCAAAGAAGGGAAAAACATTCATGACATCAAACTCTACAAACCTCGCCCATCCTTTTTTTCTTCACATTTTATTAAAAAACCGCCAAAAACATAACGAGATTTTCAATCCTTCGATTTTTTACTTCAATCGCATAGAGTCCAAACCGTCATCTGTCACAAAAGAAAAAGATGACTTTATCGTCGAGATCATCGAAACCACCGGTCCAATTCAAAAATCAATCGTCACCACATCAAAGCCACTTTGATTTTCATACTATTTGCTTCGATTTTTGTGCACGTTCTTCAATTCTAACACTCAGAGATTGGTAGGAGCTTGTGATTCTTATTGGTAATCGTAGATTTCAAAAAATACATTTAGGATTTTTATAAATCTTTCAATCTAATTCCAAATGTCGAATTTTCATTTTTATTTCAACTTCATGCAAAATATATGTGTTTGATGTGTTTAATTATATTTTATAATAAATTATATGTGGGTGGGACATTTCACCGGATTATTTCTGTTTGTTTGGTCCTATGTACTCCTTGAACACCGTGTTGATCAAATTTTTCTAATTTTTTAATTTAAATGATAAAAATAAATTTTAAAAGTTTGAAAAATGATTTAATTTTCAATGAACGCATATTGAGTAGATGAACATCAAAAAATGAATGTTGTATTTGAAAAATTAAAAAGTGAATGTAACACCCTGAATTTTTAATTTGTATATCGAGGAAATCTAATTGTGAATTTCGATAAAATTCTAAAAGAAAGACTTAGAATAGAATACTCAAATTTTAGTCCGTTCATTTTTAATAAATTTTGACTTCATCATTATGTTTAAAATGATCGAAATATATACTTTAGCCTGTAAGAACATTTAAATTCGAGTTCGGATGAGAAAATTATAAAATCCTCAAATTTCATGTTAAATTTTCGATAGAGGAAGAATAAAAAAAATTTAACCACATCATGAGGTCCACAATGAAAAATTATTCGAAATGGATTACTCATATGTCATTTTCTGAGTTCAAATGGTCAAGATTTTGTCGAAAATAAAATCGAAGGAAAAATACAAAAATACCCTCAGCTTTTATTATAAAAAGAACCAACTCATTGTTTTATTCATTTTCTCCTCTCCAACTCACAAAGAATTAGCCCATTCTCCAAACCTAGGGTTTCAACCCTTCACATCAAGATCTATTGCAAACGAGTCCGAGTTGATCATTGGTGAAGAAGAGAAAGTTGTCGGCATTGACGAACTCCACACCTTCAACCTGTTTAACCTTCATCTTCCTTTCTTTCTCTTGTTCTCTCACAAAAATCAATAAGTAGGTTCATATA
This sequence comes from Akebia trifoliata, assembly GCF_017979445.1. Classification (NCBI taxonomy): domain Eukaryota; kingdom Viridiplantae; phylum Streptophyta; class Magnoliopsida; order Ranunculales; family Lardizabalaceae; genus Akebia; species Akebia trifoliata. Next base: position 21,319,619 of record NC_141385.1, read on the forward strand.
TACCTACTTAAGGTTTTATCCAAATCAAGGAAGAGTCGTCCATCGTCATTGGAAATGGGAAGAACACCTTCAAAGAGGGTTTCACGACCAACCCGACTGTTGGCACAGAGTTCAACCACTTTCAGAACTTCGAGCCACCAAACATTGACCCTTGGTATTGGTTCATCACCATTGACAGCCACGAACCAAGTAGGGGACTCTCAATTTTTATTAGTAGCCGTAGATTTGGAGAAAATTGCATTTAGGGATGTTTCGAAACTTATTGTATTTTGAAAATTGTAGAATATTATTGTAATTGTTTCAAATTCATGATTAGAACTAATGTATTTGATGTATTTTAGCATAATTTGAATATTGGATCCATGGGTGGATTATTAGAATCGAAAACGAGTAAAAAACTCGAAGAAATGAAGAAAAAAATGAAAAAATTTGTGAAATTTCAGTGTTCTAGCGGTTCCACCATGAGTCGCCATGCTCCAGTCACGGTGCCACTGTGAGCCACGGTAAAAATCAAAAGTTGTCCGAAATTTTTTTCTAATATATTTTTTAGATTCATCATGCTTTTATTATGCTAAAACGACTACTTATGGGCCCCGTAACTCCTTAATACGAGTCCAGGGATCACGTTATGGGGTTGGAAGGTGTTAAGCACCAATCCCACCCGGCAAACGCCGATCACTACTAATTCCCAAATAGAATTACATTGTTAAAAAGACCTAATCAATAAAAAAAATTAAAATCTTTACCTTTACAAAGACAACGGTCTTGTTCCCTCAGATTTGGTTGAATAGTTCTTCGTATAGCACTCCCTGCTTCGTTCTGTCACCGGATTCGCTTCAGATCTCCAAGGCAAGGTATCTCTTTCTTAGATCTGGATTCTTCGGATTTTTTTATGGATTTCTGAGTGTTTTTGAAGGGCTTCTAAGTGTATTTCGAGCTAAAGTTGAAGTATGAGTATTAGGTAAGGAGTTAGGACTTCAAAATTAGGTTTATGGGAGGCTAGGGAAGCTTTTTGACCTACTTCTCTTAGGGTTTATTTTTTGATACGAAAATAAGTTGTGGAGGCTCCTATTTATAAACTTTTTTGGGTAGAGTTAATGTTTAATTAGGTTTCCTATAGGATTTTAATTAAGGTTTTGACTTTAGTCTTATGAGATTGACTTAGTCTTATTAGAGTTTTAATTAGGGTTTTGACTTTAGTCTTATGAGATTGACTTGATTAGGGTTTTAATTAGGATTTTGACTTTAGTCTTATGAGATTGACTTGCTTAGTTTAGATTAGGGTTTTAATTGGGGTTTTGACTTTAAGATTTTGACTTTAGTCTTACTTGATTGACTTTAATTTTTTGACTTTAGTCTTACTTGATTGAATTTAATTTTTTTGACTTTAGTCTTACTTGATTGACTTTAATTTTTTTTTGGACCACCAGATGGAGAGGTCCTTTAATAAATATCTGAGCAACCATCAACAATTTTGCTTGAGAGCCTGATTGATCGATTTTTTGGTTAAAATTTTTAAATTAATTTTATTAATGTTTTACTTTACATTATTTAATATTTTATTTATTAATTTCAAAATTTTAATATTTTTTAATTGGAGAATTATCGTTTTACCCCTGAAAAGAACTTTTGCTTTTCAAGTTGATTTTTTATGTTCCAAGATATTTTAGAATCGATTTTTCGTAAGGAATTTAATGGAAATATTGGTTTGTGTCATTTATAAAGTTTTTGTGAGAAATGGTCGTGAACTTTATGAGGGGCATTTTCGTAATTTTATCAAATTCTGTGAAAATTGGCAAAATGATTTATTTGGTTTCGATTTATTGTTTTATGTATTTGAATGGGTTTTTCTAAGCGTAACATAGGCTCTAGGAATGTTTTAATGTTAGGGGTATTTTGGTAATTTGATCTTTTTTTGGTGATTTTTATCGTGAAACTTCTTTTTACCTGAAAAATGATGATTTCTAAACTTTTGGGGTTATATTTTCCTAGCGTAGCGTGATTTCTATAGTTTTGTCAGTTCGAGATACCTCATCCGGATTTTTGAAATATATCTAGTAACAAATAAAACATTGGAATAAACATCCATAATTGGGAACCGTTGCGATTGGGTTGACGAGTTGATTAATCAGGCAAATGCAAAAATGGTTTTCTACAGATAGGCATAGACGAAGATGATTAGTCAGTGATTACTAACAATCAAGTAATAGTCGAACGTTCTGACACATCGAAAAGAGACTCATTGCTTTTGGTCACATCAAACGGCCCGCCTGAACTGGATAAATGGTCACCAGTGTGATAAGAGCAGTGACCAACCACAAAATCAGGAACTAAAAGCTAGATTTATGTTATAACATCATGTCTCGACTGGGAGCAATCCAGTCGTGAATCCCAACTCTCTAATTCCACTACTCCACCATTTTGTATTATGAATCTGTTGTTATATTTTGAATTATAAACTACAAAACATGCTTGTTATTTTAATGTGATAAATCATAGTTGTATAACAAAATGAAAATGTATAGTGATTACTAATGATTGATGCCATGTGAATCTTTAAAACTATTTAGTTGCTCATCCCTGGCTATACGTACCAGTTAACTGTAATTTTAATAGTAAAACTTGCATGTATTAAAATGTTTCAATATGCTTGCTCGTACATATTAGGTGAGATTATTAGTAGGAGCTGTTTGTGGACCTACTAAGTAACTATTGTTACTCACCCTTTACTTTATATTTTTTTAACTTCAGAACCTACAGTCGAAGAGGCAGTCGTAGAGCCTTCTAGTGAGAATTATTTGGTGGGTCATACCGACGACCAGAGTCCGTTATTCGGTGAACATCATGACTACTTCTACTAGGAGTCTATTTATCCTAGGAAAGGTATATGTTCTTTTTGGGACCAAGTGCTAGGTCTATGTTAGAGTGAGAAATTTTTTGTAATCCTGTATATTTCCACCTTTTTGTGCAACTCTGATCAAATTCTAAGATATTCACAATTTATTATCTTCTACATCTTATGTATTTTGAAACATTACTATATACAGGATTTATTGGTTATTGGCTTATCAGTTTTTCTTTACTTTTGAATTCCGTGAAACGTTAACATAAGAAGAGGAAACTGTCTAAACTTCGAGGTTTGACCTCGGGATTTGTGTTAACCTTTGGCAAGGCGCTACAATGAAAATATCGAAAAAAGAAAAAAAGGAGATGAAATGGAAAATTGTCATAATCACACTCGAAGGGTGATGTCTGCATTTTACATTGTGATGTTATATATGGGTTGATGATGATATATAGGGTTAATTAAATTTATGTTGCCACAAGGTGACTTGCATATTTATTTACGATTGTGCGATATATACTGTTATTTATTTTAGGTCGTTGGGTTACAATTGTATAGTAGGAAACTGGATATCCATTCTCAACTCTGTAATGTTAATTTCTTATTTGTTTTCAAAGAAAAGAAATGATATGTATATGTAGTTATTTTGTGAATTGTTAAAGAACGTGCGAATACTTGAAAGGATAGTCCGTCATATCATCCAGGTAATGTACTATCCTAAGATGTACGGTAAGGACAATCAAGCTCACACGTGATATAGGAAGAGTATGAAAGTGGAGTCACAATTGGAATCCGAGTTTATTCCTTTCTATCTTTACCAGTGAACTTGTAATGTAAAGGTGGTCGTACATGACTAGGGATGTATAATGGGAATCACATGCATGCTTGATAGACATAAACGAAAATGACTGGTCAGAAATCACTAATAGTCTATAATAGTTGAATGTTTTGACAAATCGAAAAAAGACCCATTACTTACGATCATGTCAAATGGCCAACCTGAACTAGATAAATGGTCTCGTAAGTATGGTAATGCAATGATCGACCACAAAATTAGAAACTAATATTTTATTATTAGAACATCATATTCCGACTGGGGGCGATCTAGTAAAAAAATCCCAACTCTCAAATTCCACTACTCTACCATTATATATTATGTATATGTTGCTTTATTTTGAATTATAAAATGAAAAACATGTTTAATGTTTCAATTTTATCAATTAGATTTGAATAAAAAAAAGCTATAGTGAGGAATGTTGATTGATGAAAAATGAATTTTAACTATTTAATTGCTCATCCCTGACTATATATACCAGTTAATTATAATTCATTCCATAAAACTTTGTATGTATTGAAATTATTCATATATTTACTTGTTCATGCTTAGATTAGGTTATTAGTAGGAATTGGTTGCTTCCCTACTGGGTAACTATTGTTACTCATCATTTCCTTCTCATTTTTTTAGGTTCGGATTCTGTACTTAACAAGGCTGGTGTAGAATAGCGTTAGCAAGTGAAAATCACCTGGTTAGTCAAATAGACGACTAGAACTAGTTACCTGGTAGTACTTGGGCTATACCTCCTAGCAGCATCAGTTTGTCTAAGTGATATTATAGATTTTGGGTTGAGTGTTAAGATTTTTGTTAGAGTGAGTACTTTTAATAGAATCATGTATATTATTTACTTTTTTCGCACTTTGATCTACCTTACGTTGTTAGATGTATATAGCCTTCCGCCATTATTTTATTTTTGTATATATATGTAAGATATCATATATATGATTTATCAGGTGTTTGAGTGCCTTGGAATACTAACATAAACAAAGGAAACAATGCCAAAATTTTGATGCGCCACCTACTACCTCAAGATTTGACATGGGACTTTGTATTAGTATTTCGGGGGTATCACAATTATTACTACTAACACTTACAACCCATTCTCACAACCTCTCTTCCACAATTTTTTATTTCTCAGTCACGTCTCCACAATCCTCTTCACCCTTTTTTTCAGTCAACCACATACAACCACAGTAATACTTAGACATTCCTGTGACTTTCCATCTTCTTCTTCTTTTTTCATTTTCTTTCTTCCATCTTCCTTATCTTTCATCCCACTACATCGACAATAGCCACAGAGGTGTCTCTAATCTTGTCTTCCCTCAAGAATTCTCATGGTCTAATCCCTTGGCCAATCCTTTTTTCAATCTAGCTCCTAGCTTTCAAGACCTCACTCATCTTATCACTTCCCCATACCCTTGTTGCATTCTCTATTCAAAATAAAAAACATTAAGTCACCTTGGTGGTGTAAGGTCTACAAATTTTAGGTTGGAAAAAGTTCGAGGAGATCATTACATTATCCTCTCTAAAGGAATCCCAGCCACTAATCTCAATCCCTTGGAACTCTAAATTCAAGCTACAAATGAGGTTAGTAATTTATATTGTATTATCACATGTTAACCATTAAGCTCCATCATTTTTTTATTTGTCGCATATTGACCAATTTTTCCTAGAATTCGTCCATTACTTCATCTAGCCATGTTGATTTTTGATTGTGCTATTTGTATGCTAATTTAAGTGCATGATCCACATGAGTGTTCAAACATTCTCATTGGGTTGATTCGTTCATTTAGGAATATCATATTTGAATATTTTGTGTTGAATCCACGGTCAATTTGTTTTGTGCATGTTTGTTCTTATGATATAATTTTGTATCTTGATTGTTCATCATATTAGTATGATTCTGATTTCTTTATTAAAAGGTATGTATATATATATATATATATGTTAATTGGGGTTTATTTTGTTTCTCTCATCGATGCGTAAGTTGGATTGTCATCCTTTGGAGGAGTATTATGTTGCCTATTCTCTTAGAAAAGAACATTTTTTTCTTTAAGATAATTAAATTGAGTATAGTTGCCCATGGTTATTTAGGTCGTATAATTATTATTATTCTTAAGGATGAGATGTCCTACTACATTTTTGTTTGAAAAGCATTGATGAGACCAACCAAGATTCTAAAAATAATAGAAAATTGAGGTTTGAGATTTATTGATTGCCAACTCATCAATATTTTAACTACTCAATTTTTTGGATTTAGTGAATCTTGTTGTGTTATAGCATTGAATTGACTCATTGTTTGACATATTGTAGGCACCCCATTTTTGCATCCGTCTGACTTGACGATTCGTCACCCGATTGTTATGAATTCCTAATGATGAGCACAAAGAACTTGAAAACGTATGAGAGGTCTTCTTCCAATTCCCTCTGTCTTCTAATTCCACTTTCTTCTTCCTCCTTGCCACGCAACATAGAATTACGCATGCTTAGGATTGCTACACCATACACTTGATTTAGTAAGCACATACGCTTAGGTTCGCTACACATTTCAATAACATAGAAATCTCACTACGTTAGCAAAATTTAACCTCGAGACTTAGAAATAATTACGTTGGGACTGAAAGAAATCTTATGTCGAAATTTGTAAAATTTGTAAAAAATCACTAAAATTATGAAAATACTCATAAATTTTGGACCTCAGAAATTTTTTTAAAGTTTCATTGTTTTTACAACATGATTTTGATTCTAACAGGACCCAAATCAATGAAATCGAAAATTTTTATAAAAAACTACAAAATGATTGAAACGCTCCTCGATGTTCGACTTGTACATAAAAACCTTGACTATAAGGAAAGTCAAAATCAAAATTCTTTAACAAAACAACCAACTTGAAATTTTTTAAATTGAAACGAAAATTAAAATTCAAAAGATTAACTTAAAAATGTTAAATCAGCATTCATTTAAACTAAAACCTAATCGACCAATTAAATTAAAATTAAATTTAATCAACCAATCTAATTAAATTAAAATTAAAATGCAATCAACCAATCAAATAAAAATTCAATTCAATTCAATCAACCAATCCAATCAAATTAAAATTAAAATGCAATCAACCAATAAAATTAAAATTAAACTCAATCAACCAATCCGATCAAATTAAAGTTAAAATTTAATCGACCCATTAAAATTTAATCGAACAATAAAATGACCAATAAAATACAAATTCCAACTCATTAACCAATTGGCGAATTTAACCAACATTGAGATATGGGAGCAGCATGAGCCACGAAGCATAGGAACATACTCCTTTTCTTTTTCTATTTATAACTCAATTAGAAAGAAAAAATGCTCTCTTTGGTTCGGTCAAAGAAGAAACTAATAAAGCAAAGAAAATTTTTGAAGGAAAGAAAGATAAAGAATAGAAAAAATAAAAAATGGAAACCAATGCTTTAAAAAAAAAGAATCCCACGTTCTCTAAGGGGGAAGCTAAAGGTTAAAAAAAGGGAAATGAGCAAGATATATTTTGTTCTTTCTCTCATACACGTCTGTGCAAAGAGGCTCTCCTCTTGGACATCAACTAAACGAAAAAAGAAGGAAAAGGGAGAGAAAGAAGAAGAAGGATTGTGACGCCCCGCCGAACGCTAACAGAAATCCCAAGGCCAAATCCCAAGGTACTAGGTGGCACCTTGAGATTTGGGCATGGCTCCCTCTATTTATGTTAGTGTTCCACGGAACTCAAAAGCCTGATAGTCCAAATTATAACAAATCCTGTACATAAGAAAGAGCAAACACAAGATAACAACGAAAGATTAAGTACATCTAACATGTAAGTAAATTAGAGTGCGGAAAATTTAACAATATACAAGCTTACAAAAATATTCTCCCTCTAACATAGTCCTAAACTCTCAATCCAAAGACTACATACATTCTGGATGAAACTGACAACACTAAGGGATGGAGCCCTAGTGCTCACCAAGCAATAGACTCTGATCATCGATATGACCGACCAGGTACTCCTCACTTATCGACTCTGCGCCTGTTTCGGTAACTGCAAGTACTGAAACTAAAAAATAGAAAAGAAAGGGTGAGTAACGAGAGTTACCCAATAAGTCCACAACCAATTCCTACTAATAACCCTCCCTACATATAATCGATAAAACATACTGAATATTTTAATACATGCAAGGTTTTACAGAATAAAATACGATCAACTGGTACATATAGCCAAGAATGAACAACTAAACAGTTTAAAAATCCATATATCATCAATCATCGGTACTCACTATACATTTTTCATCCTATGCAAATATACTTGACAACATTGAAATAGTAGACGTGTTTTTCAATTTATATTTCGAAATATAACAATAGATACATAGTTCAAGTGGTGGGGTATTAGAATTAAAGAGTTGGGATTCACGACTAGATCGCTCCCAGTCGGGACATAATATTCCTCAATAACATCGTAGTTCCTGATTTTGTGACTGGTCGCTGTTTACCAAGCTTGCAGGATCATTTATCCGGCTCAGGTTGACCGTTTGACGTGATCGTAAGCAATGGGTCTATTTTCGATGTGTCAGAACGTTCGACTACTACTAGATTATTAGTGATCACTGACTAATCATCTTCGTCTATGCCTATCAGGCGTGCATGTGATTCCCAAAATAACACTCCACTTGTATACGACCACTTTTACAATATACATTCACTAGTAAAGATAAGAAAGGAATGGACCTGGATTCCAGTGGTGACTCCACTATCATATGCGTCCCATACAACGTATGAGCTTGATAGTCCCTACCGTACATCCCAGGATAGTGCGTCAACCCAGGATAGTGCACATCTCCAGATGATCTGACGCACTATCCCTTTAGGCATTCACAAACCCTTTAACAGCTCACAAAATAACTACATATATATATATATATATATATCATGTTTTTCATTTAAAACAAAAGAGAAATTAACAGAACAGGGTTGAGAATGGATATCTAGTTCCTACCATGCAACTGTGGCCCCCTCGGCGTAAAAATAAATAATAGTACTCAGTGCACGCGCTAACATAATCTTAAATAAACATGCAGTCCTTTCATTAATAACCAAGATATCCTTTCACCAACCTACATACAACATACAATGTAAAATGCAGACATCACCCCTCGGGTGTGACGCTGACATTTTACCGATTCTTCCATTTCCCATTCTTCCGACATTCTCACTTTTCGTCTTTTCAAATCTAATCTTTCAAAGTCACTTTGGTTATTCAATCGAAAAATTACCAAAGTTTACTCAAAATGGGGTCTCGACGATGCACGAGACCAAAGTTGTTATAACGAGGAAAACTGGTGAAAATTTGGCTAAGTGTTAGAAATTCAAATTTTCAAAATTCTCGGAATTGAAAACGGATTTTTGGAAGTGAAAGTCTCAAGCACGAGATTTGACACCATATAAATTTTATACCTTAATTCAAAGTAACGCGAAAGTTATTACATTTTGAAAATTTGTCAAAAATGTCGAAATCTACATTTTATTTTTGAAACCAAAATTTGGATTTTGATCCTTTGAGATTTGGATCTCCAAACCATTCCCATTGTTCTGAAATGGGGGGTAAAACCATAATCTTATTAAAGAACTTAAAGTAAATGGAAAGTAAACATATCCCAAAGTCAGAAGCTGTTTTGAAGACAGTTCTGTCGGCGGCTGTAGGTGGCAGAAGCATCATTCTATCGGTGGCACCGACAGAATGGCCTTCGGCAGGTGTCGGCTCCACCGACACCTCCTGCCGACAGCACTGAACCATTTACGAAATTTTTGGTTCTTCGTTCCATTTTTTAGATTTTTCTTCCGCTCTTCGAATCATTCAACCCACTCACGAGTTTAAGGTTAAAACTTGATAAAACATAATCAAAACATCTACTTCTACCATGAATTTGAAATCAAACACCAAATTTCTACGAATTAAATGCAAACAATAAGTTTTGTTTCAAAACCTAAATGCACATTTCGAAATCTAAAGTTACCAATAGGAATCGAAAGTCTCCTACCTGGTTTGTGGACGTTGAAAGTGATGAACTCACACAATAATCAAGGTTGGTGGTAAAAGAGTCGATGTTGGGTTGAGTTTGATGCAAAGTGAGCGAGGGTTTGCAACTCCTTCGATGACGACACTCTCCTTTACTTCTACACTAGAAGATGAGTCTCTACTAATAAGGTGAAGCTCTGAGTTTGATGATACCCTAATTTACTTACTGATTTTTTATGGTGGGTGAGGAAAACGAGCTTGAATGGGTTAACAAGAAGGGTGAGGTTGTAGCTATCGTTGTAGCCGACAACTTTGTATTCTTCATCGGGGTTCAACGGTCCTTCCTTCTCAACAAATCTTGAGGTAAAGAGAGGAGAACCCTAGGTTTGAGAAAAGGGTTGATGTTTGGGTTCTTTGGAGAAGAAGAGAAATGAATAAAAAGAACCCAACTTTCTTTTAAATAAGATGCTTGAGGGTAAACTCGTAATTTCTTTTCATGGTTTCTAGTTTTGGCGATAACTCGACTATTCAGACTCGAAAAATGATGAATGAATATTCCATTTCAAATAATTTTTCATTGCGGACCTAACGGTGTCATCAAATTTTCTTGATTCTCGCTCTAATGAAATTTCACTATTTTGGGTCCCACTTAACATGAAATTCGAGGATTTTATAACTATTTCCTCCGAACTCGAATTCGAACTTGATTACAGGCTAATGTATATATTCTGATCCTTTTGAATCTAATGGGGAAGTCATTTTTTCTTGAAATTGATCATAACAATATTCGAGTATTTTACACTAAGTCCCTCATTCGGTATTTTCCTCCAAATCTCCCCATTTAATTTTCTCGAGACATGAGTTGAAAATCTGGGGTAGTATAAGGATCCTATTTTTTTCATCCTATAGTAGCCCAGCACCTCCCTTCATCTCCTTCTACTCCTTCTCTCCTCTGTGTTTTGTTGCCTAAAGATCCCTTCCCCATTATCACAAACCAGCCACATCCTTCTACTCATATCTTTATTATAGCAACCCACAATCCTTCACGCTTTCCTTCTCTCCACTTCTCATATTTTAATAGTAGCAAGCTTACTGCTACTTATTCTCCACGAAACCTCAACAAAAAATTTTCTCGACAAACCTCCTAACAGCAGCAAGGTGGCTGCTCATCCTTCTACACGCCATCTTTACGAACATCCTAATGGAAACAAGATTGTTGTTTCTTCATCCCCATAATGTACTGAATATAGCAGCAGCCATTTTCTGCCCATCTCTGTCTTGTTCAATGTCTAGAGTAGTCCGACATCATACTCATTGTCTTTGTTGTATTCTGCCAATGCCCCCAGCACCTTCATCTTCTTCACGCACCTTTATCATCTTCTCAGTCCACTCCTAGCGCCCCCACAGAACAGCCTTTTCTTCCTCTCTGAAAACGTTCGACCTCATTTGAGTTGTGCCTGAAGGAAAGCACATAATCATCATCCCATCACGGAGGTATGTTTCTCAATATTTTGTGTTATTTTTTTGTTTTATCTGTTTCTATTTTGTTGTCCTTCTTTTCTTTCTCTTTCTTATGTTTTTCGATCATATCCTTTTTTTTTATGCTAATAAGATTAGAATTTTTTTTGTTTTTAAATTCTGGACCCTCATGTTCAAATCGATATTTTTTAGAATTACTAGAAATTTTCCAATCCTAAAGCAATTTGCATTATTTACGTAAATTTCATTATTAGGAATAAATGATTTTTCAAATTAATGGATTATGATACGTGGTATTCATGCAATAATTCGTTTGCTAAGTTGATGAGTATTTAAGACAAATATTTGGTTAGTTTCGAAATTGGCGTATATCTCTCTATTGCTGAATTTTGAATTTCGTTTATGTGAATAACTCATTGATTTAGAAATTTCATGATCGTGGTTTGATTATTAGCAAATATAGGAATTGTGCACACTTCGAAATGTTCTATCCATGTTTATTATTATTTTTTTTGAGAAGTCCATGTTTATATTTTTTTTAATACGAAAATTTCATATCCAACACTTCATTTTTGAAAAATCCATATTCATAAATATCTGTTTTGAAAAATTCGTGACTACAAGTTCCTATTCTGGAAATTTTACAATTGAGGCTTCTTAATGTGGAAATTACGTAATTTTCTATTTTAGAAAAATTCAAGTTCATAAATGTCTAATTTAGAAACTTCGTGTTTTCGTAATTATCTAATTCAGGAATTTTGCTTTTCTATTTAGAAATTTCGTGTTGATTTTTTCATCTGTTAATTTGGAAACCGCTCTTTGGAAATTTTCTATCTTGAAAAATTCATGTTCGTAAATTGCTAGTTTGAGATTTGTCGCATATTTGTAATTTTCAAGTTTGGAAAGTTTATTTGTACAAATTTTAAATTTGAAAACTCATCATATATTCATAAATTTCTGATTTGGGTAATTTCATATTCCCAATTTAGAAACTCTACAAATTGCCAATTTAGAAATTTCACATTCATAACTTTTCAATTTGGGAAATTTCTATTTCTTTGATTTGAAAATATTTGCGTATGCGGGTTTAATTAAAATATATTACCATGCGAATTTTAAAATATGGGATGAAATTAAGGTTTTTGTCAAAAATTTCTATTTTTATGTGAAATTCGAAAATCATGTAATATTTGAGAAAATATTAGCCATAAGAGTCGTTTAGCACATCCGTGTAAACACCCCATTTTTGCACTTGCCTGATTAATCAACTCGTCAACCTGATTGCGACGGTTCCCAATGATGGATGGTTATTCCAATGCTCTATTTTGTTACTAAATATGTTTCAGAAATTCAGATGAGGTATCTCAAGCTAACAAAACTATAGAAACCATGCTACGCTAGAAAAATATAACCTCAAAAACATAGAAATCATCATCTTGCAGACAAAAAGAAGCTTTACGGTAAAAATCACTAAAAAATAATCAAATTATCAAAATACCCCTAACCTCAAAATATCCCTAGAGCCTATATTACGCTTAGGAAAACCCTTTCAAACACATAAAACAACAAATTGAAATCAAATAAACTATTTCGCCAATTTTCACAAAATTCGATAAAATTACGAAAATACCCCTCATAAAGTTCACGATCATTTCAAACAAAAAATTTCATAAATGACACAAACTAATATTTCAATTGAATTCCTTACGAAAAATCAATTTCAAAACATCCTGGAATATTGAAAAACGACTTAAAACGAAAAAAATCATCTCCAAGGGTAAAACGATAATTTTATAATTTTAATAATTAAAATTTTCAAAATTAATAATTAAAATATTAATTAATGTAAAGTTAAATTCTAATTAAAATTAAAGTCAATCAAGTAAGACTTAAGTCAAAATCCTAAAATTAAAGTCAATCAAGTAAGACTTAAATCAATCAAGTGAGACTGAAGTCAAAACCCTAATAGAATTCTAATTAAACTCTAAAACTACCTAAAAGAAACATAATTAAACTCTAAAACTAACCCTAAAAGAATTCTAATTAAACACTAACTCTATCTAAAAGAATTATAATTAAACATTAACTCTATCTAAAAAGCACCTAAAAAAATCTATAAATAGGGACCTCTATAACCTATTTTTGTAGGTCAAAATAAACCCTAAGAAAAATAGGTCAAAAAGTTTTCCTAGCCTCCCCTAAACCCTAATTTTGAAGTCCTAACTCCTTACCTAACATCCTACCCCCACTTTAGCTCAAAAAACACTTCGAAACCCTCTTTTGTTTTTAAATAAATAAAATAAACGAAACCTCATGATCCAAAAACCATTATCTTATCCTCAATGAAACTACTCTCTTGAAATTTTGCATTGTTTACAGTCATTCCGAATGATCTTAGATTGAACCATAAAAAATGTGCCGATCAAAATATTCAACATAACAATCAATAATAGAGCAAAAAGAAGGATAAACCATAAAAAAATAAACTGAAACAATAAATAAGTAAAATAAAAAATAAAAAGATCTCTACTGGCAATGCTTCCCATACTTGAGGCTTTTCAAGTCTGATCCTCAATGATCCCCAACAGAGTCACCACTGAAAGCACCCTCGATCCGCAGGGTGCGCGGATCCACTTTTGACCTTTGAGATTTGGGAGTCGCCACCTATTTATTACGGTCTAGGAACTGAACTTTGACTCTAAAAGGTAAATAAACTAATCTACTAAAGAAAAATACGGGTCCGGGGATCACGTTACGGGGTTGGAAGGTGTTAGGCACCAACCTCGCCCGGCAAACGCTGGTTTCTACTAATTCTCAAATAAACTACATTGCTAACAAGACCTAAATAATAATAAAAAAAATAAAAATACTCACATTTTTCGAACACAACGATTTTATTCTCTCAGATCTGATAGAATAGCTCCTCGTATAGTATTCCTCGCTTTGTTCTATCTCCGGATCTAATCTCTGAGTTCTGAGGCAAGGTATCTCTTTCTTAGATTTGGATTCTTCGGATTTGTTTATGGATTTCTGGGTGTTTTTAAAGGATTTCTAGGTGTTTTTTGAGCTAAAGTTGAGGTAGGGGTGTTAGGTAAGAAGTTAGGGCTTCAAAATTAGGGTTTATAGGAAAGTTTTATGACCTACTTCTCTTAGGATTTATTTTTGAATACGAAAATTGGGTGTGAGGACCCCTATTTATAGATTTTTTAAGTGTTTGTTTATATAGAATTAGTGTTAATTATAATTCTTTTAGTTAAAGTTATATTTTAATTAGAATTGTTTTAGGTAGAATTATATTTTAGTTAGAATTCTATTAAATATAATTATTATTTAATGAGGATTGTTAAATAGAATTATTATTTAATTAGAACTCTATTAGGGTTTTGACTTTTGGTCTTATTTGATTGACTTTAAGATTTTGACTTTAGTCTTACTTGATTGACTTTAATTTTGACTTTAGTCTTACTTGATTGACTTTAATATCTTGACTTTAGTCTTACTTTATTTACTTTAATTTTTTGGAGAACCCTTTTCTATTATATCTTTAATTCTTTGGACCCTGTAAAGGTCCTTGAATAAATATCTTGGCAACCATCAATAATTTTACCTGAGAGCCTAATTGATCGATTTTTTTATTCAAAATTTTAAATTAATTTTATTAATGTTTCACTTTAATTATTTAATGTTTTATTTATTAATTTAAAAAATTTTAATTATAAAAATTATAAAATTATCGTTTTGCCCTCGAAGAGGACTTTTTGTGTTTCAAATCGGTTTTTGATGTTCTAGGATGTTTTAGAATTGATTTTTCGTAAGGAATTCAATGGAAATATTGATTTGTGTCATTTATGAAATTTTATGTATGGAATGGTCGTGAACTTTATGAGGGGTATTTTCGTAATTTTGTCGAATTCTATGAAAATTGGTGAAATGATTTATTTGATTTCGATTTGTTATTTTATGTGTTTGAATGAGTTTTCTTAAGCGTAACGTAGGCTTTAGGGATGTTTTAAGGTTAGGGGTATTTTGGTAATTTGATCATTTTTTAGTGATTTTTATCGTGAAGCTTCTTTTTATTTGAAAAATGATGATTTTTAAGCTTTTGGGGTTATATTTTCCTAGTGTAGCGTGGTTTCTATAGTTTTGTCAGTTCGAGATACCTCATCCAGATTTCTGAAACATATTTGGTAACAAAATAAAACATTGGAATAATCATCCATCATTGGGAACCATTGCGATCGGGTTGACGAGTTGATTAATCAGGCGAATGCAAAAATGCGATGTCTACAAATGCCCCTATTTGATAGAGGGTTGAAGCAAACTAGATAGCAAATCTATTTTGGTAGATAGTGCGATATCCGAATGCCAAAGCTAGTGACAGTTCATTTTGTAGCCTGATTTAGCAATTCGTCAGGGTATTCGGATCCTTGAGGGTAAAATCTCTCCCCGAACTAAAAGGTTGTCCGGTCATTGAGCGAGAACTCTCACTGACAGTGTCAGATCTTTGAATTTTAGAAAATTCTCCTTGACTAATGTAACAATTGTGCAAGTGTGTGCACTCAAAATCTGAGATAAATTTTAAACAGTTTGAGTAAAATCTGAGCACAAAGTGAATATAAATTGAGCATAATTTGAGCATAATCTGATAATAAACTGGGCATAAACTGAGCATATTCTGAGCATATACTAAGTATAAACTGAGCATAATTCCGAGAAACCCTCGGCGGTAACTGAGCATAATTCCGAGAAAACCCTCGGCGACATCTGAGCTTAATTCTGAGAAACCCTCGGCGGTAACTAAGCATAATTTCGAGAAAATCCTCAGCGGCATCTAAGCATAGTTCCGAGAAAACCCTCGACGGTAACTGAGCATAATTCTGAGAAAACCTTCAACGGTATCTGAGCATAATTTCGAGAAAGCCCTCGGCGACAACTAAGCATAATTCCAAGAAAACCCTCGACGGTAATTGAGCATAGTTCCGGGAAAACCCTCGACGGTAACTGAGCATAATTCCAAGAAAACCCTCGATGGTAACTGAGCATAATTCCGAGAAAACCCTCAGCGGCATCTGAGCATAATTCGACGGCAACTGGCTGAGTAAAACTGGGAAGGAATGAATAAATCTGAGAAAGAATGATTGACAATAAATCTGGAAAAGAATAATTGACAATGAATCTGGAAAAGAATGATTGAAAATGAATTTGAAAAATGATGATTGAATATGGGGATGAATAGATCTGGGAAAGAATGATTGAAAATGAATCTGGAAAAGAATGATTGAATCTGGGAATGAATAGATCTGAAAAAAAAATGAATCTGAAAAAGAATGATTGAATCTGGGAAATAATTAATGAATCTGGAAAGTATCAGGGAAATAATGAATGAATCTAGGAATAAATCTGGGAAATAATGAATAAATTAGGGAAAGAATGAATGAATTTGCAAAAAAAATTGAGTAGAATAAAACTTGTAGGTTGAGAAAACCTCTGGTAAAAAAAGAACAAGTTTGGCGATATTTTTATCCCCAAACAAAAAATTGAATAAACACTAATGAAAAGAAAGTTTAAAAAAGAAAACCTTGAAAATTTCTGTTCAAAACATGTTAGGCATCTCACTCTCTTTGGGCACATGTTCCAAAATGATCTTTAAATCTGAATTTCTTTCTTTTTGATAAACCTGGTTTGACAATATCTGGATATATTGAGATGGTCAATTTTTATTAGGTTAAGATTGCTTAACAGACAATTTGAACACATGAAACATAACAAGAACTTCTACGACTGAGATAAAAAAAAAATGCCCTTATTTAGAGATGACAAAGAATAGACGAACATGCTTGACTCAAATGACCTCATCCTTTGAAATTCTGAGACTCTTAAGAGCATCATATGTGCAACTTTGAATAGATGAACATTATTTGAAAAACTCAAAATTTGATGAACATTGAAAGTTTGGATTTTTCTTTCGAAGTTTGAAATTAATCTGTTTTTCTCCCTTTCAGATCATTTTATCAGATGAGCATTCCTTCGAAAATCAAAGATGATTTCGAGGTCTTCTAAGTTTTTATCAACTTTGACTTTGATATTGTCCTTCGTTTGATCTTTCTACTACGGCACGAGCCTTGAAGGAAATTTCTTAGATTCTCCTCTCGGATTCTTCTTTGATGGTGCCTTAACTTTTGCCTAAATTGCCCTTCTGAATTTTCAATCTAGCAGGTTAGGAATTTTATTTTTATTTTTTTATATGCTTTCTTTTTGCTTAGACTGTCCTTTCAGATATTCAACCTAACGAGCTTTGATTTTTTTTCTTTTTGCCTAAGGTCACCCTTACAGATTTTCAACCTAGTAGGCTTTTACTTTTCTTCATTAAGAGATCCTTATTGGCGATAACACGAACTTCCCTTGACCATTTTGCGTAATCCCCAAGAGGACTTTTTAGGTGGACTTAGGAGGGTTTAGAAAGAAAGGATATATGGTTCAAAATCCCAAAAAAAAAATGCCCCTAGTATAATGTACTCTCCATTTCTAAGTACCTTTTTTTTCTTTGATTTTTTTATTAAAAAAATGCCCCTAGTTTGGCATTCTTGATTTTCTTTCTTCTATACTTTAGATGAAAGATTTTTCTTTGAAAAATACTCCCTTCTTTTAATCGGGCCTAAAGTAACTTCTTAGGTTGCCTACGTACCCCAATTTAGTTTGGGATCAGGTCTAAACGTAGTTTGAAATACCCTCCCCTAGGTTGGTGTGGGTTAGGAAAAAATGGTTATCTTTTCATATTGGATAGAGGGGCTAGCAAAGAAAAATATATATATATTTTTTTTGAAAAAGGGTGAGATCGAAAAAAATGCTTCGGTCAAAGAAATGCCTCCTTAAATGGGGTATCACATAATTTGATTGAAGTCAGTTAATGCTTTGCCTCGTAAGGTCTTTTTAATGATAACTGATCTGTCCTAGTTGGGCTCAAACTTTCTTTGGTGGACCTCTATGAATGATTTCATTTTCAACGTTGAGTACTTGAGCTGGCCTTCTCTTATAGTGTTGTTTTTCAATTCTGGCTCTTAGAAATAGTAAAGGAAAAAATCTTTGCCCCTTGCTTGATGTCCCCTTTTTAGCATCCATTATATAATGTTCCTTTCCTTATAACTGGGATGATAAATTCTGAACATTATAATGGAAAATTCATTATCTTGAAGTATTTAATCTACTTTGATGGATTACTTTGAGTATTTGAACTCATTGGTGACATTCAATTCTTCTTAGTGTAATTCATGCTCTGAATTTCTATCTCTTGATCGTGATTCCCTCGAGGTGCGATGTGTCTTCGAACTGTCAGAATAACCTTCAATTCTAGAGATATATGTCGTGCCCATATCATTAGACCAAAGATTCATTGTTGAAATATATTAGTGCTCATATTAGGCGTATTCTCATAGGATCATGCGAAAACATCTCTGAACTCCTTAAGTAAGCCCATCATTTTCTCATGTTTCTCTAGGGATTGGACAGTTTTGATTTGCACTTTTCAATAATTATCCTTAGATTCAATTTTTAATCAAATTCATTTTTATAAATTTGAAGACTTGTTGCACACATGATAATCGAAAGAATCTTTTTATTTCATTGGAATGGAAGGATTCCATTATTAACCTAGAACAATGACTCTTGTAAAAAGAAACACTCTTTGAAACTTGACAATACTTGAAAATTAAGGAGACAAGAAATAATGGAAAGACTAGGATAACTAGATGGTGTTTTATCCAACAGACTCAACATTTCACTTAAAGGTTATCTTCCCTGCGTCGATGAGGTCTTGAATAGCATGGCGGAGAGATATACATTTGTCGGTGTAATAACTTGTAACTTGGTGAAACTCGCAGAACTGGTGACTTTTGTCATTACTTTGAAGGACATTGGGTACGGATTTAGGCTGTAATAATCATTTTTTTGTTAATATCCTCAAGGCGATACTCAAGGTCATCCCGAGATTATCAAACTTTCTTCTAGGCTTAGATCGCTTAACAACATTAACTGTCGATTGTGTTGGATTTGAGTTAGCGACCTTCAGACTAAAATGCTTCATAAACTCTTCCATGATTTATTTCCAAGTATGAAGTTGAGATTGTATTAGCAATATAAGTCATTTAGGAACGGGTCCTTTGAAAGTGGTGCAAAATAATTGTGTCATTTGTTCACTCCCTAAACCTCGAAGATGCATATCCCCGACATACGAGCATAGGTGAGTTCTTGGACAGGAAATTCCATCGTATTTAGGCATGCTTAGTAATTCATATTTTTTTGAAGTATCGATTATAGTTGTTGAATCCCCTCTATGTCTGTTGTCGTTATCTTGGTATGCTCCCATCAGATGTCATTGGCAAACATGATTCATCTGTTTCACAATATCTTGCATGATTTGACGTAGATTAGTCGCATTGAAAATTAATGATCCTTCGAAAACAAATTAGAGATCACGATCAACAAGGGGATAAAGGATTTAACCAAACAATAGAGACTATGCTTAGACAGCAAGTTAAATGACTTGATAGAATGACCGGGGTAAAGACACAAAATAAGATGATGTAGAATGTCTTCAAGCAATTTCGACCAAATAAAATATTTCCTTCTTTGTTGAATCCGGACGCATCCTTTATCATTACTAGGTTTACCAAGATGAGAAATTAATAAAATGATCTATAGTCCGATTGGTAAAATGATTTGACCAATTTAATTCATTTGATCAGAAGCAAGCATAATGAAATAATAGGAACCTATTGATTTGACTGGTTCTATGAATGAAACCACACGTCCAATCAAGTTATTAGTTCTATTTAGATCGATCTAACCGAATGGACTAAATTAGATTTTTCTTTGCTTGTAATCAATTGATCCATTTGATCACGTACAAATTGATCAAAAAGCTTATTCCAAATAGGTCAATCGATTAACTACGAACTAACTAGATCCATATAAAATATCAATTACTATTCTTTTTATTTTTCTTTAGAAAATATTTTTCTATCGGAAAATCTTGTTCTTATGAAAAATATTTTCTAGAAAACATTTATTCTTGAAAAATATTTTTTTCTAAAGAACACTTCTTTTGGAAAACACTTTTTTTGGAAAATACTTTCCTTTTGTAAATCATTTTTCTTCTTTGAAAATGGGTTGAAACCTGAATTTAGAAAAGAATTTGATTTTCATTTTGATTTAAATGACCCGACCCATCATGATTGTTGGATTGAGATGAACTGGGTCATTACTGCAAAAGAATGGATTCTTTATTGGGTCGGTGCACTCATTTTAATTTCTAAAAATAAAATTTTTGATCCTTGAGGACAATAATACACTTTGATCTCATCATTCACATTATTCACATACACTCATCAATCATAAGGTTCCATTCAATAAACAATCCGGAAACACCCACGATAAGTTCGAGTCGTGACCTACAGGGAAGGTTTCTAGACTCTAAGCTTACAACGTGCAATGCATTTTATATGGCCACCCTTGCCCAAATACACCTATATACCTCTCGATACGTGGTGATTTGGTTTGATATACCATATATGTGATAATCTAAAATTTCAACTCACTTCTCCGAAGTCAAAAATAGCCAGTTTGATCCCCAGTTGAGAGGTGGCGCACGATGCTGAGCAAGGGCCCACTTAAATACCACTCGTCTAGAATAGACGTAGTCTATCCCCCTCATACAGTAAGGTACAGCGGGGCAGGATCTCGCTTAGGCACTGGTTTTGACCAAGAAGTGCAATTGATGTACTTGGATTATCTTTGATATACCTACAGGTACGAGTCAAGAGTTGTAGCTTTCATAAATGGTTTGGCATCCCACGAGGGGACCGACCACATACTAGTACTACATTGGTAATCGGGACATGTGACTGTGTGGCTCACAATAGGTCAAAGGCTCAGGTCGCTCCAGCCTAGGTGCATCGATATACTTTTCAGAGTCACCTGATCAGACGGTAGTGATGCCCCAGTTTGATATACCCTAAGGTACGTAACTAGAGTTGTGGTTTTCATGAATGACGTCGCATCTCCGAAAAAACCGGACCACGCACTAGTGCCACGTTGGCTATATGGGACGTGTAAGCGTGCAAAGCAGTAAACGTGCTAGTGGTATGTGCAAAACAGGGTGGGGTGTGCCCAGGGCCTTTTTCAAACACATGGGTCCATGGGTTATAGAAATCAATTGGAATTCCAACATGCAATATCAATCAAGATCACAAAAGATATCCAACAATGCATAATCAAGATCAAGATAAGAAGATATTATCAAACATGATATCACTTATCATAACATGCTTCAAAGCACTTATAAGGATCAACTATCAAAAATTCAACCACATGATCGAATCAAACAAGGCATCAAAAAGGGCCATCTGCCCAAGTTAGCACATGATATGTAAAAGCATGGGTTTTCTGAGTCCATTGAGTTGATTTGATAATTTTTTTATTAGGCCGACCCATTTATATAAATTTTTATATAAAATTCTCTTACTTTATGAAGTTTGTCACCTAACAAACCTAGGATGAAAACGAAGCTTTCCCAACTAACACAATAAAATTTCAAATTTTACTAAGGGTCAACTCGCCAATGTGATCACCTCATCGATAATCCAATACCATAGCCCTTTTAGATTTGATGAAAAATTTGGATCTAACAAAAAAAAAAAAATTAAATTTAGATCCAAGGTTTTGAAAATTGGTGGTGATGAAATCTAAGATCAACATTCAAAATAAAAATTAAATTTAAAAAATTTCTTGAAAATTTTCTTTTAAAAATTCTTAGAATTTTATCCGCCATAAGCATATGGTATTGGAGCATGCTCTTAAATGCCACGTGGTGAGATAAAAAATCATTAACAAGATTTGAAATCTTATTACATTAGTAAGAAAAGCAATCTCTTTTTTCTTTTTATGCTAACACACACAATCCACATCATGCTACCACCACCACCAAACAGCTCACACATTTTTATTTTATTTGTTTAGCTGGCAGCACACACAAAACATTCTAACTCATTTAAATTTTTTTATTTTTTTTTAAAAAATTACTGCCACGTGGGGAGGTCAATGACCTTAGTAAGATTTGAAATCTTACTAAATTGGTGAGGATATCCTTGCCTTTTGGGTTTGGTTGCTGCCAACACACACAACTCAATTTTTTTCTTACTTTTTTGTTTTTAAATGTTGCTGGCAGCAACAATGCACGACTCACAACTTGTAACTCACAACACATGATTCATGACTCACATTTTTTTATGCTTGCCACCACACAAAAAATTTTGTATTGCTACCAACGCACACCCAACACACCACACAACACAGAAATAGAGTAAAAAAAAATAAAAATTAAAAATGTGTCGCTGCCAATTAGTACTCAGCCCTTTCAATTTTTTTTTTCTTTTGTCTTGTTGCCACACAACACACAAATCACAACTATATATTGCTGCCAGCAAATGCAACTCACACCACCCAAACTTCACATTTTATTTTTTTTAAATGTTGCTGCCACACAATCATTTTTTACTCTTTTATGTTGCTGGCAGTATACGCACACTCACACATCCAAACCATATTATGTTCTCTCACATAAACCTTCCCCCCTTTTCTTTTTTTACCATTGTTACTGTTACTTAACAGCACACCTATTGCTGTTTTTTTTTTTGACTCACATAACACATTAAACATTCCTTAGGTTGACGAATAACCGCATCAGGACCTTCCACTGATTTGGTCAAATTTCCATCTGTAACCATACAGGCAATCTCCAATATTCGGCCTATTTCGATGTTCAAACCAGTCACCATGTACAATGCTACAGATACGTTGCATTAGTAGACATGTACAGCACACCTTTTGCTGTTTTTGTTTTTTACTCACATAACACACTAAACATTCCTTAGGTTGACGAATAACCGCATCAGGACCTTCTTCTGATTTGGACAAATTTCCATCTGTAACCACGCAGGCAATCTCCAATATTCGATATATGTCGATGTTCAAACCAGTCACCATGTACAATGCTACAGATACGTTGCATTAGTAGACATGTACCCTGGATCATACGTTGAGAATTATGGTATTACGATTACAATACTAGAGGTCCTATTCTCAATGTTTTATCATATAATCAAATATCAAAATAAGACCCCTTATTAAGGCCAACAATCACGCACAAAGTATTTGATCTACTTGGAAAGAAATAGCTACCCACTGTCAATCAAGGTAATCAGACTCAAAACTGATGATGCCCATGAACCCTTTCTTCTATCTCCAAATGGCCATAAGATCGCCGAAATTGCGCATCAGAATGATTGAACCAGCAAATAGTCCAACCGACCTTAACAGCTTAAGGCCTATTTCTCTTTGTCGTTGACCTGGGTGTAGCAAAACTCCTTTACTTTCTGGAGGAAATAACAGAGTTCGCCATGGCCGAAAACTCGAACGAGAGAGAGAGAGAGGGATGAAGGAGACGTCTTGCTGTCCTCTTCTTTCTCATGTTGAGAAGAAGATGGAAAAGGTAAAAAAAAAAAAATTATTTTCACACACCGGCCATTTAAGTTAAAATATATAAGGTTTAATAATTAAAAATAATTTTTTACTAATGACACACCTAGTAGAAAAGTCAATTTAAAACCTACATGCATTGCTGTTGTCAACAGCAACCCAAAAAAAATCGACACACACTTAATAAAAAAAACAAATGTTTTTGTTATGTACTATCAAAGGACATATGTACACATCTAAAAAATAAAAATTTCAAAGGGTAGATCTACACACGTACCTAAATAAAAAACCCCTCTTTTGTTTTTTAAATAAATAAAATAAACTAAATCTCATGATCCAACAGCCATTATCTTATCCTCAATGAAACTACTCTCTTGAAATTTTGCATTATTTACAGTCGTTCCGAATGATCTTAGATTGAACCATAAAAAATATGCCGATCAAAATATTCAACATAACAATCAATAATAGAGCTAAAAGAAGGATAAACCATAAACAAATAAATTGAAACAATAAATAAGTAAAATAAAAAATAAAAAGATATCTACTGGCAATGCTTCCCATACTTGGGGCTTTTCAAGTCTGATCCTCAAGGATCCCCAGCAGAGTTGCCACTGAAAGCGCCCTCGATCCGCGGGGTGCACGGATCCGCTTTTGACCTTTGAGGTTTGGGAGTCGCTACCTAGTTATTACTGTCTAGGAATCGAACTTTGACTCTAAAAGGCAAATAAACTAATCTACGAAAGAAAAATACGGGTCCGGGGATCACATTACGGGGTTGGAAGGTGTTAGGCACAAACCCCGCCCGGCAAACGCCAGTCTCTACTAATTCCCAAATAAAACTACATTACTAACAAGACCTAAATAATAATAAAAAAAATAAAAATATTCACATTTTTTGAACGCAACGATTTTGTTCCCTCAGATCTAATAGAATAGCTCATCGTATAGTATTCATCGCTTTGTTTTATCTCCGGATCTGATCTCTGAGTTCTGAGACAAGGTATCTCTTTCTTAGATTTAGATTCTTCAGATTTGTTTATAGATTTCTAGGTGTTTTTGAAGGGCTTCTAGGTATTTTTTGAGCTAAAGTTGAGGTAAGGGTGTTAGGTAAGGAGTTAGGGCTTCAAAATTAGGGTTTATAGGAGGCTATGGAAGCTTTATGACCTACTTCTCTTAGGATTTATTTTTGGATACGAAAATAGGGTGTGAGGACCCTTATTTATAGATTTTTTAAGTGTTTGTTTAGATAGAATTAGTGTTTAATTATAATTCTTTTAGTTAGAATTATATTTTAATTAGAATTATTTTCAGTAGAGTTATATTTTAACTAGAATTATTTTAGGTAAATTTATATTTTAGTTAGAATTCTATTGAATAAAGTTATTATTTAATGAGGATTGTTAAATAGAATTATTATTTAATTAGAATTCTATTAGGATTTTGACTTTTGGTCTTATTTGATTGACTTTAAGATTTTGACTTTAGTCTTACTTGATTGACTTTAATTTTGACTTTAGTCTTACTTGATTGACTTTAATTTTTTGGAGAACCCCCCTCTATTATATCTTTAATTCTTTGGACCCCCAAATGGAGAGGTCCTTGAATAAATATCTTAGCAACCATCAACAATTTTGTCTGAGAGCCTAATTGATAGATTTTCTTGATTAAAAATTTTAAATTAATTTTATTAATTTCACTTTAATTATTTAATATTTTATTTATTAATTTCAAAAAATTTAATTATAAAAATTATAAAATTATTGTTTTGCCTTCGGAGATGACTTTTTGTGTTTCAAGTCAGTTTTTGATATTCTAGAATGTTTTAGAATTGATTTTTCGTAAGGAATTCAATGGAAATATTGGTTTGTGTCATTTATGAAATTTTTTGTGTGGAATGATCATGAACTTTATGAGGGGTATTTTCGTAATTTTTTCAAAATATATGAAAATTGGCAAAATGATTTATTTGGTTTCGATTTGTTGTTTTATGTGTTTGAATAGATTTTCCTAAGTGTAACGTAGGCTTTAGGGATGTTTTAAGATTAGGAGTATTTTGGTAATTTGGTCATATTTTAGTGATTTTTATTGTGAAGCTTTTTTTTGTCTAAAAAATGATGATTTCTAAGCTTTTGGGGTTATATTTTCCTAGCGTAGCGTGGTTAATACAGTTTTGTCAGTTCGAGATACCTCATCCGGATTTTTGAAACATATCTGGTAACAAAATAAAGTATTGGAATAATCATCCATTATTTGGAACCGTTGCGATCGGGTTGACGAGTTGATTAATCAGGCGAATGCAAAAATGGGGTGTCTACAGTGCTCCGATAGTGAAAACGTTTTCTTTCTCTTTCTATCTTCTTCTCCATATGTGTGCTGAAAGGGGTAGCAAAGAGAGACGCTCTCTCTCTCTCTCTCTCTCTTTTTTTGTCGACTCTCGTTAATGGCGATTTTAAGAATTCTAATTTGGATTTTAATAATCTCAACAATGGCGTCAAAGCATCTCATAAGGTTTACCTAGAATACCAATCTGTAAATCTGGAATTATTGCTAAGTGAAGGTTAGGATAGCAATGTTAAAACGTTTTTACAGAATATTCTACTAAGAATTAAGTCTGGGCACCTATTAATAAAATGTAGATCTCATCGAGTAGATTAATTTAGAACCTGAATTCACTCAATTTCATTATTGGAAGCCTTAAATATCATCGATGCAATCTGTAAATCTTGAATTTTTACTGAATGAAGGTTGGGATAGCAATGTTAAAATGTTTTTACAGAACATTCTAGTGAGAATTAAGTCTGGGCACCTATTAATAAAATGTAGATCTTATCGAGTAGATTAATTTAGAACCTGAATTCACTCAATTTTATTATTAGGAGCCTTGGATATCATCGATGCAAGTTCGGATTAATCTATAACTAGAATTGTTGCTGAATGAAGGTTGGGATAGCAATGTTAAAACATTTTTATAGAACATTCTAGTTAGAATTAAGTCTGGGCATCTTTAATAAAATGTAGATCCCATCGAGTAGATTAATTTAGAACTTGAATTCACTCAATTTCATTATCAAGTGCCTCAGATATCATCAATGCAAGTTCGGATTAATCTATAAATCTAGAATTATTGCTGAAAAAGGTTGGGATAGCAATGTTAAAACATTTTTACATAATATTCTAGTCAAATTAGGTTTGGACACCTATTAATAAAACGTAGATCCCGTCGAGTAGATTAATTTAGAACCTGAATTCGCTCAATTTCATTATCGAGATCCTTAGATATCATCGATGCAAGTTCGGATTGTATTTTCCTAATTCACAGAAAATCTGAATTTATCTAGTGTTAGCATAGTTAATGTTCCTGATTTATTTTGTAAGAGCGAGCTCATATGCACTAGGATCTTTCTCTTTGATTTTCTTTTGGGATGTGTTTTTAGTTTTTTTTTTATAATTAAAAAAAAAAAATGGGTTCATCGCTCCTTATCCCTACAACCATCATTCTATCATCAATTCAATATTTGTTAGAATCTTGATTTAAGTTGGATCACCTAAAGTGATCCTTGATGAACCATAGATAAAAATAAATAAATAAATAAATAAATAAATAAAAAATAAAAATATAAAAAATTTGTGCCTGTTTTTATATTAGATCTGATTGAGTATTCCTTGTGCTATAGTGATTAATCGCTTATCTGACATGCTATGATCTTGTTTGATATGTATTTTTTATGTGCATGCCTTGGTCTTAATTTTTGATGCTATGGGATATCCATATTTTGTGGTTTGATATGGCCCACGGACCCATTTATTTGAAAACTTGCCCCAGGCACACCCTATCCTACTTTGCACACACCACTAACACGTTTATTTTGTTGCATTGCACGTTTGCATGTCCCTTCTAGCCAACATGGCACTAGTGCGTGGCCCTGTCTCTTCGGAGATGCGACGTCATTCATGAAAATCACAACTCCAGTCACGTACCTTACGATATATAAAACTGGGGTATCAGTACCGTTTGATCAGGTGACTCTGAAAGGTATATCGATGCACCCATGCTAGGCGACCTGAACCTTTTGTCCTATTATAAGCCAGACAGTCACATGTCCCGTTTGCCAACGTAGTACTAGTACGTGGTCGGTCCCCTCGTGGGATGCCAAACCATTTATGAAAGCTACAATTCTTGACTCGTACCCATAGGTATATCAAAGATAATAAGTACATCATTGCACTTCTTGGTCAAAACCAGTGCCTAAGCGAGATCCTGTGATGTATTACTGTACTAGGAGGATAGACTACATCTATTATAGAAAAGAGGTGATTTAAAAGTGTCTTTGTTCAAGTATCGCGCGCCACCTCTGATCTGGGGTTTAAACTGGTTGTTTTTGACTTCAGAGAAGTGGGTTGAAGTTTTAGATTATCACCTATACGGTATATTAAATCAAGTCACCACGTACCGTCTAATTGAGTACGCTCGAGAGGTATATAGGTGTACTTGGGAAAGGGTGGCTAGATAAATTGCATTGCATGTAGTAAACCTAGAGTCTAGAAGCCTTCCTATAGATCACGACCTGAACTGACTATGGGCGTTCCCGGGTTACTCTATTTAATCCAACCAACAGGTAAGTGGGTAGATTGATCCACACCGTTCAAACTAAGCCCACTATATCGATCAGGCCCAATCGATGAAGTGTACCGATCAATTTGAACCAATTAAACCAGTTGGCTCAATTGGCAAATGGATCAAACTGGTCAATACCAAATCAGTTGAATTAATTGGTTTCACTTTTAAAGATCCAGACCACTTTATATAAAAAAGATTCAATCATAGGATCAAATTAATTTGTTTGATCAAAGGTTCAATCCCAATCAGGGGTAGACCCGCGTCTAACCTTTCTCACTTTCTTGGTCACTATAAACTTTTAGTGCATTTGGATTTGATATTTCCCACCGGACTTGGGCTAATCTATATCAAAATTTTAATCATGTGATTAAGAGTCAAACCTTTAGAGTCAACGGTTAACCTTGGTTTACTTCCAAATAGGTACTAATTGCTTCTAAACGTTCTAAACCACCATCTGTACCACTTTGGGTCCGTGAAAAAAGTTATATTTCCAGAGTCTCATTGTCAAGTCCAAGTAGTCAGCCCTCACAAAAAAACAAATAATTACAATGGATGAAGCAACGCTCTGTCAGATTTTGGAATCTTTTCAAGCAAAAATTATCACTTCTATCCAAACACAAATTGAAGCCCTGAAAACTGAAAAGGAAAAAGATAAAACTATAGAAACTCAGGATGTGTTTGACCTCGTTGAAAACCAATAAGATGATCAATTATACGTCGACCCTATCTTAACTCATTGAATAACTCAGGTTGAAACTGCTTTGAAGAACATCAAAGACCCCGATGATCTTACTCTTGGATTAGGAGCAATGACGTTATTTCCCATGGTCCGTCTACCAGAGAAGTTCACGATGCCAGACATGGAGAAGTTTGATGGGATTGGATACCCTAGGACTCACTTAAAAGTATATGTCGGCATCATGCAGTCTTAGAGTTTGAGTGAAGAACATATGGCACAACTTTTTCAAATAACCCTTACAAGTCCTGCCCTATGCTGGCTAATGTCATTAGATTCATCTCGGGTAAGAACATGGTATGAATTGATGAAGAAGTTTATTAGTCGGTATTCATTCAACACGGATATTGAACTCACAAGAAGAGACCTAGAAATTACTAAACAGAAGTCCGGAGAAACTTTCACTGAGTTCATTACTCGATGGAGAGCTAAAACCGCTTAATTGTGGGACCGACCTCAAGAAAAGGAACAAGTCAAGATCATCCTTAGGAATCTCACTCCAAATTATGCCAAGTACTTGATACCTCAGTACCTTCCCACTTTTCAATCCCTCATTGAGGCTAGAAATCAAGTTGAGGATGCCTAGTCTTCGGGACTTTTTGGTAACCCGTCTGAGTTAAAACCCAAACATTTCAAACCTAATGTCAATTCCTTATAAGTGGCCAACACCTCTTTCGCACTATCTCCTCAAGCTACTCAGCCTTCACAACCCAAACCTAGGAGACAATTTGCCAATCTTGGAATGTCCCTTAGTATTGCTTATCAAAAATTGATGAAAAGGGGATTGCTGACACCTTTACAACTTAAGACTTTGCCTAATCCTCTTCCTCCAAATATGGATAATAGGCAATTCTGTGAATTCCATCATATATTTGGTCATGTTCTTGACAGGTGTATTACTCTCCGTCATGCTATCTAAGACTTGATTGAATAAGGAAATGTCACCATACTCGCTCCTACCGCACCCAATGTTAA
Source organism: Akebia trifoliata (assembly GCF_017979445.1). NCBI lineage: Eukaryota > Viridiplantae > Streptophyta > Magnoliopsida > Ranunculales > Lardizabalaceae > Akebia > Akebia trifoliata. The sequence goes on from NC_141385.1 coordinate 21,349,663, forward strand.
AACTAATCATTTACCTACCTTTCAAAATCAAACTCCCCTTACTTTGAACCTGATATCCCTATTCAAATCCGAGTCGGTTGACCCAATTTCTTTCATTTATTCAATCGGTCCTAACAATGTACCCCACCATGCCGAGATGAGCATATCTACTCCAAGGTAGTACTAGAACTAAAGAACAGAGAGATTATTGAAGCAACGGGTTGTCCAGCATATGACAAGCTTGAATCGGAATATGAAGAGATAGTAAAAGCAGGCAAGTTCAAGTCATCCATCAAAGATAACAGAAGTGGTATAGACCTTAGAATTGTGTCCTTCCATTCAGAATGATGTCGTCTTATTAAGTCTTCTTAATTTTTTTAACTTCAGTTGCATCAGTCTTTGAGTTCAGTTAGTCATCTTTAATTTTGAGCTTTAGTCAGGTTTGTCAGTCTATGTTCTTTTTTATTCTAATAAATAAATAAATTTTTTATTATCATGTGTCTAATAATGATGTGAACATAAAATCTAACATGAGAAATGACTTAAAGCTCACTAATCAAATTTGATAAATATTGGAATTAAAGAGTACACTCAAAAAGTGCGAATGGGTATTACGTTATCCTCGGGAGAATATGAGAGAATAATAAACTTATTTGAGAAATTCAAAACGTACCTACATGGTCTCATAAGGATAGATTGTACCAAAATAGATCAAGGCATAAAGTCGATGGTGAACTTCAAGATCAAAGATTATTGATCAAGAATGATGTAGTTGAAACCATCACAAATGTGTCAAGATCCACAAGAAGGGATCCATCATATTTTTCACTCAAAGAAAAGAGTTATCGTTCACAAAAGAACATGAGATTTTCTTAGAAGTTTGGAAATGGTTAAACGAGTCAATCACACTCAATTTCGTAAAAGAAGACTGAAGATTGCTCCTTCTCAAAAAAAGACTGAAAATTACCCTTTCTTAGAAGAAGAATGAAGATTATTTTTTCTCAAAAGAAGACCTTCCTTGACAGAGCAATTAAAACATCAAGTTCTTAGAACTTTAACCAAATCAATTAGCACTTCACCAAAGGAGGCCTTCTTTGGTTGCACTATTTTTCTGTCTTACTAAGAAAAAGATAATCTTCTTTAGCCCCTCGTAGCCTTTAAAAAATCAATAGCCTCTTTTTTCTAAACCACACCAACTAATCTTGGGAGGGATATCTAGTATGAACTATGTTTTGACCTAATCCCAAAAGAAAAAAAGAAATATTTGGGGTACGTAGGCAACTTGAGAAGTTACTTTACGCCTGGTCATACAAAAAAATTATTCTCTTAAGAAAAATGTCATCCAAAAGGAAAATCCCTTATTAAAAAGTTCAAAAGAAAAGAATGTCAAATTAGGGGTATTAAAAAAAAGAGAATAAAATGAATTGACAGAAAAGAAAATAATGCCAAACTAGAGGCATTAAAAAAAAGTCAAAAGAATTTATAAAAAAAATGTCAAACTAGGGGCATTAGAAAAAAGAGTCAAAATAATTTACAGAAAAGAATGACAAAAAAATAGAATATTAGACTAGGGGCATTCTGGGAAGTCGAACCTTTTACCCTTTATTTTTAAACCATGTCCTAAGCCCACCTATTAAATCCTCCTGAATGCTAATTGACTCGGTTAAGGTGTAAGGAACCAAGAAGCTGTCAAGTTGAATATCCAAGATCATCGAGAAAAAAAAAAGAAGTCCGCTAAGTCGAAAACCCGAAAAGACAACTTAGGTAAAAGTTAGGGCATAATCATAAAAAGAAAGCCTGCTAGGTTGAAAATCTGAAAAGGTGACCTAGGCAAAAATCAAGGCATCTTTAGAAAAAAAAAATCCACTAGGCTGAAAACTTAGAAAGGTAACCTAAGCAAAAATTAGGGCATCATCAAATGGAAAGAAAAGTCCCATCAAGAAAACAAATTCAGAAGGAAACTTGTACAGAAATTAGGAAATGCAGAACTATTCAAGCCACAACATTCGTTTTTCAATTAAGAGCTTACATCCGACGAAGATAATGTTGAAGTCGAAAAAATCAGAAGTGATCTTGAACATTGTAAGATCCTCAAGAGTATATTTACTTGTTCAAGTGTTCACTAATGGAAGATGTATAATCATCAACCACTTTGAAGAAAAAGATCTTCTATTATTTATCAAGTTTTTTTTAAGTCCAGCTCAAACATTTTTCAAAAGAAATTAAAAAAAAAATGATCAATCCCTTATTACACATATGATAATCTTAAGAGTCTTAAATTTAAGGGAATGTCAGCTCTTCTATTTGTCATACATCAGAGTCCATATTTTTCAAACGTAATCTATTCCATCAATCTTGTAGTCAAGTTCCAGTTAAAGTCAACCTTGAAACTATGGGCATTTTTTAAAGTCATTTAATTCCAAAGTTTTGTTTTTAATTACATGATAAAAAAAAATCTTACTTAAAAGTTCGATGAAGTCTAATGATAATTATGAATCCAGATGCATGATAAGCCAATAAAGACCCGATCTTTCAAACTTTGAGCTCGATTTTTAATTATAGAATGAATTAATAGGATTGTTTAAGTTCCTATAAATCTAAGCCTGAGAAATGTGGCTTAGTAAGTTCGAGTCCGAGAAACGAGACTCCTACTTTTTTTGAATCATAGAATGAATTAATAGGATTGTTTAAGTTCCTATAAATCTAAGCCCGAGAAATGTGGCTTAATGAGTTCGAGTCCGAGAAACGAGACTCCAATTTTTTTTAAATCATAGAATGAATTAATAGGATTGTTTAAGTTCCTATAAATCTAAGCCCGAGAAACGTGGTTTAGTGAGTTCGAGTCCGAAAAATGAGACTCCAACTTTTTTTGAATCATAGAATGAATTAATAAGATTGTTTAAGTTCCTATAAATCTAAGCCTGAGAAACGTGACTTAGTGAGTTCAAGTCTAAGAAACGATACTCCAACTTTTTTTAAATCATAGAATGAATTAATAGGATTGTTTAAGTTCCTATAAATCTAAGTCCGAGAAATGTGGCTTAGTAAGTTTGAGTCCGAGAAACGAGACTCAAATTTTTTTTTGAATCATAGAATAAATTAATAGGTTGTTTAACTTCCTATAAATCTAAGCTCGAGAAACATGGTTTAGTAAGTTCGAGTCCGAGAAACGAGACTCCAATATTTTTTTAATCATAGAATTAAAAAGTACCTAAAAAAATAAAAAGTACCTAAAAAGTACCTAAAAAAAATACCTAAAAAAATCTATAAATAGAGACCTTTACAACCTATTTTCGTAGGTCAAAATAAACCCTAAAAAAGTAGGTCAAAAAGCTTCCCTAGCCTCCCCTAAACCCTAATTTTGAAGTCCTAACTCCTTACCTAACATCCCTACCCCCTACTTTAGCTCAAAAAACACTTCGAAACCCTTCAAAAACATCAAAAATCCATAAACAAATTAGAAAAATTCAGATCTAAGAAGGATGTACTTCATCTTGAAGATCTGAAGCGAATCCGATGACAGAATGAATCAAGGAATATTAATCAAGAGATCTCTCCGCCAGATCTGAGGGAATAAAATCGTTGTGTTCGTAAAGATAAATATTTTTTTAATTTTTTTATTGTTTATGTCTTTTTTAGCAATGTAGTCTTCTTGAAAAATAGCAGAGACCGGTATTTGTCGGGCGAGGTTGGTGCCTAACACCTTCCAACTCCGTAACGTGATCCCCGAACCCGTAGTTTCTTTCGTAGATTAGTGTTATTTGTTTTTTTAGAGTCAATGCTCGGTTCCTAGACCGTAATAACTAGGTGGCGACTCCCGAACCTCAAAAATCAAAAGTGGATCCGCGCACCCCCCGGATCGAAAGCCCTTTCAATCCGATATAAATTGGTGATGATGGGACTCCAACTTGACTTTAATATATACCCATTAACCGTAAGATAGTCTTAGATCGTAATAGAGATCGATTATCTCGATCGGGTAGGTTCAATGCCTAATACCTTCCAAAACCCGTAATCTAACCCATTACCCATTTCTCTTACTCGTGGACCGACCCAATATATTTTTGGAGTTATCTATAGTTATTGGAACTAAACTAGGTGGTAACTCCCAGTTCTTAGAAAATCCCAATTTATCAATCAGACCTTCTTCGTTATATAGTGAAAGAAGGGTTGAAGCGATTTCAATGACAACTTTACTAAGGATATTAGGGTCAAACTTGACCCGATGCAAGACTATCCTTAGGTTGACTTTTTGCTCGAGTCAACTTAATTGACTCAAAAAGACTTTTAGATTAGGCTAGATTTTATCCTTTCTTTCATTAGTATGTGATTGGATGTGATTGATTGATTATTTTTGTGATTGGCTTAGATGAATGTATGTGGTTTGTATAGTGGATTATTCACGAAAATGCCCCGGACGCACTTTATCCCTTCGCACACACTCACGAGTATGTATACTCATATTTGCATCATGTCATGTCCTTATAAATTTCGTAGTTGGATCCAAGCTAACCTGGTCCTTTGAGATACAGGGGATGACCGTGAATGCTACAACTTCAATACAGTACCTTTGGGTATATCAAATCGAAGCACCACGTATTGCTTGACCAGATGAAACTGGGATAGTATATCAGTGTTTCGGGCTGAAGTAACCTAAGCTTTGTCCTAACCTAGCCTCAATCATATACTGAGCTTAGAAACTTGAACTTTAGTTCGGTTCTACTAGGCCACGACTCGAATTGACCATGAGTGCTCCTAGGTTGCTTTATCTAATCTAACCAACAGGTAAGTGGACAGACTAGTCCAGATTGTTCAAATTAAACTCGCAATATCAATCCGACCCAATGAACTCAATTGGTAAGAAAAAACGTTGATTATTGTGAACCAATCAAACTAGTTGGCCCAGTTGACAAATGAATATAATAGATCAATACTAAATCGATTGGACCAATGGTTTTAGGTTCAAAAATTTGACCTAATTCACATCAAGAATATGCATTCAGGAGGTCAAACTAACTAGTCTGACCCTAAGTTCAACCCCAATTTGAGGTAGACCCGTAATTAACCTGTTTTACCCTTGTTGTTGCTATAGACTTATAGTACATTTAGACTCGATGTTTATCATCGAACTTGGGCTAATTTATATCGAATTTTTAATCATGTGGTTAAGAGTCAAACCTTCATAGTCAATAGTTAACTTTGGTTTACTTCCAATTAGGTAATAATTACTCCTTAGCGTTCTAAACCACCATTTGTGCCACTTTGAGTTCGTGAAAATAGTCGTCTTGCTAGAGTACCATTGTCAAGCCCAAGTAGTCTATCCTTGCCACAAAAAGAAATAAGTACCAAAGATGAAGCAATACTCTGTTAGATTTTAAAATCCTTTCAAGTACAAATTATTATTTATGTTCAAACACAAATTGGAGCCTTGAAGATAGATAAGAAAAAGGATAAAACTATAGAACCTTAGGCTATGTTTGACCTTGTCAAAAACTTAGAAGAGGATCAATTACTCGTTTACCATGTCTTAGCTCATCGAGTAACTCAATTCGAAACTACCTTGAAGCATATCAAGGATCCCAGCGATCTTACTTTCGGATTAAAGACAATGACATTATTTCCAATAGTCCATCTACCAAAGAAGTTCACAATGCCAGACATAAAGAAGTTTGATGGGATTGGATGCCCTAGGACTCACTTGAAAGTATATATCGGCATCATGCAGGTCTAGGTGAAGAATAGATGGCCCAACTTTTTTAAAGAACCTTTACAAGTCCTGTCTTACACTAGTTAATGTCACTGGACTCATCTTAGTAAGAACATGGCATGAATTGATAAAGAAGTTTATTGGTCGATACTCATTCAATACGAACATTGAACTCATAAGAAGAGATTTAGAAACGACCAAGTAGAAGTCTGAGAAAACCTTTACTGAGTTCATTGCTCGATGGAGAGCTAAAGCCGCTCAATTATAGGATCGACCTCAGAAAAAGGAATAAGTCAAGATCATCCTTAGGAATCTCACTCCAAACTATGCCAAGTATCTGACACATCAATACCTTCTTGCCTTTCAATTCCTCCTTGAAGCGGGAAATCAAGTTGAAGATGCCTACTCTTCGAGACTATTTGGTAACTCGTCTGAGTCAAAATCCAAAAATTTTCAAATCCAATACTAATTCCTTACAAGTGGCCAATACTTCTTTCGTACTAGCTCCTCCAACCACTCAATCTTCACAAGCAAAGCCTAGGAAACAATTTTCGAATCTTGGAATGTCCCTTAGTATTGCTTATAAAAAATTAGTAAAAAAGGGATGCTAACACCATTACAACCTAAGCCTTTGCCCAATCCTCTCCCTCCAAACTTGAATAATAGGCAATTCTATGAATTCTTTCAGATGTCCGACCATGTTCTTGATAGGTACATTACTCCCTGCCATGCTATTCGAGATCTTATCGAATAAAAAAAGGTCACCATACATACTCCTACCATGCCCAATATTAAAACTAACCCTTTACCTATCTTTCAAAATCAACCCCCTCCTGCTCTGAACCTAATATCCATATCCAAATCCAAATCAGTTGATCCAATTTTTTCATTCACTCAATTAGTCTTAATAATGCATCTTCACCATGCTAGAATAAGCCTATCTACCCTAAGACAATGACAGTACTGAAAAACAAAGAAAATATTGAAGCAATGGGTTCTTCAGTATCAAATATGCTCGAATCAGAACATGAAGAGGTGGCAAAATGGATGAGCCCAAATCATCCCTCGTTAAGATATCCAAAGTGGCATAGACTTGAGCATTGTGTCCTTCCATTTTGTTTTCCTTTTAGTTTTAGTCGCCTCAGTCTTTAATTTCAATTGGTTATGTTAGGTTTTTATTTAATTTCGAGTTTGTCAGTCTACGTTTTTCTAATTCCAATAATACAAAGAATTTTTTTATTATCATACATGCAATGATGATGAAAACATAAAATCTAACATAAGGAATGACTCAGAGCTCACTAATCGAACTTGATAAATATTGAAATTAAAGAGTCCACTCAAGAAGTGCAAATTGGTACTACATTATCATCAAGGGAATATGAGAGAATAATAAATTTTCTTAAGAAATTCAACAGTATTCTCGCATATTTTATGAGGACATGGTGAGTATGAGCACCACATTACCTTCCATCAGAATAGATTGCACCAAAATAAATCAAGACATAAGGGCGAGGATGAACTTTGAAGTTAAAAATTATCGGTCAAGAATGATGTAGTTGAAGTCATCAACAAAGGTGTTAAGACCCACAAGAAAGATCTACCATATTTTTCACTCGAGAAATGAGAGTTCTCATTCACAAAAGAATAAAAGATTTTTTCAAAGTTTTGAGCAAGTTGAATAGTCAAACACAAAGAACTCAATCACACTCGATTTCACAAAGAAGACTGAAAAATATTCATGCTCAAAAGAAAGTCTTACTTGATAAAACAACCAAGATATTGAGTTCCTAGAACCTTGACCAAATCAAGTAACATTTCATCAAATGAGACTTTCTTTGGCCAAACCATTATCTTATCTTATCCAGAAAAATATAACCTTCTTTAGCCTCTCGCAACCTCTAAAATAATCAATAGCCTTTTTATTTCTAAACCACACCAACTAACCTTGGGAGGAAAGTTTTGTATGAACTACGTTTTGACCTAATCCCAAAAGAAAAAAAAAGATTTGGGATATGTAGGCAACCTGAGAAGTTACTACAAGCCCGATCACAAAAAAATATACATTTTCTTAAAGAAAGTGTCATCCAAAAACAAATCTCCTATTGAAAAATTAAAAAAGGGATAATGCCAAACTAGGGCACTAAAAAAAGGATAATCCAAAAAATATCAAAAAGAAAAGAATGCATAACTAGAGGTATTAAAAAAAAGAGAAATTCAAAAGAATTGACAAAAAAAAAAGAATATTAGACTAAGGGCATTTTTGGAAGTTGAGCCTTATACATTTTTTTTCTAAATCCTATCCTAATTCCACAAATTAGGTCCTCATGAATGCTAGTTGATTTGGTAATAGGGTAAGGAGACAAAAGGTTGTTGAGTTGAGTGTCTGAGATCATTAAGAAAAAAGAAGCCCGCTAAGTTGAAAACCTGAAAAGGCAACTTAGGCAAAGCTAGGGACAAAAAAAGCAAGAGCTTACTAGGTTGAAAACCTGAAAAGGCGACCTAGGCAAAAATCAAGGCATCATCAGAAAAAGAAAAACAAAGTCCGCTAAATTGAGAATCTGAAGAGACAGTCTAGGCAAAAATTAGGACACCAAAAAAAGGAGGAAAGATCCATCAAGAAGAAAAATTCAAAAAGAAAGCTTATGCAGAAACTAGGAAATGCAGAATCATTCTAGTCACAACATTCATTTTTCAACCAAAAGCTTACATTCGACAAAGACAATGTTGAAGTTGAAGAAACTCAAAAGCCATCTTGAATATTATTAGATCTTTAAGAGTATATTTACTTGTCCGAGTTTATGCTAAAAGAAAATGTAGAATCATCAACCACTTTAAAGGGAAATATCTTCTATTCCAACATTTATCAAGATTCTAAGTTTAGCTCAAGCATTTCTCAAAAGAAATTTAAAAGAAAGCGATCAATTCCTTATTGTACATATGATAATCTTAAGAGTCTTGAAAATTTAAAGAAATGTAGATTCTTCTGTCTGTCATATATCAGAGTCCATAGTAGCTTGTTCATACTTTTCAAGTGTAATCCATAGTCAAATCTTAGTAAGAAACCAACCTTGATTCTATGGGCATTTTTTAAAATAATTGTGATTCCAAAGTTTTTATTCTTAATCCTGTGATAAAAAAGGGAAATCTTATTCAAAATTCTTAAATTCTGGCAAAGTCCAATGATAATTATGAATCCAGATGCATGATAAGTCAATAACGACCCAATCTCCCAATTTTTGAACTCGATATTATTGAGACTTTTGCTAATCCAAGCCCGAGAAGCGTGGCTCTAATAAGTTCCAGTTTGAGAAACGAGATTCCAACTTTAATATGATTTTAATAAGTTCCTACGAATCCAAGCCCGAGAAGTGTGGCTCCAATAAGTTTGAGTCTAAGAAACGAGACTCCAACTTTAATAAGATTTTAATAAGTTCTTGCAAATCCAAGCCCGAGAAACGTGGATCTAATAAGTTTGAGTCTGAGAAACGAAACTATAACTTTAATAGAATTTTAATAAGTTCCTACTAACCCAAGTCCGAGAAGCGTGGCTCCAATAAGTTCTAGTCTAAAAAACGAGGCCGATAAGCATGGCTCCAATAAGTTCGTGTCCGAGAAACAAGAATCCAACTTTAATAGGATTTTTTAAGTTCCTGTAAATCTTAGCCTAAGAAGTGTGGCTCCAATAAATTCGAGTATGACAAATGAGACTCTCATTTGAATAGGATTTTTTAAGTTCTCGTAAACCTCTGCCTGATAAGTATAGCTCTAATAAGCTCAAATCTGATAAACGTGACTCAAATTTTTGGAACTCTAAAAAGAATTTCAGTAGGATTTAACAAAGTTCCTATATCACCTGATTTTGATAATATTATGACTCTAATTATCTCATTGTTCAAACTTGCCATAATTAAATATCGAATGATTGCTTTCATTACGCATGTGCATTCTAATTTGAATCATCATCGTCAACGAGAGAAGATCTCAAGGACCTAACATTTGTTGTTATCAGGGAGATTTTATTCTCAATGATCTAATAGACTACTTTGTAAACATCACACCATTCCATACACGTGTACTTTTGCATACGTCAAGGAGAATTTTCCAAAATTTGAGGATCTGACATTTTTAGTCCTAAGAGGGTTTTACCCACAAGGATTCGGATGCCCTGATGAACCACCAAATCAGGCTTCAAAAATGAAATGTCATTGAATTTAGCATTCGGATTCACTATCTATCAAAGTAGATTTGCCATCTAGTTTTCTTCCATCCTTTGCCAAAGAGGGAGATCTGTAGGCATCCCATTTTTGCATCCACCTATAGACACCCCATTTTTGCATCTGCCTAATTCGACAATTTGTCATCCAGTTGTTGTAGATTCCTAATGATGAGCATAAAAGAACTCGAAGACTTGTGAATACTGCTTGATTCCTTTTGTTTCTATTCTTTTCAACCCCCTACTCGTCACGACTCGACATAGAAGTTTACGCACGCTTAGGATCGCAATATCTTACACTCGACTTAGCAAGCACACACGCTTAGGTTCAATAACTTAGACACCTCGCTACGTTAGGAAAATATAACTTTGAGACTTAGAAATAATCACAAAAGGATTGAAAGAAATCTCACGCCAAAATTTGTAAAAATCATAAAAAATTAATAAAATGATGAAAATACCCCTTGTAAATTTTAGACCTCCAAAAAATCTCGAAAGTACCTCCATTGCACTCAGAATGTGATTTTGAGTCTAACGGGATTCAAATCGACCAAAACAGATAAACTTGTAAAAATTTGTAAAAAATCACCAAAATGACGATAATACCCCTCGTAAATTTTGAACCTCTAAAAATTCTCAAAAGTACTTCCATTGCACTCAGAATATGATTTCGAATCTAACGGGACCCAAATCGACGAAAACAGATAAATTTATAAAAATCTGTAAAAAAAATCACCAAAATGACGAAAATACCTCTCGTAAATTCCTCCAAAAAATCTCGAAAGTACCTCCATTACACTCATATTGTGATTTTGAGTTTAATGGAATCCAAATCAATGAAAAAAGATAAATTCAAGAAAAATCATCAAGAATCATAAAAATGACCAAAATGCCCCTCAACATCCTTCTCTAACATAGACACACTAATCCCTAGGAAAATAAAATTCAAATTGAAAATTAAACTAAAATTTAACTAAGATCCAATTAAAATTTAAAATTTAAAGTCAATTTAAAATCGTAAATCAAATTAAATTTCAATTAAAATACAAAATAAAAATTAAGTTTAAATTAAAAATCAAGAAACCAATTAAAAGACAAAATCAAAATCAAATTGAAAATTAAGTTAAAAATCATTCAACCAATTAAAAAAAATTAAAATTAAAATTAAAACCGATTAACCAACTAAAGATGTAATCAACCAATTAAAATCCATTCGATTAAATTGAAATCAAAATCCAATCAACCGATCAATTAAAATTTAAAATCAATTTAAAGTTCAAATTAAAATTCAAATTAATCAACCCGTTCAACATTTAAATTAAAAATCAAATTCAAATAATTAAAACTCAAATCAAAATTCAAAAAGAATCAAATTAAGATAATATCGATCAATGGAACAAAAAAAAAAAAAGACCAATCGAATTTTGAAACTCAATAAACCAATCAAGTAAAATATAACGAGGGACGACCGAAGTACGAGTAACATGGGATCTCTATCCCCCATTATTAAAAAAATAATATAATAACAATAAATAAATAAATAATAATAAAAAGAATGAGGGCATGTTTTCTTCCCTCTTCTTCTTCTCCAACACTTTCGTCCCCAATTCATTCCTCTAGCCCACTTTGTCTCCAATCGTTCCCACCTCCCCCATAACTACCCCTGATTTCTCCCATCTCTCCCTCTCTTATGTTTGGTGGTAGAACCACCATAAAAGAAAAAAAAGGAGCAACTACTTGGGGGGACGTTTTGATTAGGAGGCTTTTGGATCCAAAAAAAAAAAAAAAACAGCAACCAATGCAGCCCTTCTTCATCTCTAAAAACGTCCAAAGACAGCAGCTCTTCCCTAACGTTCTGTCATCTCTCCCTCACCTCTCTTGACATCTTCTTCTTCCTTTTTTTAGGCTAAAATTTGACCCCCCAACCTTGTTGCAACGCCTTGCTGTCTAGCTACTATTTCAACTCACTACAGCCCACGTTCTAGCCCCCACACCTTCTTCTATTGGCTGCACCAATAGTACCCCACCACAGCATCATTTACATTACTGCAACAACTCTCCCAACCTCATTCTTCTTCTCTACTGGTTGCTGCATCAACGCCCTAGCCGCCTCATTTATCTCTCTACCTGCAACAAACCTTCTTTTTCCTCTATTGTTGCCTAATACGTTAGCCAAGTCTTCTTGCCAGGTCTCTTCGATAACACGACTCTCTCTGTCTGCTCTCGTTTACTCACATCTCCACAGTCATAATGTGTACAGGTCTTTGTGTCATATCTGAAGGAGTCGACTTCCGCTGCCTTGTTCGATAAGTAAGATTATTTTGGCTCTTCTTTTATTTTTTGTTCTTGCTCTCTTATTATTTTTATGGCATGTTTTTTTTAATGTATTGGTAGAATCAGTTTAAAAAAATATAAATTTCTTTTTTTATATTTTACGTTGTCATATATTGTAGTATATCGATTGCCTTAGAATTTTTTTGTGTGTTTTTATGTTTTCTTTTATATTTGTTTGTGCATGCCAATAAAAGTAGAGAAGATTTGCTCCCTTTGCATAGTGTTTTTATGTTTTATTGTTTATTTATTTTCGCACATTGATCGGGTTAAAAGTTTTTTAGGTATGTTTCTATGTTTTCATTTGTTCTTACATATCAATAGGGTAGGAGAATGTGCATATTTTTAGTTTTTTTTTTATGTTTTATTCCTTTTTGCGTATCAATAAGAGTAGGAGAATATTCTTTAATGCATTTAAATTAATTCACTGATTTTTGGGTATATGCACACTAATGGCAATCTTCAAGTTTCCGAAATGTTAGTGATCGATTCGCCCATATTTTTTTTTTTATATTAATAGATTGATTGAATCAATTCACATATATAAAAGTGGACCGGCTCATTGGGTGTTAATATCTATCGAGTTGATTCGTCGATTTTTGATGTTATTGGGCAAACTCATTAATGTTGATATTAATCAATTCATAAACTTTTTTGTGTACACAAAAAATTAAAAATCGACTTTCCCCAATAAAAAATCAACGAGTTGACTCATTGATTTTTGTGTGCATTGGAACTTCTAAATCAAAATTTTCTATGAAATGGGCACGTGAATCGACTCACTAATTTTTTGTGTGCATTGGAAATTCCAAATTGAAATTTTCTATGAAATTGGGCATGTGAGTTAACTCTCTGATTTTAATACTCGTGGCATTTCAAATATCGAATTTCTTTTGATTAAAAAAACATGTGAGTCGACTCACTGATTTTAATGCGCGTGGCGATTCAAAAAATCAAGATTTCTTTGATTAATAATTTGTAAGTTAACTCACTGATTTTAATACACGTGGCAATAAAAAAATCAAGATTTTTTTGATAAAACATTTTGTGAGTTAACTCACTGATTTTAATACATGTGGCAATTCAAAAAATCAAGATTTCTTTGATTAATAATTTGTAGCTTAACTCACTGATTTTAATACATGCGGCAATTCAAAAATTGAATTTTTTTTATTAAAAACGTGTGAGTCGACTCACTGATTTTAATGCACGTAACGATTCAAAATCGAATTTCTTTAATTAAAAATGTGTAGGTCACTCACTAATTTAGTGCATGTGACGATTCAAAAATCGAATTTCTTTGATAAAATGTTGTCAATGAGCCAATTCACTAATTTTGTATACGTGGCATTAAAAATCGATTTCATATTATTCAAAATGTGACCGAATTGATCCATTAATTTTTTGTGCCATGTAAGTCTTATTAAATCATGGGACTCTTTTATACAAAATTCGAGAATTCATGTAGTTATTTTAACAGTAAGATTCGTTTAGTAAATCCGATGTAATTCGATGATGATTGGACCCTAGTTTGACATTTAGTCTTTAAATGTTAATCGTAGGATATTTTTTGATCGCAGTAGAGACTGATCATCTTGATCAGGAGGATTCAGTGCCTAACACCTTTCGAAACCCGTAATCTGACCTCTTACCCATTATTCGTAGATCAACCCGATCCATTTTGGAGTTATCTATGGTTCTTAGACCTGAACTAGGTGGCGACTCCCTATTCTTTAAAAATCCCTGATTGGTGTAATCGGACCCCTATACACTATTTAGCAAATAAAAGTGGGGTCGAGGTGATTTTAGTGGTGACTCTAGGGTCAAACTTGACCTGATCCAAGACTATTCTTAGGTTAATTTTTTCTTCGAGTCAACCCAGTTGACTCAATGAGACTCTTAGATTAGGTTAGATTTTGTCATTTCTTTCATTGGCCTGTGATTAGATATGTTCAATTGCTTATCTCTATTGATTGGATGTATTTGATTTGTATGGTTGGATATTTACGAAAAATGTCACGGGCACACTTTGTCCCTTTGTACACACTCACGAGCATGAATACTCATATTTGCATCATGTCATGTCCCTATCAACCCAGTAACCGGATCTAAATTAACTTGGTCCTTCGGAACACAAGGGACTCCCGTAAATGCTACAACTTCAGTACAGTACCTTTGGGTATATCAAACTAAAGCACCACGTACTGCTTGACTAGGTAAAACTGGGATAGTATATCGGTGTTTTGGGATGAAGTGATCTAAGTTTTGTCCTAAGCTAGCCTCAATCATATAGCAAGCCTAAAACTTAGGTGCGGTCCCATTAGGTCACGACTCGAATCGACCATAAGTGCTTCCGGGTTGTTTTTATTTAATCTAACCAAAAGGTAAGTGGGTGGACCGATCCACACCGCTCAAATTGAACCCGCAACATTGGTCCAACCCAATAAATGTAATTGAAAAGTTGTGTTGGCCAATCACATTCCAACCCACTAACCCGATTGGTAAGTTGATCTTTCAGAACAATATACGAGCTGATCGAGTTAATTAGTTCAATAAAATGTTTGATAAGGTGATATATTGTTTTTTGAATCCATTAGGTAGAATCGATCCAAATGTGATAACTAAAGTTCTTTTTCTGACCAATTCTATTCAATGGATCGGACCTTTTTTAAATCAAAATAGTTGAATCACATTAAAGATCATACCAAACAAAAAATAGACGTGGCTTGTTTTTAATGTGTCAATAATGGGAGTTAATTTTTCGATTAGATGGCTCATGATGATGTACGATTGTTAATGGATCAAGCCTTAGATGCATTCACTACTGTCAAGAAGTACAATTTTGGTGCATATCGACTTCAAAGTGTATTCTCCCTCAAGTCAGTGACTGTCAACTAGAACCTCTTATGTGCTGCAGCCAATTTCTGGGACCCGAATTACCATGTATTTTATTTTGGTTCAGTCATACTTTGTCCAACTCATGAAGATTATTACAATATTATGGGGATAAGCACATTGGATCCAATGATTCGTCTTCCATTGAAATCCAAATTCACAAAATAACTCATAAAAGGACTGGGAGTTAAGCCTAAAAAAGTAAAAAGATTCACAGATCACGGTTTACTGAACATGCGAAGAATTTTAGAAGTACACCGAACTCCTAAAGACGAAAATCCTGGGGATTTCGCTCCGGAACCTCACAGGAAGGCTAGAGATTTTATTTTATGTCTGGGGTATTGTCAACATATTTTCTAGTTTCATTTAAGATGGGTCATTAGTTGTCGGATTTCTTCGTAGACATTGTCGGACAACTTAAAAATAAGGCTAACCCAGTCCCCACAATACTCACTGAGACTTTTGAAGGACTATCTAGTGAGAATGCACCAAGAGGAGCAAGACTTCGAGGAAGTCCACATTTGTTTTATATATGGTTATGTATCTGACTTCGTATAGTAGAATTCCCGCAAATCAAGAAAAGTAAATGGGAAAAATTCGTAGGAAAGAAAACATTAGTGGACTTTGCATTCATGGAAGACTGAAGGGACTGGCTCTCAAATTTGACTACACAATATGTAAATTAGGATAGATTGGGATCAAGAATGGATGAAGGCACCGTGCTTACTTCAAAAGGGTCTGATCATGTAATGCTCACTGGTCTGTTAAATACATCTTTTTATTACCCAAGGATGATACTAAGACAGATAGGATTCCCTTCATGGATCCCAATGCTCTCGAGGAATCGACATCTTATTAAGGAGCTGACTGTGCACTTGGTGGAATACATAACTATCGCTTGGGACCATCGGATGCTTACTGAATCGGAAGATTAACAAGCATTTAAGAAGCAGAAGAGAGGAATAGAAGAACATGTAGGGTCCTAGATCGAGTCGTTTTTTCTTTAAGAGGAGAGTCTCCTCATTTCTTTTGTATTCACATTTGTTTCCTTGGTACGATTTTTAATGAAAAGTTTTTTTTATAAGACCCTAATTAACAATAAATCACCTCATAAGACATAAGTTTGACTAGCACAACTCATCAATTATAATAAAATAATAAAAGTGAATGCTATCAAGAGGGATTATTTACCTACCACCAATTCTTAATTCACCTTTGATGGAATTTCAGGATACTATTGCGTCCACCACCTAGTTGGAGTCTAGAGTCAGGTCTTTTGGGGAAAATATCAACACCAAGTGAACCGTCAAAAATGGCTTTTGAATCTGAACCCGTGGAAATTTGTAAGATTTTAGCGATCTTTGCAATGGATATGAACAATATAAAAAGTAAGGTGGAAGTGTTGGAACAAATCTCTGAATCAACAAGAGACCACCCTGGCGATCAAAGGAGCAAGGAACCAAAAGGTAGCACAACTAAAAATCTAGATGAGGTATATGAGCTTGACGGAAATGAGGGGCATTTTAATGAGAATCCAATGTGGGCCAACAGAATGACTCAGTTGGAAACAGCCGTGAAGAACATAAAAGGGATTGATGAAATCGCGGCAAGAATAGAGGACTTTGAATCAAATTCCTAAAATCCATCTGCCAAAGAAGTTTGTAATGCTAGAAATGGAAAAATTCAATGGAGTAGGCTGCGCAAAAATGCATATTATAGACACCCATTTTTGCATCTGCTTGATTAATCAACTCGTCAACCCGATCGCAACGGTTCCCAATTATAGATGTTTATTCCAATGCTTTATTTTGTTACTAGATATGTTTCAGAAATCTGGATGAGGTATCTCAAACTGACAAAACTGTAGAAACCGCGCTATGATAGGAAAATATAATTCCAAAAGCTAAGAAATCATCATTTTTAAGATAAAAAGAAGCTTCACGATAAAAATCATTAAAAAATGACCAAATTATCAAAATACCCCTAACCTTAAAATATCCCTAGAGCCTACGTTACGCTTAGGAAAACTCATTCAAACACACAAAACAACAAATCAAAATCAAATAAATCATTTTGCCAATTTTCACAGAATTCGACAAAATTTCGAAAATGCCCCTCATAAAGTTCATGACCATTTCGCAAAAAAAACTTTATAAATGATAAAACCAACATTCCCATTGAATTCCTTATGAAAAATCGATTCCAAAATATCATGGAACATTGAAAAACGACTTAAAACACAAAAAGTCCTCTCCGAGGGTAAAACAGTAATTTTACAATTTCAATAATTAAAAATTTTGAAATTAATAAATAAAGCATTAAATAATTAAAATGAAACATTAATAAAATTAATTTAAAATTTTAAATCAAAAAAATCGATCAATCAGGCTCTCAGGCAAAATTGTTGATGATTGCCAATATATTTATTCAAGGACCCCTCCATTTGATGGTCCAAAGAATTAAAGATATAATAGAAGGGGGTTGTCCAAAAAATTAAAGTCAATCAAGTAAGACTAAAGTCAATATATTAAAAGTCAATCAAGTAAGACTAAAATCAAAATCTTAAAGTCAATCAAATAAGACCAAAAGTCAAAATCCTAATAGAGTTCTAATTAAATAATAATTCTATTTAACAATCCTAATTAAATAATAACTCTATTTAATAAAATTCTAACTAAAATATAACTCTACCTAAAATAATTCTAGTTAAAATATAACTCTAACTAAAAGAATTATAATTAAATATTAATTATATCTAAACAAACACTTAAAAAATCTATAAATAGGAGCCTCCACACCCTATTTTCGGATCCAAAAATAAATCCTAAGAGAAGTAGGTCAAAAAACTTCCCTAGCTTCCCATAAATCCTAATTTCGAAGTCCTAACTTCTTACCTAACACCCCTACTTCAACTTTAGCTCAAAAAATACCTAAAGCCCTTCAAAACACCCAAAAATCCATAAACAAATCCGAAGAATCCAGATCTAAGAAAGATACCTTGTCTCGGAGCTCAGAGATCAGATCCGGAGACAGAACAAAGCGAGGAATACTATACGTGGAGCTATTCTATCATATCTGAGGGAATAAAATCGTTGCGTTGCGAAAATGTGAGTATTTTTATTTTTTTATTATTATTTAGGTCTTGTTAGTAATGTAGTTTTATTTCAGAATTAGTAGAGACCGGCGTTTGCCAGGCGGGGTTGGTGCCTAACACCTTCCAACCCCGTAACATGATCCCCAGACCCGTATTTTTCTTTCGTAGATTAGTTTATTTGTCTTTTAGAGTCAAAATTCGATTCCTAGACCGTAATAACTAGGTGGCGACTCCCAAACTTCAAAGGTCAAAAGCGGATCCGCGCACCCCGCGGATCGAGAGCGCTTTCAGTGGCGACTCCGCTGGGGACTATCGAGGATCAGACTTGAAAAATCCCAAGTATGAGAGCATTGCCAGGATGACCTAATTTTTTTTTATTTAGTTCCATTTTATTTATTTATTTATTTTTATGGCTTGATTGTGGATGATTTTGGGTATTGTATTTTTGTCCAATTAAGGGTCACTTTTTGATGACCCCAAAATAATGAAAGATTAAAATTGACATATGAAAAGGATGGAATGATGAAGGTTGGGACAGCAATGTTAAAACGTTTTTACAGAATATTCTAGTAAGAATTAAGTCTGGGTACCTTTAATAAAACGTACATCCCATCGAGTAGATTAATTTAGAACCTGAATTCACTCGAATTCGTTATCGGGAGCCTTGGATATCATCGATGCAAATTCAATATGTAAATCTGGAATTGTTGCTGAATGAAGGTTGGGACAACAATGTTAAAACGTTTTTATAGAACATTATAGTCAGAATTAGGTCTGGTCACCTTTAATAAAACGTAGATCCCATCAAGTAGATTAATTTAGAACTTTAATTCACTCAATTTCGTTATCGGGAGCCTTAGATATCGTCGATGCAAGTTCAATCTGTAAATCTGAAATTGTTGTTGAATGAAGATTGGGACAGTAATGTTAAAACGTTTTTACAAAATATTCTAATAATAATTAAGTCTAAGAACCTTTAATAAAATGTAGATCTCATCGAGTATATTAATTTAGAACCTGAATTCACTCAATTTTATTATCGGGAGCCTTGGAGATTATCGATGCAAGTTCAATATGTAAATCTGGAATTGTTGCTGAATGAAGGTTGAGACAGCAATGTTAAAACATTTTTATAGAACATTCTAATCATAATTAGGTCTAGGCACCCGTTAATAAAACGTAGATCCCATCGAGTAGATTAATTTAGAACTTAAATTCACTTAATTTCGTTATCGGAAGCCTTAGATATCATCGATGCAAGTTCAATCTGTAAATCTGGAATTGTTGCTGAATGAAGATTGGGACAGTAATGTTAAAACGTTTTTACAGAACATTCTAATAACAATTAAGTCTAGGAACCTCTTAATAAAATGTAGATCTCATCGATTAGATTAAATTAGAACCTAAATTCACTCAATTTCATTATCGAGAGCCTTGGATATCATCGATGCAAGTTCAATATGTAAATCTAGAATTGTTGCTAAATAAATGTTGGGACAGTAATGTTAAAATATTTTTTACAGAATATTTTAATCAGAATTAGGTCTAGGCACCTCTTAATAAAACGTAGATCCCATCGAGTAGATTAATTTAGAATCTGAATTCACTTGATTTCATTATCGAGAGCCTTAGATATCATCGATGCAAGTTCAGATTGTATTTTCCCAATTCACAGAAAATCCAAATTTATCTAGTGTTAACACAGTTAATGTTCCTGAGAGCGAGCTAATTTGACACTAGGATCTTTCTCTTTGATTTTCTTTTGGGACGTGCTTCTAATTTTTTTTTTATAATTTTTTTTAAAGAGGGTTCATCGCTCCTCATCTCAACAATTATCATTCTATCATCAATGTAACATCAATTGGAATCTCGATTTATTTTGGATCACCCAAAAGTGATCATTGATTGGACCTTAAAAATTATGCCTATTGCAATGTTTGGGTTATATCAATTATTATATGCCATGATCATTAATTGATTTTTCATTGATCTTAATCAGATATATAGTTGATGTATTTATTGGTGATCTTAATGATGTTATTGGATTGATATTTATTTTGGCTAATATTCATATGGTATCAATGTGTGATGGTATAATCAGGACCATGGGCCCATTTGTTTGAAAAGACCCCGGGCACACCCCACCCTGTTTTGCACACACCACATGTATGTTTACTGTTTTGCACGCTTGCATGTCCCATATAGCCAACGTGGCACTAATGCGTGGCCCGGTCTCTTCTGAAATGCGACGTCATTCATGAAAATCACAACTCCAGTCACGTACCTTAGGATATATCAAATTGGGGCATTAGTACCGTCTGATCAGGTGACTCTGAAAGGTATATCGATACACCCAGGCTGAAGTGACTTGAGCCTTTGACATATTGTAAGCCACACAGTCACATGTCCCTTTGCCAACGTAGAACTAGTACGTGGTCGGTCCTCTCGTGGGATGCCAAACCATTTATGAAAGCTACAACTTTTGACTCGTACCCGTAGATATATCAAAGATAATCCAAGTACATCAATTGCACTTCTTAATCAAAACCAGTGTCTAAGCGAGATCCTACCCCGCTATACCCTACTGTACGAGGAGGATAGACTACGTCTATTCTAGATGAGAGGTATTTAAGTGGGCCCTTGTTTAGCATCGTGCGCCACCTCTTAACTGCGGATCAAACTGGCTGTTTTTGACTTCAGAGAAGTGAGTTGGAGTTTTAGATTATCACTTATACGGTATATAAAACCAAGTCACCACGTACCGTCTGATTGAGTACGCTCGAGAGGTATATAACTGTACTTGGACAAAGGTGGCCAGATAAAATGTATTGCACATAGCAAGTTTAGAGTCTAGAAACTTTCCCTATAGGTCACGACTCGAACTTATCATGGGTGTTCCCGGGTTGTTATTGGAATGAGACCTTGTGATTGATGAATGTATGTGAATGATGTATGAGATCAGAATGTATGATTGTCCTCAAGAATAAAAAATTTTGCTTTTAGAAATTAAAATGGGTGCACCGACCCAATAAAGAATCCATTTCTTGCAATAATTCATAATGACCCAGTCCATCTCGATCCAACAATCATAATGGGCCGGGCCATTTAGACCAAAATGGCAATCAACTTCTTTTCTAAATTCGGGTTCCGACCCATTTTAAAAGAAGAAAAATGTTTTCTAGAAGAAAAGTATTTTCCAGAAAAATATTTTCCAAAAGAAAAGATAATGAAAGAAAAGAAAGTGTACCTTAGAAATATTCTTTTTTACATGGACTTTGAAAAATTACTAAAATGTATTTTTCTAAAAAGAAAATGATTTGCAAAAAATAATCAGATTTGTGAAAGTTTTATTCAATGAAAACATTATTTGTCAATAATTTTCAAGAGTGCAATAGAATTATTTTCCTTCTGAATAATCATTACATGAATTTTCAGGGTTCATTTAAAATGTTATCAAGGGAGTAATACTGAAATTGATTAAATTCACCTTAATGGTTATCATTGTACCTCAGCTCAATCTTCCATTGTCTAGTTAGGGTTATAAGTCTAACAAACGTCAATATTCAAGTCAACAGTCAGAAATGACTTCAGAATTTCTCAACATCGCCCAGTTATTCCCTGAAGATCATAGTGCTTTAGTCTTGTCGGTTATAAGCATTGTCTCGAATCCTCGGTCTATAATCAAATCCGTTGTGAGTAGTCTTGAGTTTTCATGAGTCATTTGGGTTAGCTCGAGTCCCTTTTTTTCAACAAGGTCATGTTTTCTTTTCGAGTCAACTCTTTTTCTGTTGAGTCAACTTAGTTTGTCGAGTCATAGAGGTGTCTGTTGCCCCTTCTGAATTTGATTGGTTATAAAGAAAATTTTTGAATACCTCAAGTGCATTAACGAATTAACTAATAATCTAGCTTCAAGGATATATTTTTCTCCTGAATAAAAAGATAAGAGTCGGGCTCAAGAAAGTAAATGTCATTGACCTCGGAACATAAATTAATTCCTAATGAGATTCAAATAGAAACCATCCTATCCTTAGAGGAACACAAGGGGATAATGAATTTTCTCAGAAATTTCAAAAGACTTATTCGCATGGGCCTATGAGGATATGTTAGGTGCAAGCTTGGGTGTTGTGTAACACGGATTAGATATTGACTTGATAAAATGAGATTAAGGAAGATGTTACAAAATGTATCAGTGCTAGACTTCTCAACATGGTAGAGCTCCCAGAATAGATTACATTCTCAGACTAATGAAATGGTTGAAGCGAAATTGATCTCTGATCTATGTTCAAAGTTCAAGATTTGGCATCATCTCCCTATCGTCCTCAGATTAATAGAGCGGTTGAAGCAAGTAACTAATAAGAGTCTCAAAATAACCATTATGAAAATGTGTCAATCGCACCAGGATTAGTCAAAGAAGCTACCATGCATACTATGGGAGTACAGAAACAGTCTTACCAGTTGAAAGGGAATTCCATATCTCAAAGTCTTGATGGAAAATCAATTGCTAGAAACAGACTAGATTCATCATTGGGTATGAAGAGCTAAACTTGATTGAAGAAAAATAACTTAGAGTTTTGTACCACGTACAAATTTATCAGAGAATAGTCACCCGCATGAAAGTTAAAGTTTGTCAGTTACAAGTTAAGGATTTAACCATCAGACTTCAAAGAAAATTAAGCACTCCTCCTCGATTATAGGAAGAAGTTTGAACTCAATTGGAGAGATTCATTCATTAAGAAAATATTCTTGAAAAAACTGTCAGATTTCAAGATCATGATAGAATTGAACGACCAGAGTCAACCAACCTTGACCAGATCAAACGGTACTACATTTAAGGAGGCCATCTTTGGCCGAATCAATTTTCTTGCTACCCAGTTCAATATCTCCTTCCTCAGCCCTTTGCAGTCTTTTCAAAAAAAATTATGTCTTTTTATTTCTCAGCCTGATTACCCAACCTAAGGGAGGAAAAAATTCGAACTATGTCTTAGTCTGATCCCAAAATTCTGGGGTACGTAGGCAACCTGATAAGTTACTTCAAACCCGACCACATCAAAATAAAAAAATAGATTCCCCTACAAAGAAAAAATCTAAAAAAAAAATTCAAAAGAAAAAGAAATATCATCTAAAATGGGGAAGAAAATTCAAGAAAAAAAGAAAACAATTTAAAAGGAAATGCCACACAAGAGGCATTTGGGTTTTTGAGCCTCAAAATTCTTTTCTTTTTATGCCCAGTCCTAAGCCTGCCTATAAAAGTCCTCCTAAGTACTGTGCGAAAAATTCAAGGAAGATAGCAAAACATGATCAGACAGTAACTCCAGAAGTTCAAAATAGAAGAAAAAGAAAAATAAAACTTGCTAGGTTGAAAATCCAAAATGGCAACTTAGGCAAAAATTAAGGCAAGCTTGCAAAGTTAAAAATCTGAAAGGACGACCTTGGCAACAATCAGAGTAAAGAAAAGAGATAAAATTGTAAGCTCGCTAGATCGAAAACCTAAAAAGGCGATCTAGGTAAAAGTTAGAGCAAGCTCGCTAGATTGAAAACCTGAAAAGACAATCTAGGCAAAACTTAGAGTAACCAAAAAATAAAATCTCCGTTGAGGAGAAGCTGAAAGGCTATCCAAGCCGAAACATCAGAAGTCCGAATGATCAAGTTTTAATACCCAGTTTGAACCAAATATAGACTCAGTGGATACAAATTCTATGATGAATTTTAGAAAAAAATATTTTGTTCCAATTTCATTGAACCTGACTCAAAATCTTCAATATAAAAAATCAAAATTAAAAGTTAAATATTTATTGCGCTTGTGGTAATCAAATATTTCAAACCTTTATACAAGGGGCATTTTCTTTTTCCTCTAGATATGTAGTTTTCCCCTTATACTAAGAGCATCTTTTTTAATTTTGCATGATGTATTCAATTATCTCCAATGTCATATTTGTTATCAAACCAGGGGCATTTTGTTTTTGAGCAATGTTAATCCTAAAAGATAGTGGGAACCCCCAAATGTAAGGTTACCATCTTGATAACAGTTTCTTGAAAAACCCTTGAGGTTCAAAAGAAATAAAAACTCAGGTTTCAATTTATAAAACTTTTGGATAAAACCTTGAGGTTCAAACAGAAGCACTTCGAATCTCACATTTGATTGTGCCCAAAGATTAAATAATAACTCATTTACCTAGAGTAAGAGATAT
Organism: Akebia trifoliata; assembly: GCF_017979445.1. Classification (NCBI taxonomy): domain Eukaryota; kingdom Viridiplantae; phylum Streptophyta; class Magnoliopsida; order Ranunculales; family Lardizabalaceae; genus Akebia; species Akebia trifoliata. Next base: position 21,374,073 of record NC_141385.1, read on the forward strand.
GGCATTCTTTCCTTCCCAGATTCTTTTCCAGATCCATTCATTCTTGGATTCGATCATTCTCTTCCAGATTCATTCTCTTCTAGATTTATTCATTCGTTTCCCGGTTCAATCATTATTCTCCAGATTCATTCATTCTTTCCCAAAATTTATTCATTCCTCTGCCAGTTTTGCTTAGATGCCGCCAAGGGTTAACTTGGATTTTGCTCAGATGCCGCCAAGGGTTATCTTGGATTTTGTTCAGTTGTCGCCAAGGGTTATCTTGGATTTTGTTCAGATGCCGCCAAGGGTTATCTTGGATTTTACTCAATAGCCGCCAAGGGTTATCTTGGATTTTGCTCAGATGCCGCCAAGGGTTATCTTGGATTTTGCTTAGTTGTCGCAAAGGGTTAACTTGAATTTTGCTTAGATACCGCCGAGGACTTTCTAGAAATTATGCTCAGATGCCGCCGAGGGTTTTCTAGGAATTATGCTCAGTTATCGCCGAGGGTTTTCTCGAAATTATGCTCAGTTGCCGCCGAGGGCTTTCTCAGAATTATGTTCAGTTACCGTCGAGGGTTTTCTCGGAATTATGCTCAGCTACCGCCAAGGGTTTTCTCGGAATTATGCTTAGTTACCGTCGAGGGTTTTCTCGAAATTATGCTCAGTAACCGCTGTAGACACCCCATTTTTGCATCCGCCTGATTAATCAAGTCGTCAACCCGATCGCAAAGGTTCCCAATGATGGACGTCTATTCCAATGCTTTATTTTGTTACCAGATATGTTTCAGAAATCCGGATGAGGTATCTCGAACTGACAAAACTTAGAAACCACGCTACGCTAGGAAAATACGACCCCAGAAACATAGAAATCATCATCTTGCAAACCAAAAAGAAGCTTCACGATAAAAATCACTAAAAATGATTAAATTACCAAAATACCCCTAACCTCAAAACAACCTTAGAGCCTACATTACGCTTAGGAAAATCCGTTCAAACACATAAAACAACAAATCGAAACCAAGTAAACCACTTCGTCAATTTTCACAAAATTTGACAAAATTACGAAAATACCCCTCATAAAGTTCACGATCATTTCATATAAAAAACTTCATAAATGACAAAAACCAACATTCTCATTGAATTCCTTACGAAAAACTGATTCCAAAACATCCTGGAACATTGAAAAACGACTTAAAACGTAAAAAATCCTCTCCGAGGGCAAAATGGTAATTTCACAATTTTCATAATTAAAAAATTTGAAATTAATAAATAAAACATTAAATAATTAAAGTGAAACATTAATGAAATTAATTAAAAAGTTGAACCTAAAAAATCGATTAATTGGACTCTCAGGCAAAATTGTTGAGGGTTCGTGGGATATTTCTTTAAGGACCCCTCCATTTGGGGGTCCAAAGAATTAAAGATATAATAGAAGGGGGTTCTCCAAAAATTAAAAGTAAATCAAGCAAGACTGAAGTCAAGGTATTAAAGTCAATCAAGTGAGACTGAAGTCAAAATTAAAGTCAATCAAGCAAGACTGAAGTCAAGGTACTAATCGAGTCAATCTCATAAGACTAAGGTCAAAACCCTAATCTAAACTAATCAAGTCAATCTCATAAGACTAAGGTCAAAACCCTAAATCCAAACCCTAATCTAAAACTAATCAAGTCAATCTCATAAGACTAAAGTCAAAACCCTAAAACCCTAAAGACTAAGTCAAAACCCTAATTGAAACCCTAAAAGTAACCCTAATCAAACCCTAATGCTTCTAAAAACTTTATAAATAGGAGCCTTCACACCCTATTTTCGTATCAAATCATAAACCCTAGGAGAAGTAGGTCTAGAAGCTCCCATAGCCCCCCATAAACCCTAGTTTTGGAGCCCCAACTCCTTAACTAACATCCCTCCTTCAATTTTAGTCTAGAAAACACCCAAAAGCCTTCTAAAAACACCCTCAAATCCGCAACGAACTTGAAGAGTTCAGATTCAAAAAACAAGGAGATACCTTGCCTCGGAGATCCGAAGTCAAATCCGGAAACAGAACGAAGCAAGGGAGCACGGTACAAGGAGCTCTTTTTGTCAGATCTGAGGGAACCAAGTCCTTGCCATCGGAAAGGTAAATTTTTATTTTTATTTATTTTTTTTATCTAGGTTTTAGCAATGTAATTTACTTGGGACTTTAGTAGAGACCGGCTTTGGCCGGGCGGGGTTGGTGCCTAACACCTTCCAACCCCGTAACATGATCCCCGAATTCAGATTTTTTAGGGTAGATTAGTTCTTTTTATCCATGTTAGAGTCAGTTTGGTTCCTAGACCACAATAACTAGGTGGCGACTCCCAAACCTCAAGGGTCAAAAGCGGATCCGCGCACCCCGCGGATCGAGGGCGCTTTCAGTGGCGACTCCGCTGGGGACATTGAGGATTAAACTTGAAAAACCCCAAGTATGGGAGTATTGTTAAATCAACCTAGATTGTTTTATTTAGTTTGTTTAGCTGGTTATTTTATTTATTTGTCGTTATTTTGGTTCAATTACTAATTATGCGTTTGGATTTTGAAAATTTGGTGTTTTGGCATATTACTATTATGATTCAAGTCAAGCATTATTTATTATTATCCGATTGAGGGTTGTTTAGGGTGATCCTAAATAATTAAAAAAGAATCAAGAAGTTTAATTGGGGGCGGAATGATGTTTAAACAATCACGTAGGCTTGGTTTTCTTTTGTTTTTTTGATAAGTTTTGTAGGCGATGGATCTTTCGATATTTTTTTTTATTTTTCAACTTTTTTTTTAAAGGTTTTATTAACAATAATAATGGATTGGGAGAGTTTAATTTTTTTTTTAAATGCTGTCAACAACAATGTGGGGGGCTGGGGTGTAAAATAAAAAAAAATCGATTTTTAAAAAAAAAAAAAATTTTTTAAGGGGTTCTGTCAACAGCAACGTTTTGGGTTGACTGTAGAGGTGGGGTGCCCCTAGCAGAAACTGATATTTAAGGGACAAGCCCTCAACGTTTTAAAGTGGAGATGTGGTGTGTTATTAGTAGTTTTGTTTTTTTTATTTTTCCATCTTCTTCCTCAATGAGAAGAGAAAAAACAGCAAACCAGAGAGAGAACGTCCTCTCTCTCTCTCTCTCTCTCTCAAACCAAAGCGATTTTAGAGTCTAGAAAGCCACCAAAACGTCCGCTGAAAGCCACCTTTTCTTCTTGCCAAGTACTGCTTTTCACTCTACTTCTCACAGCTTTGAAGTCGTCTTGTTTGTTGTTCTTATGGTCGTTGTTTTTGGTTTCTGATTGGTTCCTAATGGTCTGGCTTGAGCTTTCTCAAAACCCAAAACCCGGTTCAGACCAAGACCGTCATTCCCGGTCCATTTGGGTTCCTTCTTTTTGGGTTGCTATTCGCTTTTACTGGTTCTACGACTCATTGAGTTCTCGCTAAGCTTTCTAAAGCCTTCAACGCTGTTCCTCTAATGGTGTTCTCTGTAAGGTTAACTCGTTTCATCATCTCGAGTCGTCCTGATACAGCTAAAGAGAATTTAAACAGCTCAGTTTTTGCCGATCAACCCATCAAGGAATCTGCTTATGAACTTATGTTCCACTGAGCAATGGGTTTTGCACCATTTGGATAATATTGGAGAAATCTGAGGAGATTCTTAGCTACCCATTTGTTCAATCCAAAGAGAATCGCTGGTTTTGGGAAGTTTAGAAGTGAAACTGATTCTAAAATGATAGATGAGATTAGGATCTTAATGGGTTTAAAAGGGGATTGAGTGCCACATGATAATGATTCATTTTTTTTCTAGAATATGAGTGGTGCATGCGTTGTGTATTGTTGGCAGCAATATGTGTAATAAAACAATTTTATATGTCGCTGGCAGTAGCATACATGTACATATATATATTTAAAAAAAAAAAAAAAAAAAGAGTTGTATGTATGTTATGACAGCAACATAAAAAATAGAAAATAAAATCTGCAATGTGCGTTGCCGGCAGTAATGTACGCGTAAAATTTTACTTTTTGAATGCTGCATTAGCAACATGTGTGGGCAGCAACATGACGATCTAAAAGAGAACAGTGTGTTGGGTACTAGAGATTGGGGTATCTGTGTGCACCGGCAGCAAAGAAAAATGGTTATAAATTTTTTTATTTTACCAATAATGACATGGCCCATATTGTCCTCTTTTAAAATCATTTTTTGGCATGCTTCTTGAATCTTCATCATGTAAACTCACTATTTTATAAAGCTTAAACAGTAGCTTCATATGATCCCACATATATGAGGAAAGAAATTTGGTGGCAACTTTCTCTAATGGGATGATGAGATTTTCTTATTATCGAGGTCACTATTATCACACCAATTTTTATATAACACCCCATCGGTGTTTATTAACCTTTTATTCGATTGTGAAAAGTCTAGTGTGGTTATAGATTTTTTTCTTCTTTTTCTTTCACTTTTTTTCTCTTCTTAGGGTTGATTTTCTTTTCTAGGTTTTTATTTGGGCTTTTTTTTTAAAAAAAAAAAAAAAAAAAAGAGGGGTTGTTTCTTAAATCCTCCAATAATCATTCTCATTCTCAATTCAATATCTTTTTGGAATCTCGATTTATCTAAGGTCACTCCAAAATAACCCTTGATTGGAATACATAAGGAAATACTACTTGCTTCTAACATTGATATGCTTAATGTGCTTATGTGATTGGAATGGTATTGATCTTGATTGAATATTCACCTGATTCAGATGATTTTTTTTTAATATTCATGTAATCCAATGTGTGATTGGATTGATTGGACCCATGGGCCCATTTGCTTGAAAAGGCCCCGGGCACACCCCACCCTTGCTTTGCACACACCACATGCACGTTTACCGCTTTACTCACTTACACGTCCCATTTAGCCAACGTGGCACTAGTGCGTGGCTCGGTCTCTTCGGAGATGCGACGTCATTCACGAAACCCACAACTCCAGTCACGTACCTTAGGGTATATCGAACTGGGGCATCAATACCGTCTGATCAGGTGATTCTGAGAGACATATTGATGCACCCAAGCTGGGGCGACCTGAGCCTTTGTCCTATTGTGAGCCACACAGTCACATGTCCCGATTGCCAACGTAGTACTAGTACGTGGTCGGTCCCCTCGTAGGATGCCAAACCATTTATGAAAGCTACAACTCTTGACTTGTACCCGTAGGTATAAAAGATAGTCTAAGTATATCAATTGCACTTCTTGGTCAAAACCGGTGCCTAAGCAAGATCTTGCCCCGCTGTACCCTACTGTACGAGGGGGATAGACTACGTCTATTCTAGACAAGAGGTATTTAAGTGGGCCCTTGCTCAGCATTGTGCGCCACCTCTCAACTAGAGATCAAACTGGCTGTTTTTGGCTTCAGAGAAGTGAATTGAGGTTTTAGATCATCACCTATACGGTATATCAAACCAAGTCACCACGTATCGAAAGGTATATAGGTGTGCTTGGGCAAGGGTGGCCAGATAAAAATTCATTGCACGTAGTAAGCTTAGAGTCTAGAAACCTTCCCAGTAGGTCACGACTCGAACTTATCGTGGGTGTTCCCGGGTTGTTCATTGAATGAAATCTTATGAGACTTTGTGATTGATATGAATGTATGTGAATGATGAGATCAGAATGCATGTGAATGATGAAATGGATGTATGTGAACGATGAGATCAGAGTGTATAATTGTCCTCAAGGATAAAAAATGTTATTTTTGAAAATCAAAATGGGTGCACCGACCCAATAAAAAATCCATCTCTTGCAAATGACCCAGCCCAACTCGATCCAACAATCCTGATGGACCGGGCCATTTAAATTAAAATAAAAATCAAATTTTCGAAGAAGAAAAATGGTTTACGAAGGGAAAGTGTTTTCTAGAAAAAGTGTTTTCCAGAAAAAGTGTTATTCTCTAGAAAATAATATTTTCTAAGAAAAAGTGTTTTCCAAAAAATATTTTCCATAAGAACAAGATTTTTCAAGAGAAAATGCTTTCCAAATAACAAAACTATTTTTCAGAAGAAAATATTTTCTGAAAGAAAAGAAAATGAAGGAAAATTGCATGAAAAATTATTGAAATATGTTTGAAGTTATTCAATGAAAACATTATTTGTCAATATTTTTCAAGAGTGTAGTAAAATTATTTTTCTTCTGAATAATCATTAAATGGATGAACTTTTTAATGGATTGGTGCACAGAATTCAATAAAATCTCAGGATTCATTTAAAATGTTATCAAGGGGGTGACACTAAAATTGGTTAAATTCACCTTCAAAGAGGTTAAGGGTTATCATTGTATCTAAATCGTCTATCGTCTAGCTAGGGTTGTAAATCCGGTCAGTTAGAGTAAACGTCAATATCAAGTCAACAGTCAGAAATGACCTCAAAATTTCTCAATATCATCCAGTTGTTCTTTGAAAATCATAGTGCTTCAATCCTACCGGTTGTAAGCAATGTCTCAGTTCTCATCAAACTCGTGTGGGTACTTGTCTTTAGTTTTCATGAGTCATTTGAGTTAGCTCGAGTCCTTTTTTCCAGCAAGGTCATGTCTTCCTTATATTGAGTCTACTCTTTCCTATTGAGTCAAGTTAGTTCATCGAGTCTATAGAGGTGTCTGTTGCCCCATCTGAAATTGATCGGATAAAGGAAATTTTGGAATACCTCAAGTGCATTAAAGAATTAACTAATAATCTAGCTTCAAGGATATATTTTTCTCCTGAACAAGAAGATAGGAGTCGGGCTCAAGAAAGCAAAGGTCATTGACCTCGGAACAAAAATAAATTCCTAAAGAGATTCAAATAGAAACCATCTTATCTCTAGAGGAACACAAGGGGATAATGAATTGACTCAGAAATTTCAAAAGACTTGTTCGTGTGATCATATGAGGGTATGCTAGGTACAAGCTTGGGTGTTGTTCAACATGGAATGGATACTCGTCTATATCAATGGAATCAAAGAAGATGTTATAAAAATGTATCAGTGCTATCCTCACTACATCTTGAGTTTCAAATCATATATTATCAGTCGATATGGGAGTACCTTTTGAACTAATCTCTGATAATGGGTCGTGCTTCAAAGCATAAATCATTACTCTATGTTTAAAGTTAAAGATCCGGCAGCACAAATCATCCCCCTACCGTTCTCAGATCAATGGAACAATTGAAGCAGTCAGTAACAGTCTCAAGACTATCATCAGGAAAATGTGACAATCACATCGGGATTGGTTAGAAAAATTATCATTCACGCTATGGACATATCGAACTTCAATTCGATCCTCTAGTGAAGCTACTCCCTACTCCTTAGCGTATGGCATGGAAACAGTCTTGCCAGTTGAAATGGAAATTTCGTCTCTCAGGGTCTTGTCAGAAAATCATTTGTTAGAAACAGATTGGGTTCGTCAGCAGTATGAAGAATTAAACTTGATCAAAGAAAACGAGTTAAAGCCCTGTACCATGTGCAAGCTTATCTAAGAAGAGTCACCCGTGCATTTGACAAGAAGGTCAAAGCTCATCATTTACAAGTCAAAGATTTAACTATCAGACTTCAAAGAAAATTGAACACTCCTCCTCAATTATAGGAGAAAGTCTAAATTGGAAATACTGTCTGGAAAAGTCGTCAGACTTTAAGATCATGATAAAGGTGAACTACCAGAACCAACCAACCTTGACCAGATCAAGCGGTACTACATTTAAGGAGGCCATCTTTGACCGAATCAATTCTCCTGTTACCCAGTTCAATATATCCTTTCTCAACCCCTTTGCAACCTTTTTCAAAAAGAAAAATTATGCCTTTTTCTTTCTTAGCCCGATCACCTAACCTAGGGGAGGGAAGATCTGAACTACGTTTTGGTCTGATCCTAAAAATTTGGGGTACGTAGGCAACCTGAGAAGTTACTTCAGGCCCGACCACATCAAAATAAAGAAATATATATAGATTCCCCGACAAAGGAAAAATCTAAAAAGAAAAAAATTCAAAAAAAAAAAAAATATCATCCAAAATGGGGAAGAAAGTTCAAGAAAAAATTTTAAATGAAATGCCACACAAGGGGCATTTGGGTTTTTGAGCCTCAAAATTCCTTTCTTTTTATGCCTAGTCCCAAGCCTACCTATAAAAGTCCTCCTAAGTACTGTGTGAAAAAGTCAAGGAGGGTAGCGAAGCATGATCAGACAGTAATTCTAGAACTTCAGAGGAGAAGAAAAAGAAAAAAAAATGAAGAAGCCTGCTAAGTTGAAAATCCGGAAAGGGCGACTTAGGCAAAAATTAAGGCAAGCTCGCAAGGTTGAAAATCTGAAAGGACAATTTTGGCAACAATTAGAGCAAAGAAAAAAGAAAGAGCTCGCTAGATCGAAAACCTGAAAAGGCGATCTAGGCAAAAGCTAGAGGAAGATCGCTAGATTGAAAACCTGAAAAGGCGATCTAGGCAAAAGTTAGAACAATAAAAAAAACAGAAGAAAATGCCAAGCTGAGAGTAGTTCGAGCTGAAACATCAGAAATCCGAATAATCAAGTTCAATACTCAGCTTAAACCAGGCATAGATTCAGAAGTCACAAGTATCTTGTCTACGATCGATCTGAAAATTCTTACTTCCCTAAGTGAACCAATGGAGAGAAGGGTGAATTCTAGGATGAGTCTCAAAAGGAAATATTTTGTTCTTTTGAGCCTGACTCAAAATCTTCAATTAAATTAATCAAAATTAAAAGTTGGATCTTTATTGCGCTTGTGGTAATCAAATATTTCAAACCTTCATACAAAGGGCATTTTTCTTTTTCTCTAAATTATGTAATTTCCCTCCTTATACCAGGGACATTTTTTAATGATGTGTTCAATTATTTTCAATGCCATGTTTATTGTCAAACTAGGGACATTTTGTTTTTGGAGCAATGTTAATCCTTAAAACCTCAAACTTAAGGTTACCCTCTTGATAACAGTTCTTCAAAAAACTCTTGAGGTTCAAAAGAAATAAAAACTCAGGTTTTAAATTCATAAAAATTTTGGATAAATCCTTGAGGTTCAAACAAAAGCACTTCGGATCTCACATTTGACTGTGTCCAGAGATCAACTAATATGGTATTCCCAGATCCAATCATTCCTGGATTCGATCATTTCTCTTTCAGATTCAGTATCTTCTAGATTTATTCAATTCACTCTGATCAGTCTTTTCCAAATTCATTGTTTCTTTCCCAAAAGTCCTTCATTCCTTTGCCAATTTTGCTCAGTTGCCGCCAAAGGTTAACTTGGATTTTGCTCACTTGCCGCCAAGGGTTATATTGGAATTATGCTCAGATGCCGCCAAGGGTTTTCTTGGAACTATGCTCAGATGCCGCCAAGGGTTTTCTTGGAATTATGCTCAGATGCCGCCGAGGGCTTTCTCGGAATTATGCTCAGATACCGCCAAGGGTTTTCTTGGAATTATGCTCAGATGCCGCCAAGGGTTATCTTGGATTTTGCTCAGATACCGCCAAGGGTTTTCTTGGAATTATGCTCAGATACCGCCAAGGGTTTTCTTGGAATTATGCTCAGATGCCGTCGAGGGTTTTCTCGGAATTATGCTCAGATACCGCCAAGGGTTTTCTTGGAATTATGCTCAGATACCGCCAAGGGTTTTCTTGGAATTATGCTCAGATACCGCCGAGGGTTTTCTCGGAACTATGCTCAGATACCGCCAAGGGTTTTCTCGGAATTATGCTCAGATACCGCCAAGGGTTTTCTTGGAATTATGCTCAGATACCGCCGAGGGTTTTCTTGGAATTATGCTCAGATGCCGCCGAGGGTTTTCTCGGAACTATGCTCAGATACCGCCGAGGGTTTTCTTGGAATTATGCTCAGATACCGCCAAGGGTTTTCTTGGAATTATGCTCAGATGCCGCCGAGGGTTTTCTCGGAACTATGCTCAGATGCCGCTGAGGGTTTTCTCGGAATTATGCTCAGATGCCGCCGAGGGTTTTCTCGGAATTATGCTCAGATGCCGCCGAGGGTTTTCTCGGAACTATGCTCAGATACCGCCAAGGGTTTTCTTGGAATTATGCTCAGATACCGCCAAGGGTTTTCTTGGAATTATGCTCAGATGCCGCCGAGGGTTTTCTCGGAATTATGCTCAGATACCGCCAAGGGTTTTCTTGGAATTATGCTCAGATACCGCCAAGGGTTTTCTTGGAATTATGCTCAGATGCCGCCGAGGGTTTTCTCGGAACTATGCTCAGATACCGCCAAGGGTTTTCTTGGAATTATGCTCAGATACCGCCAAGGGTTTTCTTGGAATTATGCTCAGATGCCGCCGAGGGTTTTCTCGGAACTATGCTCAGATGCCGCCGAGGGTTTTCTCGGAATTATGCTCAGATGCCGCCGAGGGTTTTCTCGGAACTATGCTCAGATACCGCCAAGTTTCTTGGAATTATGCTCAGATACCGCCAAGGATTTTCTTGGAATTATGCTCAGATGCCGCCGAGGGTTTTCTCGGAACTATGCTCAGATGCCGCCAAGGGTTTTCTCGGAACTATGCTCAGACGCCGCCAAGGGTTTTCTTGGAATTATGCTCAGATGCCGCCGAGGGTTTTCTCGGAACTATGCTCAAATGCCACCGAGGGCTTTCTCGGAACTATGCTCAGATACCGCCAAGGGTTTTCTTGGAATTATGCTCAGTTTATATTTACTTCATGCTCAGATTTGACTCATTTCCAACTCAAACTCTTTGAAATCTATCTCAGATTTTGAGCCCACACACTTGCACAGTTGTTATATCAGTCAAGGAGAATTTTTTTAAAATTCAAGGATCTGACACTGCCAGTGAGAGCTCGCGCTTAAGGACCTGACATTTTTTTTAGTTCGAGGAGAGTTTTATGCTCAATGATCCGAATACCCCGATGAATTGTTAAATCAGGCTGCAAAATGAACTGTCACTAGCTTTGGCATTCGGATATCGCACTAATCTACCAAGATAGATTTGTTATCTAGTTTGCTTCAACCCTATGCCAAAGAGGGGCATCTGTAGACACCCCATTTTTGCATCCGCCTGATTAATCAAGTCGTCAACCCGATCGCAAAGGTTCCCAATGATGGATGTCTATTCCAATGCTTTATTTTGTTACTAGATATGTTTCAGAAATCCGGATGAGGTATCTCGAACTGACAAAACTTAGAAACCACGCTACGCTAGGAAAATACGACCCCAGAAACATAGAAATCATCATCTTGCAAACCAAAAAGAAGCTTCACGATAAAAATCACTAAAAATGATTAAATTACCAAAATACCCATAACCTCAAAACAACCTTAGAGCCTACATTACGCTTAGGAAAATCCGTTCAAACACATAAAACAACAAATCGAAACCAAGTAAACCACTTCGCCAATTTTCACAAATTTGACAAAATTACGAAAATACCCCTCATAAAGTTAACGATCATTTCATATAAAAAACTTCATAAATGATAAAAACCAACATTCCCATTGAATTCCTTACGAAAAACTGATTCCAAAACATCCTGGAACATTGAAAAACGACTTAAAACGTAAAAAATCCTCTCCGAGGGCAAAACGGTAATTTCACAATTTTCATAATTAAAAAATTCGAAATTAATAAATAAAATATTAAATAATTAAAGTGAAACATTAATGAAATTAATTTAAAAAGTTGAACCTAAAAAATCGATTAATTGGACTCTCAGGCAAAATTGTTGAGGATTCGTGGGATATTTCTTTAAGGACCCCTCCATTTGGGGGTCCAAAGAATTAAAGATATAATAGAAGGGGTTCTCCAAAAATTAAAAGTAAATCAAGCAAGACTGAAGTCAAGGTATTAAAGTCAATCAAGTGAGACTGAAGTCAAAATTAAAGTCAATCAAGCAAGACTGAAGTCAAGGTACTAATCGAGTCAATCTCATAAGACTAAGGTCAAAACCCTAATCTAAACTAATCAAGTCAATCTCATAAGACTAAGGTCAAAACCCTAAATCCAAACCCTAATCTAAAACTAATCAAGTCAATCTCATAAGACTAAAGTCAAAACCCTAAAACCCTAAAGACTAAGTCAAAACCCTAATTGAAACCCTAAAAGTAACCCTAATCAAACCCTAATGCTTCTAAAAACTTTATAAATAGGAGCCTCCACACCCTATTTTCGTATCAAATCGTAAACCCTAGGAGAAGTAGGTCTAGAAGCTCCCATAGCCCCCCATAAACCCTAGTTTTGGAGCCCCAACTCCTTAACTAACATCCCTCCTTCAATTTTAGTCTAGAAAACACCCAAAAGCCTTCTGAAAACACCCTCAAATCCGCAACGAACTTGAAGAGTTCAGATTCAAAAAACAAGGAGATACCTTGCCTCGGAGATCCAAAGTCAAATCCGGAAACAGAACGAAGCAAGGGAGCACGGTACAAGGAGCTCTTTTTGTCAGATCTGAGGGAACCAAGTCCTTGCCATCGGAAAGGTAAATTTTTATTTTTATTTATTTTTTTTATCTAGGTTTTAGCAATGTAATTTACTTGAGACTTTAGTAGAGACCGGCTTTGGCCGGGCGGGGTTGGTGCCTAACACCTTCCAACCCCGTAACATGATCCCCGAATTCAGATTTTTTAGGGTAGATTAGTTCTTTTTATCCATGTTAGAGTCAGTTTGGTTCCTAGACCACAATAACTAGGTGGCGACTCCCAAACCTCAAGGGTCAAAAGCGGATCCGCGCACCCCGCGGATCGAGGGCACTTTCAACTGCCGAGGGTTTTCTCGGAATTATACTCAATTTATGCTCAAATTATGCTCAGTTTATGCTCAGCCTATGCTCAGATTATGCTCAGTTTATGCTCAGATTATGCTCAAATTATACTAAGTTTATGCTCAATTTATATTCACTTTGTGCTCAGATTTTACTCAGTTCCAACTTATACTCTTTGAAATTTATCTCAGATTTTAAGTGCACACACTTGCACAGTTGTTACATTAGTCAAGGAGAATTTTCTTAAATTCAAAGATCTAACACTGTCAGTGAGAGTTCTTGCTTGATGACCTGACAACCTTTTAGTTCGGGGAGAGTTTTACACTCAAGGATCTGAACATCCCGACGAATTGCTAAATCAGGCTGCAAAATGAACTGTCACTAGCTTTGGCATTCGGATATCGCACTATCTACCAAATAGATTTGTTATCTAGTTTGCTTCAACCCTCTGTAGACACCCAATTTTTGCATCCACCTGATTAATCAACTCGTCAACCCGATCGCAACGGTTCCCAATGATAGATGTTTATTCCAATGCTTTATTTTGTTACTAGATATGTTTCAGAAATCCGGATGAGGTATCTTAAACTGACAAAACTGTAGAAACCGCGCTATGATAAGAAAATATAACCCCAAAAGCTTAGAAATCATCATTTTTCAAACAAAAAGAAGTTTCACGATAAAAATCACTAAAAAATGACTAAATTATCAAAATACCCCTAACCTTAAAATATCCCTAGAGCCTACGTTACGCTTAGGAAAACTCATTCAAACACAAAACAATAAATCAAAACCAAATAAATCATTTCGCCAATTTTCACAGAATTCGACAAAATTTTGAAAATGCCCCTCATAAAGTTCATGACCATTTCACACAAAAAACTTTATAAATGATAAAACCAACATTCCCATTGAATTCTTTATGAAAAGCCGATTCCAAAATATCCTGGAACATTGAAAAACGACTTAAAACACAAAAAGTCCTCTCCAAGAGTAAAACGATAATTTTACAATTTCAATAATTAAAAATTCTGAAATTAATAAATAAAGCATTAAATAATTAAAGTGAAACATTAATAAAATTAATTTAAAATTTTAAACCAAAAAAATCGATCAATCAGGCTCTTAGGAAAAATTGTTGATGGTTGCCAAGATATTTATTTAAGGACCCCTCCATTTGGGGGTCCAAAGAATTAAAGATATAATAGAGGGGGGTTCTCCAAAAAATTAAAGTCAATCAAGTAAGACTAAAGTCAAAATCTTAAAGTCAATCAAATAAGACCAAAACTCAAAATCCTAATAGAGTTCTAATTAAATAACAATTCTATTTAACAATCTTAATTAAATAATAACTCTATTTAATAGAATTCTAACTAAAATATAACTCTACCTAAAACAATTCTAATTAAAATATAACTCTAACTGAAGAATTATAATTAAATATTAATTCTATCTAAACAAACACTTAAAAAATCTATAAATAGGAGCCTCCACACCCTATTTTCGGATCCAAAAATAAATCCTAAGAGAAGTAGGTCAAAAAGCTTCCTTAGCCTCCCATAAACCCTAATTTTGAAGCCCTAACTTCTTACCTAACACCCCTACCTCAACTTTAGCTCAAAAAACACCTAGAAGTCCTTCAAAACACCCAGAAATCTATAAACAAATCTAAAGAATCCAAATCTAAGAAAGAGATACCTTACCTCGGAGCTCAGAAATCAGATCCGGAGATAGAACAAAGCGAGGAATACTATACGTGGAGCTATTCTATCAGATCTGAGAAACCAAAATCATTGCATTCGGAAAAGGTGAGTATTTTTTTTTTTATATTATTATTTAGGTCTTGTTAGCAATGTAGTTTTATTTGGGAATTAGTAGAGACCGGTGTTTGGCGGGCGGGGTTGGTGCCTAACACCTTCCAACCCCGTAACGTGATCCTCGGACCCGTATTTTTCTTTCGTAGATTAATTTGTTTGTCTTTTAGAGTCAAAATTCGGTTCCTAGATCGTAATAACTAGGTGGCGACTCCCAAACTTCAAAGGTCAAAAGTGGATCCGCGCACCCTGCGGTTCGAGGGCACTTTCACATATCAATGTATATGTCACCAACATGGGTACAATGGGCCTCAATGATGAACAGATGACATTATTTTTCCAGCGTACTCTATCAGGATCAGCACTACGATGGTTGATGTCACAAGATCCAGCTGTAATAGGGACATGGGAAAATATGTCAAGGATGTTCTAGCACCAGTACAAATACATTACTGAAATCGAAATTTCTCGAAGGGATTTGGAATCCACTAAGCAGAAGAATGGGGAAACATTTATTGATTTCATTAGCCGTTGAAGGGCTAAGGTTGCACAGATATGGGATAGACCATCAAAAAAAGAACAAGTGGCGATCATATTAAAAAATTTCTCGCAAAGGTATGCTCAACATTTAGTCGCCCAGTATCTTCCCACATTCAAATCCCTGTTATAAGCCGGAAGCCAACTTGAAGATGTTTTTGCCTCTGGGATCCTTTTCAACTCTTCTGACCACAAAGCCAAAAAATCCTTCACTAATTTCAAACCCAATGTCAACCATGCCTATATAGCCAACACTTCCACCACGTCAATTCAACCCCCAGTTTGAACCAATAATCAGGCAAATTCGAGTAGAGCCCCCTTCGACAGTTTACAAATCTAGGGATGACCCTCACTGCAGCTTTTCAGAAACTATTGAAAAAAGGGCTTCTCACCCTTTCCAAATCTTGACCTCTACCAAACCCCCTACTAGCTTCACATAATCCTAATGTCTTTTGCGAATTCCATCAAAATCCTAGTCATCATACTAATCGATGCATCTCTCTTCGCCATGCCATCCAAAATCTCATTGATAATAAAAAAAAGTCATCATACCTACCTCAACATCGTCAAATGTCACCATCAATCCACTACCTGTATATCAACCTCCGATAATACTGAATATGGTCTCCAATACTCAACTATCATTCTACCTAGTCTCTCTTATCCATCCAATCTACACCAAACCGCCTAATTATCCCCTTGTCGGAATAGCTTTCACTGACGAGGTCTATGACACAAGCCATGAGCCATTTGATCTAATTGAAGATGAATCATACTGTCTATCCCCACCTCGTTACGATAGTCCATTATATACCAGCTACCTCTTGACACAAATGATATCGAAAAATTCATTCTCTGCAACAGATGAAGATCCTTACCTATTGGCCGAAGAAGACGAGCCATTTCCACTCTCTTGTGATGAAATCAAGCACATGACAAGGGAAAGAAGAGTCTTTAAGCCACCGAAACTCAGTACAGACAATCCAGCAGCTTTGGTAAAAAAGGAAAGAGTAGACCCCATCTAAGAAACCTTTGAAGATGATGATATCATGATTAAACAGTTGAAAAAAGCAGGCGTCAACATTTTAGTTTGGGATTTACTCATGGCCTCCACAACCCACAGGGAAGCTGTTCTCAAAGCATTGAGCGTAACTCAAGTTTCCCTTAACACATCTCTGGATCAACTGGCCAGTGTAGTAGGGGCAACCTATGCTGAAAATAATCTATCATTCTCAGACTTAGATCTCCCGAAAGAAGGACCAAGCTACACAAAGCCACTACATATCACAGTTGACTACAATGGAATGAGAATCCCTTTATACTCTAATTGAAAAAGTCGTGACATAATGGTGAATGTGTCAAACACATTCATCCAGCCAAACTTGTGTGTTTGGATTGGAAACAAATTTGTTTCGATTGTCGTCTCATCCAACAAATTTCACATTCTCTCTCGGCCACTAATATTTGAGTGAGCCTCAGCAAAAAATAACCGATAACTTCTTTCTCGATTTTTTGAAGACGCAAAGGTGAGATTTTCCCGTGATTGTTTTTTTTGTTTTTTTTTTTAAATTTGAGATTGATTTTTCCCCTAAAAATCAATCTAAGGATGATTTTTCAAATCTGATTTGGCTTTCCCCTAAAACCAATGATAGATTGATTTGTTTCAAATTTTAGATCAAAGCCCTAATTTTTCAGTCGGTCAAACAAGAACTCAAGAAGAGAATAAGTAAAAGTTGGGGTGCCAATAGAAACTCTCTTTTTTTTCATTAGATTCTTTTGTTTTAGATTTAAGATTTCATATGAATATTTTTTTAATTGTAAAAAACTATTGAAACTGTTTGAATGAGTGTTATAATATTTTATTATGTTGAGATTGTAATTAGATGTGAACCTTAGTAATAAATAAAGAAAATAGGTAAATGGTTAAGACTAAGTAAAAGTTGGCGTGCCAATAAAAACACTCATTTTTTTCCTTAGATTATTTTGTTTTAGGTTTAAGATTTTATATGAACATTTTTTTTAATTGTAAAAAACTATTGAAATTGTTTAAATGAATGCTATAATATTTTATTATGTTGAGATTGTAATTAGATGCAAGCCTTAGTAATAAATAAAGAAAATAGGTGAATGGTTGAAAGTAAGTAAAAGTTGGGGTGCCAATAGAAACTCTCATTTTTTTTTCTTAGATTCTTTTGCTTTAGGTTTAAGATTTTATATGAACTTTTTTTTAATTGTAAAAAACTATTGAAATTGTTTGAATGAGTGTTATAATATTTTATTATGTTGAGATTGTAATTAGATGCAAGCCTTAGTAATAAATAAATAAAATAGGTGAATGGTTAAGAATAAGTAAAAGTTGAGATGCCAATAGAAACTCTTATTTAATTATTTATTATTTATTTAATAGACATTATGTATGTTAGTACATAAAAAATGAAATTAAATTTTTATTTTTATTTTTTAATATTAAATCCTATGTTTATACTTATAGTTAACATATTAGTACTTATATCAGATAAATAATCTCATTTTTTTATATTATTTTTAATTTCATCCAGCAATTTTTAGATAGTAGGTTACCAAATAATTCAACATCTTAACAACATAATTAAATAGTATGTTACCAAAAAATATATTCAATTCAGTAAGTTATTTCAGTAACAGCAATAACAACTTTCTCTCAGCTTCAGCAACTTTACATACAGCTTTTCCAAACAGAGTATTAGTCTTTGTAGACAACGGAAGTGCATTAAATGTCTATCCCTGAAGACCGCAACTTGTCTTGGATTAAAGGTAGAAGATTTCAAACCAATTAGCCAAGGTGTCAGACCTTATGATAATACCAAAAGAGATGTATTGGGGACTTTACACCTTCGAATATCCATGGGTATAGCAGATTTTCTTGTGGAATTCCAAGTCTTGGATATCCAGTCATCATTCAACCTATTATTAGGGAAACCGTGGCTGCATCAAATCAAAGTCGTACCTTCTATTTTGCATCAGAAGATTAAATTCATCAAGAACGATTTAGTGATCACACTTCATGGGGATGCCGAAATTATGGGGATTGTGAACGAAATAGAAACCAAGGATAAGTCATTGCCTGAAATTTAACCCAAACAAAAGGAATTACAACTCAATGGGTTTGAATTTGAAAATATTCATGCTGTTCAGTGGAATAATTCTGCAAAAGAACTTGTTCATATCGATAATACATTCAACTGTTGTGTGGCCAGCATGTTCAAAAGCATGAGATTCTTCCCAAACATGGGCTTGGGTCATAGACAACAGGGGACCAAAGCTGCACCAGCCATTCAAGAAGTAGTTGAGACATTTGGATTGGGGTACGAACCTACCAAAAAAGACTGGGCCCAATATTGAAAGACAAGGAAAGATAAGGCAAATGTGAGAAGATAAGGGCATGTCACCGATCTGATCAAAATGAAGCCCTATCACAAAACCCTTAATAGGCGCTTTGTGAAAGCAGGGGAAGATTTTCCTTATTGTGATTTTCTAGAACCCTTCATCGATCATGTCACGGGTACTCGCCAACCAGGATTTGAGATTTTCTTTGGGATGAGTTAGCCTGACAAGGAAGAAGACAGAGCATCTGAAGAACTCGAAGGAGCAGATAATTGGCAGACAACTGTGGATTCACTCAATATCGCTCAAATGTTTCTCGAAGAAGAAAATGTGTCAGTTCTGTTAGTCAAGAGTGGTGCTCAAAACCCACAGTCTGTAATCAAACCCGTAGTCGGGTCTCTTTTCAATTACCATGTAATGAGTCCTTTGTTGTATGTTAAGTCTATCGAGTCCGTAGTAAGTCCTGTCACCCCATCTATCTCTAATGAAATAGAACAAGTTTCTAATTACCCCGAGTGCAATAATGATTTAACTGATAAACTGACTTCGAAGGACGAATCTTCTAACGAAAAGACTCCTATCAAATTAATTAAATTACTTGAACAAGAAGATGAACATCAGGTTCAACTTGTGATGGAAGAAACATAACTAGTTAATCTCGAGACTAAAGAAAATCCTCAAGAGATTCAAATTGGTGTCACCTTATATCCCGAGGAATGCAAGGGATAGTGGATTTGCTTAGAAAGTTCAAAACGCATTCGCATGATCGTATGAGGACATGCTAGGAGTAAGCATAGATATTATTCAACATCGGATTCCATTGCATCCCAATGCTTGACCAATAAAATAGAAATTTCAACGTATGAAACCAGAATGGACTTTGAAGATTAAGGAAGAGGTCATTAAGCAGATCAATGCTAGATTCTTGGAAGTGGTGGAGTACCCAGAATGAATTGCTAATATAGTCCTAGTTCCCAAAAAAGATGGGAAAGTGAGAATGTGCGTGGATTTCAGATATTTAAATAAGGCCAGTCCAAAAGATAGTTTTCGTTACCTCACATAGACGTATTGATCGATAATACAGTAGGGCATGCCATGCTTTCATTTATGGATGGATTTTCGAGATATAACCAAATAAAGATGGACCCTCGCGACATGCAAAAGACAACTTCATCATGTAATGGGGAACCTTTTGCTACAAAGTCATGCCTTTTGGTTTAAAGACTGCTGGGGCCATCTATCAGAGAGTAGCTACGACCTTATTACACGACATGATACACAAGAAGGTCGAGGTCGAGGTCTATGTGGATGACATGATAGTAAAATCCAAAAAACAATCGGGACACATCGTTGCACTAGAGAAGTTTCTTACAAGGATTCAAAAATATCAGTTATGCCTTAACTCGCAAAGGTACGTATTCGGAGTGATTTCTGAAAAATTATTAGGATTCGTGGTCAGTCAAAGAGGGATCGAAGTAGATCTTGAAAAATCAAAGTTATACAAGAAATGACACTTCCTAAGACTGAAAAACAAATTCGAGGGTTTTTAGGTAGAATTCAGTATGTTAGCAAATTCATCGCTCAGCTCACCAATGTGTGCGAACCTATATTCAAGCTTCTCAAGAAGAACGAGTCGACATTATGGAATGACCAATGCCAAAAGGCCTTCGACCAAGTTAAGGAGTATCTCTTAAATCCGCCCATTTTGGTTTCGCCTACCCTAGGTGAACCTTTTCTCCTTTACTTGTCAGTTACAGAAGACGTTATGGGATGCATGTTGGCACAATACGACAGAGACAGTCATAAAGAGAGGGTCATCTACTATATCAGCAAGAAGATGCTAGAGTATGAATGAAAGTATTCAGCTCTTGAAAAGACCTACCTTGCACTAGTATGGACTACTCAAAGGCTTCGGTACTACATGTTCTCTCATTCAATCATTCTGTTATTTCAGATGGACCCCCTAAAATATCTCTTCGAGAAGCCGGTTTGACAGGAAGGACTACGCAATAGTTGTTGTTGTTATCAGAATTCGACATTACGTATGTTACGCAAAAGTCTGTTAAGAGAAGAGCAATAGTAGAATACTTGGCTGATCACCCAGTGGTAAAAGGAACAAGACCTATCGATCAATTCCCAAATGAAAATATCCTGAACCTTGAAGAAGAACCACGAGACAGAGTATGGCAGTTATACTTCGATGGAGTAGCGAATCAGAATGGGTATGGAATAGGGGCAGTCTTATTCTCTCTCGAAGAATGTCACATTTCGATCGCTATTAAGCTAGCTTTCTCCAATACTAATAATACAGCTGAATACGAAGCATGCATCGCCAGGCTCGAGGCTGTTTTGAATCTAGGTATCACATAAATTGAAGTATTTGGAGATTCAGTTTTGGTCATACATCAGTCGTTGGAAGAATGGAAAACTAAGGATGCGAAACTAAAATCCTATCACGAATATCTGCTAAATTTAGTAAGGAATTTCAAAATCATCCTGTTCCAACATCTGGCAAGGGAAGAGAACATATTTGCTGACGCTCTCGCTACTCTCTCTTTAATGATCCATTTGCCTTCAGGCATGGAATTAAGGCTTATCACAGTCGAAATCAAAGATAAACCTATATATTGCTATCAGGTTGACATCGCTGCTCGACTCCCTGAAGTAAAGTCATGGTACACTGACATCCAAAAAGTATTGAAAAAACAAGAGTTCCCAGTTGAAGCGTCTAGGAAAGAACGACAAACCCTACAGAGATTCGCATCCCAGTTCATCATGTGCATAGGAAACTTATATAAGAGGTCTTATGATGGAATTCATTTATCATGTGTTGACGAAAATCAAGCTGAACGGATAATGGAAGAATTGCATTCCGGAGACTGTGGGTCGTATATGAGTAGGAAAATGTTAGCCAAACGAATCATGTGACAGGGGTATATTGGCCAACAATGAAAATAGACTGTCATCACCTAGTCAAGACCTGCCATAAATGCCAAGTACATGCTAACCTCATATATGTGCCTCTATCTCAGTTAGTTGGTTTGACTTCTCCATGGCCATTTTCTGTCTGGGGTATTGACATAATTGACAAAATCACACCTAAAGCATCGAATGGACATGAGTACATTCTCGTGGTCATTGATTATTTTACAAAATGGGTGGAGGCCACTTCATATGCTATTCTCACTGCATCCAAAGTTGCTAAGTTCGTCCAAACACATATTATCAATCAATATGGGGTACCTTCTAAACTGATTTCTGATATCGGGTTACACTTCAAAGCTGAACTTATTACTTTGTGTTCAAAGTTCAAGATCCGACACCACAAATCATCACCCTACCGTCCCCAAACTAATGGAGCAGTTGAAGCAGCCAATAAAAATTTCAAGACGATCATCAGGAAGATGTATCAATCGCACAGAGATTGGTCTGAAAAATTACCATTTGCGCTTTGGGCATACCACATCTCAATACGATCTTCTACCGAAGTCACCCTTTATTCATTAGTGTACGGAATGGAGGTTGTCTTACCAGTTGAAATAGAAATCTTGTCCCTCAGGGTTCTAATGGAAAGTCAGTTGTCAAAAGCAAACTGGGTTCGTCACCGGTACGAAGAGTTGAATTTAATTGATGAAAAACGATTTAGAGCTCTATATCATGTGCAAGCCTATCAGAGAAGAATTGCTCGAGCATTTGATAAAAGAGTTAAAGTTCGCGACTTACAAGTCGGAGACTTAGTACTCAGGTAAATTCAAGCCTAATTGGGGAGGTCATTTTATTATCAAAGAGGTACTACCTGGGAAAGCAGTCAAACTCCAAGATCACGATGGTGTCGAATTATCAGAACCGATAAACCTTGACCAGATAAAGCGATACTACATTTGAGGAGGCCATCTTCAGTCAAATCAATTTTCTTGTTACCTAGGTAAATCTCTCTTTTCTCAGCACCTTGTAGTCATTTAATAATAAAAAATAAAAACCTTTTTCTTTCTCAGTCCGATCACTTAACCTAGGGGAGGGAAATATTCGAACTACGTTTTGATTTGATTCTAAAATTCTAGGGCACGTAGGCAACCTAAGAAGTTACTTCAGGCCTGACAAAAAATAAAAATATATATGTTCCCCCGCAAAAAAAAAGAAATATAAAGAAAAAATTGTCAAAATGATGAGGGAAAAGAAAATTATTTTAAAGGAATACCACACAAGGGGTATTCGGGTTCTTGAGCCTCAAGTCTCCTTTCTTTCTTAGTCTACTCCTAAGCCCACCTATGGAAGTCCTCCTAAGTACCGTACGGAAATGTCGAGGAAAATAGCAAACATGATCAGACAGTAACTCCAGAAGGTCAGAAGGGAAGAAAAAGAAAAAGAGAAAAAAAAAAGCCTTTTAGGTTGAAAATCCAAAAGAGCGGCTTAGGCAAAAATTAAGGCAAGCTCGCAAGGTTGAAAATTCGAAAGGACGACTTTGGCAACAATTAGAGCAAAGAAAAAGAAAACTATAAGCTCGCTAAATTGAGTCAGAGCATCAGAAGTCTGAATGACCAAGCTTCAATACCCAGCTTAAATCAGGCAAAGACTCAAAAGCCACATGTATCTCGTCCATGACTAATCTGGAAAAGTTTACTTTCCTAAGCGTGCCAAAAGAGAAAGAATGTGATCTCCAAGATGAATCTCAAAAATGAATATTTGTTTCCAACAGTTGAGCCTGACTCATGATCTTCGATAAAGTCAAAATTAAAAGTGAATCCTTATTGCACTGGTGATAATCCAAGATTTCTAATTTTCATATTGAGGGGCACTTCTCCTTTTGTTTGGAAGCATGTTTATTATTCCCCTACATTAAGGGCATGTCTTTTCAAAACGTGTTCAATTATCCCTAATGTAAGGTCCTATTAAACGATGGGCATTTTTTATCCTTAAGCTTGATCAATTCCAACCCCAAAGGATAAGAAAAATCCAGAATTAAAGGTAACCCGTTCGATAGCATTTTTTGAAAACCCTTGAGGTTCAAAGAAACATAAAATGTTAACCTAACTATCAAAACAAAATTTTGATTCCTATGCAATGAGATTCTTTTTCGGATTTTACTCAGACCCTCCGAAATTCGTCTCAGATTATTCTCAGACCTGCTCAGATTTTGCTCAGACCCGCCAAGATTCGTCTCAGATTATTCTCAGACTTGCTCAGATTTTGCTTAGACCCGTCGAGATTTGTCTCGAATTATTATCAGATTTGCTCAGATTTTGTTCAGACCCGCCGAGATTCTTTCTCAGATTTTGCTCAGACCTGTCGAAATTCTTTTTCGAATTTTGCTCAGACCTGCCAAGATTTATCTCGAATTATTCTCAGACTTGCTCAAATTTTACTTAGCACCGCCGAGATTCTTTCTCGGATTTTGCTCAGACCTACCAAGATTCTTTCTCGAATTTTTCTTAGACCCACCAAGGTTCGTCTTGGATTATTCTCAGACTTGCTCAGATTTTTCTCAAACCCGTCGAGATTCTTTCTCGAATTTTGCTCAGACCTACCGAGATTCTTTCTCGGATTTTGCTTAGATCCATCGAGATTCGTCTCGGATTATTCTCAGACTTGCTCAGAATTTGCTCAAACCCGACGCGATTCTTTATCGAATTTTGCTCAGACCTGCCGAGATTCTTTCTCGAATTTTGCTCAAACCTGCTAAGATTCGTCTCGGATTATTCTCAGACCTACTCAGATTTTGCTCAAACCAGTTGTAGACACCCCGATTTGAATGGGCCCTCAATTGAAAAGGCCCAAAAATAACTTTTTTCAATGAATTTGGCCAACGGGCCTCGAAGGCCCGAAGCATTGAAATCATCGATTTTCGCCAAAATCAAGGCCTCTAACACCTCTCAATGGGTTAGTAGGTCCACTAAAAGGATTCAGCACACTCCCATCTACCCCAGCTCATTTGAAATACCAATTTTCCAACAAAATAGGCCAACGGGCCTCAAGGGTCCAAAACGTTAAAAAATGACAATTTTGAATAAATCAATGCCCTAAGACCTCCCCATGGTCTAAGGGGCCCACAAGAAGGGGTGTGACCCATCCCACATGTGTCCAACATCACCGCTCCAAGCTTACATCAAAAAAAAAATCGATAAATTCTCCAACAGGTCCAAAAGGCCCAAATCGCCAAACACGTGACATTTTTTGATCGGATCAATAATCTTAAGAAAAATACAAAAAAAAAATTGAAAAAAATTAAAAAGGTGAGACTTGGAAAACCTACCCTTCATCTATCATCCACCACTCCACCTCGAAATTCGCAAATGCCCTAAACCTACCTAAGGCCCACAAGGCCTCAACCCCTTCCTAAACCCATTACCCTTAACCCAAAATTAACCTCATACCTTCTAAACCCTAAAACCTATCCACCCTCAAAATCCAACCCAAAACAACCCTTACCCAACCTAAAATAATCTACAAACCAAAGCAAAACACCAAAAGCCCACAAATATCATTCTATCCATATCCAATTACCCAACCCACAACCCTAATCCATCAACTACTACCTTCATCAACCAATCACAATCCTCATACCAAAAGATGACACATGTCATCACCACCTTTCACCGCCCTCATCTAATCACCTACCTCCATCACCATTCTCTAAAAATCAACCAAACACATCACCTTCCCTCCAAAATCAACTCAACCCATACCTTACCCTAATCTAACCTATCCCCATCCTCTAACATTATCAACCACCCACACCTCCACCCATGCCCTAATCCATCACCATTATCTAACATCATCAACCACCCACATCACCACCCATATCTCTACTCATCATCTTCCTTAAAACACTCCAATAAAATCAACTCAACCCATACTTCATTCATCATCAATCAACTAACCCATTTCTCTCTCTCTAATCAAACAACCCACATCAACCAATCAACCAATCACATTCCTCACCCTCTCATCATGATTGCCACATGGCATCATCTCCTTTACTCTCCCAAAAACCAACCAACCAATCTCTTACAGTACCCATCCCTCTAACTTACCCTTTTCATCAACCTAACACTCTTTCCCTAAACAACTCTCTTACACCCCCACTCCTCCCATCAACCATCACTCATCTCATCCCACCCAACACTCTACCCAACTGGATTTGGGTAGGATCCAAACCATTTGGGTTGAAATACAATCCATTTCCATTCTTTAGAAAACTACCCCTAAATTCACTCCAAATTTCATACTCTCATCTTCTAAAAACCATGCCATTCTCTATTTCTCTCAACTTTTCACCCCATTATACCCCCTAAGCCCCCTCCAAACATCTATAAATACCTCCCCTCTCATCCCAAAAATGGTTACCAAGTCCCCTTAAAAAAAAAATCTACTCACTCCTCTTCTACTCTACTACTCTCTCATACCACCTTCTAAAAAGTAACTTCATTCATATACTTCACTAAGGACCTAAGAAGAACTAGAAGAAGAAGAAAGAAGAGGAAAGAAGCTTCAAGGTGGGTTCAAGACTTCTCCCTCCCCTCTCTCTCTCTAACCTTCTCCTCTTCCTTCTTCTAACATCCCCCTCTTTTATTTTATTTTACCTTTGTAATGATTGGACCCCAAGGCTAAAGGTTCATAAGGGTCATTTCCATCAATTAAATGACCCTATGATCAAGCCGAAATTAAATCCCTACTTAGGGAACAAATGCACCCACGTGGCACACTTTTCACTTTCTTTTAAAAATCAAAATGACTGAGTTATTTGAGTTTACCGTCACGTGGCGGGGAGAAAGGGGTGCCTAACACCTTCCCTTTTCTCCAACTGAGCCGCTTACCTGAATCTCAAAGTTTGACCACCCCTTATCCATTGTGAGTCACTAAAATGCCAAAAATATCATCTTTTGAAAAATGTACCTCGGGTGACCATTCACACCCATTTACAATTTGAATGGTGGCGACTCCAAATCGTAGTACACGTGGTCATCGTAATGATGGAAAGCACGTAGCTACAGCTGGCGACTCCACTGGGGAACTTTGGCTCATCCCTCATGACAACTCGATCATTTTGAAAAAAAAATAGATTTTTATTTGCTAACGTGGTTTGTTTGTGGTTTCCTATGTTTCCTTCTTATTTTGTTTCACATGTCCATTGTAATATTTATTTTCTTTTTGTCGCTTGTGTTATATATTTGTAAGGGGGTCGATGAAAAGAAATGAAAAAGAAAAAGAATGGCACGTGCACTTGTGAGCATAGCCTCACTTCCAAGCCACCCCACCCTCAACATACTTAGCCCCGATGCTTAGTAGTTCCACGGCTTGAGATCGTTATTTCAAGTGTCGGGAATGAACACATCAAACCCGATCACCAACCAACGACGTGTGTACTTCGGTACGCATCGAGGTTTGAAGCTCGGGTAGCCGTCAAGCCACCTATTAAACTCATGCATATGCCTGGCTAGATGAGCTAGGACACAAATTCTTGATGTTATATCGACCCCCAAGCAATGTTGTAATCATACAAGTTGTGGTCGGGCCTTGAAGCCCAAGTTGTAAGCCCAAAAGTGGCGATTAGATCGTAGGTTTGCTTCACTCTCCATTCATATCCCCTTAGGTAAAGGGGAGGGAATGCTTGTTGCATCATGTTCAAAAAAGAAAAAAAAAACAGAGAATAAAAGACTTAAAAACAGTGAGGGAACAATGAAAACAGGGGCAAAGAAATAGTTCTGTGAAAATTCCAGAAACTGGATTTCATTCTGGTCCGTGTCCATGGCATGGATGGACCAAAACGTGCTTCATTCGTGTTGGTGACACGGTTGAAACAATTACTACTTTAACTGTGTCTTGGGAACGGTTGAAAGATTAAATGTCTCATCCGTGCACAAAACACGGATAATGGAATGTAGATTAAATCCGTGCCATTGACACGGACCAGAGTGAACTCGACCCCCTGAATGAACTCGACAGTCCATTTTTAAAGACCCTCACCATTTGTCAAGTATTGAAAGCATCCTCGTGGGAAGATCATAAATTTTGAAAAAAAAAAAAAACTATGTGAAATGGATTTTTGTCAATCGATTTTCTTCACAAAGTACAACCAAATAAAAAAAATGAAAAAAAAGGGGGGAGATATGGAATGAAGAAAAGAAAAAGGGAAGAATTTGCAGATTTTCCCAAAATCAAAAAGAATTTTGTAAACCGGATCCCCCACTCGTATTCATTTAAACTGGGTCCACGACCCACACCCATCTAAACTGGGTCATGACTCAGACCCATTTCCAACTGGATCCACGACCCAGATCCAATCCAACCGGGTCCAAGACCCAGATCCAGATCCATTCAAACTGGGTTCACAACCCAGATCCGTTCAACCGGGTCCACGACCCAGATCCAAATCCATGTCAATTGGGTCCACGACCCAGATCCATTCAAACTGGGTTCACAACCCAGATCCGCTTAACCGGGTCCACGACCCAAATTCGTTCAACTACGTCCACGACCCAGATCCAAATCCATGTCAACTGGGTCCATGACCCAGATCCATTCAAACTAGGTTCACAACCCAGATCCGTTCAACTGGGTCCACGACCCAGATCCATTCAAACTGGGTTCACAACCCAGATCCGCTTAACCGGGTCCACGACCCAAATTCGTTCAACTGGGTCCACGACCCAGATCCATTCAAATTAGGTTCACAACCCAGATCCGCTCAACGGGGTCCACGACCCAGATCCGTTCAACTGGGTCCACGACCCAGATCCAAATCCATGTCAACTAGGTCCATGACCCAGATCCATTCCAACTGGGTCCGTGACCCAAATCCGTCTTGACTAGGTCTAATACCCAGATCCACTACAAGCCGGATCCAGATTCAGTTTCGAATCAAGTTCAGGATCTAATAATGATAACAATCGATCAATCTACTCAAACGCATCCAACTTTTAAAAAAAAAAAAAAAAGGCACCAATTGCAGTTCTTGATCAAGTCGGTGCCTAGAAAGATCTTACCCTGGTTATACGAGGGGGATAGACTACGTCTATTCAGGGAACAAGGTGATTTAAGAGTGCCATTTTGTGCCGCCTCTTCGTTAGAGATCTACCTGGCCGACGGTGATTTCATAGAACTGAATTGAAAGCTACTAAAAATATGGGTTGTTCCAACTCGATTTATCTCAGAAATCACTTTTCAAAATGTTCTTTCCGACTCCGTGTCGATGCCAGCTCCGTGCTGATGAAATTACTCTTTTAAGTGTTTTCTCGACTCCGTGTCGATGCCGACTCCGTGTCGATGCCAGCTCCGTGCTGATGAAATTATTTTTTCAAAATATTTTTTAGACTCCATGTCGATGCCGATTCTATGTTGATGCCAGCTCCGTGCTGATGAAATTACTTTTTCAAAATATTTTCCCGATTCCATGTCGATGCCAGCTCCGTGCTGATGAAATTACTTTTTCAAAATGTTTTCCCGACTCTATGTCGATGCCAGCTCCGTGCTGATGAAACTATTTTTCAAAATATTTTCTCGACTCCGTGTCGATGCCAGCTCTGTGCTGATGAAATTACTTTTTCAAAATATTTTTTCGACTCTGTGTCGATGCCGGCTCCTTACTGATGAAATTACTTTTTCAAAATGTTTACCGACTCCGTATCGATGCCAGCTCCGTGCTGATGCCAACTCCGTGTTGATGCCGACTCCGTGCCGATGCCAGCTCCGTGCTGATGTAATTCTTTTGTAAAACGTCTTACCAACTCCGTATTGATGCCGGTTCCACGCCGAGAAATTACTTTTTCGTCAAAACTCATAATAAACAACTTTACCTGGTCTAATAGAACATCATGCATCCTCATTTTTGTAAATAAGATAGTAACCCTTGGTTGTCTGTACCCACAGGTGGCCAAGCGAAAGAAATACAAGCAGCCAGAAGTGCCTCCCTATTTTCTCCGATCATCTACCGTCACCATGAGTTCTTCCGAACCAACACAACCTCCAGTGACCGAAGCATCAGGTATCGACCCGCAAATAACAGCACTACTAAAGATAATCGAAAGACAAGAAAAGATAGTCAGTGCTGTGTTAGCCAACGCCAGCATCCCACAAGCGCAAACGATACAGCAGCACGCATCCGGGTCGAATCAAGAGTTACCCGAACAACCTCCGCAGGGACCTCAGACTACGATGCCACCCGCAATGCCTGAATACTAGGGGCCTCCACTCTATATTCCACAGAACCGACCGCCCCCAGTGGTCATTCCCGACGATGAATGTGAATATAGAGCTACGGAAGTCAAAAGCGCAACAAACGGAAAATTGGCTCAGCAGATCGAATCTCTACAAGAAGAGATGAGGAGGATGAAGGGCCTCAACACTATGAGCGGAACCCGATTCAAGGATTTATGCTTCTACCCTAATGCTCAACTATCGGCCAAGTTCAATTGCCCGGAGTTTGAAAAATATAACGGAGTAGGGTGTCCGCTGTCGCATCTGAAGTTGTATTGTGGTTCCATGTGCTAGTACGACAAGGATGATAGGTTGTTGGTACAGTTGTTTCAAAGGAGCTTAACCGGGCTAGCGCTCAAATGGTTTTCTGGACTAGATCATTCACTCATTAAGAACTGGCAAGACTTAGCCGAAATGTTCTGGTAAAATTACCGGTTCAATACTGATGTGGGGCTAGATCGAAACGACATGGCCAAAATGACAAGGAAACAGAGGGAGACGGTGAAGGAGTATGCCCAGAGATGGCGAGAATCCGCCTCACAAGTAAGGCCCGCAATAACAGAGCAAGAGATGAACACTACGTTTATCTCAACACTAGGGCATGCCTTCTATACTCATCTGGTGGGGCACACCACAGGCACATTCTCGAATCTGGTACAAGTGGCAGATAGGGTCGAGGACGGAATCCGAACCGGTCTGATCTTCGATTTCACGAGTCTAGGGGCAACAACGGGAATCCCTTCTCAGAGAAAGCCAGTGCCTCCAGGAAAGAAGAGGGAAGAGACTCAGGTCAATAACGTACAGCCAAACCGACCCCTCTTCATTCCCTCACCAGCACCGAGACCACCAACACCAACAACTTCATGGGCACCAGCACCACCAACATGGAACCCTCCCCCTCAAAATCAATTCAGGGCAAATCCTCCACCAGTCGCACAGCAGGCACCACTGTACGGGCAGAACCAGCAAGCACGACCCAACAGAGTGAATAGAGTGTTCACTAGGTTACCCATGACATTATCAGAATTACTGCCACTCTTACTCAGGGGTGAGTATCTTACAAAACGCCCGCCAAATCCGGAGGTTGCCAAAGGACCAGGATACAACCCCAATTTATTCTACGAATTCCACATAGGTGCACCAGGGCACTCTACAGACCAATGCTGGCAGCTCAAGCATCAAGTACAGAACCTAATTAATAAAAAGGCCCTCATCCTAGATGGGCCTGCCAACCCGCCGTAGCAACAGAATATCAATCAAAACCCCCTACCCACTCATAATGGAGAGGGGAGTGGGCATAGGGTAAATGTCGTCTGCGGAGAGCTCAACTTCAATCCTTCGGATTTGATAGCTGAAAGCGCCCTCGATCCGCGGGGTGCGCGGATCCGCTTTTGACCCTTGAGGTTTGGGAGTCGCCACCTAGTTATTGTGGTCTAGGAACCATACTGACTCTAACATGGATAAAAAGAACTAATCTACCATAAAAAATCTGAATTCGGGGATCAAGTTACGGGGTTGGAAGGTGTTAGGCACCAACCCCGCCCGGCCAAAGCCGGTCTCTACTAAAGTCCCAAGTAAATTACATTGCTAAAACCTAGATAAAAAATAAATAAAAATAAAAATTTACCTTTCCGATGGCAAGGACTTGGTTCCCTCAGATCTGACAAAAAGAGCTCCTTGTACCGTGCTCCCTTGCTTCGTTCTGTTTCCGGATTTGACTTCGGATCTCCGAGGCAAGGTATCTCCTTGTTTTTGAATCTGAGCTCTTCAAGTTCGTTGCGGATTTGGGGGTGTTTTTAGAAGGCTTTTGGGTGTTTTCTAGACTAAAATTGAAGGAGGGATGTTAGTTAAGGAGTTGGGGCTCCAAAACTAGGGTTTATGGGGGGCTAGGGGAGCTTCTAGACCTACTTCTCTTAAGGTTTATAATTTGATACGAAAATAGGGTGTGAGCACCTCTATTTATAGATGTTTTTAGGGGTTGATTTGGATAGAGTTAGTGTTTAATTAGAAATCTTTTAATTAGAGTTGTGTTTTAGTTTGACTTGTTTTAGGTAGAATTGTGTTTTAATTAGAATTGTTTTAGGTAGAATTGTGTTTTAATTCAAATTGTTTTAGGTAGAATTGTTTTTAAGTTAGAACTCTATTAGATGGAGTTATTATTTAATTAGAATTCTATTATGACTTTTGGTCTTATTTGATTGACTTTTATTGTTTTGACTTCAGTCTTAATTGATTGACTTTTAATATCTTGACTTTAGTCTTGCTTAATTGACTTTAATTTTGACTTCAGTCTCACTTGATTGACTTTAATACCTTGACCTTAGTCTTGCTTGATTTACTTTGATTTTTGGAGAACCCCTCCTCTAAAATATTTTTAATTCTTTGGACCCCCAAATGGAGGGGTCCTTAAAGAAATATCCCACGAACCCTCAACAATTTTGCCTGAGAGTCCGATTAATCGATTTTTTAGGTTCAAAATTTTAAATTAATTTCATTAATGTTTAAATTTAATTATTTAATATTTTATTTATTAATTTCGAAATTTTTTATCATGAAAATTGTGAAATTACCGTTTTGCCCCCGGAGAGGACTTTTCACGTTTTAAGTCGGTTTTTAATGTTCTAGGATGTTTTAGAATCGGTTTTTCGTAAGGAATTCAATGGAAATATTAGTTTTTGTTATTTATGAAATTTTTTGTGTGAAATGGTTGTGAACTTTATGAGGGGCATTTTCGTAATTTTGTCAAATTCTGTTAAAATTGGTGAAATGATTTATTTGGTTCCGATTTGTCATTTTATGTGTTCGAATGGGTTTTCCTAAGCGTAACGTAGGCTCTAGGGTTGTTTTGAGGTTAGGGGTATTTTGGTAATTTGATAATTTTTAGTGATTTTTATCGTGAAGCTTCTTTTTGGTCTGCAAGATGATGATTTCTATGTTTCTGGGGTCGTACTTTCCTAGCGTAGCGTGGTTTCTAAGGTTTTGTCAATTCGAGATACCTCATCTGGATTTCTGAAACAAATCTGGTAATAAAGTAAAGCAATGGAATACACATCCATCATTGGGAATCCTTGCGATCGGGTTGACGAGTTGATTAATCAGGCGGATGCAAAAATGGGGTGTCTACAGATGCCCCTCTTTGGCAGAGGGTTGAAGCAAACTAGATAGCAAATCTATTTTGGTAGATAGTGCGATATCTGAATGCCAAAGCTAGTGACAATTCATTTTGCAGGCTGATTTAGCAATTTGTCAAGGTGTTCGGATCCTTGAGGGTAAAGCTCTCCCCGAATTAAAAGGTTATCAGGTCCTTGAGCGCAAACTCTCACTGACGGTGTCAGATCCTTGAATTTTAGAGAATTCTCCCTGACTAAAAAGTGCAAATGTGCAAGTGTGTGCACTGTGTGAAACTGAGTAAAACCTGAGCATAAATTTAACATAATCTGAGTATAAACTGAGCATAATTTGAATATAATCTGAACATAGTTCCTGAGCATAGTTCCATGAAAACCCTCGGCGGTATCTGAGCATAGTTCCGAGAAAACCCTCGGCAGTAACTGAGCATAGTTCTGAGAAAACCCTCGGCGGTATCTGAGCATAGTTCCGAGAAAACCCTCGGCGATAACTGAGCATAGTTCCGAGAAAACCCTGGGCGGTATCTGAGCATAGTTCCGAGAAAACCCTCGGCGGTAACTGAGCATAATCCAAGTTAACCCTTGGCGGCAACTGAGCAAAATCTAAGATAACCCTCGGCGGCATCTGAGCATAATTCCGAGAAAACCCTCGGCGGTATCTGAGCATAGTTCCGAGAAAACCCTCGGCGGTATCTGAGCAAAATCCAAGTTAACCCTTGGCGGCAACTGAGCAAAATCTAAGATAACCCTTGGCGGCAACTGAGCAAAATCCAAGATAACCCTTGGCGAAAACAGAGCAAAATCCAAGTTAACCCTTGGCGGCAACTGAGCAAAATCCAAGATAACCCTTGGCGGCAACTGAGCAAAATCCAAGATAACCCTTGGCGGAAACTGAGCAAAACTGGTAGAGGGATGAATGAATTTTGGGAAAGAATGAACGAATTTGGAGAAAACCGATTAGAACAAACCGGAGAACGAATAAATCTGGAAGATAATGAATCTGGAGGAGAAATGATTGAATCTGGAAAAGAATCTAGAGACTGAAAGAATGTTATATATCCTATGTGAGATCCGAAATGCTTTTGTTTGAACCTCAAGGATTTATTAAAAAATTTTAAAACCTGAATTTTTATTTCTTTCGAACCTCAAGAGTTTTTTGAAAAACTGTTATCAAGAGGGTTACCTTAAATTTGGGGTTGTCATTATCTCTTAGGATTAACACTGCTCAAAAGCAAAATGCCTCTAGTTTGACAATGACCATGGCCTTGAAAATAATTGAACACATCATAAAAAAATGCCCCTAGTATAAGGGGGAAAAGTTACATTAAAAAAAGAAAGAAAATGCCCGTTGTATGAAGGTTTGAAATAATTGATTACCACAAGCGCAATAAAGACTCAACTTTTTAATTTTGATTAATTTTATTAAAGGTATTGAGTCAGGCTCAAGAGCACAAAATTATTTTCTTTCGAGACTCATCATAGAATTCACCTTTATCTCCCTTGGTTCACTTGGGGAAGTAAACATTTTCAGATCTATCATAGACAAGATACTTGTGGCTTCTGAGTCTATGCCTGGCTTAAGCTAAGTATTGAACTTGGTTATTCGGACTTCTAATGTTTCAGCTCGGACCGCTCTCAGCTTGGGATCTTTTTCTATTTTTCTTTCTTCCTCTAACTTTTGCCTAGATCGCCTTTTCAGGTTTTCAATCTAGCGAGCTTGCTCTAGCTTTTGCCTAGATCGCCTTTTCAGGTTTTCGATCTAGCGAGCTTTTTTTTTTCTTGGCTCTGATTGTTGCCAAAGTTGTCCTTTCAGATTTTCAACCTTGCGAGCTTGCCTTAATTTTTGCCTAAGTCGCCCTTTTCGGGTTTTCAACTTAGCAGGCTTCATCATTTTTTATCTTTTTATTTTGTCTCTGAACTTCTGGAGTTGCTGCCTGATCATGCTTTGCTATCTTCCTTGACTTTTCGCACGGTACTTAGGAGGACTTTTATAGGTAGGCTTGGGACTGGGTATAAAAAGAAAGGGATTTTGAGACTCAAAAACCCAAATGCCCCTTGTGTGGCATTTCCTTTTAAATTATTTCTTTTTCTATAAATTTTCTTTCCCACTTTGAATTTCTTTTTCTTTTGAATTTTCTTTTTTTTTTATTTTTTTGATTTTTTGTGTGGGAAATACATTTTTTTATTTTGATATGGTCGGACCTGAAGTAATTTCTCAGGTTGCCTACGTACCCAAGAATTTTGGGATCAGACCAAAACGTAATTCGAAGTTCCCTCCCCTAGGTTAGGTGATCGGGCTGAGAAAGAAAAAAAGCATCATTCATTTTTTTTTTAAAAGGCTACAAAGGGTTGAGAAAGGATATGTTGAACAGGGTAACTGGGTAATATGAGGATTGATTCGGCCAAAGATGGCCTCCTTAAATGTAGTACCGTTTGATTTGGTCAAGGTTGGTTGGTTCTGGTAACTCGATTCCATCATGATCTTGAAGTCTGACAGCTTTTCCTGGTAATATTTCTTTGACGATGAACGGACTTCCCCAATTTGGTTTGAACTTTCCCCTAGGATCAAATATAGGTGCCCTATTCTCTTTGAGTACTAAATCTCTAACTTGTAAGTGACGGGCCTTGATCTTTTTGTTACACGCACGAGCAACTCTTCTTTGATAAGCTTGTATGTGATACAAAACTCTTAGTCATTTTTCTTCGATCAAACTTAATTCTTCATACCGTTGACGAACCCAATCTGCTTCTGACAATTGACTTTCCTTGAAGACCTTGAGATACGAGATTTACATTTCAACTAGTAAGACTGCTTCCATGCCATACACTAAGGAATAGGGAATAGCTCCAACATAAGATAGCATTGAAGTAAGATGTGCCCCTAGTGTGAATGGTAACTTTTCTAACTAATCCTGATGTGATTGACACATTTCCCTGATGATTGTTTTGAGATTTTTTACTAGCTGCTTCAACCTTTTCATTAATCTGAAGACGATAGAGAGATAATGTGTGATGCCGGATCTTGAACTTTAAATATAGAGTAACAACTTAAGCTTTGATGTACAACCCATTATCAAATATCAATTCAAAAGGTATCCCCATATCGATTGATAATATGCGATTTGCAACTTAAGATGTAGTGAGGATAGCACTGATACATTTTTATAACATCTTCTTTAATTCCATTGATATAGACGAGTATCTAGTCCATGTTGAACAACACTCAAGCTTGTACCTAACATACCCTCATATGATCACACGAACAAGTCTTTTGAAATTTTTGAGAAAATTCATTATCCCCTTGTGTTCCTCTAGAGATAAGATGGTTTCTATTTGAATCTCTTTAGGAATTTATTTCTGTTCCGAGGTCAATGACCTTTGCTTTCTTGAGCCCGACTCTTATCTTTCTTGTTCAGAAGAAAAATATATCCTTGAAGCTAGATTATTAGTTAATTCGTTAATGCGCTCGAGATATTCAAAAATTTCTTTTGTACTATCAATTCAGAAGGGGCGACAGACACCTCTATAAACTCGACGAACTAACTTGACTCAATAAGAAAGAGTAGGCTCAATCTAAGGAAGACATGACCTTGCTAGAAAAAAGGACTCGAGCTAACCCAAATGTCCCATGAAAACTCAAGACTACCCAAAACGGGCTTGATGAGAACTGAGACATTACTTACAACCGGTAGGATTGAAGCACTATGATTTTCAAAGAACAATTGGATGATGTTGAGAAATTTTGAGGTCATTTCTGACTGTTGACTTGATATTGACGTTTACTCTAACTGATCGGATTTACAACCCTACCTAGACGATGGACGATTGAGCTTAGATACAATAATAACCCTTAAACCCCTTTGAAGATGAATTTTACCAATTTCAGTGTCACCCCCTTGATAACATTTTAAATGAACCCTGAGATTTTATTGAATTTTGTGCACCAATCCATTAAAAAGTTCATCCATTTAATGATTATTCAGAAGAAAAATAATTTTACTGCACTCTTGAAAAATATTGACAAATAATGTTTTCATTTAATAACAACTTCAAACATATTTCAATAATTTTTCATGCAAATATATATCTTTTGTAAATCATTTTTCCTTCATTTTCTTTTCTTTTGGAAAATATTTTCTTCTAGAAAACATTTTTTCTTTGAAAAATAGTTTTTATTTGGAAAACATTTTCTCTTGAAAAATCTTGTTCTTATGGAAAACATTTTCTAGAAAATATTTTTTTTCCTAGAAAACATTTTTTCTAGAGAATAACACTTTTTCTGGAAAACACTTCTTTTGGAAAACATTTTTTCCTAGAAAATACTTTCTTTTTCTTCTTTGAAAATTCGATTTCCATTTTGATTTAAATGGCCTGGTCCATCATGATTATTGGATCGGGATGGACTGGGTCATTATTGTAAAAGAATGGATTTTTTTATTGGATCGGTGCACCCATTTTACTTTTCAAAAGCAACATTTTTATCCTTGAGATCAATTATGCACTCGGATCTCATCATTCACATCACTTACATACATTCATCAATCAACAGACTCCATTCAATAAACAACCCGGGAACACACACGATAAGTTCGAGTCGTGACCTACTGGGAAGGTTTCTAGACTCTAAGCTTACTACGTGCAATGCATTTTTATCTGGCCACTCTTGCCCAGGCACACCTATATACCGTTCGATA
This sequence comes from Akebia trifoliata, assembly GCF_017979445.1. NCBI lineage: Eukaryota > Viridiplantae > Streptophyta > Magnoliopsida > Ranunculales > Lardizabalaceae > Akebia > Akebia trifoliata. The sequence goes on from NC_141385.1 coordinate 21,411,490, forward strand.
CGTGGTGACTTGGTTTGATATACCGTATAGGTGATAATCTAAAACCTCAATTCACTTCTCTGAAGCCAAAAACAGCCAGTTTGATCTCCAGTTGAGAGGTGGCGCACAATGCTGAGCAAGGGCCCACTTAAATACCTCTCGTCTAGAATAGACGTAGTCTATCCCCCTCGTACAGTAGGGTACAGCGGGGCAAGATCTTGCTTAGGCACCGGTTTTGACCAAGAAGTGCAATTGATATACTTAGATTATCTTTTTATACCTACGGGTACGAGTCAAGAGTTGTAGCTTTCATAAATGGTTTGGCATCCCACGAGGGGACCGACCACGTATTAGTACTACGTTGGCAATCGGGACATGTGACTGTGTGGCTCACAATAGGACAAAGGCTCAGGTTGCCCCAGCCTGGGTGCATCAATATGTCTCTCAGAATCACCTGATCAGACGATATTGATGCCCCAGTTCGATATACCCTAAGGTACGTGACTGGAGTTGTGGGTTTCGTGAATGACGTCGCATCTCCGAAGAGACTGGGCCACGCACTAGTGCCACGTTGGCTAAATGGGACGTGTAAGTGAGTAAAGCGGTAAACGTGCATGTGGTGTGTGCAAAGTAGGGTGGAGTGTGCCCGGGGCCTTTTCAAACAAATGGGCCCATGGCCTAATCAAACCAATCATTGTAACATGAATTATATGGATATTTAACATGAACACAATTCCAATCACATAAACATTTAATCATGATCAACATTATGACCAACATCAAACATGCATTCCCAATGACACTATAGCATATTAAATAGGCAATTATCATGAATTAACAATATGGCCCGAACCATGGAAATAAGCTCATGATTCCAAGTCTCACCTAAGTTTATATAGTCCAATCAAGATTATTTTGGGGCGACCAAAAATAATTCAAAATTTCTAAGAATTTCGAATTAAGGGTATAATAATGATCAATGAAATAAAGAGGATGGTTTTGTTCATCATTTTTTTTATTTTTTATTTTTTATTTTTAAAAAATAAAAAAATAAATTGAGCCCAATCAAGGAAATTCAAAAAACAAAACAACTTGAGCATATGTCGCCATTAGCAACATTTAAAAATTTTGATTTCATTATTTTTTTTAAACTTCCCTTTTTTTTAAAAAAACTTTCTACTCTTTATTTTTTTTTATTTTGATTTTCCTTTCTGTGAAACAAATTAATTTCCCCCTTTTTTTAGAAAATAAATTGATCTTAAAAAAAACCAAGATAATTTTGGGAAACCGAATAGATGTCGCTGCCGATAATCGAACTCATCCAGCACATGTCGAGATCGGCCTTGCTGTTTTAAAATAGCAGGCTAACGTCGAGCTCAACAGCAGCTCAACGTCGAGATCAACCTATAACAGCAACTTAATCGTCGAGATCAGCAGGTTAATCGTCGAGATCAGAAGGTTAATCGTCGAGATCAGCCTATAACAGCAGGCTAATCGTCGAGATCAGCCTATAACAGTATATCAGCGTCGAGATCAGCCTGTAACATGGGATTTTTCGACGAATTGTTCGCCATTTCAGTTTGCTAAGACGAAGAAAATCTCTATGAACCTCCTGCTAATGATTTTAATCTTCTATTTAAAAGAAATAGGGTGAAGAACCACGCTTCAACCGATCTCTTCATGTTCGAACTTGAGATCAGACGCAACGATCTTACAAGAACGGCTGACTAAAAAAAATAGCCATCGAAATCGAGAGATAAACTGATATTATATTGAATAGAAACGTAGAGATGATGCTCAAAACCGAGTTTAGGCAAGTGAGGATTGATCTTAATCGAGCTGTTCATCTTACGTAGCAGATCGTGTCATCTACTTGCCTTTTGTTCCATCGTTTCCTTAGTTTATTTGCTCGATTGAGAGGTAGAGGCGAGCTTGATCGATTGATATCTCGATCACTCGAGATCCACAAATTGGAGCACGGGCTGGGCAGAGGAGAAGCGTTCTCAAGTCTTTGTCGAGACAGAGAAGATTGAATGGGGAAGAAGGTCTCTTATAAGCTAATTAAGATGTTCGAACTAAAAGGGAATTTTCGCTTATGGCACCCCATTGCAAATCGTTGAATTCAAAACCTCACTTCGCTTTATACTTGGGGCACACCAATGGAGGCTGCTGTTGGCAGAAAATTTTTTTTTTTTTTTTTTTTTTTAAATAATAATAATATGTGCTGTCAAAAGGCAGCATCTCTTGTCTATAAAACATCTAAAAAAAATGAAAAACAACCATCTACAATCAAGTTATATATCGAACGTTGTTTCTCTTTTTTTTTTAAATCTTTTGTCATCACCAATGAATCGCCATACCTTAAAATAAAAAGTAAAAAGAATCCTTTGTTTCATTATTTCATCCTCAACGATCGTTATTCCACCCTCAACAAAGTATCCGTAGAAACTTGGTATTATTTAAAGCCACCCCAAGTGATTCTCGATTGAATTACATGAAATTAATAATATGCTAGAATAACGTATTCAAAGTTGAACCGAAATTAATGGTAAACCCACCAATAAAATAAAAAAATGATAAACGAACAATAAAAAACTAACTAACTAGAAATTAAATAGAATCAAACAAAAACTAGGTCATTGGCAATGTTCCCATACTCGGGGTTTTTCAAGTTTGATCCTCAATGTCCCCAGTGGAGTCGCCACTGAAAGCGCCCTCGATCCGCGGGGTGCGCGGATCCGCTTTTGACCCTTGAGGTTTGGGAGTCGCCACCTAATTATTGTGGTCTAGGAACCATACTGACTCTAACATGGATAAAAAGAACTAATCTACCATAAAAAATCTGAATTCGGGGATCAAGTTACGGGGTTGGAAGGTGTTAGGCACCAACCCCGCCCGGCCAAAGCCAGTCTCTACTAAAGTCCCAAGTAAATTACATGCTAAAACCTAGATAAAAAAATAAATAAAAATAAAAATTTACCTTTCCGATGGCAAGGACTTGGTTCCCTCAGATCTGACAAAAAGAGCTCCTTGTACCGTGCTCCCTTGCTTCGTTCTGTTTCCGGATTTGACTTCGGATCTCCGAGGCAAGGTATCTCCTTGTTTTTGAATCTGAGCTCTTCAAGTTCGTTGCGGATTTGGGGGTGTTTTTAGAAGGCTTTTGGGTGTTTTCTAGACTAAAATTGAAGGAGGGATGTTAGTTAAGGAGTTGGGGCTCCAAAACTAGGGTTTATGGGGGGCTAGGGGAGCTTCTAGACCTACTTCTCTTAAGGTTTATAATTTGATACGAAAATAGGGTGTGAGCACCTCTATTTATAGATGTTTTTAGGGGTTGATTTGGATAGAGTTAGTGTTTAATTAGAAATCTTTTAATTAGAGTTGTGTTTTAGTTTGACTTGTTTTAGGTAGAATTGTGTTTTAATTAGAATTGTTTTAGGTAGAATTGTGTTTTAATTCAAATTGTTTTAGGTAGAATTGTTTTTAAGTTAGAACTCTATTAGATGGAGTTATTATTTAATTAGAATTCTATTATGACTTTTGGTCTTATTTGATTGACTTTTATTGTTTTGACTTCAGTCTTAATTGATTGACTTTTAATATCTTGACTTTAGTCTTGCTTAATTGACTTTAATTTTGACTTCAGTCTCACTTGATTGACTTTAATACCTTGACCTTAGTCTTGCTTGATTTACTTTGATTTTTGGAGAACCCCTCCTCTAAAATATTTTTAATTCTTTGGACCCCCAAATGGAGGGGTCCTTAAAGAAATATCCCACGAACCCTCAACAATTTTGCCTGAGAGTCCGATTAATCGATTTTTTAGGTTCAAAATTTTAAATTAATTTCATTAATGTTTAAATTTAATTATTTAATATTTTATTTATTAATTTCGAAATTTTTTATCATGAAAATTGTGAAATTACCGTTTTGCCCCCGGAGAGGACTTTTCACGTTTTAAGTCGGTTTTTAATGTTCTAGGATGTTTTAGAATCGGTTTTTCGTAAGGAATTCAATGGAAATATTAGTTTTTGTTATTTATGAAATTTTTTGTGTGAAATGGTTGTGAACTTTATGAGGGGCATTTTCGTAATTTTGTCAAATTCTGTTAAAATTGGTGAAATGATTTATTTGGTTCCGATTTGTCATTTTATGTGTTCGAATGGGTTTTCCTAAGCGTAACGTAGGCTCTAGGGTTGTTTTGAGGTTAGGGGTATTTTGGTAATTTGATAATTTTTAGTGATTTTTATCGTGAAGCTTCTTTTTGGTCTGCAAGATGATGATTTCTATGTTTCTGGGGTCGTACTTTCCTAGCGTAGCGTGGTTTCTAAGGTTTTGTCAATTCGAGATACCTCATCTGGATTTCTGAAACAAATCTGGTAACAAAGTAAAGCAATGGAATACACATCCATCATTGGGAATCCTTGCGATAGGGTTGACGAGTTGATTAATCAGGCGGATGCAAAAATGGGGTGTCTACAATAGCACCGGTAGGGGCAAAATTTAGGGTCTACTTAACCCAGGAGCCAAAGGTATCGTCAGTTAACACAGTCAACCACTACACAACCAATCCACCTCCAAATCCACAATTGCCTCTCAGAATGGCCGACCTTACCATCCATCCCACTCATCAAAATGCTGCTACTCGACCACCTCTAGTCATACCTTGCGGATTATCCAACCCGACCTCCCCTTGTTATACCATGTACACCACCATATTCTCAAGGATCAACTCGACCCCCCCTTCACGTACCCTACGCTCCATCCCCACGTCCACCACTTGTCATTCCATACACCACCACAACCTTTAAAATGCCGCCACCACCCTTCATCCTCAATATGAAATCCGATCCACCCCCCATGATCATACACTCACCTAAACCATTCCCCTATAGCTCCAAACAGGCAGTTCCCCTGGAGCTATGAGACCACTATCACCACAACCGCGGGGGTCGAAACAGTGAAAGAAATAATAGTGGCGGATATCGATTATATGACAAGGGCAGGAAAATGCCAAAAATTGCCAGAAAATGGGGAAAACATCGGGGCAGAAATCGAAGAGACAATGGAAGAGGGGACAGATGAAGAAAAAAGAAAAGCAAAGGGAAAGGGTAAGCTATATAAGGATGAGAAGACAGAAGAAAAGGCATAGGTCACCGATAAGGAAGCTGTAGACTTCGTTAAGCTCATTCTCAAGAGTGAGCATAATGTAGTGGATAGATTGAACAAACAGCCAGCTCAAATTAGTATCCTAGGACTGATGCAAAAAATCGGAAGAGTATCAAGAGGCACTGCTAAGAGTTCTGGGAAAATCACATGTACCTTCGACCACGACACCAGCACAGTTGGAACAAACAGTCGGCCAGATCATGGCCCCCAATCCTATTATTTTCACAGAGAATGAATTTACGCCTGAGGGAACGGGACACGTCGAACCACTGAACATCATGGTCATATGCAAGGGCATGATGGTCGCCAGAGTATTGATTGATAATGGCTCAGCGCTTAACGTCTGTCCGCTTGAAACCTTCTAGAAACTCAACGCTGACTGGTCATATGTGAAACCCAATAACAAAGTTGTCTGAGGCTTTGACAGTTCGAGAAGGGATTCCTTGGGAGAGGTAGATTTACCTATCAGGATAGGTCCTTGTACCTTCAAAATAACATTTGAAGTCATGGAAATACCAACAACATTAAACCTGTTACTGGGCAGACCTTGGATCCATATTGCCGGAGCTGTACCTTCCTCATTACACCAAAGAGTCAAATTTATCATGGGGCAGATGATGATATTAGTATTGGCAGAGAACTTTATCCCAGCTGGGAGAGCTCCGGATGTGCCATTCATTGATATCGAGATGACAAAGGACAAAGCACTTTACCATTCATACCAATTCGCTGCTGTCAATCACATCGAGAAGGGGAAGGAGAAGGTGAGGGAAAAGCTATCAAGAACAAACCTGATGATTGGTCGGGTTATGAAAAGATCGAGATATCGACCCAAGCAAGGGTTGGGGCCAGGAGGAAGAGGAAGAGCTACACCGGTCGAAGCAAGGAACCATACTCCTTACTTTGATTTAGGGTTTAGACCCACAAAAAGGGATATTGCAGAAATGAATGACAAGAAAAAGGAGCTTCGGCTAGCAAGAAAATAAAACCGTGAGCCGAACATCTGGAATCTGGGCCGAGTCCCTCACATCAGTATTAGATTCCCGAAGTCCCATATCAGATCTGACAACTTATCAGAACGGCCATCAGCAAAGAAGCCAAAAAAGGTAAACCCTAAACCAGTGCACATTCAAGAAGACCTAATCGTAGAGTCCCAATCATCCTTTGAAGAAGGCATTGATGTTCTATTCAATGGGGATTCCGATGAAAGTCCATCAGAGACTGTTCCAAAACCCACTAAAGTGGAGGTCACTACCAACCGAGAGAACAACTCACCATTTTCATCGGGTATCGACTGGGCATCAGTTATTATCCCACCAAGTTTGGGAGGGACTATGCCCCAACCTGACAACAATCAATCGGAGATCATGGTTATCTCCGAACCACCAATCAAATCATCCAACGAATCACTTGCTCATCTCATCCGCCCCTCAAAGAAGGGGAGACATTGCACAATTGGGAAGAATTTCCGTTAACTCTTGAGGTTGTTGAGGCCTCCCAAAAAAAATGCCGTTAGGCAACATCAATTTTTCCGAGGATCATAATGAGCCCTCATCCTCGGGTAAAGACTGTTTTGGGGGCTCCCTATCTTTATTAACAAATTTGAATGATTGTTCTTCTTATTTCAGGTATCCAGAAAATCACAAAAAAATAAATATTTCTCAAAAGGCAAAAAAATAAAAAATTTCTCAAAAACCAAAAAAATTAAAAAGCTTTCAAAACCGCAAAAAAATAGATATTTTTTAAAAACCAAAAAAAGAGTTTTCAAGGGATCTGTCTCCATTAAATGAGTACTCAGATAAAATAGAATTTGAAAAGGATGAGTATGATTTCGATCTTGAACTCGACTTCAACCTCATGGGGATAGAAGAAGAGTCTGAGGACGAAATGGAATACCCACCCAAAGAAATCAAAGATTTTGTAAAACGTCATGAGAGAGGTGTTCAGCCAAACATCGAAGATACAGACTCAATCAATCTTGGTACAGAAGAAGACCCACGAATTATCAAGATCGGAGCCTTGTTGAAGTCACAGCAGAAAAAAGATATGGTCGAATTCCTACGAAAATATCAAGACGTCTTCGCATGGTCATACAGGGATATGCCGGGTTTAGATACAGATCTAGTCGTCCACAAACTACCTATTGCTTCTGGAAGTAAGCTAATCAAACAGAAACTGAGAAGACTGAAGCTTGAATGAACCCTCAAGGTCAAGGATGAGGTCATGAAGCAATTCGAAGCAGGGCTTCTTGTAGTCTCCACGTACCCGGAATGGCTAGCTAACATTGTACCAGTACCCAAGAAGGACGGGAAAGTACGCATGTGTGTTGACTATCGAGACTTGAACAAAGCCAGTCCTAAGGATGATTTTCCACTTCCACACATCGACACTCTAATCGATAGTATAGCAGGGCACGGCATGTTCTCATTCATGGATGGCTTCTCAGGCTATAACCAGATAAAAATGGCAGAAGAAGACCAAGAAAAGACAGCGTTCATCACACCATGGGGTACTTTCCACTACAAAGTCATGCCGTTCGGGCTAAAGAACGCGGGGGCGACTTACCAACGGGCAATGACCGCATTATTCCATGACATGATCCATAAGGAAATGGAGGTCTACGTAGATGACATGATCGATAAATCTAGCATTGAAGAAGATCATCTGGTCAATCTAAAGAAGTTGTTCGACAGGCTGAGGAAGTACAGCTTAAGGCTAAATCCGGCAAAATGCGTGTTCGGGGCAACATCGGGCAAGCTACTGGGATTCGTCATCAGCAGAAGGGGCATTGAAATAGATCCGACAAAGACTAAATATATCCTGAAAATGAAGGCACCCGTTATAGAAAAAGACGTTCGGGACTTTCTAGGAAAGATACAATACATTAGCCGTTTCATTGCTCAGCTCATGCCTATCTGTGAGCCAGTCTTCAAGCTATTAAGGAAAGATACGCCGAAGAAGTGGAACAAAGACTGTCAAGAAGCATTCGACAAGATCAAGCAATACTTGCTCAATCCACCAGTCCTAGTCCCTCCTACTCCAGGATGACCTCTGCTGATGTACATCTCAGTGTAAGAAACATCTATGGGGTGTGTGCTAGGGCAACACGATGAGTCAGGACGGAAGGAACTGGCCATCTACTATCTCAGCAAGAAATTCACTGACTACGAAGCGAAATACCTAGCACTCGAAAAGACTTGCTATGCATTGGTTTGGGCATCTCAACGACTACGTCATTATTTGCTCAGCTACTCGACTATGCTTATCGCCAGGATGGACCCCTTGAAATACCTATTCGAAAAACCAGCACTAACAGGCCGTACAGCGAAATGGCAGTTATTGTTATCAGAATTCGACATCACCTATGTCACCCAAAAAGCCATCAAAGGGCAAGCCATCGCTGACCACCTCGTCGAGCACCCGTTGCCTTATTATGAGCCATTAAAGACGAACTTCCCGGATGAAGTCATACTATTTGCCGAGATTGAAAACGATGATGATGACGAAGAACTAGGCTGGAAAATGTACTTCGACGGAGCAGCTAATCAGAAAGGAAATGGAATAGGGGCAGTCTTGATTAAACCAGATGGGTCCCATATACCGATCGCAATCAGATTGAAATTCCAATGCTCTAACAATGAAGCTGAATATGAAGCATGCATAGCAAGGCTGAAAGTAGCACTGGATCTCGAGGTAAATGAGATTGATGTTTTCGGAGATTCAAGCTTAGTAGTCTATCAGACGACTGGAGAGTGGAAAACCCGAGAGCAGAGGCTGGTCCCTTACCACGAGTATCTAGAGGAACTAAGCTCACGTTTTGACCGGATCTCATTCACATACATGCCAAGAGCTAAGAACCAGTTCGTCGACGCACTAGCTACACCTGCTTCCATGATTAGTATTTCAGAAGATCTGATCATCGACCCAATTGAGATTGGAATTCAGGACGAGCCAGCCTATTGTCTACCCGTCGAAGTTGAAGAATCCGAAGAAAAGCCTTGGTACTCAAACACCAGGGCATATCTCGAAGATCGAACCTTTCCCTCAGATGCAACATCAAATGATCGCAGAACCATTCAACAATTGGTAGGGCAATTCTTCATCAGCAATGGCATTCTGTATCACACCACGAGGTCTTACTCCGATGCGTTGCAGAAGCAGAAGCAAAGTGATTAATCGAGACTGTACATGGTGGAGTCTGTGGACCTCACATGAATGGTCATATGCTAGCAAAGAAGATCATGCGGATGGGATACTATTGGTCGACAATGGAAAGTGACTGCTATCAGCATGTTCGCAAATGCCATCTATGTCAGATCTAGCCCAACAAGATCAATGCTCCACCGTCAGAATAGCATAATATGACTACGTCTTGGCCTTTTTCGTTATGGGGAATGGATGTCATCAAGCCAATCTCACCTAAAGCTGCAAATGGGCATCGCTTCATCTTAGTGGCTATCGACTACTTCACCAAGTGGGTAGAAGCCGCCTCGTACGCCAATGTCACGAAAAATAATGTCCTGAAGTTTGTCAAGAACAACATTATCTGCAGATATGGGCTTCCCAGCGGGCTAGTAACGGATAATGCCAAGAACTTCAAGAACAGAGACATGGTCAAGATGTGCGAAGATTTCCAGATCACGCACCACAATTCTGTACCTTACAAACCTAAGATGAATGGAGCGGTCGAGGCAGCCAACAAGAATATCAAGAAAATTATCGAGAAGATGGCAGTTACGTACAGAGATTGGCACGACATGTTGCCTTTTGCACTGCACGCCTAACGGACCTCGTTCAGAACGTCGATTGGGGCAACTCCATATTCATTGGTCTACGGAATGGAAGTAGTCCTACCCGTAGAGGTTGAGATTCCTTCCCTCCGGATATTGAAAGAAGCAGAGTTGGATGAAACAGAATGGATTCAAGCCCAGTTTGATCAACTGAATCTGATAGAGGAAAAGCGTCTTGCGGCCATTTGCCATGGACAGATCTATCAGTGACGGATAGCTCGTGCCTATAACAAGAAAGTCAAGCCTAGAGATTTCTCATCAGGAGACCTTGTGTTAAAGAAGATTCTGCCAATCCAAGAAGACGCCCGAGGAAAATTTCGACCAAACTATGAGGGACCGTTTATCGTGAAAAAGGTGATGTCAGAAGGTGCTTTGATCCTTACGGAGATGGACGAACAAGTCTTCCCGCAACCGATCAATGCTGACACTGTCAAGGAATATTACGCCTGAAATTGACCCTGAAATGACGAAAGGCCATCTTTGTTATCCCAAACAAGCTATCTAACCCTAGTCAGCGCCTTTGAGCCATCACATTCGTTTCTTAACCTAAGACTGGGGCAAGTCAACAATCACAAAACGATCCAAAAAAAAAACAAAAATAAAAACAAAAAGAGAGACAAAAGAAAAGAAAATCAAAGAGAAAATCAGAGGTATAAAAATACTCCTGACCCGCATGAGGATAAACTGTGAACGGCTAAAAATACACAAAAAATCAAAAAAGTCAAAAACTCGGACACTTGATCTGAGCTCGACCCAAATCTCCAGCTTAAACAAGTTCGAGAGACGCTGGGAGGAGACACAGATTACCTTTTCGAAACAAAAATAGACGAGTCCCATGTCTAAACCACTCTAATATATCTAGACCTTAATCCTTTTTGTACCCTTCCACCACCACTAGCCTAAGCCAACGTTTCGTCCCAACAAAAGTCCTTTTGGATCAGGGAACGTTCTAGGGTAACACAATGACAACGGCAGCACCAATGATCTTGCGACTTGGTCCGGACCTCAAAGTCTTATTAGTCGTTGGAAGACTTGAGATGGGAATCCATGTCGGATATTCGAAAAAAAAAAAAGAGTACTCAAAGTGTAGAGTAGCCGATATCGTGGCTCAACTTGAGTTGCCGAACCACGAATAGTCGTCGAAAAACTCGAGAGGGGAATCCAGATCTGTTACCCGAGAAAGAGTGCCACTACAGAGTAGAGTCGCCGATCTTGCAGTTCAACTTGAGTCACCAAGCCACAGAGACACAGAGATTCCGAATAGAATTGTAATGCAAAAATCTAAAGATACAAGCATAGTCTGAAATGGCATAGTGAAAACCCGAAAGGGCGCTCGCTATGAGTAAAAGAATCGGACTATGGCAAGATCAAAGTCACCGGCACGATGAAAATCCCAAAAAGGACGTCGATGAGCAAAAACGTGGAAACCAGGTTTGGTGAAAATCGTAATTGGCACCAGGGGCAATAAGGGCAAAAAAAAAAACTCCTGGCCCGCAAGAGTATAAACTGTGAACAGCAAAATCCATCCAAAGCCCCGAGACCCAAACAGATAACAACCTTCCGATACCAGGGCACTGGGGATGACTCTAAAGGAACCAAAAGAGTAATTGACACTTATATCCTCTGTGTCGGGCGAAAACACCAAAATCGTCATAACCAAAGATTTTACAAACTCTGAACTTATCATACTCATTTGATAAAGACATTTCGCAAAAATTGTATTTCAAAACTACTATTTTGGCCAATGACGACAAATTTAGGATATATCCAACAAAACTTCGAGTTTTCAAGAATAATAGATATACCTGAGGCCAAGTAAGTACAAAACCTATTTTTTTCGCATTAATCTTTCAACGTTTTTGTATACATCCAATAAATGACAAGAAAATACAAAAGTGGGAATACAACGCAGTCAATCAAACATCGTGGTGAGAAATGAAAAAAGAGTCAAGGCGTTCCTCCAAAGCACGGATTCGGGCAGCCTGACTCATTATCACTCTCTCAGCATCAGAAGCATCACGGCTCACCAAATATGCTGCAAAATCCTCAAAGTGAGGACACTTGTCAAGCCGATCTCTCAACTCATCAACCTCAGCTCGAAGCCTAGCCAGTTCATTACCATCACTTCTTCCGGACCGGGCAAAGGCAGATGTCAGCCGAGCAATCTCTTTCTGCATCTTCTTTTCAGATTTGAGCCAAATAGCCTGAATTCGACGATGATCAGTTTGAGACTCCTCAACTCGATCTCGGTAATCAAAGAAAGATGAAGCACCAGGGCGTGTTCGAGGAACTATCGATACCAATGGTCTCCCAGAAACGAGCTCTCGAATCCACTCCAAGTATGCCGAGAATTGGTGTGCTGCAAAGATGCGTCGACTCAAAACCTCAATCCGACCCTATTCTTTCACGAGTCGACTCAAGAGTGCAGTCGACAACAGACCAACCAACTCATTGAAATTCTCAGGGATGAGCACACCTTGGTCATAGCCAAATTGACGAAGAACCCGAAGTGGTACATAATGAGTTGCCTCGTGAAGACCAATCAAAACAAGGAAATGGGCCCCATCAAAAGCAATCACGGGGGACCCTTGACGTTGGAAGGCACCAACCCACCTCACTTCCTCATCATCAAGGTTGCCGATAAAAGAATACCATTCTTCTTTGCCACCTGAGATGAAGGGAGCAACTCGCCTCGACATCATGAGTACGAGATCAACGTTAACGCAAAATGGGCGATTAACCACTTCAGTTGAAGCCAGATGGTCCATGAACTAGAGCTACAATAACAGGAGCATTCTAAACTTGGGAAACTAATAAATTCAAATTTAAATTTAAATCCAAACTAAGATGGAATTTACTTGTAGGAGGGGAGCACATCCTCGAAAAGTCCGATCACGACCAGAAGAACAAGCCGTGAGGGATTGGAACATTCCGCTCAAAAGCATCGGGGCCAACCGGCGTCCCTCCCGGACTTGTTGCACCACGTGAATAAGAGAAAGATCTATGATGTCTCCGCCACCCGGGAACAAGAGTTGACTCACCATCATCAAAGTGAGAGCGTTAAAATGAATCAAAGGCTTCAAGGGATCCGTGAGGCGTTCAATCAAAAAAGACTTGGACATTGTCTTCAAAACTCCGCCTTCCGGAATCTTCAAAAATTTGCGATTTATACCCAAAAAATTGGAAGCCTCACTTCGGAATCCATCACGCAATGGTGGAATCACAATGGGGCCCGATATCTCAAGCCCCAACAATACTTCAAATTCCTCGATAGTGGGAGTTATTTCATGCACCCCAAATCGAAAAAGATTAAGCTCGAGAATCCAATACCCCAACATCGCCTCAATCAAGTTCCATTGCAATGGAACCTTGGGCAAAGAAAGAGTGAACCCCAACTTATTCAAGCACCATCGAGCTCTATCATCGTTATCCATGCTATCTATCCAACTACTCAAGAAAGAATCAACAATGCCATACCTTTTCAAGTTGGAAAGAGTAGAGGACACCTCCATAAAGCTTGAGAGGGAGTTTTGAGGAAGAAGAAGAGTAAAAATCGGCCAAAAGTGAAAAAGGAAAGTAAAGGTGAAAGTGAGATGTTAGGGCAAGATCTTAAGTAAATCATTCTGGTCCGTGCCCAAAACACGGATGCAATCAAAGATAACTTATCCGTGCCAATAACATGGATGAAGCAAGATATGACTCATCCGTTCCTAGGGCACGGATAAGACATAAAACACCCTATCCGTGCTCTTGGAATGGATGAAAATTGAAAAAGCCCATCCGTGCTGAGAACACGGACCCGAACATTCTTCAGCCTTGGGGCCCGAGCCATTTGAAATGCTGATAATTCCAGATTACATAATGATTATCTCAGGGATCAATCACATAAAAACGATAGAAATTCCTACATGCTCGATAAACGTGTTCAAAACTCTCAAGATATATATCGGGCACGTAGGAACTCGTCAAGATCATATCAGGCCAAATCAGACCTCGAAGGACCACCCCATTTGCTTAAATAACGCCTACCACTTAAGAACACATTTAAAAGGTCATTTGGATCCTAATCGCACCCTTTACCCAACTGTAAGCTCACCAATATTCAAGAGGACTCAAAAACCCCAATGAGCAATATCTCACCCAAGAAATTCGAATGAATTGCACATGTAGTCATGACAATGCAACAAATACAAGGAACAATGAGCACAAATGCATATATATACCAAAGTTGTAATATCTGCATACAATATCTGAAAGTCTAATATAGAAACATCTAATGTTTTGCAAGGTACATAAAAACAAAGTCAGACAGAGGGGGGAGCATCGTCCCGAGCACTCTGAGTCTCTGGGATAGTTTCAGAAGAAGATCCAGCCACTGCACCCGAGCCAGACACCCCAGAAGAAGGTAGGCCGTGCATCCGCAACCATCCCTCCGAATCCGTGAAGAAAAGCTCAGCGTCCAGGGCAACATCCTGCTCCGTAGTACCCGCGAGATCAGCACTGGGAACCGCAGGGCCAGTAGAGGGAGAAACCTGAAAATAAGAGAAACGAAGCATATCGAACAAAACGGCAAGTATATACATACAGCATATGAAGAGAAACGAACAATTAAAATGAAAATGCTTACCCTAGGAGGTGTCGGAGGACGCGCAGAGGTACTCACTCCGTCCCGGCGGCGATAATAATCTTGAGAGAATCATGAGAAAATCGATCAGAACAGATAAAAGATATGCTACAGTCTACACAAGATTAAGAAAAAGAAGCAAATAAATGACATACCATCTCAGCCTGGAAATGAGACTCTCGCAAGGCTGCCTCCAGCTCTAGCTCCTGGATGCGAGCTACTTGGGCCTCGATATGAGCCTCCTTGTCACGGCCCTATTCTTTCGAAGCGGGGTCGTGCGGCGCAAGGGGGTCAAATCCACTTGCAAGCCTGTAAAATGATCGTACACCACACACACGTAGCTAGCAAACAAGTAAACGAGGCAACACGAGATAAAGCCCGAAGGCAACTTTGTTGATATAATATTGATTACACGGTGTAACGCGGTATAAAAGCAAATAGATGCGTTACAAGCAATTGATGATCCTATGACACGCGGGACCTCCACGGAGCTGGGCTTCAAGGGCTTCAACAACGTGGGTGTAGGCCGGGGATTGGGACAGCACTGACACCCTTCCTACAAAGTGTATGCTAAGTCTTTACTAGATTTCCAGAAGGGAACATCAAAAGTAGAGGCCGGTCATACTCCCTTATTACTAAAATGCCACTAAGCTAACAAGGATGCCCTGGCACGGGGCTGACATGTACCCTAAGCTAACAGATATGCCCTGGTACGGGGGCTGACATGGCTTCATAACGAGCCTTACATAGTATTACATAGGGGCTCCCGGGTGACTCCGGGGCGAGCTACACCTAAACTCTAGGTGTCAGAGTACATGGCCGTTACAGTCTCCCCCACCTATTCTGCAGACGTCCTCGTCGCATTGTCCCTGACAAATTCTTCAATCTTCTGCTTGAATGGTTGTAGGTTCTCTGCTCTTTCCCAGGTGGCTTCACATTCTGGCAAGTTCTTCCAAGTGACAAAGTACTCCATGTGCTGCTGCTTGCTTGAACTGCTGCTGACTTGACGCTCGGCGAGAACTTGGTCGACAACACGTTCCGGCTGGATTGTTGAACGAGAAGGTGAACGTGTTGGAATGCTGCGTGCTGGATCTGTTGGATCTGCATGGAATGGCTTGAGACAGCTGGCATGGAAGACAGGGTGGATGTTGCGTAACCAGTGCGGTAACTTCAGCTTGTAGGAGACCTTGCCGACTCGAGAGAGGATGAGCATTGGACCTTCATAACGCTGTAGTAGACCCCTGTGTGCTCGCTGTACTCGGTTGAACCTTCTCAACTGATCTGTCTTGAGTAGAACTAAGTCACCAACTTTGAAACGATCTGGTCGACGATGTCCATCAGCCCATTTCTTCATTCGTTTTGACGCTTTTTCAAGGTAAGATCTGGCAATTTCATTGTTGTCCTGCCAAAACTTAGCAAACTTGTACGCCCTTGGACACTGTCCCTGATATCCTGAAACAATAGTATGAGGAGTTAAAGGTTGTTGGCCAGTAATAAGTTCAAAAGGACTCTTGTTGGAGTAAGAGCTCTTCTGAAGGTTGAAACAGAACTGTGCGACATCAAGTAGATTCGCCCAATCCTTTTGGTTGGCAGTGACAAAATGCCTGAGATACTCCTCCAACATGGCATTAAATCTTTCAATCTACCCATCTGTCTGTGGATGTCCACTGGTCGAAAAGTCAAGCTGAGACCCAAGTAATCTGAACAATTCGGTCCAGAATCTCCCGGTAAATCTTGAATCTCTATCACTGACAATGTTCTTGGGCACACCCCAATACTTGATGACATGCTTGAGGAACAAGTGCGCTGTTTCTTCTGCTGAGCAATATGTCGAGGTCGGTATAAATGTAGCATATTTGGAGAAACGGTCCACAACCACAAGGATGGACCCATACTCTGCAACCTTCGGCAAACCTGTGACAAAGTCCATAGAAACACTTTCCCAAGGCCTTTGGGGGACTGGAAGCGGTTCCAGCAGCCCAATAGGTTTGTCGCGCTCGATCTTGTCTTGCTGGCAAATGAGGCAGGTCCTCACATAGTCTAACACATCATCACGGATGTTCGGCCAGTAGTATCCTCGCTCCAAGAGAGCTAATGTGCGGCGCCAGCCCGGATGGCCAGCCCATGGAGTGTCGTGACACTCCCTCATCAGTTCTCGTCTTAGCCCGTCCGCACGTGGAACAAACATGCGGCTCTTGGTGGTATATAACAACCCATCCCGAAGCCAGAAACGGCGTGCTTTCCCCTTCTGCACCATATCCAATATGGCCTTCGCCTGGGGATCACTGTTCAAACCATTCTGAATTCTCTGCTGTAAAGTGCTGGTAACTTGAGAAACTTGTCGCTGAAGTGCTGCTAGCTCTGCTTTGCGACTCAAGGCATCGGCCACGTTATTGTTCTTTCCTGGCTTGTAATCCAAGGCCAAGTCGAACTCTGCGAGGAATTCTTGCCAACGAGCCTGTTTCGGTGTCAACTTCTTCTGAGTCAGGAAATGGCTCACAGCCACATTATCAGTCTTCACATGAACTTGTGACCCCAACAGATAATGTCTCCAAACTCTCAAACAGTGGACGACGGCTAACAACTCTTTCTCCTGTGCGGTATAGCGTCTCTCAGCATCATTGAGCTTCCGACTTTCATAAGCAAGCGGATGCCCATCCTGTAACAACACTCCTCCAATAGCAAAGTCAGATGCATCTGTCTGAACTTCAAACGGCTTGGTGATGTCGGGTAGAGCTAAGACTGGGTCTTGCATAACAGCAAGCTTGAGGTCTTCAAACGCCTCATTACACTTGTCCGACCAGGACCAAGTGTGATCTTTCTTCAACAGGTCTGTGAGAGGTGCGGCTCTTTTGGAATAACCTTGGACGAAACGTCTATAATAGTTCACAAGACCGAGGAATGACCTGAGTTCTGTGACAGTAGAAGGGGTTTTCCATTCATCAATAGCTCGCACTTTCTCCATGTCCATCCGGATCTGTCCATTACCCACAACATGGCCAAGAAACATAATCTGCTCTTGGGCGAATGAACACTTCTCTAGCTTAACATACAACTGATTGTCGCGAAGCACTTGAAATACCTTGCGTAAATGTTGAACGTGCTCTTCTAAGGTAGAACTGTATACCACAATGTCATCGAGATATACCACAACAAACTTGTCGAGGTATGGTCTGAAGAGGTCGTTCATCAAGGTGCAGAATGTCGCAGGTGCGTTCGTAAGGCCGAAGGGCATGACTAAGAACTCATAAGCACCATACCTGGTAGAACAGGTAGTTTTCGGCTCATCTCCATCTGCAACCCGTACTTGATAGTACCCTGATCTCAAATCCAACTTGGAAAAGTACTTGGCTGCCCCAAGTTGATCAAATAAATCGGCAATCAGTGGAATCGGATACTTATTCTTGACGGTAACCTTGTTCAGCGCTCGGTAGTCTACACAAAGTCGCAATGACCCATCGTGCTTCTTCTGGAATAAAACAGGCGCCCCATAAGGTGCCTTCGAAGGTCTGATAAATCCAGACTCCAGAAGTCCATCAAGTTGCTTGCGTAGCTCAGCTAGTTCCGGAGGACTCATCCTGTATGGCCCCTTTGCAGGAGGCTTGGTACCAGGTACTAGTTCGATTTGATGATCAATCGGCCTACGTGGCGGTAGGGTCTTCGGAAGCTCTTCCGGCATAACATCATCAAATTCAGTCAAAACCTGTTTAACCAATGGGGGAGTTGAACTATGGTCCTGATCATCAGGTTCAACTCGCAAGGTAGCAAGAAACGTTTGCTCACCTTTCTTCAACCCTTTCTTCAGCTGAAGGGCTGAGATCATTTTCCCTCTTCTTTACCTGTAGAGAGAGGAATGAAGCTTGGACTTTCACCTAGCAAGCCCAAAGTGTTGGCAAATGGCATCGGAACGGCCCTGTTCTGTCGCAGAAAGTCCATCCCAATGATAACTCGGAACTCATCGAGTGGAACTGCGAGAAGATCTAGCTTACCCTTCCATGGACCCATCTTGATGGCCACGGACTTGGCCGACCCTTGTATAGGAGTGGCCTCGGAGTTAACAGCTTTCATACGGCTTGAATCCTTTTCGAGCCGGATATTGAGGCGCTTCGCCTCTGCAGGGGAAATGAAGCTATGCGTAGCTCCCGTATCAACCATTGCCTGGGTGGTCTTACCACCAATCTCCACATCAACATACATGAGACCCTTACGCTGACGGATCGTCTTAGTCTCAGAGGTCTGTTTCATTGCATTCAACAGATGCATAGCTCCCATATGAGAAGATTCATCCTCATCTTTCTCACTTGAACTCTCGTGACTAGGGTCACTCTGGGAAGCTAACAGTGCATTCAACTTGCTTCTCTGCGGGCAATTGAACGTCTTATGAGGACCACCACACAAGTAACACTGGATCTTGTTGCGGTGATTGTTGGACTGGGTACCGGTGTTCTTCGAAGGGGAGGAATCCCGATGGGATCTCCTGCTTGGACTGTGTCTAGATCCTCCATTTTTACCTTTGGAAGACCCATGGGTGCGTTCACTCTGCTGAGAGTACCCTTTCGACTGATTGGATACCTTCTTTTTATTCCCATCCACGGGAGAATAATCCGTCAACCGCTCAGCTGCGGCGATAGCAGTCGTGAGGTCTTGCACACGTTGCCTCTGTAGTTCTGTCTGAACCCAAGGCTTAAGCCCTTCTGTAAACGAGAACAGCTTGTCTTTCTCTGACATATCACGGATATCAAGCATCAATGCGGAAAATTGCTTGACGTAGTCGTGCACGGTACCAGTATGTTGGAGTTGCCTCAACTTCCTGCGGGCAATGAACTCCACATTCTCGGGTAGAAACTGATTCTTCAGCTCCCTTTTGAGGTCTTCCCATGTATCGATGGAGCATTGGCCACTCTCCATCTCGGTGTACTTTGTTCGCCACCATAGCTTAGCGTCACCTGCAAGATACATAGAAGCAGTTGTTACTTTTACCTCTTCTGAATCCGGTCGAGCTGCACGGAAGTACTGTTCCATATCAAACAGGAAGTTCTCGAGCTCTTTCGCATCGCGTGCACCACTGAAGGCGCGTGGCTCGGGGACTCGCAAGCGCGAGGGAGGAGCATCACCACCGGTAGGCCGCTCGTTACCAACGGCTCTTACCAGGAGGCCTACCTTAGTAGTGAGCTCCGTAATCTGTTCCTGTAACATGGCTATGGTTCCTCGGGTGTCTTCCTCGAGGTCAGTCACTCTGGCTCGGAATGTCTCGGATCTTTCCTCCAGCGTGTTCTGTCGATCATCCAATTGCGCAATACCATCAACTATCCCGGAGAGCATACCTACCTTCTCCTCTAATACCTCAATGCGTTCCTTGTTTGTACGTGGTGCTGGTGTGTTTGGAGCGGGTTGATCCGCGGTACTAGTAGTTCCTCTTACCATTGTTCGCGTGAACTAATGGAATCTCGGGGGAATAGCTAGGGGG
The DNA here is from genome assembly GCF_017979445.1 of Akebia trifoliata. Classification (NCBI taxonomy): domain Eukaryota; kingdom Viridiplantae; phylum Streptophyta; class Magnoliopsida; order Ranunculales; family Lardizabalaceae; genus Akebia; species Akebia trifoliata. Next base: position 21,431,516 of record NC_141385.1, read on the forward strand.
AATACCAACTGTGCTCAAACAACTGCTGCTCTGATACCAACTGTCACGGCCCTATTCTTTCGAAGCGGGGTCGTGCGGCGCAAGGGGGTCAAATCCACTTGCAAGCCTGTAAAATGATCGTACACCACACACACGTAGCTAGCAAACAAGTAAACGAGGCAACACGAGATAAAGCCCGAAGGCAACTTTGTTGATATAATATTGATTACACGGTGTAACGCGGTATAAAAGCAAATAGATGCGTTACAAGCAATTGATGATCCTATGACACGCGGGACCTCCACGGAGCTGGGCTTCAAGGGCTTCAACAACGTGGGTGTAGGCCGGGGATTGGGACAGCACTGACACCCTTCCTACAAAGTGTATGCTAAGTCTTTACTAGATTTCCAGAAGGGAACATCAAAAGTAGAGGCCGGTCATACTCCCTTATTACTAAAATGCCACTAAGCTAACAAGGATGCCCTGGTACGGGGCTGACATGTACCCTAAGCTAACAGATATGCCCTGGTACGGGGGCTGACATGGCTTCATAACGAGCCTTACATAGTATTACATAGGGGCTCCCGGGTGACTCCGGGGCGAGCTACACCTAAACTCTAGGTGTCAGAGTACATGGCCGTTACACTCCTGCTCCTCCACCTCCGCCCTAGAGGCCCTCCATCTGTTCTCCATCTCCACGGCCCTCGCCGCCTGAGCCTCGATCACGTCATACCCCTCCCGAAGGCGACGAAGATCATCAGCCTGAAAACAAGAAAACCGACCAAGTGAAAACGGTAAAAAATAGAAAATTCCAAAAGAAAGAAGACAATGACAGCGTACGTACCGTAACGGCAACAATACCCCTCCAATCTCCGTGATCCCAGCAATAGCAGTGACTGCAGGCATGAGACACCCAATGGACACCTCTCGGAACCAATCCTGGAAATCACCGGCCCTCACCAGTCCAGTCGCATCTACACCCATCGCCTGAGCGAGATACTCCTCTACCGTTATAACCCCCGAGATGGGCTCAGGTGGAGCGACAGGAATACGAAGACTCCCGTCATGCTGGAAAAACAGACGCTCCCCCAGGTAAAATGTGTATCGCTGCTCTCCAATGAAGTAGGGGTAGCGCTATCGCCTGGTGTTACGCCGATAGGCGTTCCTCACCTCTTGCCTCCCGCTGACAATGCGGGGAGGTCTCGCAAAGTAACGGAAAATATCTGCAAAAGAGATAGTCAAATAACAGACATGGATAGCGCCAAGGTCAAACAGAAAGGAAAAGGGTAAATTACTCACATCTTGAAGCCGGCACCGATCAATGTGGGCCCGGGCACTCTTAGGGCTGCTCCTAATAGCCCGAGCATCTCTAGTAGCCCAAAACACCCCCAATGGGTAACCCTCGTCAGGATGACGACGGGTGGGTAGATAAAAGGGAAAGTAGACGTGAACGAAGATCTGAAAGAGAGGATGAGGCGTTAGACGAGAAAACAGGAAGTAGAAAGAGAATCAGACAGAGAAATAAAATCAGGCTCTAGTTTACCTCGATAAAATGCCAGAAGAATCGAGTAGAGATGCCAGCTCCACGAGGCGCAGTAATGCCCGCCACTACTCGATCAAGCCCAACCAATATAGTACCATATATAAGGCTCCCCCAATCAAAATCGCCAATGTGGTTGATGTCACGCATGACAGAGAGAAAGGTGGTAGAAACGGAAGAATCATCCTCCAAAAAGAAGCAACTACCAATGAGGAGAAGGAAGCAGATGCGGAAAATGGTATCAAAATCTCTGTCCCCAAAACGGGCTGATCTCTCTCTATAGGTGAGCGGAGCCCCGTCCTCCCCCTCGATCAACAACAAGCCCATCAGCACCTCCGTACTGATCCTCCCCTGCTTCCCTACCATGGAGGTAGGGACTCTAGTAATGCCCAACAACTCCCCCACCTCCTGCACCATCAGCATCGTCAAAGGAAAAGGCTCTCCGTCCATAACAATGCCAGTAATGGCGACAAAATCCGAAGGCCTGATGCCTATCTCCACCTCAGGCAGGTGGAAAGAATGAGTCGCCGAAAACCACCTCTCTACCATGGCCAAGAACAAGGGTCGATCCGCCTTGAAAGACGGTATCTACAAGAAAGCGCCAAAGCCCACAGTTGCGAATTGCGTCCGAATATCATCCGAGAATAGGGCGGCAGTAGAAAGAAAAGCACTCCACCTACCCCTGAAGCTGGCTGAAGGATAGGGGGTAGGAATGTCCAAACGAACTAACATGGAGACATGCCTCCCTAATCCATGGAGAAGAGAGGTATCTGGTACTCTCTCACTCTCCTCTGCCCCTATCTCAACCTTGGGAACCTCTCTGCCGACTCTACCAGCACCTACGGCCCTATCCGCCCGACTTCGGCCATCGCGTTGACCTCTACCACCACTACCGCTCGGCAGATCCTCAGCTGGACCACTGTGAAAAGAACTGACCTCATCTGCCCTGCTGCCGGACGAAGAACCAGCTACCGACGCTGAATCGGGCCTACGTGAAGGCTGTCTCGGCCAACCATACTTTGTGGCCACACCAGACCCCAAAGCGAAACGGGTCCGAGTCCGGGGCCTCGCTTCCTCCTCCTCGTCGGAAGAATGGCGTGCTACTCGAGTCCGTCGCTCTCTGCCCATCTGCAAGTCGCCATGTGATCAATCAACAATGCAAAATCCTATGATCATGTATCTCGATGAAGCTGTCTAGATTATACCTAACCGAGCCAAGTCGAACTAGCTTAAACCCAGTCAACCAGTGTCCTACCTAGCTAACCTAACCGATCTGAGTCAAACCTACCCAGTCGACTCAGTCCAATCTACCAAACCCCTTCGAACTTGAGTCAAACCCAGTCAACCCAAGGACAACTCAAGTCAAATCCAAATCAACTCAGTCAAATCTGAGTCAAAATTACCTAGTCGACCCGGTCAAATCGGAGTCAAACCCAACTGATCAGGTCAATCCCGGTTAAAACCTAGTCAAACCCAATTGATTCGGTCAATCCTAGTCCATCTAAATCAAACTTGGTCAACTCGAGTCAAACCCAGTCAACTCGAGTCAAACCTAGTCAACTCAAGTCAATCCTAGCCAACCTATCCAACTCAGTTTAACCCATTCAAAACCAAGTCAACCCCTTTAGCCCATTCAACCGAAGTCAACCAAGTCAAACCCAGTCAACTCAATCAATCTAACCAGGTCAGTCAACCCATGGAACCCAGTCAAAACCCAGTTAATCCAATCAAAATCGATCAAACCCGATCAAAACCCAATCAACCCAGTCAAACTCGATCTAATCCAGTCAGAACCCAGTCAAAACCCATTAAACCACGGCCAAACCAGTCAACCGCAACCAATCTAGTCAACCTAATCAAAAGATCATTTAAAGAAAAATGCGGGTTCTCAAAGCAAAACAAAATATCCGCATTTTGAGGTAAGAAGCATGAAAGAAAAGCAAGTAGGATCAAACAACAACAAAAAACAAAAAAAAAATGAGGAGAAAAACTGATTCATTCGAGTAATTCCTAAGCAGTCCAAACCCAGCCCCTAAAAGCCCAAATGCAGCCCTATGACCGAACAACCCATGAGCAACCCCAACCAGCCCCCAACTTATAACCAAGACCAACCAATCCTTTAACAAAACCGTACCTTAACTACCTAATGTCTCACCCAAAACCAACCCTAAATTGCCCCAACCTTCCTAAAGTGCTCAAAATCCAAACGAACTCACCAACAGTCCCGTTCCCAAGCAAGCCTGAACTCACATCTCCATACACGACCTTGACTACAATCCCAGTCTCAAAACCTCCAAACTTCACCACCCACATTTGCAAGACAGTCCCACTACACCTCCCTACCTCTAAGCAATATCCATCACAACCTAGCAAAACAGTACCGCATCAATCCAATTCAAACACCCGCCCACTCTCAACCAATCTATCATCCATGCAAAACCAATCCATCACCCAACCTATGCAACCAACCCTCCAGTCAATGCCATCCATTCCCTGACAAACCATCCCAAGATCACACACCACTCCCCAACATACGAGAAAAGCCTCGTCCAAAGTAAATCCCAATCCCTCCAAAATTCCACAAACCCACCACCCATTAACAGAGCATGCATGCATATCCAATCTGACAGAGAAGCAGGTAGAGCAAGATGGCCATAACCAATAGCATGGTTGCAAAACATAATAAATTCCATATGCTCAAAAAATTATGTAAATAAATCAAGGCAAGAAAAAGACAGATCAAAAGGTCCATCATCATTCAAATAAGCAAATCAAGGCGAGAAAAAGAGAGATGCAATGAATGGAAACTTGCCTCAAGCGTGAACCGTCCACACCCAAAAGCTCTCAGCAACTATCACTCCCACGAGCACCCAAAGATCACGCACGAGCTCCAAATAAACCCAACGATCACGCCAAATGCTCAAACCAACAAAGAGTAAGAAGAAGATGAAGGGAAATGAGAAGAATCGTCAAAATTCGCCAGAAAAAAAGAAGGAAACCGAAGAAAACGGAGGAAAAACTAAAAATGAAAGGGCGCGCAGGCTTTAACCGTTTGAAATTCGTACCGGTCCGTGTCACCAGTACGGATGAGACAAAGAATGCATCATCCGTGCCACTAAAACGGATAAAGAGAGCTTGATTGGATCCGTGCCCCAGGCACGGATGAGATAAGAATAATACTATCCGTGTTTTAGACACGGGTTAAATCACTCCAAATGTTGACCGCGCCTTAAGCACGAATCAAGTAAAAATCAAAAATCAAATAAAAAATAATAATAATAAAAATGAAAAAAATCAAAATCAAAAAATAAAAAAAAAATCAAAGAATCAAAAGGTCAGAAAAATTAGAAAATTTTCAAAAAACCTTTTCGAGTCGAGCTTTACTCTAATTTGTCAAAACACGATCGAAGAAATAATCGATTTTCAAAACTCATCAAATCCAAGGTCTCACACAAGCTCCGTGTCATCGAGACCAAGGAATTAATAAGGTAACTCTGTCAGACCTCGTGCTTGAATAAACCATCTTCTACAAAAGACATCAATTCAACCGGTAATTCGAAGTCGTGTTTTGCAAAATTTCGTCGGGCCCGTACAAATAGGGGTTTAGTCTATTCTTTGCAGTTCTTTGCATGCAATTCCTGCAAAGAAGGGCAGCTATAGACACCCCGATTTGAATGGGCCCTCACTTGAAAGGGCCCAAAAATAACTTTTTTCAATGAATTTGGCCAACGGGCCTCGAAGGCCCAAAGCATTGAAATCATCGATTTTCGCCAAAATCAAGGCCTCTAACACCTCTCACTGGGTTAGTAGGTCCACTAAAAGGATTCGGCAGACTCCCATCTACCCCAGCTCATTTGAAATACCAATTTTCCAACAAAATAGGCCAACGGGCCTCAAGGGTCCAAAACGTTAAAAAATGACAATTTTGAATAAATCAATGCCCTAAGACCTCCCCATGGTCTAAGGGGCCCACAAGAAGGGGTGTGACCCATCCCACATGTGTCCAACATCACCGCTCCACGCTCACATCAAAAAAAAAATTGATAAATTCTCCAACAGGTCCAAAAGGCCCAAATCGCCAAACACGTGACATTTTTTGATCGGATCAATAATCTCAAGAAAAATACAAAAAAAAATATTGAAAAAAATTAAAAAGGTGAGACTTGGAAAACCTACCCTTCATCTATCATCCACCACTCCACCTCGAAATTCGCAAATGCCCTAAACCTACCTAAAGCCCACAAGGCCTCAACCCCTTCCTAAACCCATTACCCTTAACCCAAAATTAACCTCATACCTTATAAACCCTAAAACCTATCCACCCTCAAAATCCAACCCAAAACAAGCCTTACCCAACCTAAAATAATCTACAAACCAAAGCCCAACACCAAAAGCTCACAAATATCATTCTCTCCATATCCAATTACCCAACCCGCAACCCTAATCCATCAACTACTACCCTTATCAACCAATCACAATCCTCATACCAAAAGATGACACATGTCATCACCACCTTTCACCTCCCTCATCTAATCACCTACCTCCATCACCATTCTCTAAAAATCAACCAAACACATCACCTTCCCTCCAAAATCAACTCAACCCATACCCTACCCTAACCTAACCTATCCCCATCCTCTAACATTATCAACCACCCACACCTCCACCCATGCCCTAATCCATCACCATTATCTAACATCATCAACCACCCACATCACCACCCATATCTCTACCCATCATCTTCCTTAAAACACTCCAATAAAATCAACTCAACCCATACTTCATTCATCATCAATCAACTAACCCATTTCTCTCTCTCTCTAATCAAACAACCCCCATCAACCAATCAACCAATCACATTCCTCACCCTCTCATCATGATTGCCACATGGCATCATCTCCTTTATTCTCCCAAAAACCAACCAACAAATCTCTTACACTACCCATCCCTCCACCTTACCCTTTTCATCAACCTAATACTCCTTCCCTAAACAACTCTCTTACACCCCCACTCTTCTCATCAACCATCACTCATCTCATCCTACCCAACACTCTACCCAAATGGATTTGGGTAGGATCCAAACCATTTGGGTTGAAATACAATCCATTTTCATTATTTACAAAACTACCCCTAAATTCACTCCAAATTTCATACTCTCATCTTCTAAAAATTATGCCATTCTCTATTTCTCTCAACTCTTCACCCCATTATACCCCCAAACCCCCTCCAAACATCTATAAATACCTCCCCTCTCAAACCAAAAATGGTTACCAAGTCTCCTTAAAAAAAAAAATCTACTCACTCCTCTTCTACTCTATTACTCTCTCATACCACCTTCTAAAAAGTAACTTCATTCATATACTTCACTAAGGACCTAAGAAGAACTAGAAGAAGAAGAAAGAAGAGGAAAGAAGCTTCAAGGTGGGTTCAAGACTTCCCCTTCCCCTCTCTCTCTCTAACCTTCTCCTCTTCCCTCTTCTAACATCCCCCTCTTCTATTTTATTTTACCTTTGTAATGATTGGACCCTAAGGCTAAAGGTTCATAAGGGTCATTTCCATCAATGAAATGACCCTATGATCAAGCCGAAATTAAATCCCTACTTAGGGAACAAATGCACCCACGTGGCACACTTTTCACTTTCTTTTAAAAATCAAAATGACCGAGTTATTTGAGGTTACAGGCACGTGGCGGGGAGAAAGGGGTGCCTAATACCTTCCCTTTTCTCCAACCGAGTCGTTTACCCGAATCTCAAGGTTTGACCACCCCTTATCCGTTGTGAGTCACTAAAATGCCAAAAATATCATCTTTTGAAAATGTACCTCGGGTGACCATTCACACCCATTTACAATTTGAATGGTGGCGACTCCAAATCGTAGTACACGTGGTCATCGTAATGATGGAAAACACGTAGCTACACCAGTCGAGATACATCTCAGACTTGCTCAGATTATGCTCAGACTTACCAAGATTCTTTCTCGAATTTTGCTCAGTCCCGTCGAGATTCGTCTCGGATTATACTTGACCTTCTTAGATTATGCTTAGACTTTACGATTAGTTTTTCTCAGATTATGCTCAAATTTTACTCAGTTTTATTTAATTTTTCAGATGATGCTCAGATTTTATGTTGACTGTTAAACTATTCTTTATTATTGAGTTTGCTATCCTTCCAGCATAAATATGTAAAATGGAAGTGCACATTTTTAAAATCATCACTACACAATGGCACACATGTGCATTCGTATTGCATTTGTATTAGTCAAGGAGAATTTTTCAAAATTTAAGGATCTAACAGTTTTAGTCTAAGGAGAGGTTATCCTTAAGGATCTGGACGTTTCGACAAATTGTCGAATCAGGCTGTAAAATGAGTTGTCATTAGCTTTGGCATTCGGATGTCACACTATCTACCACAATAGATTGCGCATCTAGTTTGCTTCCACCCTCTGCCAAAGAAGGGCATCTGTAGACATCCCATTTTTGCATTTGCCTAATTGGACAATTCGTCACCCGGTTGTTGTGGATTCCTAATGATGAGTATAAAAGAACTTGAAGGTTTGTTAGTACTGCTTGATTCCTTCTGTTTCTATTCTTTTCATCCCCCTACTCGTCACGACTCGACATTGAAGTTTACGCAAGCTTAGCATAACAACATTTTATGCCCGACTTAGTAAGCATGTACGCTTAGGTTCGATACACAGTTCGATAACTTAGAGACCTCGCTACGTTAGGAAAATATGACTTTGAGACTTAGAAATAATCACACAAAGACTGAAAGAAACCTCACGCCAAGATTTGTAAAAATCATAAAATATTAATAAAATGATAAAAATACCCCTCGTAAATTTTAGACCTTTGAAAAATCTCGAAAGTACCTCCATTGCACTCAGAATGTGATTTCGAGTCTAACGGGACCCAAATCGATCAAAACAAATAAATTTGTAAAAATCTATAAAAAAAAATCACAAAAATACCCCTTATAAATTTTAGACCTCCAAAAAATCTCAAAAGTACCTCCATTGCACTCAGAATGTGATCTCAAGTCTAACGGGACCCAAATCGACGAAAATAGAGAAATTTGTAAAATTCTATAAAAAATTATCGAAATGACGAAAATACCCCTCATAAATTTTGGACCTCTAAAAAATCTCAAAAGTACTTCCATTGCACTCAGAATGTGATTTCGAGTTTAACGAAACCCAAATCAATAAAAACAGATAAATTCAAGAAAAATCATCAAGAATCATAAAAATGACCAAAATGCCCCTCAACATCCAACTCTAACATAGAGACCCTAATCCCTAGGAAAATAAAATTCAAATTGAAAATTAAACTAAAATTTAACCAAGATCCAATTAAAATTCAAAATTTAAAGTCAACTTAAAATCATAAATCAAATTAAATTTTGATTAAAATACAAAATAAAAATTAAGTTTAAATTAAAAATCAAGAAATCAATTAAAATACAAAATCAAAATCTAATTGAAAATTAAGTTAAAAATCATTCAACCAATTAAAATTAAAATTAAAACCGATCAACAAACTAAAGATGTAATCAACCAATAAAATCCATTCGATCAAATTGAAAGCAAAATCCAATCAACCGATCAATTAAAATTTAAAATCAATTTAAATTTCAAATTAAAATTCAAATTAATCAACCCGTTCAACATTTAAATTAAAAATCAAATTCAAATAATTAAAACTCAAATTGAAATTCAAAAAGAATCAAATTAAGATAATATTGATCAATGGAACCAGAAAAAAAAGACCAATCAAATTTTGAAACTCAATAGACCAATCAAGTAAAATATAGCGAGGGACGACTGAAGTACGAGTAGCGTGGCTATCCCCCATTCATAAAAAAATAATATAATGATAATAATAATAAAATAAAATAAAAATAAAAAGAATGTGGGCACGTTTTCTTCCCTCTTCTTTTTCTCTAACATTTTCTTCCCCAATGCATTCCTCTAGCCCACTTCGTCTCCAACCGTTCCCACCTCCCTCATAACCACCCATGATCTCTCCCATCTCTCCCTCTCTTATGTTTAGTGGTAGAACCACCATAAAAGAAAAAAAAAGGAGCAACTACTTGGGGGGGACGTTTTGATTAGGAGGCTTTTGGATCCAAAAAAAAAAAAAATAGCAACCAATGCAGCCCTTCTCCATCTCTAAAAACGTCCAAAGACAATAGTTCTTCCCTAACGTTCTGTCATCTCTCCCTCACCTCTCTTGACATCTTCTTCTTCCTTTTTTGAGGCTAAAATTTGACCCCCAACCTTGTTGCAATGCCCTTGCTGTCTAGCTACTATTTCAACTCACTACAACCCACGTTCTAGTCCCCATACCTTTCTTCTTTTGGTTGCACCAATAGTACCCCTCCACATCATCATCTTCATTGCTGCAACAGCTCTCTCAGTTTCATTTTTCTTCTCTACTAGTTGCTGCATCAACGCCTTAGCCCCCTCATTTATCTCTCTGCCTGCATCAGACTTTCTTCTTCCTCTGTTGTTGCCTAATACGTTAGCCAAGTCTTCCTACCAGGCTTCTTTGATTTATTACATGACTCTCTCTGTTTGCTCTCGTTTACTCACATCTCCACAGTCATAGTGCGTACAGGTCTTTGTGTCATATCTGAAGGAGTTGACTTACGTTGCCTTGTTCAATACGTAAGATTATTTTGGCTCTTCTTTTATTTTTTGTTCTTGCTCTCTTATTATTTTTTTATGGCATTTTTTTTAATGTATTGGTAGAATCAATTTTTTTTTAAATATTTCTTTTTTGATATTTTATGTTGTCATATATTGTAGTATATCTATTGCCTTAGAATTTTTTTGTGTGTTTTTATGTTTTCTTTTATATTTATTTGTGCATGCCAATAAAAGTAGAGGAGATTTGCTCCCTTTGCATAGTATTTTTATGTTTTATTGTTTATTTATTTTCGCACATTGATAGGGTTAATTTTTTTTTTAGGTATGTTTCCATGTTTTTGTTTGTTCTTACATATCAATAGCGTAGGAGAATGTGCATATTTTTAATTTTTTTTATGTTTTATTCCTTTTTACGTATCAATAAGAGTAGGAGAATATTCTTTAATGTATTTAAATTAATTCACTGATTTTTGGGTATATGTAGCACTAATGGCAATCTTCAAGTTTCTGAAATATTAGTGGATCGATTCACCCATATTTTATTTTTTATTATTTTTTACTAATAGATTGATTGAATCAATTCACATATATAAAATTGGTGGACCGGCTCATTGGGTATTAATATCTATCAAGTCGATTCGTCAATTTTTGATGTTATTGGGCCAACTCATTAATGTTGATATTAATCAATTCATAAACTTTTTTGTGTACACGAAAAATTAAGAATTGACTTTCCCCAATAAAAAATCAACGAGTTGACTCATTGATTTTTGTGTGCATTGGAAATTTTAAATCAAAATTTTCTAAGAAATGGACACGTGAGTCGACTCATTAATTTTTTTTGTGCATTGAAAATTCCAAATCGAAATTTTTTATGAAATTAGGCATGTGAGTTAACTCACTGATTTTAATACACGTGGCATTTCAAAAATCGAATTTCTTTTTGGTTAAAAAACATGTGAGTCAACTCACTGATTTTAATGCACGTGGCGATTCAAAAAATCAAGATTTCTTTGATTAATAATTTGTAAGTTAACTCACTGATTTTAATACACATGACAATAAAAAAAATCAAGATTTCTTTGATAAAAATTTTTGTGGGTTAATTCACTGATTTTAATACACGTGACAATTCAAAAAATCAAGATTTCTTTGATTAATAATTTGAGGCTTAACTCATTGATTTTAATACAAGAGACAATGCAAAAATCGAAATTTTTTTATTAAAAACATGTGAGTCGACTCATTGATTTTAATGCACGTGACGATTCAAAATCAAATTTCTTTAATAAAAAATGTATGGGTCAACTCACTAATTTAGTGCATGTGAAGATTTAAAAATCGAATTTCTTTGATAAAATATTGTCAATGAGCGAATTCACTAATTTTGTATACGTGGCATTAAAAATCGATTTCATATTATTCAAAATATGACCAAATTGATCCATTAATTTTTTGTGCAATGTAAGCCTTATTAAATCATGGGATTCCTTTATGCAAAATTCGAGAATCCATGTAGTTATTTAAGTCGTAAGATTCGTTTAGTAAACTCGATGATGATTGGACCCTAGTTTGACATTTAGTCTTTGAATGTTGACCGTAGGATATTTTTGGATCGCAATTGAGACTGATCATCTTGATCAGGTGGGTTCGGTGCTTAACACCTTCCAAAACCCATAATCTGAACCCTTATCCATTATGCGTGGACCAACCCAATCCATTTTGGAGTTATCTATGGTTCCTAAACCTAAACTAGGTGGCGACTCCCTATTCTTTAAAAATCCTGATTGGTGTAATCGGACCCCTATTCGTTATTTAACGGATAAAAGTGGCGTCGAGGCGATTTTACCACTTGACTTGACGATCCGTCACCCAGTTGTTTTGGATTCCAAATGATGAGTGCAAAGAACTTGAAAGAGTGTGAGAGGTCTTCTTCCAATTTCCCTTTGTCTTCTAGTTCCACTTTCTTTTTTCTCCTTGCCACGCGACATATAATTACGCACGCTTATGATCGCTACGCCATATACTCAATTTAGTAAGCATGTACGCTTAGGTTCGCTACACATTTCTTTTTTTCAATGAACGTATAATGTAAAGGTGGTCATACATGAGTAAGAATGTATAATAAGAATCACATGCACGCTGATAGGCATAGACGAAGATGACTAGTCAGTGATCACTAACAATCTAAAGTAGTCAAACACCTTGACAAGTCGAGAAGAGACCTACCTATTATGATCACGTTAAATGCCCAACCTGAGCCAGATAAACGGTCAATCAAGTATGGTAAGTTGCAGTGTCTACCTATTATGGTCACGTTAAATGGCCAACCTGAGCTAGATAAACGATCACTCAAGTGTGGTAAGTTGCAGTGTCACAAAATAAAAAACTAACGATACGATTCCACATCAGAAACATTGAAAAATGATATCCCGATTGAGAGCTCTCCAGACATAAAATCCCAACTGTCTAATTCCACTATCCCACTATTGTGTATTATGTATTTGTTGCATTATTTTGAATTGTAAAATGAAAAACATGTTTATTATTTCAAGTTTATCAATTAGAGTTGTATAAAAAGAAAATGTTATAGTATGAGTACTGTTGATTGATGTAATGTGAATTTTAATTGTTTAATTGCTCATCCATGACTATATGTTCTAGTTAATCATAGTTTATCTTGTAAAACTTTGCCTGTATTGAAATGATTGAGAATGCTTACTTATTCATGCTAGAAGAGGTTATTAGTCAGAATTATTTATTTACTTACTGGGTAATTCATGTTACTCACCTTTTTCTTCTATGTTTTTTTAGTTTCAGATTCAATACTTGAAATGATAGATGTAGAGCACACTAGTGAGGATTATCTGGTGGGTCAGATAGACGATCAAAGTCCATTACTTGATGAGAATTGGGGTTATACCTCCTAGCGATGTTAGTTCATCCAAGTTATATTATAGATTTTGGTTGAACGTTAGGATTTTTGTTGAAGAAAGAGATTTCTGTAAATTTCAGTATATTACTTACTACTTCTACACTCTGATTTACCTTATATTAGTAGATATATATAGACTCCCATTGTTTATTTATTTATATATATATATATATATATACATGGTATTATTGATATCGTTTATCAGGTGAAACATGTATTTGAATGCCTTAGAATGCTAACATAAATAGAGGAAATCATGCCAAAATTTCAAGGCGTCACTTAGTGCCTCGAAATCTGACATAGGATTTTATGTTAATGTCTAGGGGGTAACATAAATAAAACTTTAAACTCAATTTAGCAAGTACTTACACTTAGATTCACTATACATTTTGATTACCAAGCGACCTCGTCATGTTAAGAAAATGGGACCTCGAGACTTAGAAATAATCACATTGCGATACAAATAAGTCATCTATCAAAATTTATAAAAATTAACAAAATGACAAAAATATCGCGGGTCCCACACCTTTAAAAAATCTTAAAAATACTTTCATTACTCTCAGAATGTGATTTCGAATCTAACGAGACTAAAATTAGTGAAAACGGAGAAGATTACGAAGAATTACAAACATGACCAAAATATCCCTTGACGTTCGACTTTTACTTTGAAACTCGATTCTTAGGAAAATATGATTGAAAATAAATTTTCGACAATAGTCACGCATATCAATAAAACCTAAAGACCCTGATGCTTAGGAAAATAAAATGACAATTTTCATGCTTGGAATGACACTTTTTCGCTACAAAAAATTATAAATTTCACATGAAATGAAGATTTCCATTATATGGAATGACACCCATCACCACATAAATGATAAATTTTACCTTGTGGAATGACAACCCTCGATTGATAAAATGATGAAATTTAAGTTGCGATCAGAAAATCAAAACTAAATTTCAAAACCAAAATTAAAATTAAAATTTTAAAAATTAATCCTAACCCATAAAAATTGAAGCAATAAATTCAAACTTCGAGAATTTAAAATTAGAAACTAAGTATTGACCTTTATTATCGGATTTTAAACTTTTACTCATTACACCCCAAATTAAAGTACAAAACATGAAGTGGAGGTGGGGTGCTTATTATTTTAAGTTTATTAATTAGAGTTGTATAAAAAGAAAATGTTATAGTATGAGTATTTTTTATTGATGTAATGTGAATTTTAACTAATTAGTTACTTATCCTTAGCTATATGTATCAGTTAATCGTAGTTTATCTTGTAAAACTTTGCATATATTGAAATGATTCAGAATGCTTACTCGTTCATGTTAGGAGAGGTTATTAGTTGGAATTGTTTGTTTATCTACTGAACTCATGTTATTCACACTTTCCTTCTCTGTTTTTTTAGTTTTAGGTTTAGTACTTAACGAGACAGGTGTAAAACATTCTAGTGAGGATTATTTTGTGGGTAAGATAAACGATCAGAATCCATTACCTGGTAAGCATTGGGGTTATACCTCCTACCGACGTTAGTTCGTCCAGATTGTATTATAGATTTTGGTTGAGCGTTAGGATTTTTGTAAGAAAAAAGAGATTTTTGTAAATTCTTATATATTACTTATTTCTTCCGCACTCTGATCTACCTTACGTTAGTATATGTATATAGACTTTCACTGCTTGTTTATTTATGTATATATATACAAGGTATTGTTGATATCGTTTTTAAGTGAAATAGGTATTTGAATGCTTTGGAATACTAACATAAACAAAGGAAACCATGTCGAAATTTTGAGATACCACCTAGTTCCTCGAAATCTAACATGGAATTTTGAATTAGTATTTCGGGGACGTCACAACCAATTCATGTGTATGGCCACACATCATCTTGCTATGAGCATGCATATTGATTTTTGTTCCAATAATGGATCATTCATGGGTTTATGGTCATCGAAATTCATAAGTCTTTAAACACCAAAATAAATTTTTTTTTTTTGAATCTTTTTAAGAAGCAAGGTTCAGATTTTCGTAGAGAACACAATATCCAAAAATTTTCATCAAATTTTACCCCAAGCTAATTCACTGATTTTATTTTGATTAAGTGTTCATTGGCCTTATCGGATTTTAAAAAAAAAAAGCCAATGATAAATTAATTCACCAATTTTTATAACATGTTTGTTGACCAAATTGATTTATTTTTTAAGGAATCAACTAACTGATTTCAAAGTGCTTGGGGTCAATTTAATTTGAAAATATTTTCATAAGCAAGGACGTAGGGCCAACTCATGGATTTTAAGGAGGTTTTGGAGTCAATTTAGTATGAATTTTTTTTATAAGATTGGATTGAATCGACCCATAAACTCACATGAATGATGGTGTTAATCATTTTTAAGGAGGGTGCATATTATCTTGCCATGTTGGATGTAAATTAGGCCTTTTCAAATTATTTCATTTTTCTAAAGTACGAAATTTAAGGAAATTTTGAGTTTTTTTTTTTGTATCGAAAATTGAAGTCATAAGGTGTGATTGGCCGATTTGACATAAAATGATGATAATTGGGCTTGAGTCCCTTGGGCCTTGACTTTGACTTAGACACCTCTCATTTTGACTTTACAACTTTAGCTTGGCCTTAGTCTCTCACCGTTGACCATATGATAGTCTTGAATCGTAGTAGAGACCGATCACCTTGATCGGACATGTTAGATGCTTAACATATTCTGAAACCTGTAACTCGACCCCTTTCCTATTTCTCTTACCCGTGGATTGACATAATTCCATGTTGGAGTTATTTTATGATTCCTAAACCTAAACTAAGCGACGACTCCCAATACCCAGAAAATCTTCCAATTTAAATACTTTTTATTTTATTGTAAAAAGTATCAAGTCACTTTCACTTACATTTCACTATATAAGGGGATGGTGAGTTAGGCCATGTAACATTCATCTTTGTCTTGATTGGTACTTGTGTAGGCATCATAAATGAAGAGATTTGGCGAATATGAGAGCTAGAATTGCATTAGATTTCGACTCGTTATAATTGGGATGTCAGACCGAGCTCACAAATCAACTAGTTCTCTAGATCATACTGATTTGATGTGACACGTAGTTTTAAATCTGATTTACGTTTCTGTCGTTCGGACCAACCTAGTTGGAACTTTCAATCCTTGGGCTCACAAGCCTGTTCGGTTAATACTGTCTCGTTGACTACAAGGCGAATTTAGCTGGGATCACGCCCTCCTTACTAACCGTTTTGAACCTCATTCAGGTATTAAATCTAGTCTTGGTAGATACTCTTTTGACTTATGGTGATTCTCTGATATTGGTAGTTTCAATTCTATATTTTACCTTTAGACCCCACTCAATCTTTGGTGACACGTGCCCTTATCATAAAGTATGGTGAAAATGATCTTCACAAACCTACTCCTTTACCGTTGAAGAAGACTGTATGGATTCCGAATGGTCATACTAGTATTAGTTCACCTTCTACTTGCTAGGTGGAACAATCTCATTAATAGCCTTCATATAAGGACAAAGGAAACATATTATTGGTTCCTACCATAACTTCCATCTTTAAATCCCATGACGTAAATGTTTCATCTAACTGGTTGAAGAGCTGCAAAGCAATGACATGGGTGTGTCATGTCATTATTCGAACATCCCATGCATGCATATGAATCATATATATTATCATCCAAAATTATCCTACGTGGGATACTGGGATACATTCCAATCAAACTATTATAATTTGGATACTAAACTTAGTTTATAAACTTTACAATTGTAATGAAACATATTCTATTGGCACTCATTTTGTTTCAATCACCCTATGATATATTACATTGTTTATATGAAAATAGTTTATCATTATTTCCGAGTTTGGAGATATAATGATTAGATCTGATAAATTTATAAAAATAATATAATTTTTTATTAACTGTATCATGGAACAAACTTAGTTTGCAATTTGTTGGGAAAAAAAAAAAAGATTTTAAGAGCAATGATATTTTTCATGATTTTGAACAAAAACAAATTTTTGTTTTTATGGTCATCTGTAATAAATCATATTTTATTTTATTTTTGATAAATTTGATATCGATTGGATTGGCCAGTTGTTTAATATATCAAAGAGAAATAGAAACATAATATATGGACAATTCACTTATTCATTAAGATGATGATTATGTAGCAAGTTAGAAGTTTATGTGTTTGGGGGGGGGGGGGGGGGGTTCGGGTTAGGTTTGGAACAAATTGCAATTTGATTTGGGATTGAGAAAATGGAGAACGGATCAAATTCTATTCTCAGTTCAAGGCTTGTATGGAGTCAAACCAAAGCCTTAATGACAGTAACCTTTTAGGAATTAACACGTAGATTAATGAACTTTTTTTCTATAGATAGATTAATTATTTATTATGTGAAATTTCAAGTTTCTTATTTATTTATTTTCATTAAAAATATGTTGCTTCTAAGGAGGTTTATAGGATGATGTTGATATCCTATAGAATTGAACAAAATCAAGCTAAATTTGATTCGATTTGATTTGATTTTTTGCATGGGTGGAGCCAGGATTTTCTTTTAATGGGGGCAAATTATTATTTAGGATTTTAGTTAGAAATTAAAGAAAATGATATTTAGGTCATTTTTAATTAGTCCATGAGAGAAGGCTTAATCTCATCTTCAGAAAATGGAAGGGGAAAGGGGAGGGAGGTGAGAGAGTGAGGCATGTTATCAGTTGAAAATACCAAGGTTCTCTCAACGTTCTATGTGTGCAATTACCCCTATTGGCTCCTTACTAGCTCTGGCCTTGGTTTTATGTGTAATTCAGTTCAACTTCTGTTCTTATTTAGTTGAACTTATCTTTATCAGTTTAGTTCTAATTTAGCCTCAAACTGAGCCACAACCGAAGCAAATTGCACCCTCCAATGATGGTGAAACTAGTAGGACTACGTAATTTTGGTGTCTTCCACTCATAATTTTGGTGAGATTTTATTATTATTATTATTATCTTTCTTTAACTTGGAAAGATGATGGAAAAGGATGCATGGGGGCAAACGTTCCATTGGTTGGTACTATCTTTTTTTCACCAGCGCCATGCACTATATTCTCCTGGTTCTGCCTAACTCAGTTTACTTTAACCAAAAAAAAAAAAAAAAAAAAAAAAAAAACATATGCTCAAAAATGTAGAAAGCTGTTATTGGCATCCCAACTTTACTTATTACACCCTAATTTCTTAAATTATTTATCACATCTAAATTAAAGATTAAAACTCTTCAAAAATTACCAAGGTTTGACTCAAGTTATAATCTCAACATTATAAAACATTATATCACACTCCATTCTTTAATTTTAATAGTTGTTTATAATTATTGTAAAACTCATATAAAATCTTAAATCCAAAAAATAGACATAAAAGAGAGAGAGAGAGAGGTGCGCGCTTCACTGTATTGATTAGTCTCCTGGATACAAATTGTGGGTATGCTTTTACCTCACTAGACTTCAATTTCTTGAGCATTGACCATTCTTATGTAGGGAGCTTATATTTTCCACACCATCTATTTTTTCTAACATGCAAATCAATGGTATTATAGAATATAGATAGAACCAAATAAAGAAAAAACATTTATAAAAAGGGATTTTGGATCAAAAAGTAATATGAAGAGAAAGAATGGGATTTAATCAGGAGTTTTATCAAGTTTTTGAAAAATGATGTTGATTTTCAAAAAACTCATGATTAATCATGACATTAAAAAAAAAAAAAAAAAAAAAAAAGCTCACTCATTTTTTAATTTTATAAAATAAGTATTATTTTATCATTTAGCACATGAATGCATATTTTAGATTTTTTGTACTTAAAGTTTTTTAATGCGATGTTTTCCTGATTTTATCGACTTTTGCTAATTTTTACCCAAACTTTCCCTGCTGAATTATTTGTGAACCACCAGACTTTCTCACTATGGTATCAGGGGATGAAAATAGGTTTTTATTATTAAAAAAAATAAATTAATGTGATAATATAAACTTTCTTCATTTAATATCTGGATTTTAGGTATACTTAGAATAAAGGTTTGGCAATTGATATTTGAAGTCCAAGTCAACAATTAAAATCGTCCAAGTCAAGTAGTAGTTAGTGGGCGAGACTCCTTCAATCAACGTTTGAAACAGATAATTCAGCTAGTGAAAAATTGTCAAGATAGAGAGATGTTTAAGAGGGCCGGCCCACAAATAATAAAACTGATTGGTCAGGAGAACATCAATATTGATGTTCATTTAAGCATATTGTACATTTTCTAAATAGTAGGTATAAAATTAAAGAGAGAGAAAAAAAAGTAGTCTGAAATCACACGTTCTGCTTAATTTCACGGATTTTAATAGCATTTCTGTTAAAAAGTTCAAACTTTCAAAGAGAGAGGAAAAGCTTTTCAACCAAATTAAGTGTAGACTCAGCTAAATTTAGCGACAAATACTTCAATCTTTATCTCTCTTTCTCTCTTAAGTTTCACCCAAAATCCGATTCTGAGAGCATTTTATTTGAGGCTAAACATGTCTGGGGAATCGGGTTCAGGTGATGGTAGTAATGTGAAGGGAGTTCTCACTCATGGAGGCCGATACGTTCAGTATAATGTGTACGGAAACCTTTTTGAGGTCTCTACAAAGTACGTTCCTCCGATTCGACCCGTTGGTCGAGGAGCCTATGGCATTGTGTGGTAAGATTTTTTTTATTTTTATGTAAATTTTGGATTTTAGGTGTTATTTTGACTATGACATGCTTATGGGTATCAAGATTTATCTGGTTTGAGCTTTTGGGTTGAATTATTTTGTTTAAATTTCAATTGGGTTGTGGGAGTTTTTGAACTTCGGTAGAGACGTTTTTTTTTTTTTTTAATTTGTTTAGATTTCAATTGGGATATGAGAGTTTCTCAAGTTATAGAGAATTTGTTGCAAAATTCTAGTTTATTGAGTGTTCTTTTTTTTCTTCTTTTGGTTTAGTGAACGGAAGTCGAGAATCAAGGAAACTTGTTTGAGTTGGTTTGCTGGAAAATTGAATGAAGAATTGAAAACTGAGAATTGTGGTTTGATTTTTTTTATTTTTATTTTTTCAGAAATAAGTGCATATGATGCGTTGATTGAGGTTACTTGAGTCTATTCTAATGGAAATGTAGTACGGTTGATAACATTTGTATGAAAATGAGGATCTACAGATTGGGTGTTTTTTTGCTTTATACATTTTAGTTTTTTAATTGGAATTTCTCTCCATTAAATACTTCCCATTTTCTTGGTGGTAAGGAAAGGGAGTTCACAATCAGAGTGGATCTGGTTCTAAGTCTACATTTTTTGCACTAGTAGGATTGATTAACCACTCATATTCAAGGAGAAGTCCAATAGTTTATATTATTAGCGGTTGATGTGTTAATTGATGAAGCTAAAAAGGTAGTAAATCCAAAAAAGTTAGAACTAAAATGGATATCTTAGAAACTCTAAAAAGTATATATTAATATATATTTTCATTCTGTGGATGTATGTTAAACGTTTTCCTGAACAAGGTTTAATAATTCATTTACTTAACGTGATGTTTCATTTGTTTCACATAATTTTACTCCTAAAAAATAATATTTCTGATAATTTCCCCTTCTTTCCTTTCATGAAGTGATAATAAATCTGATTTTTTGTTTCCTCCAGCGCTGCCGTGAATTCTGAGACACATGAACAGGTCGCGATTAAGAAGATTGGTAATGCATTTGACAACCGGATAGATGCCAAAAGGACATTAAGAGAAATTAAGCTTCTTCGTCACATGGATCATGAAAATGTGAGTTTAGTGACCTTAATAGTCCATAAAAATCGTTAAGTTTGAATACCCATTTTATTCTCCTTTTGGGTTTCCATCATTTTTTATTTATGAGTTTGAATGCTGTCCATGTTTACATACAAATGCATTGTTGTGTTTCGTTCTTGATCTCTGCTACATATTTATCTTTCTCATCTCATCCTTGCTACATTGTTGTGGTTGGTACATAGGACACATGTAACTTATCAGACTTATTCTAATTGCTCAAGTGCAATATTTGAATTACACTACATAGTAGGTAAACGAGAACAGATTAAAGTTCTCAGAACCTATGAAATGCTGTATTTGATGAAATGTTCCATCCGAAGCATCCTATGTTAAGAGAACACTTCTTTCCTGTAACAACAGTATTATCTTGTTTAGATGATCTGGTTATGAGTCCAGGGAGAACTATGAAATGAAATGAAGAGTTAACACCTAACATGCTATTTTCTCAATTAACATTTAGTCCATTTTATGTTTCTCTCATGATATTCTTACCGTGAATGTTCCAAATTTCCAAGAGAACGCTTCTTTCTTTCCCTTTGTGAATGTTCCAAATTTCCATAATTTCAAAAAAAAAAAAAAAAAAGAAAAAGTTCCTTTCCCCAAGTACTGTCATTGGAAGATGCTTATACTCCTTTCCTGAGAAATTAGTTATTCATTTTGTTAAATTTTCAATGGAAAGTGAATTTCCATTGAAATTTAGAAGCTGCATTACATAAACTGCATTATTTCAGGAAAATTATGTCAAAATTTCAAAACTGCTGCTGCTGATTTACTTATGTTTGTGATGATCCAAGACTAGATCATATAATTGAGCAAGGTATCAAATTTCTATAATTCCACAAAAATTGCTCCTTTCCTCAAGTACTGATATAGAAAGGTATTTGCATTCATTTTTTCCCCAAGATTTCATGCAAAATTAATTATTTGTGTCATTAAAATATTGAAGAAAAGTGAATTTCCATTGAAGATTTAAAGCTGCAGTGTTTACTTTTGGAACAACTAACCATATTCTTCACTAGACAATGTAGAAGTCACTTGATCACCCGGTATACTCTATGGTTGTGGAGAAGCAATTGGCCCATCATATTCAGAGTCAAAAATTTCATCTAAGATAAACCTGATTAGCCCACGTTGGCTGACCACATAGGTCCCACTGTGTATCAACGTATGATTGAACAAGACACGATGAGAACAATTCCGGAGTCCTTATCACCTCTAACATGGCCTCCCCCAAATCATAAACACCCACGACTATTGCCGACGGATCATCTCTAAAGTCGAGCAAATACCTTAGTTAGAGATTGGATATCATGACCTCCCAAAGTTTGAGCCATAAGGTCTCATACTTGGATGAAAAACCCGATAACAATTTAGCTATCTTATGTTCTTAGTGTGTGACGATCCATCCGGACCACTACATATCTCGAGGAAACTATCAATAAAATATGTGAGATCAAATAAATTAAAAGTAATAAATTAAGGAATCTATAAGAGCATGAGAGTTGTTAACAGTAAGATTGACCAAGTATTGTTGAAAGCTGACAAAAAACTGAGACGAGTGGGAATACGTCATAAAGACAGATGATATAAGGAATTAGGGTTTCAGCAAACGGATATTGCAATTAGATAGATCTCGGAAAGTTATTCAAGATGAATTATTCGCACATCGAAAATCCGACAAGGAATGAGCCCAATCAAGGGTTCTGAAGTTGAATTCTGAGAAATAGTCAACCAAGTAAACCAGATTTGACCAAAGTCAAGATTATGGAAATTAAGTTTCTTCTAACATAGAGTGGGTCCCACCCCTTAATCTAACCAAGGAATCTGATTAGGGTCATGGTTAGTAATTAGCCATGGTTAATTTATCAAAGTCAATCATCATTGACTATGGTTGAGATGAGTTAAGTACCCATGACACCTAAAACCACGCTCTCTTGGGACACATTTCAGCCCCTCTTTCAACCCCATGCCACATGGCATGATGATCCCATGTATAATTAACCCTAGTTAGATAACCATGGTTAGCTCCAAACTCAATTGTATTTAAAAGCTCCTCAAGAGAAATTTTGCTCTCTTTCACTCAAGCCAGGTTTCTAGCAGCCTTGTTCCTCATTTTATTGCATGAAACTCATCCAATTCTTTTCTAAAACTCTGTTAAGTCTTAACCTTCAAAGGTCCTACATAAATTTGAGACATAAGAGCACGAGGAGTGGACGTATATCCGAGGAAGTTCAATAATTTCGAGAGGAATTGGTGGATGGAGGACAAGTTGGCTCAAGCAGAATTCCTTTCCCTATCGAATACTTTCGATAATATTCACTATATAATTGTGGCATATATTCTATATCTCAAAAATATGTGGTATCTTTACGAATAAATTCTCATTGAGTATTTATGATTGTATGATCGTAATCACGAATTTAGGATTTTGCCTGATAGATGTGATTGATTTCTTTAAGAAAATGATTTTTAAACCACAAATTTATGATTTTGCTTGATAGATGTGATTGATTTTTTTAAGAAAAAGATTTTTAAACTCAAGGTGTTCTACCATCATTATATTAGTGAAAATCATAGACAAATAATGTGTAGAATACAATTAAAATAAGCACGAATTAAACTGTGAAAAACAACAAAATTCTGTGCAAGTCAGGATCTGCAAGGTGGGAGTCACGGTGGCACCCCCACCCATCGTAGGAATATTCTGCTATGCCACTCAAGTGACATGTGAGGGTAGAAAATGACATTTTTTGTTGAGTGCTCTATGGGACTTGTATGATCCTCGGATAACGTGAAATTACTTTCCAAACAATTTTTCTTACTCAACTAAGTTTTAAAATCAAATTTCCTTGTTGCTCTTGTGTGGTACTATAATTATGAATGATCGATTTTTACGTTAAAATATGAATAATACTTTGGCGTAAAATCAAATATATTTTAGAAAATACTATTATGTTCTATGTGATAATATAGAAGTGAGTCTAGCTTGATTTGATTGTGTGATATGGAATGTGAGTTCAAATACGGAATTTTGAAGAATATATTTTATCGAAGAACAAAACTCGAACTCAAACTTGAAGATTTAGCATAGTTACAAATTAGGAAGTTAACAGAAAAATGTTAGAATCTAATTAGGAAATAGGTTTAAGGTGGCCTAAACTTTGGAAGATGGTATTAATCTATACGGTAAGGATGAATATGGCTGTGTACGTCAGAACTTATGAGGCGGAATTCCTATGCCAGAATTATTAATGGATGGGTAGTTGGGATCAGTAAGTACCTGGAATCATTGACTTTGGATGAGCAAGTGCCTAGTGTTCGTTTATTTCGGATTAGGAGTACCCAATGTTATTTACTTTTAGTCAGGGAGGGCCCGTGCATTTATGTATGGGTCAGGAGTACCTCGGATGTGTTTTATTTATTTTTGGGTTATAATGAGAAAGGAAAGTGGGTGTATAAGATACTAATACTTTAGATTTCACATGCTAGCCTGATAGGCACGACAAAGACGGCTGGTCCCCATGATCGAGGGAAGCTTATAGTAGTCAAATCGATTGACCCAGGTGAAGAATGGTTCCCATAATTGAGGTATATCCCAGTCAACGACTAACTTGAGCCGGACAAAGGGTGAACCACTTGTGGTCAAGTCGACCGTAGAATCTGGAACTAATGTTGCAATTCCTCAATGATAAACAGGGGATCCTTGACGAAGGCATGAATGTAAATCGTGAAATCTATCGTACTTATCGGTATTCAACATTGTACTTGTTTGCATTATAACGCTAGTGTGCTTAATATGTTTGTCTTCTGTTGATGAGATGTGGATTATAGTTTATATTTTAAGAATACTGAAATCTAGAAACCTAGACATTTGAACCGGGGAATTTGATTTCTAGTTATAGGTTGTAATGATGAAAGCTAGAAAGAAAAGAAATGACATGAATTTCGTGAGGTTTTGAGGAAAAAATTACAATTTATAACATAAGGGTGTTAAATGGCAGGATATGTTGTACTGATGAATTTTATAACCAGTTATAGTATATTGTGTAAATATTAAATAAGTATTCTGATTAATCAACAAGCCACACCATAGTGTGATGAGATTTTCCTACCTAACTATTTGAAAACTATGTTGATATTTAGCCCGTAAGTTATGGTTTTAACATGATTACTCGTTCATTTTACAAACATATTGTGATTCTATTCTACTGGGTAACATACTTGTTACTCACCCATTCTACACTTCATTGTAGCATTTGTGATACCCGATTGAACCCAAATGTGAACAAAACATTGGTCTAGATAGATGCATTAGGGACTTTGAGGGAAAGTGTTTCGAGTCGTTGTCAGATAATGAGACTGTGGTTGTTTATATCTATATGGTATCAGTGGAAGCCCAAGAAAATGGTCCGGTTAATGTAAACTTTAGGATGTGGATTACTATAGAGTATTCGTAGTATACTAGATATGTAAGTTTGTAAGGTTGGGGGTCACTTTTTAGAGATTTGCTTTTGGAGTTTCTGTAAATCTTGAATGTTTCCTTTTGAGTACTTAATGTACATGTACATTTGGAGTTTCATCATGTTTGTTCATAAAATCTTTTAAAGCTGCGTTCTGATAGTTTTGGTATACCTTGTGAGGATTTATCTATTTTAGTTTAGATTTTGAT
The DNA here is from genome assembly GCF_017979445.1 of Akebia trifoliata. Classification (NCBI taxonomy): domain Eukaryota; kingdom Viridiplantae; phylum Streptophyta; class Magnoliopsida; order Ranunculales; family Lardizabalaceae; genus Akebia; species Akebia trifoliata. The sequence continues at coordinate 21,457,118 of NC_141385.1, forward strand.
TTAACTCATAATTGGGTTATGCACCGTTGCTATTTCATATTTTATCGGAAAAGGACGTGTTAGGTTGTGTCCCAAGAGGGGGCGTGATAGATTAGTATCAGAGCGTCTATTATTAGATTTGGAATGGGACACATATTAGACGTTAACAATATATTATTAGGATAAGATAAACGATAATGAATGGTTTTTGAGGAAATTACGAATCAATAAGACAAATCTTTTGGCAATCGGTTTATGATTGAATTTTGGAATATTTTTATATTTATAGAATAAATTTTGAAGGCATATGATGAGATTTGATTCAGTATTCCTTGTGATACAGGAAATGGCTAGGACTAAGAAGACAGCCCGAAAGAGTAGTATCCTTAGGATCACCTGGGAAAGAGTCGCAATTATATGAACGTTGTCCCCATCATCATCTTATACCACCACAGAGCCTATGAAGGACTCATTAGATTCACGAAAATATATAGAGAAAATAGACCCCCGTCAATTGTTTCACCCAGCTACGTGTGATCCTAGACTTGACAAGGTAGGTCCAAGTAGATTGGTACCTATAAAAGAATCTAGGAATCTGTGGGACGAGGCAAGCCCAAGTAGACCAGTTGTTAGGGTAGTTTGGGCAGATCCTCGAGGACTGACTTGCTGATAGATAGGGCCAAAATATAGAGAAAGGTTGAGTAACCCTTGGATGCCAATGGATATGATGAGATACCCAAGGGAACAAGAGGTTACTAGTAGACCAAGAGAATTTTGGGTTTTGGAACCGGTGGATGGAGAAAGTTTTGAAGATAATATTAGTTCAGTAGAAGTAAGTAAAGACTCATATGCTGAGAGTCTCGTTGGTGGTTAAAAGATATCAAGGACAAGTAACACTGTGAGGAATGTAAATATGTAAGAAAACGTAAAAGGGTGAAGAGTATCGACAAATGTATAATTAGTTTGCATTTTAGGAGTAGGAACGATATGGGTTGGGAAAAATCTCGAATTATGTTGTATAAGGAATCATACCCAGTATGTTTTTACAAACTCCATTTGAAGAATTTGAAGTATTTTGAGCTTATAAATTTGATTTCATCTTTAAGTTTAATTTGAATTAGGTTAGTTGCAAAATCTAGATATTTATGATACGTGATTTATGCAATAGATATATCAAAACTGCAGCCATAGAAAAATGTAAATCAAACACGTAATCATGTAATCACAAGTAAACCCAATATTTACAATCAAAATGTACAAGTGACCCATAGTGCCATAGTGCATAATAGATCTTTGGATATAACAAGAAATCCAAAAATATTTGGGATATACAAAAGAAAGGACTACCTACCTAAAACCTGTCTACTATAAACCTATAGTCTGAGAGACATGCAAGACTAACTACCATAAACATAAAAAAATCTAACCTAACCTATGCTACCTACAACCACCATGTGTAAAACTACCAAGAACCCCCAGACTCGCTACTGCTGGTAGGGCTAGCAATGTCATCACCTTGACAACTCGTGACATGAACCAAGTTGCAAATATAGTGCGGTATCTTCTACAACCTCGACTCAATGCTAATTGCATGGCTCTAAAAATCTTGGTGGAGTTGTTGTTGTTGCTCTAACATAGTAAGTCACGACTCCAAATAAAACGCTAGAGCTAGAGGAACATCCTATGGACTCGGTTTTGGAGCAAAAGGAGCCTCAGGTGGATCATGAATTGGTGGACCTGCAGGGGCGTCAGGAACCTCTAAATGCATTTTCTTTAGGTTATCGTGGTCCCAAGTCTCCCCCATCATAACAGTCCTATTACCCTTTACTCACCGTGTGACTAAAGCCCAGTCCTTGTTTCTTTGCATCCCCGGTCACAACTGAGATAATATGCTCCATAGCGAGTGTAGGAAGATAGAGATCCACACCCTATGAAACCCGATAGATGATGTCCATCATTCGGGGTGTGAGTTGGGTAGTGTTACTGTTGAATAAGTCTGTTTCTATTAGGTTTTTAGTCTGTGTGTCATTTTCAGTCTTTTCCTCTTCTCAGACTATGTAATCCTTTTAAAGCCTAATTAGGGCTAATTTTTTTTTGATCGGTTAGGGCTAATTAATCGATTCTAACTTCTCTCTCAATTTTAACTTGGTATCGAGCTAGGCTCTCTCTATCTCTATTGCCCCTTACTCCTTTTGCTACAAACTCTATTGCCTTCCTCTTCCTTAAATGAACACTTCACACCTCTCGTTTTCAATACATATCACCTCTACGAGGGTTCCTTTTCGCTGCACACCCTAATCGCATCATGTGATAGGGTCTTGAGGACTGTTTGGAGCCTCTGATCAGGTTAGACTCACAGCAGTGATGCTGTTTGGGGCTGGTGATAACAACAAAGGGCTGGTTTGCTGAAGACTAAGGCCTGCGACACAACAGGTTGTTGTTGTTTGAGCAGGCGACTGTTTTTTTGATCTCCACAGTGGCTTGCGATAACAATTTGACTTCCAAGGAATCTTGCAAGTACAACAGGTTGCTGTTTAGACCTTTGCGACACAACAGGTTGATCTCTACTGTGGATTGCGATCATAGTTGATCTCCAAAGAAGCTTGCGATTACAGCAAGTTGCTGTTCCGATCTTTGAGACACAACAGGTTGCTGGTCTGAAGCCTGCGATCACAGCAGGTAGCTGTTTTTGAACCTTCGATCACAATAGGTTTGTTATATGAGGGTGGCGACAGTCTTTTGAACATCTACGGGGACTTGCAATCACAATAAGGTGTTATTTGGGGCTGTTCTCACAGTAGTGTTACTTCTTGGTTCCCTACGATTGCGGTAATGACTACTCGGATCACCCATAGCCGTGTTTGATCAGCTTTCACACCTCTTATGATTGTGCATTATCACCTTTAGGGTGCTGCGATCATTTTCTCCTTGAGTGCCGTTCCCTTGTCTTATTGGAACTCTCTTCAAACCAAAACACACAGACTAAAAATATAATAGAAATAGACTTATTCAACACTCCCCCTCAAGTTGGTGCATGGATATCAACAATGCCAACTTGGACAAGACACCTTCAAAAGCGGTTTTGCTAACACCTTTAGTAAGAATATCAGCGAGTTGTGTTTCTATTATGTTTTTAGTCTGTGTCCTTTTCAATCTTTTCCTCTTCTCAGACTATGTAATCCTTTTAAAGCCTAATTAAGGCTAATTAATCGATTCTAACTTCTCTCTCAATTTCAACTGTTACCTTGTCTCAGATGGACATTTTTCATGAGAACATGATGCAATACTTAGAAGTGCGGAAACATCTTGGTAGCAGGCAAAGCACTGCCACGTACCAGATTATGGTAGGATTTCTACAAAGGAACTCATTCCATGTAGCCTTCAATACATTGTCTTCGTAGTGGACATCAGGAGGTCTTTAGACGGTATAAGCAACCCCTATGAAATCAGCGAGTGTATGTGCAGTAACGTGGTAAATAGAGCTATTTCGAGTCGTGTAGTTGGTAATGTCAAAGGATGGCTGTACCAAACATATATTGGGAATCGACGCATAGAACGATTGCACTTGACTTTCCCGAACTTCATCCACCCCTTGGAGAATGGGAACCCAACCGACATGGTGAAGAATAGAATCTACTCCAAAGGCATTAATAATAAAAGGATTGTCGCTCCAACACCACCTCATACTTGCCAAGAACTTGTGTTCATTTGACGTAAGCTTTTAGGGCTTGAGCGGTCTTTGACCTTGGTTGTCGAGACTCACATCTTCCTCGTGATTACCCTCATCTTCTTCCGAGGAAGGGATTGGAAGAGAAACTCATGAGGTTGAAGCTCGTGTTGGTTGGCGAGATCGAGTACCCCTACTAAGATTTTCACACTTTGCCATGAGAGGCAAATGTACAAATAAGGATAATAAAAAGATAATAAACCCAATAAACATCATGATGGGAGAATGTGGGAGTTAGAACAAGAGAGGGGACCACAAAGACAAGGAAAGGAAGAGAGAAAATGGAGAGAGGAAAAGTGAGAAAAGAAATCGAATTCGTGCCCTAAGTATTGTTTGTTTGGTGACGTCGCACAACACTTGCGGTGGCACCGTAGTAGTGTAATTTCTGATGGAATTGGACGGTGGTACCAAAGGGTTCCACCGTGGTTATAAAATTTTGCAAAAAAATAGGATCCTTAAATAAAGATAAGGGGATTTCCTTCACATACGTAGAATGAATAGAGAAAAATTTAAAAGAGAATTGAAATTTCGAGGACGAAATTTTCTTTTAGGAGGGGAGAATGCGACGATCCGTCCAAAACACTACGTATCTCAAAGAAATTATCAATAAGATATGTGAGAACAAATAAATTAAGGAATTGACAAGAGCATGAGAGTTGTTAACAGTAAGATTGACCTAGTATCATCGAAAGTTGATGAAAAATCGAGACGAGTGGGAATATGTCATACAGACAGATGATATAAGGAGTTGGGGTTTTGGCAAACAGATATTGCCATTAGATAGATCTCAGAAAGTTATTAATGATAATTTATTCACACGTCGAAAAGCCAACAAGAAATGAGTCCGGTCAGGGTTTCGAAGTTGAATTCTGAGAAATAGTCAACCGAGTCAACCATATTTGACCAAAGTAAAGATTATGGAAATTAAGTTTATTCAAACCTAGAGTGGGTCCCACCCCTCAATCTAACCAAGGAATTTGATTAGGGTCATGGTTAGTAATTAACCATGGTTAATTTATCAAAGTCAATCATCATTGACTATGGTCAAGATGAGTTAAGTACCCATGACACCTAACCCCTCTAGGTGTCTCAAAACCATGCTCTCTTGGGACACATGTCAACCCCTCTTTCAACCCCATGCCACATGGTATGATGATCCCATGTATGATTAACCCTAGTTAATCAAATCATGGTTAAGATAACCATGGTTAGCTCCAAACTCAATTCTATTTAAAAGCCCCTCAAGAGACATTTTGCTCTCTTTCACTCAAGTCAGATTTGCAGCAGCCTTGTTCCTCATTTTATCCCATGAAACTTAATCAATTCTTTTCTAAAACTCTGCTGAGTGTTAATCTTCAAAGGTCCTATATAAATTTGAGACATCTGAAAATTACTTTGATATAGAGCCCATTAGTTATGATTTTTGCATGATTACTCATTCATTCTATAAACATATTGAGATCCTATTCTACTGGGTGACATACGTGTTACTCATCCGTTCTACACCTTAGTGCAGGATTTGTGATACCCGATCCAACCCAAATGTAAACTATCGATTCTTTTCCTTTGTTTTATAAGGAAAATATTCACGTATTTTGCCTGATGTAAGTATTTAGGCATTTTGTGTCACTCTAGAATCAGTTATCTTAAGTGTACTTCACAATTATTAAAGGAATAACATTCTGAAAATAAGGGTAGCACCCTACAAAGTAAGGAGCTTTTTGGTACAACACACAATTACAAGCATAGAGCGAATTTAAGCATGATGTATCAGCTACAGGAACAATAAATCTGCCACATACATCCCTTAAGAGGAAAGGGAAAACCCTAGTTTTGCAAAGAGGAAAATAAAAAATGAGAGGAAAAATAGAATACTTAGGTGCTGATTGATTCAGCTTCTTAAAACTGCTGTCAGCTTCTGCTGTCTGAATCTGCTGTCAGAATCTGAAACGCTGAAAAACTTGTTTGATAGAGCTTTTTAAAATTGCTGTGCTGTTGACTAGAATCTGGTAATTACTGTTTGATACAGCTTCTAAAATCTACTGTAGTAGGGTAAAATAACCAGAATGCCCTTAAGGTTGATAATGCAACCAGAATGCATAAATATTACCAAAATACCCCTATACATATATAATTACACTAAATATATATAAATATAATAAAATTATATAAAAAAATTAAAAAAATAATTATTTTAATTTTAAAATGTTTATAATTCTAAAAAAAATTATAGAAAAATTTATAATTCTATAGAAATTTCGGCAGCATCTCCTCTTAAAAATAGACATATAAAATTTTCCTGATAAACAGAATACCTGCATAATACACAATCCAATATAATGTACGCACAATGCATCAAAAATTACTAAAATACCTCTATAAATATATAATTACACTAAATATAGATAAATATAATAAAATTCTATAAAAATTTCGACAGCATCTCCTCTTGAAATTGAACATATGAAATTTTCCTGATAAACAAAATACCTGCATAATATTCAATCCAAATTTCATATTTTACATAACACATCCACATTACATCGTATATACATAACACATCCACAACCACCACATTAGATTCTGACATCATTTAAACATAATAATCAGAGTTAACATAATAAGTAAAACTGAAATAAATAAAAACATAAAAAATATACATCCAACAAATGCATACAAAATATATTTTTCATTCTTCTTATTTGACTCCGTTACTTTATCTTGAAGAACATTATCATTGATAATGTCAACTTCATCTACCCACAGAAAAGACCCTGCATGTCTCTATAAAGTAAAATAGCACATGAATTAATATCAATGTCACCAAATATAAATACGCACCCAACATTAATATCAATACCATATTACCTGCCAAGATGGACACCTATAAAACATCATCCCATAATTTTCTTTTGTTTTAGCTGTGACTAATGTCATCACTCGACCACATGAACAACATGGTGGATACGTATAATTTGCCATCAATGCTATTCATCATACACAAAGACAATAAATAAATAAGCATAGAATCTTCGAAATATACTTAAAAACAGTATAATATTTATTCCAACATTGTTTAACAGTATTTATAATTACAATACAAAATAAAAAAACAGAATATGAAAATAAATCAATGATTGCCAGTAAAAATGGCATCAGCTATTAAATTCCTATGTATTTTCATTGTTTGTTGACTCTGACGACCTACTAATGGGGGAACTGGATACTCTTGATTAATGATGCCCACTTCTTCTACTCCCGTTGATCCTTCTTCTTCGAATCGAGCAAATTCTTCATTGACGATAGCATGTTTTCTGATAAAATTGTGCAATGTCATGCATGCAATAACAATGTTTCGTTGTTTGTCCAAATTATATGAACGCATCAACTTCAAGATTGGCCATTTTGCTTTCAAAACTCCAAAGGTTCGTTCAACCACGTTCCAAAGTGAAGAATGTAAATGATTGAATAATTCATTTCGACCATTTGCCCGTGATCTCCTATAGTCTTGTAGATGGTGTCGAACACCTCGATAAGGTGCGAGATAACCATCCATGAGTGGGTACCCAACATCTACCAAATAGTATTTACCTATTATCCAAAAAAATATATTAATTTCTAAGATTGAATATAAATAGATATAATTGAAAAACTTTTAAATACAGACCTGGTGGAGGATATGGAAAATTTAAACTGGGAGTATTCAATGTCTCAAGGAAGACACGTGAATCATTAGCTGACCCAATCAATCACCACATGAGTGAACAACATGTCAAACGAAGATGTTGCCATTACATTTTGTGTGAGTCCCTTATGTCCTCGATATCGTATTTGTTCAGCTATTGGTACAAATGCACTAACATGCGTCCCGTCTATCGCTTCAATACAATCCTACATATTTTTAAGGTATATTAATATATAAACATTAATGACACAAGTATTTTTCAAATAATATATATATATGTATTACCTTAAAATATGGCAAAAAACGAGGATTGTTACGGATGTGCGAAGAGATTTCATTGAGGTCGGGAGGTACAATTAAGGACATTGATAAGTTCACCATAGCCAACAGAACTTTGTTGAAATACTGACTAACCAATTGAACTGAGTGATCAAAACTATTTGCAACTAATCTTTGTCCTCGATTATGTCCTACTATCAATAAAAACATCGCTAGTTGTTCTTGAATAGTAATATAACGTTCCATCTTTAGTAGATCTCGATCTTCCAAAAGACTACACAGATTTAGAAATACGTGTCGTTCCATTCTAAATAACGAATGACACGTCGCATAATTATCATCCAGTGTTTCCCGCACAAAATCAATCCCCTTTAACTAACTATTATTATGTGGCTCCCTATATAAGAAATTCTCGCAATAAAATGAAGAACCTAGGACGCCCCTGTAGTGACCATACTTAAAACACTTGAGTCGACAGTATTAGTGGAATCATCATTTGAATCGATGGTATCAGCCGTATCAGCTAAATCGATAGTATTCGTGGTATCAACATCTGAATCCATGACCTGCTTATGAATCCATATTAGTGGTATATATCTATCTAATAACAAATAAAATATCCATCTAATAGAAAATATTAATCACAATATCCATCTAGCAGAAAATATTAATTACAATATCCATCTAACAGAAAATATAATAAGCACAATATCCATCCAACAGCCAAAAATAACCAATGTATATTACACTCTATAAGTGCATCATAAAACCCACAAAAAATATTGTAGTAATATATAAAACATGTCTAAATGCCTTTTCCAGCCATAAAATCAGACATCTCGCCCTCCAACCACTCACGACGAACATCTGCTGATCGTAATGCACAAAAAACCTCTCTGAATTGTTTGTTCTTTATAAACATCTTCAATGCATAACGATAGAGATCACTATTGGTGGGTACATCTGGTAGCTGGTCTAAGAGCTCGATCGACTCTTGAATACTGTCTTTCTTAAGTAGAGTGGGATTGATTGAAGCAGATATCTGACTGTGGACTGCATCTGCGAGCTTCTCCAATGACTGGTCAATTCGCATAGCAGTAGTCATCTTCTGCCTACGACTTTGAGGTGGTAGAGTATCTCGACTTCTACGTCGAACGTGGGCTGTGGGTGAGGGTACAATAGGAGTAGCATTATCCTCAAACTCATCAGCATCATCAGGAGTCAAGTTTACAAGTGTCTGAGACTCTGGATGCTGGGTCGGCATGACATCATCTAGATCATCCTCATCAAGATTCTCATCCTGAGGTACTGATGCAGATGGCATTGTACCAGATGCAAGTGACCACATCCGGCTACCAGTGGCATATGTGCCTCCAAAAATGAAATCCAATTGTTTCGCAAACTTCAGAGGTTGCTTTTGAAATATTGCATCTTTTGGATGATGCTATAAAAAATAAAAAACCCTATTTTACATAAAGAGATAAAAATCTTAAAATAAATAAAATGACAAATTAACAAGAAATGTACCTCTAACCACCCATCCCACCACTCATCACTTGCATCTAATATGCCATTATCAACATCATAAGAAACGTCAGTATTCGTGCAAATCTTATTCCAACGTCTCCAAATGCCTTTTTGTCTATCCCACTTGTTCTTCATTTGCCCTCTATCGTAATAAACATTAGTTCTTTTATTAAACTCCTTAACTAAGAAATCATAACCGGTCTTGTCAAGCACTTTATGCGGTCTCCTCCCCTTCTTAACTAATTCATAGTAGATCTCGACCCAAACTTCATGTTGTTTGGGTGTCCAATCTGCTTTTGCATTCTTTGAATTGTTATCTTCCATTTGCCAATGGTAATAACAAGAGACGACAGTAGAACAGAATATTAAATGGTCTATTTCAATTAATCATGTAAATTATTTGATTACTTACACGATCTCAACCTACAATTTTTGCACAGTGTATAATCAAAGAGAGAAACCAGGAGGCAATGTCAGGTTATCATATAGATAGCCGGAAGAATGCACAGTTCTCAGTCCCACGGTGAGGGAGCCCTGTGTTCTCAATCTTTGACTGTACAAAATACAGTAAATTATCTAACGATAGAATTTATGCCATAATGCATGAATATCGCACCATATGCAAGAGTCAACCATTAACAGTTGGATTGGATATTTCTAAAGGAGTATACTAGTACAATAGAAAGAAAAAAAACTGTTAGAGAGGTAAAAATACTTCAGGTTGCAAGGAGGATCTACCAACCCTATTGCCATGTAATGTGCATTGGCAAAACCTATCACATACTTTATAAACCACCACCAACACCCCCCTCGGTTGCGAATTAAATCACAAAATGCAATCAAACTCTAACCAGAATAACAGTAAATGTGTCACAACCATGAATCAATAGAATCTAGATACGCATTTTTAACCCAACTTATCTCAGTTTTAAAAATGGAATATTACGTCTGAATATTGGGGACATAGACAAGTGGCAACACTGTACATACTGATTCTGTATTAACACGTGCTTTCTATGTTATCATATTATTAATAGGCACTGTGGCAGTGATGTTCTAATTTTTTCCCTGTTTTTTTGTGTGTATTTTCCAATTATGGAAGAACTTTGATGCAAGATGAATTAGGATTTTGATTTTGGTAGTTTGAAAAGAGCTAAGGGTTTAATTTGTTCAATATCAAGTGGTCTATGATGTTGGAAATTGAAGTTTTAATTAAGGGCTGAAAATTATGATTCTGGATTAGGATTTTAGGTGGGATGGATTTTAATACTATGAGGGTGTGGTTGTAGAAGTTATGGGATTTTTTTTTGGGGGCTTAGTAGAGAGATTGAATGAAGTCACACCACTTAATTTTCCTACTTGTATGAAATCTCACCGCACACAGGGAGAAGTGTCTTAAAGAAGAGCTTGCACACCTACAAATCACTGAAAGAGAAATTTAAACTCTTAAATTCTAACGACAGTAGTCATCTAAAATAGAACGCCACTGTTAAAACTCTAAAATTTGGATATTTAAATAGAACAAATAAATAGAAACCCCAACTATTGGTCTCTAAAATACTAAACTATTATTCTTCTAATATGAGACCTTCATGTAGGTTGCCCAACCAGTATGAACAAACGTTGTGAATGTAAATGAGACATACCAATATGCTGTCTCATGAGCACAACAACCAAATTAGGAACACAATTTCTCTTTCCTTTTAGGGCTGTTATTGCGACCCATATTAGGGCTGTTGAGTGTTGACTAATTTTAGAACGCAAAATATGGGCCATAATAGATAATCTAATGGGGCATATTATAAACACTGTTCAACCAGTACAAAAAAATCTATGATTTCACTCAAATCATAATAGATACAAGAAGATCAAAAAAAAAAACAAACGAACACAGCATTAAAACACAATATGGCAAATAAATCAGTACTTAAACACAACAATGATATTAGAATCTCATATTCATCTTGACAATAATTTCTAACAAATAAAATTTCTATTAATTTATTTTTTAATAAAAATCTACCAAGAAATTAGAACCCTAACAGAAAAATTTCTGTTAATCCAACCTTTAATACGCAATTTCATCAAGAATCATTCACACAAATTTAAATCGATATACATGCTCTTTTGGTGCAAAAATCTATAGAAATTATTTCTATTTTTGTTATTTTAATAAAACTCTACCAACAAATTAGAACCCTAACAGAAAATTTTCTGTTTTTTATGCAATTTCGACAAGAATTATTCACAAAAATTGAAATCAATTAGAGAGAGAGAGAGCTCACAGAGATTGGAAAAAGGGGTTCCGATCGGAAAAAGGGGTAAACGGAGGGATTGATTTCGATCTGACTTCGAGTCATCGTCGTCAATGCCGTCAATAGCAAACGGGGTCGTCAATGCCGTCGATCTTCGTCGCTGTCTTGATCGGGGTTGAGTTCAACGATGAAGGGTGTCGATCGATATGGGTTTTTGCATTTCAAATGGGTTTACCGCCATCGTCGTTGATGGGTTTCGCTTGAACGAAGTTAGCATCGTCGTCGATATGTTAGATCAGTGCTGGTGGTGGTCGTCGTCGATGAGTTCAGTCGGCTGCTGCTGTCGAAATCGATGGGTGAAAAAAACCCTTTCGATGAACGAAATTATTATCGCGGACAGACGATGGAATTTCTAATAATGTCGAAGGGTATAGTAGTCATTTCACTTGACTGCGTTTAAACGCGGTTGCGCGAAGCGTCTCTCGTCCGCTTTTCAAAACAGCGGTTAAAATTCGTAAATTGCGTTAAAAATTTCAAAACGCAGCATTTAAAAGCGTTATTAAACACGCAAAATATCGTCAAACGCCGTTTTTTAACGCAAACGCTGGAAAATCCGCGTTTTGAAGCGCAATCAATCGCCCCCTTAGTGTTATTGGTCTGATAATATGTAATAAACTAGAGTTTCATTAGAAGGTGCCACCTCAGCGTCGTGGTGAAGTCTGTGTGTGGTAATACCACAGGCCCAATGAGAACAATTGAGGATGAAGTTAGTTCCGGATGAATTGATCTCCGCTGAGCATTCTATTAATATCCAATGATTACATGCATTCGGTTATCATAACCGTATAACCACTCTAACTACAACATCAATATGATTTGGTGTATCTTGATACACCCTAATAAATTACTCCATAACTACTACCACTCTAATACCCGGGTTCAAAATCTTGTTTTTAGGCTTAAATCTATAAAATAAGTTATCATTTTATTTTATTTGAGGGAATAAATGAGGAAGAGGAAGGAGAATTAGCTCGAAAAAGAAAGAGTGGGGAAGAACAAATGAGTAAATGGGGAAATGATTGAAGGGCCTAGATATGGGAAAAAGAGGTTAAGGAATGATGGAAGGTTTATTTTGCAATTTACTTGGGGAAAAAGAGACTTCATGAAAAAGTTAGAATTCGAAGGATGTACAGTGATTTCTAGAAAATCAGGTGGATATAAACTAACTTTTGATATATAACTTTTGTAGGAATAGAGTTACAGAAGTAAAAGAGCACGGGCTTTGGATGAAAGTAGGAGAAGCTTTGAGCCTATATTAATACTACATAGAGTTCTAGTAGTGCTGGGAGAAATTAGGTTTATCTGGTGATAAGTTCAAGTTTTTTAAAGAATTTCCGATCCTTGAATTTTTGGAAAAAGCAACAACTTTATTGTTAATAAAGTGCATGAATTTTTTTTGTTTATTTTTTTTTTGCAATAGTCAGATACTGGTGATGCTGCATTTTGAACATGGATCCTCTAGCAAAGTTTGGCATCATCCATTGACATTTCTTTTGACAGTGGGATCTTTTAAATTCTTCATTAGCATTACATCCATATTAAGGAAACTATTTGTTAAACAGTACTTAGCTGACCTTGATGTTTTGATCATGATTGGTTAACAGTACTTCTCTTGCTGGTTAAGTAGACATTCTGAAAAGGTTCTTGCTTTCTACTTTTCTACTAGTATGGCCTGACTGCACAATTGTTTCCATACCACAGGTTATTGCCATCAAAGATATAATACGACCTCCGAAGAGGGAGAATTTCAATGATGTGTACATTGTGTATGAGTTAATGGACACTGATCTTCATCAGATAATACGCTCAACCCAACCTTTGACAGATGACCATTGTCAGGTTTGGCAATCATATTTTCTATTATATGTCACTAATGTAATAGAAAGTAATCTCAATGGTCATGGGAAAGGTTTAGAAAAAATTGAGGCTTTGTTGAGGCAAGGCAATTTTGTTATGTCTCAATAGTTTTTAAACGCTCCAAAGTTTACAAGAATAATATAAAATTTCTACAAAATAAGATCATCATATAAACAAGAGAAATAAATAAAATAAGTATAATAGCTTCTTTTCTTATGATTTACCCTGGTGAGTGATACCCCCAAGCAAAATACGTGATAGCAATGTTTCATTAACATTCATCTCTTCAATAATCATAAATCTAATACTAAATTATAAGCTATATGTTTAAATAACAAGTCAAATGTAAGTATTACGTTATATAACTAACAAGAAGTGCTAACAAGTAAGAAGTAATAATTAATTATTTTCAAACTTCTTATTGTTCCAAAATTCACCTCATTTCTACTCAATAATTAACAATATAACAAGTAATAACAATATCATATATTTATCAATGAAAATCTTCTCATCTGTCCTCATTGTTGTCACAACTCACAATTAGGGTCACCCAAGGAGTCCCCATTCTATCTATCTTGTCATCTTCAGTATCCTTCATTATATCCATACCCACCTATTTCTTTTGTGTGTTTCCTTATCTAATTAAAGTAAACTGAAAATGCTAAACAACTTATGGGAATATATGCATTTGCAAAATGCACTAAAATTTCCATAAAAAGGAATGCACTAAAATTGATAACTTGTATAATCTAACTCGCACCTCATGTCGTCAAGCCCTAGTTGATTTGCAATTGAGCAATCTTTGGCTCTTCTTTTTCTCATTCCGCAAATTTTTTTTTTCTTTCTTTCCTATTTGTATTTCTCTAGTTTTCAACCTGCCCTTCTTCTGTCTTCAGTTGTGTATGCTTTTTTTAATTTAAAGTTGTTGCTTTACAGCCTACACAGTATGTTGGCTTTTTTCATTTGAGATAGAAAATGCAGATGGTTGGAAGTATGTAACTATGGTCACGATTCAACTTTATTTTGATTTTGATGAGTTCAGAATTTTGATATCGATACTGAATTGTTTAACGTAATTTCATGAAATATCATCATTTTTTCTTCTCCTATTAGATTTTTCTATGAGTTTCTCTTTTATTAAATTATTTTGCGAGTAGGATTGCTTTGAGAGTTTTTAAAATAGTTATATCTCGCACATGACTCCACAAGGATAAAGTTGGGTGGCATCTCAAGTCACCCTTATTTGTTTGTGGATCTTTCTTTTATCCTTCAAAATAATTCCTGAAATAGCAACTCATCTTTCTCCAAAGAGAAGTATATTATCATTTACCATTGAATACGGAAAGGAGAAGGATGGCATTACATGTTGTGAATGTTCGAAATACATGAGATTGATTTTTCAAAATACAACCTTTGCAGTACTTCTTGTATCAGTTGTTGCGAGGGTTGAGGTATGTGCACTCAGCAAGTGTCTTGCATCGTGATCTTAAGCCCAGTAATTTACTCCTAAATGCGAATTGTGACCTTAAGATTGGAGACTTTGGACTAGCAAGGACAACATCTGAAACAGATTTCATGACAGAGTATGTTGTCACTCGTTGGTATCGGGCACCAGAGTTGCTCCTTAATTGTTCAGAGTACACTGCTGCCATTGATGTTTGGTCAGTTGGTTGCATACTTGGTGAAATAATGACAAGAGAACCTCTGTTCCCAGGGAAAGACTACGTTCATCAGCTGAGGCTTATCACGGAGGTATGATTTTGGAATTTCTTTGTGTTGATCTCCTATATATCGTTGCTTTATTAGTTTTTAAACATCCAAAATATCTGTTCATTGTTTTTTTTTTTGTCAAAATACCTTGATTTTGGTAGAAAAACCACCATTCATTTCAAGAGAGCTTTGATGAATAGTGTATTTCCATTAAAAATTTAAAAAGCAGTATACAAATTGCATTATTTCCTTTTAACTTGTATTGAAATTCAGGAAAATTGAACTTCTAATCCCTTAGAAATTGATCTCTACCTTATTGTTTCTTCGTAATTTGATTCCTTCATGCATTTTGAGGTATAAGTAAATCTTGTCACATAAACTAAAACTTTCAAATTCTTGTTTTTTCGATTGGTAGAATGAATCACAACCAAATTTGTGTTTTCTTCTATTTTAGATTTGATTAAATGTAAAAATGGAATTGTGCTGTTTTTAATTGTTTTTTTTTTATTTATAGAAATAGAATATGGAAGTGTAAATATTACAGGTCTACAGATCTATGATTCATTTACAAATGATTTGTACACAAAACCAATGTTTTGTGCGGTGAACAAATTTTTGACATATTCAATCTCAATGCACGTGAATGAATTAGATGTTCTCTTTATATAATTATTCATAAGCTTGAATTAGATGTTCTCTTTATATAATTATTCATAAGCTTGGGGGTCCAACTCAACCAATTGGCAAATAGTGGAATGGCCCAAGAGCCTATAAGGAGAGAGACGGGCAATGAGTGTCCAATTTGGGACTAAACTCAACTCGCCCACGCATGTGTGGGCCAGACTGGGCTAAAGCACGAGGAGATATGAACTAGGTGACGTAGAGGAGAGAACGGCCCACTCTGATACCATGATAAGTTTAGGGGTCCAACTCAAAACCAATTGGAAATGAGTGTAGAGGCCCAAGAGCTTATAAGGAGAGAGACAAGGCAATAAGTGTCCAATGTGGGACTAAACAATTTTTTTTTATATCTATACTAGGCCTGAGTAACCTTTTATATTTTCTAATTTTTCAAAAAAGTATCTAGAACTGTGTAAATTTTGTAATCAATATAAATGCTTTGTAGAATATAGGGCTTGTTAATTATACATGTTCAATATAAATTTTGTAATCAATATTAATTGTGATTGAATAATTATCTATTTATCATATTATTTTTTGTTTTTAATAAATAACTGAAGATAAATTTAAATTAGAGTGCATTAA
The DNA here is from genome assembly GCF_017979445.1 of Akebia trifoliata. Taxonomy (NCBI): domain Eukaryota; kingdom Viridiplantae; phylum Streptophyta; class Magnoliopsida; order Ranunculales; family Lardizabalaceae; genus Akebia; species Akebia trifoliata. Next base: position 21,473,463 of record NC_141385.1, read on the forward strand.
ATGCATGTATATGTGATGCATTATAAGCATGTTAGCACAATTGTATAATCTTTTATAAAAAGAAATCGATAAAGATACATGAACTTAGTAGTTAAGGTCAGTGCATTACTCTAAATGCCTGAACAGAAGATTAGACATGGATAGCCTATTGAAAGACCATAATAAAAAACAACATAGAAGAGTTGGAAAGGAGAAGTGGTTGATCCAATCAAAGGGGTTGTGGAGTTCTATAAGGAATTGTATGTGGAAGAGTATGTTGGCAGGCCCCTATTGCTTTACCTTCCTTATGATAGGATAAACATGGAGCAACAATCGTGGCTCGAAAGACCTTTTGAGGAGGATGATATTCTCAAACTATTAGTATTCCAGGTAGGGATAAATCTCCAAGTCCTTATGGGTTTTCTATAGCTTTTGTTTTCAGAAAAAAACAAAAGGTTTTGTTGGGAAACTCCAAAGAATGATTTCATGTTAGTACTGAATAATTTTCAAGATAGTGCGTATCTTTATTATTGTTCAAATAATACTTTGTTGCTTTGATTTATAAGAAGCTTGATGTTGATTGTTCAAATAATAGTTTGATTGGTGCCATGTACAAGATCATTTCCAAAACTTGAATATTGAGGATGAAAGATGAGATCATGAATTTAATGTTCAGCAATTTCAGGATCATGACTAGAAAGAATGGAGGATTAAGGTTTGACAAGCTTAGGATCTTGTATTTTACTCTTCTGGAGTGGACCATGAGTCTCTGGAGGAGAATGATCCAATCTAAGTATGGGTAGGAGAGTTGGGTGGTAAGATCTTGATATGGGTGTACTGTTTTGAAAGGGGAAGTTAAGTTGATCTTCAAGTTTTAGAAGATGGCTGCTTTTTGTAGAAGTCTGAGTTTATTGAGAATTCTTGGATGAATGTTACATGAACCCTGATAGGATATTTATAGTTATTACATGAACTAAGATAAGGAAACTTGCCTAACATAAATATTCTAATTTATTAGAACTTCCTAATGTAGAATATCCTAATTGATATTGCTACATATATTACTCTCCAGCACTACCTTCTTTTTGATATGCGATACATTGATATGATACATTATATCTCATGTATCATAATATGATGCATCCAATTCTCTAACATCCTCCTACAATTGCATGGTCCTTTGAAGAAGGAATATACAATTGGCTTCAATCAATAATTTCTCTCGATCTCATTAAGTGGCACGGTATTAAATCGCCAAAAATCTAATTCGACTTCTTGGTGGTCACCGCCTGTCTGTAAAATCCATCACTGTCGCATTCCGTTTTTTTTTTTGTTTTGAATCTATCGGAGTTGGTGGCTTACAATACTAGGTCTATCATGACCTCTCCCAAGAGCAAAGAAATTATGATTGTGCGATTTAAAATAAAGAACACTCGTTGGAGAATTTTTTTTTATAAAGAAAAAAAATGAGATCGTAAGAGATGAATGTATAGACGTGGGAAATTTGTAGAGATATAGAAAGGGGTGTGTCACACCCCAAAAACTCAACTCGAATCCCCATGATTCCCAAGTTGAATCTAGAAGCATGATATATAACTCATATCATGATAATCAATAGATAGACGTAAATCATAAATAAATAACTAAATGTCATACCTGATCATTGCCCAACTAAATAGATTTGTATTCTCAAACATCAGTACACTTGACATATACATAAAACAGCAACGACATGATACCGTGTTCGTAGCTACATAAGAAAATGACAGCAAAAGACTCAAACTTAACTCTAGTTCAAAACTCATCAGTAATACCCATCCTCCACTCCTGGAAGCTTGGACTGATCATTTATAAAGTCATGACAATGAGCTTCTTCAGAAGGATCACCTAAACAAAGTGCGCCTGAAATTTGTGATGTCGTAGGGGTGAGTAATAGGGGAGTTACCCAGTAAGGGAATCTTACAATTCTAAATAATAGCACTCTATTTGCAGTTTAAACATTCTAGGAATTCGTAAATCATGCATGTTTGATATTCAACACATAATTGAAAATAATTGAACACCAATGTTATTAAATCTAGTAGGAAATTGAAACACAATTAAAATCTGAAGAAATAATTGTTCATAATATAACATCAAATAATAGAGTACTATAATAGAGAGTTGAGGGCCACGACTAATGTGAACATCTCAGTCAAAATACGATTATTTCAATACTTCACCAATGTGGAATCTCACCATTAGTTCCTGATTCTATGGCCAGTCTCTGCCATAATTTGGGTAACTGTTTTCGAACTCAGGTTGGCCGTTGACTAAGGCCTTAAGAAACGGGCCAAATCAACTAGGTCATTCTTTCTTGACTACTCTAGACAATTAATGATCATTAACTAGTCATCTTCATCTATGCCAATCTGGCATGCATGTGATCTTCGATAATCTCTATTAATCATACAATTATCTACATCTTGTTCTTTATTAAAGATAGAAAAGAAATTCTCGGATTCCTGTTATGATGTTGTGTTCTTATGCATCTCATAATATATAAAAACTCAAACAACGCAACTATTATCCTAGAATAACACATTGTTATAGAAATGTCACAACATGTTATTCTTTATAGGTTTCACAATCTCTTTAATAAATCATTAAAATACTACATATAAGTATTTGTTTTTCTTTTCAAAATGTATTGAAAGTAAAACATCCACGTGTTTTAAATACCTAGTCTACTCTTAAATGTACAGTCTCATCTCTCTTTTCTTTTTTCTTTCTTTTATGTTTTACACTACCATTAATCGAAGCATTTCTCTCATTCATGTCTTGCACGGTCTATGATGGAAGCATCACCTCATCTTTTCTCTCTTTCGTATCTTATATGGCATACGCCGAAGCATCTCACCAACTGAGTATTTTAAAAACATGATAATCAATTGAGAACTCGTTCTCATATTTTATTTTAATAAATTACTTTTCTTATCCAACTTTTTAATTAGAAACATTTCTTGGAAATCCATCACCAAAACAATTAAAGTAAATTGTCCACTAGTTTAACTTATTCAAAATCAGGCATGTCTATAAAATACGAACAAAATATATGAATTGTATGTAAAAACAACTTATATAGTTGCTGTATTTTCTTTTTTGATAAGTACAAAATACGTATAAAGTTTTCAATCTAGTATATATAATGTAAATATTATACAAAAACAACAACTTTCATAGTTGCTGTATTTTATTTTTAACATGTATAAATACGTATAAAGTAACTACAAGCATGTAATAAATTCTTTTTAAACAAACTAGTAACTATTAATATGTTTTAAACTCATAAAAACAGTAATATAAATATCTATAAAATGTGTACATGTTGTTGAGAATAATTACAAACCAATTTTTGTTTTAAAACTACTAAATTAGAAATATAAAACAAATTATGTTTTAAACTACAAAATTTAGAAATTCTTTTCTTAGAATATTCCTAAGGCTATAAAAAAAAATTGAAAGGGCCTACTTCCTTATTTCTCTTTCTTTTCCTTTTCTTCTTTCCTTTCTCTTCCTTCTTTCTTTTCTCTTCCTTTTTCCTTCTTCCTTTTCTCTTATTTTTCCTTCTTACTTTTTTTTTCTTTTTGGTGTAGAATATGAAACAACCAATAAAAAAAATCAGCTAACACAATATTAAATATTTTCAAATAATATCTATATATTTTAAATATCTAGATATTATTAAAAAAAATTCTAATTCTTTTAGAATTTCCTAGAAAGTTGGACTTTGGTCAATTTGACTTAGTCAAAATTGTTTGACCATGTTGACTTGACTTGAGTCAACAATGGTTGACTTGGTTTTTTTTTCTTTCTTTTGGGACATTACAAGGTGTGATATGTTTAGTGGAGCTTGAGCTCTGATACCATGTAGAAATCTGAGTTTATTGAGAATTCTTGGATGAATATTACATGAACTCTGATAGGATATTTATAGTTATTACTTCAACCAAAATAAGGAAACTAGCCTAACATAAATATTCTAATTTATTAGAACTTCCTAATGTAGAATATCCTAATTGATATTGTTGCATATATTATTCTCCAACATTGCCTTCCTTTTGAGATGAGATACATTGATATGATACAATGTATCTCATGTTAGAGAATTGGGTGCATCATATTATGATACATGAGATGCATTGTATCATATCAATGTATCTCAACTCAAAAGGAAGGTAGTGTTGGAGAATAATATATGTAGCAATATTAATTAGGATATTCTACATTAGGAAGTTCTAATAAATTAGAATATTTATGTTAGGCTAGTTTCCTTATCTTGGTTGATGTAATAACTATAAATATCCTATCAGGGTTCATGTAATATTCATCCAAGAATTCTCAATAAACTCAGATTTCTACACTTTCAAAGTGGGACGAAGAGACAGGGTATGATTTTGGAATGATCATTGATGTGGTATCTTCACTCTTAAAGAGCAATTTTTTAAACTCTATTCTATTTCTTTCAAAGTGAACTTTCCAACATAGAATTTCTTAGTTCACTTAGGAAGAGAGATCCTGTGGGACTTAGATTGTAGGAGTAATAGAGATCGAATTGATTGCTTGTCTCATTTACAACTTATCCTCTACCTTTATTCCCCGCCTCTCATAAAGAAGAATGTGGGGTTTTGGAAGTAATGAAATGGCTGAATTTGATTGTAAGGAACATATTATTATCTCTATCATTGGGTTGTTAATTTTTTGGTAGAAGCAATTTGAGGAGGTCAAAGGAGTGTTTTTTGAAAAATTTGTTTCTGAATAGGGAATTGTTTGTAAGGAGGAGAGTAATGTTGTGGTTTGTTTAAGTTGCTATTTGTTTTTTCCTTGATATCTATAAGGTAAGTTTTCTTGACCTCCTCTTTTTTGATAATATAAGATTTCTTAGATTTTCATTAAAAAAATGTTTGGATTTTACAAGGTGGATGCTCATCAAGTTTCGATTTATATGGGATACGTTAAAGGGTATCTCAATTTTGCTTTTATATACTTTTTTTAAAGTTATGATGATTTTCATGTATAGTTATAGTTGATTTTAAGATATTCTTAGTTTCCTTAATTCCATTGAAACGGTGAATTGTTTAAAGGGTTGCCAAAATACCATTTTCAAAAAAATACAAGAAAAAGGGGAAAAATGGTGTAATTTATCTTTTTGAATGCTTTTCCATCTTTGATTTTGGTAGAATTGGCCTATGTTCTCAAATGATGTATAGTACCCCTATGCTTGCAAATATTACTGATTAGGTATAAAGGAAAAACTTAAAAATGATGGAAGAAAAGTATTATTAAAAGGAAAAGTTTTGTCCATCACCATTAGGTCAACTACAGTGTGACTAAATTTCACTTTTCTTATTAAAAAGCTACTCGGTTCACCCGACAATTCTAGCCTTGGGTTCCTCCGAAGTGATAATGCGAGGAGATATGTTAGACAACTTCCGCAGTACCCAAAGCAACAACTCTCCGCTAGATTCTCCAATATGTCTCCTGGGGCTGTCGATCTGCTAGAGAAAATGCTTGTGTTTGACCCGAACAAGCGGATTACAGGTACAACTACATAAATTTTTTTTTAACTTATACATGTAGAAGCCATGTCTTTGAATTTAGTTTCTCGTTGGAATCCATTTCATATATTGTGCTTGATTTTTCTTTTTGGACTGTTTCTGCAGTTGATGAGGCACTTTGCCACCCATACTTGAAATCACTTCATGATCTCAATGATGAGCCCATTTGCCCAAGGCCTTTCAGTTTTGATTTTGAACAACCATCATTCACCGAAGAGAACATCAAGGAGTTAATCTGGAGGGAATCTGTGAAGTTCAATCCTGACCCAACTCATTAGAAAAAAATATATGTTAGTATGTTATGTATATCGTAGATAAGATATTGGGGGAAAATCAACTCCCTAAAATACAATGTGTTGTCCATCATAATTCCCTAATACAAGATACAAATGTCACTCTTCTGAGCAATGAAGTTTGAAGCAACACTATTGTGTGAGAATCAAAACTACCACAAAATCTAGACCTCAAGTCCATGTGGGTGTAGGACATTATTTTAACTGTAGACCTCCTTTTAGGAGCTTAATTTGGGTCTTTTGACCATATTCGTGCAGGTCTTGTTTTCCACTGATACCAGGTTGTTTGCTGTTGAACTCTAGAGCATAGATTTCTGTAAAGTTGCATGGTTCCTTACTTTTGGACTCGCTCACTTCTCAAATAAAATGTGTGATTTTGAAGATTTTATTTCAATTATTGGATAGATCTTGCAATTTTCTTTTTGGTGGCTTGTCTTGAAACCTAGAGCTATGTACACTACTATGTGAGTCTATAAAATCTAAATTTTATTGAAAATTCTTAAATAATCGTTACATGAACCCTATATTTATAACTATTACATCAACCAAGATATAGAAACTATCCTAATATAAAGATACTAATTATTATTAAATTTTTTAAAATATGAAGTCCTAAATATATTATTCTCCATCACAACTTTCCTTTTGTGATGAGATACATTGATAATAATTCAATGTATCTCAATTATCATAATACAATCCATCTTATTTTCTAACATAGTCAATTTTTTTTTACTAATATAGCTATCAATTAAATTTTAAGCTGCATGATTAAATACTTTCTTTAGCAGAACTCTTTTTGTTTTTTCATGTGGGTAATCAATAGGGGCTCTGTTGACCTTGTCTTGACTTTAAACAAAAGAATTTACTGTGGCATCATGTATGATGATTTTAGGATTAAAACATCTTGCTAAGACACTAATTAGTCTCAATGGGATTCAAATTCAAAAGTTGCATCCTAGTGGAACGATAGAGGATTGTAAGAGGAAGTTATTCACTTTGTTTATAGTTTGAAATTGGTCCAAAATTGTCTCATTTAATCTAGCAGTCAGTTCCTTATAGCTTGACATGAAATATTCATTTGTGAATTAATGCAATAATGCAGTATTTTTTTACTTGATCTTTTTTTATATTGGGTATTGAGGGAAAATCTATGCTAATTTTCTTGAATACATATGAGGGAAAAATATATTTCCTCAGTTACAAAAATATCACAAGAGCCAACCAACTGGGATCACAGGCAAACCAACTCCCAATTAAATAGTCATCAATGGAGGGAATATGAGAATAAGCGATGGGAATGATGAGAAACATAGACTCAAATTATTTTTTTTTTCAAATTTTGTAGCAACTTTGCTCGGGTATTATACTTCTTTAGCAGACTTGGGCCCAATTCCAATAATTTTCCTGTTTTTTCTTTGTCTAATTTAGGTTTTTTTTTTTTTTTTTTAAATTTGTGTTCCCTTAGGTCCAAGCATGGCTTGCCTTTTCATTGCTTCAATTAGAAGGGAGTCTTCAGAATACTCTCTTGAATGTATTGTTTAAGGTTCCCCAGCTCTATTAGGACTTCTCTTTCTCTTTCTCTTTCTCTTTCTCTTTATCTTTCACTAAGGGCTAAGGCCAATTGAATTAAGGTTTTGCTTGGGCTCATGGTCTAATCTCATTAGTGGTACGTTAAAAGAGATTTGTTTCTTATTTGGACTTTTCAGATCATTCATCATTCTAAGGGTGTTCATCTCGCCTATGGATCACCTATTTGTTTGCAATTTTCGACTTTTCTATGTGTTATGTCACCAAATCTTGTAGACTTTCTGGCCTTCACTTCACTAGTGACTTATAAATTTGGGATTCTAGTGGGAGGGCATTTCAAAAGGCTACGAGCGGTGTACTTATCCAATTTCTCTTACATTTCCCTTCAGTAGTTTCTCATTTCTTTGATCTGGGACTATAAAGTGCTTTGTTTCACTTCTTTGGCTTGCCAAGAAGTATTCCTTGATCTATGTAATCTCAGTTGGGCTAGATGCGGCATGTTTGAGGTGAATTGTTTTTGCAAGTTTCCACGGACAATGCCAATGAAGTGATTTGTCCTTCAATCCGAAACCTCAAGATCTTCCTCGCTATCAAGTCAGCCCTTTATTTCTTTTTGGGCATCGATATGGTACCTACGAAAGAAGCTCTGATGCTTAAGTTAAATTTTCAAGTAATATTTTAACCCGGATCACATTAGGATTTACGTAAAATTAATCCCCTTTTATTTAGGAAGTTTCCTCATGTGTTCCTTTTCGCTGCAAATGCATTCATAATGTTCTCTTTGATTTCTAGATTTCGGTATCTGTCATCTTCTTAAGAATCTTGCCATGCCAAAATGTCACTCTCGACCAATGCCCTACTTTCCTTGTCCCATATATTCTGAAGTGTGGGCTTATTGATGTCTAGAACTCGACCTCATATGGTCATTATCCTCAGATGTATGCCTCGGGATTTAAAATTTTTGACTGCATTCAATATTCCTGGTGTGGATCTCTATTCTCACTTGATTTGATGACTCTCCTCAAAAATCTCTGTGCATTCTCCACATGTTGGATTAGGTCCAATGAATTCTTCAAATCCTTTCTTTGGCCCAATTATAGATTCGAAGATTTAGTTTGCATGAATCGTTATTGGTTTAATACTAATAATGGCAGTTGTTTCCATGGTTTCAAAACTCGTTTTGACATCTCTTAGGTACATAATATTTCACTTACAACTGTAGATTATAATTCTTGAATCAGGTTTTAAAAAATATAGCAAAAACGATATTATTAGGGATTCTAGAAATCAGTTTATGTAATTTAAGTCTAAGAATCCAAAATCAGAATCTGGAACTCAAAGCATCCATCACGTGTTTTGATCCTAAAATACTTAGACCTTTATATAAGTAAATATATTCCATTTCCAACAACCTTGAAATCTAGTAATTATTACATATAAAAAGCACACAAAATCAAAGATATTAAGGAAATAGAATACTTACTCTTTCTTACAGTTTTGATCTAAAAGAACAGGTCTGAAGTTCAACATTATCAATTGGAAGGCTCTGAGTAGGAAATGGACAGGTCGTGACCTGCTCAGGCAACAACTCACAAGGTCGAGGGCTCACACCATTCGTAATGCCCGATACATCAGTGCAAGTCCATGGAACCTTTTTCGCCTTTGGTGCCAACCCAATGGTCACATTAGAGATACATATTCCCGTAAACGGATCACCTGCTATTCCTTCCAATCGTGCGGCCATGGATACATTTTCAGCGACAATATCACTATAACTGATCCCTTGTATCACTGGAAGTGCTTTAGGGTCATAGTGATTATCAGCATGAGATCCATAATTTCCCGTCATCCAAAAGGCCCACTTCATGGTTTGCATTGTCATCCTTCGAACAAATATGTCCTTAACAAAACCTCCTCGTCCGATAGCAGTCTTCACCCTTACTCCTGATTCGGAATGGATGGCAACGATGTCTTCGGCTCTGACGTCTTGAATCCCACCTGACATCTCACTGCCTAGTGCAATGACGGCACTGTCGGGAGAAATGCAGGTCAGCCTTCTGATGATTAGGTGTTGGGTTGGCATCCCAAAAGCGATTCCATATTCGTCCCAACCACTTTTTATTGCTACACAATCGTCGCCCGAGACTATGTAACAGTCCTCTATAAGTACATTTGTGCAGGAGTCTGATAAGAAATAATGAGTTAGGAGATGATGAGATTGAGTTTAATTAATGCAGATACATCAAAGCCATGATCCCAGTGAAGGTATTCAAGTAAGGATGGCAATGGATTGGATTTGAAATAGATCCAATTAGTTCGATTGGATCTTTATCAGATATCAATATTTGGATCCAATTCCTTTTTAATCGCACTTGCATGGCAATTGGGTTGAAGATATATTATGTATTTAAATGAACTTATATGATGTAATTTATGCATATATATATATATATTTTATAATATATTATTGGATTGGGTCTCTATCTAATTGGACCATGTTTAATAATTGATCCAATAATAAATTCAAATTGGATCCTTATCTTACTAAGACATTTTTAGATTACAAATAAAATATGATCTATATACAAACACAATTTCCTGACTAACTTTGTAAGGGAAAAAGACCTTATTAAGGCTAATCAACCATCAAAACCAAACCTCGAGATTTGTTATAGAACTCGAGATCTTATTTTAATGGTGGATGGGTCTTTAATAAGACCTTTTTTTTTTTCTCCTGCTAGGATAGTCCTACTCATTTATATATTTGTTACTATGTAAGCGAGATTAGTGGTCAGTTAGTTAATGAAGGTGGGTTTGAACCTAAGGTTGTACAATCAACACTCATAGACTTTAAACAACTTAGCAAGCTGACACTTTCCATGTGTGTGTTAGTGCAAACACAGGGACGATCGCGTGGGAGAGTGGATCCCCATGAAATCTTGGATTTTGGCATTCTTTAATGTATATGTATGTAAGCATTGCATATTTAAGTAAAATATGTAATATAAACTCTATATTTTCTCACATGTAATCTCGGATTGAGGAGTGTGATATGGTTAGTCCAACATTATAAGAACTTGGATTTGTCTAAACCCCTCGATCCAGACATTAAGTTATTATATATATATTTATAAGAATTGATCAGAGTACGGGTTTATCTCAACCCTTCAATATTAAATTTCTACTAATCAATTTTTTATTTGATCTAGGAATTAGAATTAGATTGTGAGGATGTAAACAAACCTGGATTGATCCCGTCAGTGTTTGGAGAAATCGGAACAATCGGAGCAAAGATGGTGAGCCCTTTTATGATTACATTGCTGCATATTTTTTTTTATCAGAATGAAACTATCGAACAAAATTGTAAATGAAATCTTTTAGGTATCTCACAAAGACACAATTGATCATTCAGTCTTATATTGGTGAAACTTTGCTTGATTTTGATAAATTTTAATAGGGTGATTTAGGCATAGGCTTCCCACATTTTGGTAAATAATATTTGAGATGCCCTGTGTTTCCAAACTGTGACCTTGATATATTTTAGAATACAAATAAAAATGACTTAAATGCTCTCACCTTCAATCTTTAGTCAAAATCCATTTAATTTTCATCTCGAAATCTATAATCTTCAACATTGCGAGCAAGATAGGATTTTTGAAAAGTAAAAAGGTAGTAGACTTCACAAGTAAAAGAATCTAAGGCTGTGTTTGAATTGAGAGAAAGTGGAGAGAAGACAAACTCATTAAAAGAAGAGAAACTCAATTTCTATTTATCATGTTTGGATTGACGGAGAGAATTTGGCATAATTTTGAAAATTTGAAATTTTAAAATATCTTAAAAGAGTTTTAGAGGCAGAGTTGGCATTATAAAATATTTTAAAAGGATTTCTCTCCATTTTGCCCTTCTCCTCACCAAATTTTGAATAGAAAGAAAACTAATCTTTTTTTTTTTTTTTTTCTCTCCAATTCTTTCCTCTTCTCTCCCCCACTTAACAATCCAATCAAGAGAAATAAAGTGAAACTCATTTATTTTTTCTTCACTTCTCTCCCTCTCTCTTAATTCAAACACAGCGTAAAAGGGGTTGACGACAACATTGAAAACAATTGGACGAGGAGACAGAAAGGAACCTGCTATAGACAGGATGAACGTTCCATGATGGAGAGTTGAGTAATGTAAGATCAGAGATCTGGACCTTATCCGAGTACATGATCTCAATCAGGTAGGGCCTGGTGTTCTTAAGCTTTCCTTTGTGGAATTTTTGCCACCAAAATGCCCCTTGACCGTCGATTGTGCCGTTGTCCCCTGAAATACAATGTCCACAACATCCTTTATTAAATATTTGGTAAATCTTACTTTTCTCCTCTTGGTTTAGCATAATTCTATGTTAATCCCGTAATCTCATCATGACAAATTTTGCAGTTACATCCCCTGTAGTTATCTAACATTTTCACTTAAACTCTTTATAAAAAAATATTTTATCCCTTTTTAAGATGGCATTCCTTCTTAACTAACCCACTACTCCAAAAGATCCATCTTTTGGAGAAGAGGAGAACTATGAATATAAGAACTTGACTAGGGTATCACACACCTGAACTTGGAGGATAATATACACTCAACAGTCTCTTTCTCTCTCACTCAGAAGGGTGTAAAGAATCGAACCACTGACTTATACAGACTTAACACTCTGATACCATGTAACATCCCCAATGCTGACCCCTCTCCATGGTCATAAAATTTTTCAAAACTTACTTCATTTAATTCTCTAAATATTTTTGAAAAAAAAAAAAAAATTCTCCCACTGATTAAAATGGGCAAATAGAGAAATTAGTTGGTGATTATGATTAATGGTAGAATATGATAATATATTTTACTTGTACAAATTTTTTTCTGAATTTATCCAAATTGAACCCACCAAATCCAAACTTTGTTACTATGATAGGTGATGTAAGTGCAATTGCACATAAAATTAGAGAGTGTTTAAGTGTAATTTATCCATACTAGTAACAAATTGAAGTAAGACTAGGCTTATGTACCTGTAATTATAACGTCTGTGAGATTTGTTCCAAAGATGAGGCTGATGTACCTTCCACCTGCAGCATCCCTTCCTCTACCGTATGATGGCAAGGGTTTAATTAAAGGCCATCCAATATCATCCTAACACAATAAAAAAAAAATTCTATTAAATCAGTTGTTTTAATTAAAACCAGACCAAACTGGTGGTTCCACCGTCCTCGTCGGGAGTGGGTTAGTCTTTTGGTGTCATCGGATCTGGTTTTGGATGCACAGATTGATCCCAGGGACCCTTATGAAAGGTGAAATCATTTTTAACATAACATAACATAACATAGTAAGGCTAGTCAGATTCATGTCCTGAAAAAAAAAGGTGGCAAAATTTCTACTTTGGTAGGTTTGGGATTGGGGAGTCTAGTGCTCAGTCTGAACCAAACCCAAACTCAAAATATTTGGATGAGTTTCGATTTTTCCCCCAAATCTAAAAAATGTCCAAATTTTCTGTTCTGACAACACAAATGTACACCCCTTTGAGGTTGTGACGGTATTTTTACTTTGGGGTAATTATAAAAGTTCCCATGAATTAATCAAATGTACACCCCTATGAGGTTGTGAGGGTATTTTTACTTTGAGGTAATTATAAATGTTCCTATGAATTAATAAGAACAATCCACACCATAGTTAAACTATTATATTATATGAGTTAAAAGTTTTATAATAAATTAATTTTTAGTGAGGATGATCTTTATGATGAGAGCATTAACATCACTAAACATTAGTTAATTCCGAAACTTCTAATCACACTAAAACAAATTTAAGAATTTTAAATTATTCATTTTTATAAAAATTAATTTTGATGGAGATTAAAAGTTTTGGAATTAGCTTATTTATTATTATTATTATTAAATTATTTTTGTAATGATGATCTTTAGATGACAAATATCATCCTCACTAAAACTCAGTTGGTATGGATTTCCGTTATTTTGTTGGTGAGTGATTTTATAATTACCCTTTACTTGGGGCTACGGAACGCATCTATTGGTGGGTCCAACCATACACGTGCTTCAAAATTCATGATGCAATAGAGTTGTAACGGAATCGCAGTTAAATTTCCTAGAGATTTGTTTGAAAAAGAGTCTTTTGTCAGTAGTTATAGCTGAAAAATGTAAGAAAAAAAGGCGATAGAGCCTGTAGGATGGCGTTCCGGATGAGTGAATGTTGTAACGGCTGAAAAAAAAAAGCGAAACTGAAATTACCACTAACGTTTTCAAACTAATGACATGCCACTTTTGAACTGAGTTTTCTATTACAGACAGACTAATAAGAAAATGACCTAAATGCCATCCTCTTGAAATAATACCTAAAATCCTTTCTTTTTCTCCCTCAAAATTAGTCACCTTTTAACCCTCATCTTTTAATCTTTAAACTCTTTTTTAAGGTAGTGGTGGAAGATGAGTGTAGTAGCCCAATGTTTAGAAAAATAATATTTGACATAGCCCCTTAATGTTTAAAACTGATGGCATAACCCTTGAATTCAGGCTTCAACGACTAAATGTCATTTTCCTTAACCATTAATGGCCAAGATCTCAATCTTTTTTTCCCTCTAAGATCAATTATCTTCATCGTTTGATCTTTCCCTTCAAACCTCAAAAAAGAAAGACAGGACTTTTGGGGAAAAATCAATTAGTATTATTAGGCTTTAACAGAAATAAGGGTCAAAGGGACATGTCATCAGTTTGGAAATACAGACCTGAGTGGCTAGAAGAACAGCATCTTTGTGAAGATAGAGAGTGAAATGGCTGGTGAGATTGAAGCTTCCAGTCAACCATCTTCCGGGAGGAACAAAGAGTTGAGATCCACCGTCTGATGCAAGCTGGCCAAGATGATCAATGGCTTCTTGAAAAGCTTTAGTATTTAACGTTTTACCATCACCAACCCCTCCAAAATCCGCTACTGACGCTGTGTGAGCTCTACAGCTAATAGCACTATATTCGAAGGACTCCATAATATTGACTTTTCTCGACTCTGCTCCATTTAAGCTCAGTAGTCCCAGTAGTACAAAAACAGTAACCATCTCCTTTACCTGTAAGAGAGACAAGAAAAGAAGCCATCAAAATCTCATATATAAATATAAAAAATCTAAGAAATGGTCTTCAAATAAGAGTGAGTTTTGAGAGAAAAAAAAAAAAAAGGAAAGAAGGTTTACTTGGGTTTTTATGGAATTTCTTTTGCAACAAAACTCCATTGTGGGTTGTTTTGTTTTGGGAGAGAAATGGAGTATATTTATAGTGGGGGATGAGTGGTATTAAGGCTAATTATGAAGTGCGCTTGAGAGGAATAAAGCTTTTAATGAAGATGACAAGGACGTAAACTTACAGCGAATTTCGTACCAACTGCTCATTAGTTAATCTTGTGAGTAACTAATTTAAGGTGCTAAAGAGGTACACCAATTGATGGTCTACCAGCAGTGGGCCTTAAAGAGTATTAGGATAATGCATTATAATAAGGTGTATTATTTATTATATATCAAATCACATTCTTATGAACTTTTTATATAAACTCTATTAAGATTGATCTTATCTTATCTAATCAAATCTTCCTAAAAATAATCTCTATCATAATCTTCATAAGAATATGATTTTGTGTATCGCAGTATACCTTATTAAAATGAATCATTTTAATATAAATCCCCATATGATATTATGAACACGAGTAGTACGAAAAATGACCCAATCACTTAACATGTGACACAGATCTCAATATTATATATATTGATTCCAAGATTAGGGGAAAGATCGTGGTAGGAGTGCAACATAAGTAAACAACTAATTAGGATTTAGTGGCATTAAACCTATATACAAGAAAATGATGTGCTATTTGAATCTAATTTAAAAATGACTGCGGATCTAATTTAAACATCAAAAGAAACTTTTACGAGTACCACACCAATGGTCGAAGGAGAACAAAACAATTTTGACTACACATGATTATGTTGAAGACTACAATTAATCAATTAATAATAGCAAAAGTGGAAAGAATATTTATTTTTCTTTTTTCTAATTTTAAAAATATTAGTAATTGTTAAAGAAACTATGGTTGAACATTTCTCATTTTTTATTTTGAATTCATTGTTTCAATTTGGAACTGAGTTCAATCAAAATCCAAATTGTTGTCTATAACAATTTAAAAGCTTTGAGTACATTCACACTACAACTTGGGTGGGATGGCCTGAGTTCAACATGGACTCAACTTGATTGATGGGTGAGGTTGAGCCGAGTTCTGTAAAACATGAGTTAAGCTTGTGTTAGAATAACTCAATCCGACCTTAATCCAAGTTGAGGGTTTGTGCAACCCAGCTAAACTCGACCCCGAGGTTACATAATAAAAAATATTTAACTATATATTTAAATTATTTTTATTTCTTATTTAAAATATAAAATTCATTTGCCAATCAAAACAAAATTAGACTTGTTCAACAAGCCCAATCCGTCTAACCTTCCCAAAACTACCTACTTAGGCTAAGCCTAGCTCGACCTGAATTTAGAAACTCAAGCTCAGTTGAATTTGGGTTATTCAAAGCCTAGGTTCAATGCTTAGGTTAAGGGATCTACTACTTGAGTTGAGCCTAGGTGTACGTTCTAACCTGCCCACATTTCGACACTGAAGAGATCTTTCATTACCATACTTTCTATTCAAGAATATAAGGATTTACCTCCTAATTACAAGATTTGGAAAATAAAAATAAAAAAATTTAGGGAATGAATTAATTCTTTTCATAAATAAGAATTTTGTTAAAATTTTCTTTTGAAAAATAAAGAAAATCTTAATTCCAAATTCAAGACATGTTAAGATCAAACAAATCCTATTATGACATTCAATTCCATCTAAAGTCATGTCTTCTATTAATTCTTAATAAAGAAATTTAAATGGCTGAATTCAAATTCTTCATTTTGATTGTTTCATCTTAGTGTACCCATCAACTTGAAAAAGTGGTCCCACACCTATCATTCATTACTCAATCGTTTTCTATGCTCATAAAATGGTTAAGGGAATCGAAATTTTAAATTGATTTGAAGTTAAATCAAGCAGTTAGGATTGTCAACTAGATTTGATGATCATCAGTTGGATTATCGAGGAATTCATCATAACCAATCAATGGTAGAGATTATTTACATATACACTCCTTACGTGTACATTAGTTACACAATAGATAGTCCATAATAAAAACTAGAAAATAAATAGGGTCTTGCCTTTTTTGCAGTTTTGGAGGAGTTGGAATGTAGTTGGTAGGCCCCACATTTTCTCCTACTTTTTAAGTGTGCGTATATGCCATCCCGTGATCGTCATTACCACAACCCGTGCTCGACTCTTCACGGGTGAATGTTAGTGGGACCCACAAAATTCTCACGAGAGCTATTTTTGACATTAAATAAGAATAGGGATCAAGTCAGGTGTCCCCTTCCTAACCAAGGTGAGGTGGCACCTCCATTATATGCCACGTGCTACTTTTTTTCGATCCATTAATCCTATGGGTATATGGTCCATCCCTGGATCAACCCACCAACAACTTGTGTCAATTGGATATAATCTCTTGAAAAAGAATTTAAATCCAACGATTAAAAATCATACTTAAAATAACACTATTATAAAGGGATTCACATCATCAATCAAACTGATTTTTTGTGTGTCAATTTACCAAGGGATGGACCACATATCCCTAGAAAATTGAAGTTTGTCGAGTTGTCCCAACTCATTGACTCGTGGGGCAACTTAGTTCAATTATATAAAAATAGGGAATTTTAGGTATGCCCTTGCTAAATTGGTGATATTAGTTTACCTGTAAAAAATGCAAAAAATTAGATTTACCACCCTTGACTGAAATTCAAAGTCCTTTTCAATTGTTGGATTAAGGGTGGAATTTTGATTTTATTCACATATTGATTTATTAATTTAAGGTTTTAAAGGATATTTTAAATGAAATCAAAATTTTACTGTTAATTCATCAATTAAAATGGAAGTTGACTCTTGGTCAAGGGATAAATTGAGTATTTTGTAGGGGGTAAACATAATAATTATTCTATAGGATAAAACCCTGATTAAATCTTGGCCTTAAATGTGGCATGATCTGAGAATGGTTGGAAGAGTTGAGAACAGTTGTAAGGTTAGACAGGACAATGATTCCAGCATAGCTCAACCTCATGGTACTTACGATGCTTAGTAGCTCAGCTCGGTATAGCGTAGCTAAGTCAAAATGATTACTTATCCTCTTACGGAATTGGAAGAGTAGAGTAGACTAGATACTTGGACCAAGCTCTACTATTTCTTAAGTTGAAATTAAGAGAGTATCCCACGAATCTAAGAGTGATTTACCATATCAATCTCATTTTTTCTTGAATGGATAACTTCCTATGTTGAGAGAACTTTTTGTTAACTAACACTAAGATCTAGGAAAAGATCATCTTAAAATCTCCTAAAAGAAGAAAATGGAGGGCTAGACTAATAACAAATTTTAAAAAGTGGTTGAATTGGCTAGCCATTATTTCATACAATTTTCATTCTAACTTGAGTGTTTGGGCGTGTTTGGCAAGTACCATACCGATGCCGATGCCCCCCACCTTGGTGGAGGAGGAAGGACTCACAAAACTAGAAACAACTATTACATCCTTGGCGTTGTTTCTCACACCCAAAATTCAACATGAATCTCAAGCATTCATTTGGTAGATCTCAAGGCATGATTAATTATCCCATCTCATGATAACATATAATAATAAAAGTTAGATTATGTTTCACCATTATAATGCAACGAAAAATATATAATACCAATAATCTAACAGAATGTGGAGGCTAATAACATTCAAACCATGGTCCATAATCCTCAAATCTCACAATAAAGTCTCATTGACTAAAACAAAAGACATACTACGTAACATTACTTAATATAAATCGTCACACAGTGCCCTAATATAAGTGCCTCAAGCTGAAGCATAAAAATAACTACTAAACTCTAAGTCCATTCAAATTGATGGAGGTGACTGTTCATCCACATACTCAAACTCCGATATCTCCTCATAAATCTCTTCCTCAAAGATTGGCTCCTCTAAAGTTGTATGATTTGAAAATGTGAATGGTATGGTAAATAACGAAAGTTACTCAATATGAAGTCTACCATTCTAATAACTAGTCACAACATGCAACATATAAATATATTGAAATTTAAATCATGCAGGTTGGATATAATATAAAATTTGAGTAAAGACTAAATGAAATTAAAAATAATAAAATAGATATAGTAGGCAACAGTCTATCGATCATATAATTTAGAAACATAATCATTTATATCATGTCGTCAAAGTAAAAACATTTATCTATTGACATATAATAAAAATATACATAATACAAACATAACGGTGTAACCAATAAGAGTATTGAGGAACAAGCCAATGTAATTGCATCGACTAAGGAAAATCAAAATTCCAATACGTAACATCTGGTGTGGAATCCTACGATTCTTATATGTTTTTGTGGTCAGTCTTGCGTACCATAGTTGCAGGATCATTTATCCAACTCAGATTGGCTATTGACTAAGAACCCAATACTGAGTTAAACTAATGAAAAAGTCAACCATTTGATGACTATAGACTCTTGATAATCACTAACTAGTCTAGGAGATACTGCTCACATCTAAGCCTATCAAGAGATATATGTGAACCTCGACTATCTCTATATTATCAAAGACCATCTTTACACACAGATATTCCTTAAGAAAGAAGAAGAGAAGTTCTTGGATTTTATGAGTTATGCTACTCTCTAAAGTATCCCATATTACTAAAGAGAATAAAACATCAAATATTATCTTAGATTGATCATGTAAACACGTGGACTTTGAAATCTTTGTGAGAGTTTGAGCTCATCTACTTGGATTTTCGAGTCGCCAACATTCAAAGGGTTTGGGTGTTAATGGACATCGCTAAAATGATTTTTAAAATACTTTTGGCTTGTAGTGACTTATTTTCAATAGTAAAATAAAGGCCACCTAGAGAACTACAAGTAAGGAGGTTCGGTTGAGGGACAAGGAAGGTGTTAGGAACCTTGTCCCTCTTATCCATTAATGGTTATCAAAATGATCATAAATGAAGCATTTATAACTATTTTTTGGGTTTTGAGAATAGATGGAGTTATAGAGAAAATTAAGGAAAATTTCTTATAATTCTGCCTTGTAAAATGGATAAAAAAAAAAGAAGATGAACAAGCTATACACCAAAGTATATAATTGCTGGATTGTTTTGTGAATCAAGGACTTCGGTGGGAATCCACTTGGATTCCACCATTTTGATCCTTAGGCTTTATTTCCTACCTATGTACTCTCTTAAGAGTTTTACTTTTTGGTTTAGTCCATATATCATATCCATTAATTGGATATAAACCTTGGGAGAATTAAAACCATTATGCATGAAATTTTGTGCCTACGAGACTATTTTTTGTTTACTTAGTGAATCTAAAGAGACCTCCATCTTTTACCTTTAGCATTTTAGAATTTAAAAAAAGTAATGTGTGAAAAAGTGTATACATAAGAAGTTCTAAGGGAACTTATTACATGGCTTATTAGAGGAAATATTACTTCAAATAGAGGAATTAGTCTATTTCACCCCAACCATGAAAAATAGAAGAAACCTATACTAGTAAGTATAAAAGAAAGCTTGTAAAATAAATAAAATTAAAATAACAAGAACTAGGAATTTAAATGTTCACTAAGAGCTTATTATGGTCTTATAGGGGGAGATTACCTCTTAAGAAGGATTATTCTCTATCCCCACGCTATTAACTAGCTAGGAACTACATTCATGAAATTTAAATAAACATGAAAGTAAAAGCAAGGAAGGTGCTAGAAGGTAGAATTAAAAGGAAATTAGCCTCAAAACATAAATTTAACTATAGCACCCCACCTTGGTGCCTTCTTCCTCTTTTTTCTTATTCTTCTTCTTCAAGTTTGGATTATGGAAATGTGAGAAACAAGTTGGACAAAATTTTAGGAGAGTTGGAAGGCTAGAGAAAAGATTTTGACAGAATTTTAGAGCTCTAGACTTCTTATTTCCTTTTCTTTATCTTAGAAGGGTCTCCTAGTTATAGGATTTTAGGAAACCCTTGGGGATAGTTTTGTTCTAAATTACCAAATCCTAAATATTTTCACAAAAATCTCAATGGAGGACCACAATTACTTATCCTCTCATTGGCCTTGATGGTCTTCTACATCATATTAGATCTAACCAATTACGTTGATCATTGAGTAAGATGGTAAAAGACAATAAATTCTAGAGAGTTCTTGAGGAGGGTCAAAGTTTCCTAGACCTTGAGTTAATTGTAGAAGAATCAAACCAAATGACATGTAAATTAGTCCTTAGTGATGTGACTATCGTTGTTCTTCTATATAAATTAATATATGTAACTTTCCTTGACTTATGGGATAAATAAGGGATCAAACCCAAAAGAAAGGGGGTAGAATTAAGTTAAGAAAATGAAATCGAACCTAACCAATTCTATTAAAACTATTTTTGTGTTTTTCAAAGTCATCAAAAGAAAATAAAAGTTGCTAGAAAGTTAAACTAATGGAAGTGAAATTAAGGCAAAAATTATAAAGGAAAATACCATTGGAAAGGAGTTCACCTAAAGCAAATTATTAAACCAAAATCTAGCTTCTAACCTCTTTGATAACTCAATCATAAGGGTTTAGTGTAAGCTCCTTATATCGGAAGATTTAACAAGATAAAATCAAATTAAAGAACACTAGAGTAGAGTTTTTTCATTTTCTAATATGTGAATCTCTTACTATCAAATATTTAGATTAATCATGCTATATCTTGATCTAATCTAAGAGTGAAACATCTACGTTAAACTTAAAAGTGTAAGAGTTTATCTCTAACCTTAATCCATAGGAGTAGACAAGCCTTGAAGAGAACTCATAAACATTAAAGGAATTAAGAGGTAAACAAACTAAAAACAACAAAATAATCTTACTTTAGGCTTTTCCACTATTTGAGAGGGGAGATTAACCTAAGATTATTGCAAGTGATAGAGAAAGATAAATGGAGATAAACAAACCTTGCTTCATTAGACAAATATAATTATAATATCTTCTCACTTTCTCACTTACAAGAAATTATAGCCATTAATTGAAAACCTAAGTTAAAAATATAAAATGCAAGAAAAAAAACTAAGGACCTTAGGTTAAAGAAAGATAAGCAATGAATCAAGAGGGGACCCTTTCTCAATTAGAAAAGATACTATTTATAGAAATCCTTGATTATGGAAGGATCCATTCTTAGTTGCCTTCACTATTGTGTATGAGATCACATGTGGAGCACACCCGAGAAATTTTATGATTTTCCCATGGAGGTCCATTGCGCCGCGGTTGAGTTGAAAGCTTTGATCTTGAAATTCATCCAAGATGCATGTTTGGTCCTCCAGATTGAAATGCAATGTCTAATTTTTTATTTTGGGGCCCAATTTGATGGTTTGATCTTTGATCTACATCATGAACACATATAATCAGGTTTTTTTGACAAATGCAATTATTTATGTATAATTAACTTAATTAGCATACAAGAATATACAACATGATATTTCAAGGTTTAACATGATTATTAACTTAATATGGAGAAAAAGAGACAAAAACAAGATACACATCTAGTAAAAGTATGGATAAATCAATATTTTGAGAAGTCCATAGAAAATAAAACTGTCACTTTTGTAGACACCTTGATTGTATTTAGTAAATGCAGTAAGCCCTTAAACCGTTAGGTTACTCCTAGTGGAAAAGTTTGACTCGTGAGGGTTTGTAGAGAATAACCCACAAAATTCAAAATAACTTTGAAGTAAAAATGGTCAAAATTAAAATTTATATTGAAAAACACAGGTTAATTATGATTTAATAGTCATTTGGAAGTAACACTTGGTATAGAGTCCCAACTCTTATTTTTCTATGACAAAACTGACTTAAATTGACATTTAAGATATAGTGATTCTAACTTTGAAACTTTAGAAATTCAATTTTCTAGAGTGAGTTTCGACCTTCTAACTAATCAGGATTAAGTGGATCAACTTAGGGTTTAATTCTAAACTTAGCATCCTATCTGGGGTAGTGAGAAGTGTGAATGTACACTTTAATACTTCTAAGGGGTTTTATCTGTGATATTCCAATAAACTCACATTTTTATACTTGATGGCTTTCACCCTATTGAAACTTTAAACTTATAAATTTTGAATATTTGATTTCTTTTTTCTTTCTCATTTTGAGGAATCTTTCTCTTTCCTTACTTTTTTTTATTTTTATTTTTCTTTATACTTCTTTTTTACTCTTATTCAAAGAAAAGTAGGCAACCATTTTCAAGGCACTTAGTCTAATTTAATGGTTATTGTTCAAGATAAATTCAAACCAGTTCTATTTTTCTTCTAATCAGCCATCCAAATGAACAAGGAAGTCAAAGTTCATCAAACCTAATTTTTCCTTATACTCTAGGAAGAAAGAAATTAAAAAGCTTACTTAATTGAACCTAGATTTTTGGTAACTTTATTAGAAGTAACTATAAACAAAAAATAATTTTTTTCTAATTTTTTCCTAAGAGAAACACGAATGAGGACTCTAGATCAAAACTTCCAACCAAATACTGATTTAATATTTTTAACTAAGTGCTTAAAGATACAAGCTAAGTGTAGACACCCCAATTTGAATAGGCCCCTGAAATCTCCTCGATCCCGTCGTCCGCTAAATAACGAATAGGGGTCCGATTACACCAATCGGGGATTTTTAAAGAATAGGGAGTCGCCACCTAGTTTATGTCTAAGAACCATAGATAACTCTAAAATAGATCGGGTTGGTCTACAAATAACGGGCAAGGGGTTAGATTACAAATTTCAAAAGTTGTTAGGCACCGAACCTGTTTGATCAAGATGATCAGTCTCTACTACGATCAAAAAATATCTTACGATCAACATTCAAAGACTAAAGGTTAAAATAGGGTCCAATCATCATCAAATTACATCGGATTTACTAAAAAAATCTTATAACTAAATAATTATATGGATTATCGAATTTTACATGGTGGAATTCCACGATTGATAAGGCTTAAGTGACACCAAAATTTAGTGAATCGATTTAGTTACATTTGGAAGAATGTGAAATCAATTTTTAATGCCACGTACACAAAATTAGTGAATAAGCTCATTGACGACATTTTATCAAAAAAAAATCCGATCTTAAACTTCCTATGTGAGCAAAAAATCGATGAGTTAGCTCGCACATTTTTAATAAAAAATTTAATTTTTTTGAATTGCCACTTGTACTAAAATCAGTAAGTTAACCCACAAATTATTAATCAAAGAAATCTTGATTTTTTTTTGTGAATTACCACGTGTATTAAAAATTAATGAGTTAACCCACACATTTTTAGTTAAAAAATTGGTTTTTTGAATCACCACGTGTATTAAAATCAATGAGTATTCCACACATTTTTAGTAAAAAATTTTGGTTCTTTGAATTGCCACGTGTACTAAAATCCGTGAGTCGACACACATGCCCAATTTCATAGAAAATTTCGATTTTTAATCTCTAATATACACAAAATCAATGAGTTAACTCACAATTTATTAATTAAAGAAATCTTGATTTTTTATGAATCGCCACGTGTATTAAAAATTAGTGAGTTAACCCACACATTTTTAGTCAAAAAATTAGTTTTTTAAATCGCCACGTGTATTAAAATCAATGAGTTAACCCATACATTTTTAGTAAAAAATTTTGATTCTTTGAATTGCCATGTGTATTAAAATCAGTGAGTCGACTCACATGCCTAATTTCATAGAAAATTTCAATTTTTAACTTTCAATATACACAAAATCAGTGAGTTGACTTACATGCCCCTTTCATAGAAAATTTCTAATAATGTATACAAAATCAGTGAGTTTACTCACGTGTCCATTTCATAAAAAACTTCGATTTTTAACCTTTAATGTATACAAAATCAGTGAGTTGACTCATGTGCCTCTTTCATAGAAAATTTCAATTTGAAACTTTCAATGTACACAAAATCAATGAGTTGACTCACGTACCCATTCATAGAAAATTTTTATTTGAAACTTCGAATGTACACAAAATCAGTAAGTTGACTCACGTGCCCATTTAATAGAAAATTTCTATTTTAAACCTCCAATGTACACCAAATCAGTGAGTTGACTCACGTGCCCATTTCATAGAAAATTTCGATTTGAAACTTTCAATATACACAAAATCAGTGAGTTGATTCACATGCCCATTTCATAGAAAATTTTTATTTTAAACCTCTAATATATATAAAATCAGTGAGTTGACTCACATGCCCATTTCATAGAAAACTTTGATTTGAAACTTTCAATGTACACAAAATCAGTGAGTTGACTCACGTGCCTATTTCATAAAAAATTTCTATTTTAAACCTCCAATGTACACAAAATCAGTAAGTTGACTCACGTGCCCATTTCATAGAAAACTTCCATTTTAAACCTCTAATGTACACAAAATCAGTGAGTTGACTCATGTGTCCATTTCATAGAAAACTTCGATTTTAAATTTCAATGTATACAAAATCAGTGAGTCGATCCGATTAAAATCAATGATTCGGCTCTTTAACTTTGCATAAAAATTAACTCGATCGATCTACCAACATTAAAATCAATGAATCGATCCACTAATACTTCGAAAAATAAAATATTGTTATTAGCGCCACGTATACCCCAAAAATCGGTGAATTAATTTGAGTGCATAAAAAATTATGAAATTAAGAATAAATAAATAAAATAAAATAAAAAAAAAAAAAATTACCTTGCTGAATGATTTCAGATGCTTGAATTCCTTCAACAAAAATACAAAATAGCTTATGAGTAATGTCATGATCTTGCGAGTTTGCTATGTGAATCTTCCTTCAAAATCAGAGTTTTTTTGAGGACAGCAAAGAAGACGTTAATGGAGGTGAGGCTATGACTAGTTTTTTTTCGATGGTGAAGAGAGAGGGAGAGAGAACATTAATGGAGAGTTTGGCTGTAACTATTTTTTTAATGGTGAAGAAAGAGAGGAGAGAGAACGTTAATGAAGAGCTGGAGTTACTGTTTTTTTTAATAAGCTTGGGTTGTGCAAATTTTTTTTATGTATGGAAGGTAGTCAAATAAAAAAATCACACTTTTAATGATTGATTCCCCTTTGTTTTTATACTTGTTCTACCATCAAACATGAGAGAGGGAGAGATGAGAGAGTGGGTGATTCGGAGAAAAAGTTGGAAAACTTTTGAAAAGAATATGAGGAAGTTGGAGAAGTTGAGGAGAAGACGAATGCCCACGTTTTTTATCTTTTTTTTTTTCTTTAGAGAATAGGGGGTGGAGATCCCACGCTACTCGTAGTACGACAATCCTTACTTAACTTTCATTTGATTGATTTATTTATCTTAATTAAATTT
Organism: Akebia trifoliata; assembly: GCF_017979445.1. Classification (NCBI taxonomy): domain Eukaryota; kingdom Viridiplantae; phylum Streptophyta; class Magnoliopsida; order Ranunculales; family Lardizabalaceae; genus Akebia; species Akebia trifoliata. The sequence goes on from NC_141385.1 coordinate 21,499,350, forward strand.
TATTATTTGAGTTTGAATTTTAATTTTATGTTTAAATTTACATTTTGATTTGATTTTGAATTTCAGTTGTTCGATTAAAATTTAATTTTAATTTGGTTTGATCGATTTAATTTAACTTGATTTTGATTTTATTATTGACTGATCGGTATAATTTCAATTTGATTCATCGATTGAATTTAATTTGTTGATTGCATTTTAATTTTGAATTTCGATTGTTCGATTAAAATTTAATTTTAATTTGGTTTGGTTGATTCAATTTAATTTAATTTTGATTTTATTATTGATTGATCGGTTTAATTTCAATTTGATTCGTCGATTGGATTTAATTTGTTGGTTGCATTTTAATTTTAAATTTCGATTGCTCGATTAAAATTTAATTTTAATTTAGTTTGGTCGGTTCAATTTAATTTAATTTTAATTTTATTATTAATTGGTCGGTTTAATTTTAATTTGATTCATCGATTGGATTTAATTTGTTGGTTGCATTTTAATTGGTTGAGTAATTTTTAATTTGATTTTAAAATTTAACTTTTAATTGGATCTTAATTTTTAATTTGACCTTGATTTTATCATGTTTTCCTAGGAATCAGGTTTCTAAGTCAAAGTTGGACATTAAGGGATATTTCGGTCATTTTGGTGATTTTTCTTAAATTTTCTGTTTTCATCGATTTGGGCCCCGTTAGACTCGAAATCACATTCTGAGTGCAATGGAGGTTGTAGACACCCCATTTTTGCACTCGTCTGATTAATCAACTCGTCAACCCGATTGTAACGGTTCCTAATGATGGATGATTATTCTAATGTTTTATTTTATTACTAGATATGTTTCAGAAATTCGGATGAGGTGTCTCAAACTAACGAAATTATAGAAACCACGTTACGCTAGAAAAATATAACCCAAAAAATATAGAAGTCATCATCTTGTCGACAAAAAGAAGCTTTACGATAAAAATCACTAAAAAATAATCAAAATACCCCTAATCTCAAAACATCCATAGAGCCTACATTACGCTTAGGAAAACCCTTCCAAATACATAAAATAATAAATCGAAATCAAATAAACCATTTCGCCAATTTTCACAAAATTTGACAACATTATGAAAATGCCCCTCATAAAGTTCACGACCATTTCGCATAAAAAAATTTATAAATGATAAAAACCAACATTCCCAGTGAATTCCTTACGAAAAACTGATTTCAAAACATCTTGGAACATTGAAAATCGACTTAAAACGTAAAAAGTCCTCTTTGAGGGCAAAACGATAATTTTACAATTTTAATAATTAAAATTTCGAAATTAATAATTAAAACATTAATTAATGTAAAGTGAAATCTTAATTAAAATCTTAAAGTCAATCAAGTAAGACTAAAGTCAAGATCTTAAAGTCAATCAAGTAAGACTAAAGTCATGAAATTAAAGTCAATATCTTAAAGTCAATCAAGTAAGACTAAAGTCAAGATATTAAAGTCAATCAAGTAAGACTAAAGTCAAAATCTCAAAGTCAATCAAGTAAGACTAAAGTCAAAATCATAAAGTCAATCAAGTGATATTAAAAGTCAAAACCCTAATGGAATTCTAATTAAACATTAATTCTATTTAAAACAATTCTAATTAAACTATAGCTCTATCTAAAATAATTCTAATTAAATTATAACTTTATTTAAAATAATTTGAATTAAACATTAACTCTATTTAAAACAATTCTAATTACATACTAACTCTATCAAAACAAGCACTTAAAAAAATCTATAAATAGGAGTCCCTACAACCTATTTTCGTATTTAAAAATAAATCCTAGAAAAAGTAGGTCAAAAAGCTTCCCTAGCCTCCCATAAACCTTGATGTTGAAGCCCCAACTCCTTACCTAGCATCCATACCCCAACTTTAGCTCAGAAAACACCTAGAAGCTCTTCCAAAAACCCCAGAAATCCATATAAAAATTAAAAAAATTCAAAAGGAGATACTTTGTTTTGAAGATCCGAAACGAATCTGGTGATAGAACAAAGCGAGGAGTGTTGTACGAAGAAATATTCTACCAGATCTGAGGGAATAAGACCGTTGTCTTCGTAAAGGTAAAGATTTAAATTTTTTTTATTGATTAGGTCTTTTTAGCAATGTAGTTCTATTTGGGAATAAGTAGAGACCGACATTGACTGGGCGGGGTTGGTGCCTAACACCTTTCAACCCCGTAACGTGATCCCCAGACCCATATTTTTCTTTCATAGATTAGTAGTATTTGCCTTTTAGAGTCAAAGTTCGGTTCCTAGACCGTAATAACTAGGTGGCGACTCCCAAACATCAAAGGTCAAAAGTGGATCCGCGCACCTTGCGGATCGAGAGCGCTTTCAGTGGCGACTCTATTGGGGACTATTGAAGATCAGACTTGAAAAATCCTAAGTATGGGAGCATTGCAAAGATGATCTAGTTTTTTTTATTATTTAGTTCCATTTATTTTATTTATTTATTTATTTATTTTTGTGGCTTGATTGTGGATGATTTTGGGTATTGTAATTTTGTCCAATTAAGGGTCACTTTTTGATGACCCCTAAATAATGAAAGATTCAAATTGGCATATGAAAATGATGGAATGATGAAGGTTGGGATAGCAATGTTAAAATATTTTTACAAAACATTCTAGTGAGAATTAAGTCTGGGCACCTTTAATAAAATGTAGATCTCATCGAGTAGATTAATTTAGAACTTGAGTTCACTCAATTTCGTTATCGGGAGCCTTGGATATCATCGATACAAGTTCGGATTATATTTTGTAAATTTGGAATTGTTACTGAATGAAGGTTGGGACAATAATGTTAAAACTTTTTTATAGAACATTTTAGTGAGAATTAAGTCTGGGCACCTGTTAATAAAACGTAGATCTCATCGAGTAGATTAATTTAGAGCCTGAATTCACTCAATTTCGTTATCGGGAGCCTTAGATATCATCGATGCAAGTTTGGATTATATTTTCCTAATTTACAGAAAATCCGAATTTATCTAGTGTTAGCACAATTAATGTTCCTGATTTATTTTGTGAGAGCGAGCTCATTTGACATTATGATATTTCTCTTTGATTTTTTTTGGGATGTGTTTTTAGTTTTTTTTTTTATAATTAAAAAAAAAAAAAAATGATTCATCGCTCTTCATCTCAACAATTATCATTCCATCATTAATGTAACATCTATTGGAATCTCGATTTATTTTGGATCACCCAAAAGTGATAATTGATTGGATCTTAAAAATTATAAAAATTATGCCTATTGCAATGTTTGGGTTTGATCAATTATTCTATGCTATGCTCATTAATTAATTTACCATTGATCTTGATCAGATATATAGTTGATGTGCTTATTGGTGATCTTAATGATGTTATTTGATTAGTATTTATTTTGGTTAATATTCATATGGTATCAATGTGTGATGGTAGCCCATGGGCCCATTTGTTTGAAAAGGCCCCGGGTACACTCCACCCTGTTTTGCACACACCACTAGTACGTTTACTACTTTGCATGCTTGCACGTCCCATATAGCCAACGTGGCACTAGTGCGTGGTCCGGTCTCTTCGGAAATACGACGTCATTCATGAAAATCACAACTCCAGTCACGTACCTTAGGGTACATCAAACTGGGGCTTCAGTACCGTATGATTAGGTGACTATGAAAGGTATATCGATGCACCTAGGCTGGAGCGACCTGAGCCTTTGACCTATTGTGAACCACACAATCACATGTCCCGATTGCCAACGTAGTATTAGTATGTGGTCGGTCCCCCTTGTGGGATGCCAAACCATTTATGAAAGCTACAACTCTTGACTTGTACCCATAGGTATATCAAAGATGATCTAAGTACATCAGTTGCACTTCTTGGTCAAAACCATGCTTAAGCGAGATCCTGCTCTCATGTACTACGGTACTAGGAGGATAGACTACGTCTATTCTAGAAAAGAGGTGATTTAAGAGTGCCTTTGCTTAAGCATCGCGCGCCACCTCTGATCTGGGGATTAAACTGGCTGCTTTTGGCTTCAAAGAAGTGAGTTGAAGTTTTAGATTATCACATATACGGTATATCAAACCAAGTCACCACGTACCGTCTGATTGAGTATGCTCGAGATGTATATAAGTATACTTGGGCAAGGGTGGCCAAATAAAAATGCATTGCACGTAGTAAGCTTAGAGTCTAAAAACTTCTCTTGTAGTTCACGATTCGAACTTATCGTAGGTGTTCCCGAGTTGTTTATTGAATAGGACCTTGTGAATGATGAATGTATGTGAATGATGAGATTAGAATGTATGATTGTCCTCAAGGATTAAAGTTTTTTATTTTACCTGATTAAAATGGGTACCTAATGAAGAATCTATTTTTTGTAATAATTCATAATGACCCAATCCATCTCGATCCAACAATCATGATGGGCCGGACCATTTAAATCAAAATGGAAATCAAATTCTTTTCTAAATTCGGGTTTCAACCCATTTTCAAAAAAGAAAAATGGTTTACATAAGAAAAGTATTTTTCCAGGAAAAATATTTTCTAAAAGAAGTGTTCTCTAAAAAAAATGTTTTCCAGAAAAAATATTTTCCATAAGAACAAGATTTTCCAAGAGAAAATACTTTCCAAATAAAAAAATATTTTTCAGAAGAAAATATTTTCCAAAAGATCTATTTTTTTCAAGGAAAAATGATTTACATGGACCTTGAAATTTTTCTAAAATATTATTTTTCTAAAGAAAAAGAAACGATTTTTACAAAAAATCTAATTTTTTTTTTACATGGACCTTGAAAAATTACTAAAATATGTTTTCCTAAAAAGAAAATGATTGCAAAAAATAATCAGATTTGTGAAAGTTTGAAAACATAATTTGTTAATAATTTTTAAGAGTGCAATAGAATTGCATGAATGGATTGTTTAATGGATTAGTGCACAAATTTAATAAAATCTCAGGATTTATTAAAATGTTATCAAGGGGGTAACACTGGAATTCACTCTTGATGGGGTTATCATTGTACCTAAGCTCAATCGTTCGTCGTTTTGTTAGGGTCATTAGTCCAGTCAGTTAGAACGAACATCAACACTAAATGAATTGTCAGAAATGATCTCAAAATTTTTCAAAATTACACAGTTGTTCCCTGAAGATCACCGTGCCTCAATCCTGTCGGTTGTAAGCAATGTCTCAGTCCTAATCAAGCCCATTGTGGGTAGTTATCTTGAGTTTTCATGAGTCATTTAGGTTAGCTCGAGTTCTTTTTTTTTAGCAAGGTCATGACTTTTTAAGATTGAGTCTACTTTTTTCTATGAGTCGAGTTCGTTTGCCAAGTCTAGAACGACGTCTGTCGTCCCATTTGAATAAATGAAAATTTTGAATACCTCGAACGCATTAACGAATTAACTACTAATCTGGTTTTAAGGATAGATTTCTTTCTTGAACAAGAAGATAAGGGTTGGGCTCAACTTTTAATCAAGAAAGCAAAGTCATTGACCTCGAAACAGAAAATAATTCCTAAAGAAATTCAAGTAGAAATCATCTTATCCCCAGAGGAGCATAAAGAGATAATGAATTTACTCAGAAATTTCAAAGGACTTGTTCACGTGGTCTGATGAGGATATGTTAGGTGCAAGCTTGGGTGTTGTCCGACATGGAATAGATAATCGCTCGATGAAATGAAAACACCAACGAGATCAAAGAAGATGTTACAAAACGTTTCAATGTTGTCCTCACTGTAGGTATCATAAGTCAATATAGGGTACCTTTGGGATTGATATCTGATAACAGGTCACACTTCAAAGTCAAGGATTACTTTGTATTCAAAGTTCAAGATCCGGCATCATCTCTCTACCGTCCTCAGATTAATGGAGTGGTTGAAGCAAATAGCTAATAAGAGTCTCAAAATAATCATCGTGAAAATGTGTCGATCGCACCGGGAATGGTTAAAGAAGCTGTCATTTACACTGGGGGCATATTGTACTTCAATACAGTCTTCCACTGGAGTCATTCCCTAGTCTCTAGTGTATGATATGGAGGTAGTCTCACCAGTTGAAATGGAGATCCCGTATATCAAGGACTTGATGGAAAGTCAATTGTTAGAAACAAACTGAGTCCGACATCAGTACAAAGAACTAAACCTGACTGAAGAAAACAACCTAAAAGCTTTGTACCATGTGCATGCTTATCAAAGAAGAGTCGCCTGTACATTTGACAAAAAGATCAAGGCCCGTCACTTACAAGTCGGAGATTTGATACTCAAAGAGAATTGGACACTTATTTTTGACCCCAGAGGGAAGTTCAAACCTAATTGAGGAGATCTGTTAATCATCAAAAAATATTACCTGGAAAAGCTGTCAGACTTCAAGACCATGATGAAATTGAACTATCAGAGTCAACCAACCTTGACCAGATCAGGCGATACTACATTTAAGGAGGCCATCTTTGACCGAATCAATTCTCCTACTACCCATTTCAACATCTCCTTTCTCAATCCTTTGCAACCTTTTTGAAAAAAAAATATTTTTCTTTCTCAGCCTGATCGCTCAACCTAGGGGAGGGAAAATTCGAACTACGTCTTGGTCTGATCCCAAAATTCTGGGGTACGTAGGCAACCTGAGAAGTTACTTCAGGCCTGACCACATCAAAATAAAAAAAAATAGATTTCCCTAAAAAAAAAATTCAAAAAGAAAGAAATTAAAAAAAAAAAGAAATATATTCAAAATGGGGAAGAAAATTCAAAGTAAAATAAAAGAAATGCCACACAAGGGGCATTTGGGTTTTTGAGCATCAAAATTCCTTTCTTTTTATGCCCAGTCCTAAGCCTACCCATAAAAATCCTCCTAAGTACTGTGCGAAAAAGTTAAGGAAGATAGCAAAGCATGATCATACAGTAACTCCAGAAGTTCAAAATGGAAAAAAAAGAAAAATAAAGCCTACCAGGTTGAAAACCCAAAAGGGAAACTTAGGCAAAAATTAGGGCAAGCTTGCAAGGTTGAAAATCTGAATCAGAGAAAAAAAAAAGCAAAAATTGTAAGCTCGCTAGATCGAAAACCTAAAAAGGCAATCTAGGCAAAACTTAGAGCAACCAAAAAAATAAAAGAAAATCTCCGTTGAGTTGAGAAGTTGAAAAGACGGTCCGAGCCAAAACATCAGAAGTCCGAATGATCAAGTTTCAATACCCAGTTTGAACCAAATATAGACTCAGTGGATACATGTATCTCATCTATGATTGATCTGAAGAGTTTCATGTTCCAAAGCGAACCGACGGGGAGAAAGAAAAAATTCTATGATGAATTTCAGAAAGAAATATTTTGTTCCAATTTCTTTGAGCCTGACTCAAAATCTTCAATATAAAAAGTTAAACCTTTATTGCGCTTGTGGTAATTAAGGATTTCAAATTTTCATAACAAGGGCACTTCCTTTTTCTAAAGAGTATAGTTTCCCCCCTTACACTAGGGGCATTCGTTTTCAAATTATGTTCAATTATCCCTAGTACAATGTTCCCTATCAAACTAGGGACATTTTGGTTCTGAAGCCTAGTCAATTTCAACCCCAAAGGATAAGGTTAACTTTGAATTAAAGGTTACCCTCTTGATAGCAATTTTGAAAACTCCTAAGATTCAAATAGAGTTAAAATATTTACGGACCTTCATAAAATCCAATTTTTTATTTTTAAAAAAATCAAATGCGGTGTAAATCCCCCATTTATTCCCAAAAAAATTAGTTCATTACCCTTTCACTCCGAGTAGGTAGAGTAGAACTTCCCAAAAAAATTAGTTCATTACTCTTTCACTCCGAGTAGGTAGAATAGAACTTCTCAAAAAAAATTAGTTCATTACTCTTTCACTCCGAGTAGGTAGAGTAAAACTTTCAAAAAAAATTAGTTCATTACTCTTTAACCTTGGGCAGGGAGAGTAGGACTCCCAAAAAAATTAGTTCATTACTCTTTCACTCCGAGTAGGTAGAGTAGAACTTCTAAAAAAAAATTAGTTCATTACTCTTTCACTCTAGGCAGGTAGAGTAAGATTCCCAAAAAAATTAGTTCATTACTCTTTCACTCCGAATAGGTAGAGTAGAACTTCCTAAAAAAATTAGTTCATTACTCTTTTACCCTGGGCAGGTAGAGTAGAACTCCCAAAAAGCTTAGTTTATTACTCTTTCACTCTAAGTAGGTAGAGTAGAACTTTCCAAAAAAATTAGTTCATTACTCTTTCACCCTGGGCAGGTAGAGTAAGACTCCCAAAAAATTAATTCATTACTCTTTCACTCCGAGTAGGTAGAGTAAAACTTTCCAAAAAAATTAGTTAATTACTCTTTCACCCTGGGCAAGTATAGTAGGACTCCCAAAAAGCTTAGTTTATTACTTATTCACTCTGAGTAGGTAGAGTAGAACTTCCCAAAAACAAAATTAGTTCATTACTCTTTTACCCTGGGGTAGGACTCCCAAAAAGCTTAGTTCATTACTCTTTCACTCCGAGTAGGTAGAGTAGAACTTCCCAAAAACAAAATTAGTTCATTACTCTTTTACCAGGTTGAAAACCCAAAAGAGCAACTTAGGCAAAAATTAAGACAAGCTCGCAAGGTTGAAAATCTGAAAGGACGACCTTGACAACAATCAGAGCAAAGAAAAGAGAAAAAATTGTAAGCTCGCTAGATCGAAAACCTAAAAAGGCGATCTAGGCAAAAGTTAGAGCATGCTTGCTAGATTGAAAACCTAAAAAGGTAATCTAGGCAAAACTTAGAGCAACCAATAAAAGAAAATCTCCGTTGAGTTGAGAAGCTGAAAAGGCAGTCCGAGCCGAAACATCAGAAGTCCGAATGATTAAGTTTCAATACCCAGTTTGAATCAAATATAGACTCAGTAGATACAAGTATATTGTCTATGATTGATCTGAAGAGTTTCATGTCCCTAAGCGAACCGATGGAGAGAAAGAACAAATTCTATGATGAATTTCAGAAAGAAATATTTTGTTCCAATTTCCTTGAGCTTGACTCAAAATCTTCAATATAAAAAGTCAAAATTAAAAGTTAAACCTTTATTGCGCTTGCGGTAATCAAGGATTTCAAATTTTCATAACAAGGGCACTTCCTTTTCTAAAGAATACAGTTTCCCCCCTTGTACTAGGGGCATTCGTTTTCAAATTATGTTCAATTGTCCCCAGTGCAATATTCCCTGTCAAACTGGGGAATTTTGGTTCTGAAACCTGGTCAATTCCAACCCCAAAAGATAAGGTTAACTATGAATTAAAAGGTTACCCTCTTGATAGCAATTTGTTGAAAATTCCTCAGATTCAAAGAGAGTTAAAATGTTTACCGGACCTTCATAAAATCAAATTTTTTGTTTAAAAAAAAAAAATTAAATGCGAGGTTAATCCTCTGTTTGTTTCCTCAAAAATTAGTTCATTACTTTTTCACTCCGAGTAGGTAGAGTAGAACTTCCCAAAAAGTTTAGTTCATTACTCTTTCACTCCGAGTAGGTAGAGTAGAACTTCCTAAAAAAAATTAGTTCATTACTTTTTCACTTCGAGTAGGTAGAGTAGAACTTCCCAAAACAATTAGTTCATTACTCTTTCACCCTGGGCAGGTAGAGTAGGACTCCCAAAATAATTAGTTCATTACTCTTTCACTTCGAGTAGGTAGAGTAGAACTTCCCAAAAAAATTAGTTCATTACTCTTTCACCCTGGGCAGGTAGAGTAGGACTCCCAAAATTATTAGTTCATTACTCTTTCACCCCGAGCAGGTAGAGTAGAACTTAAAAAAAAAAAATTAGTTCATTACTCTTTCACCCTGAGCAGGTAGAGTAGGACTCCCAAAAAAATTAGTTTATTACTCTTTCACTCCGAGTAGGTAGAGTAGAACTTCAAAAAAAATTAGTTCATTACTCTTTCACCCTGGGCAGGTAGAGTAGGATTCCCAAAAAATTAGTTCATTACTCTTTCACTCTGAGTAGGTAGAGTAGAACTTCCCAAAAAAAAAAAAAAATTTAGTTCATTACTCTTTCACTCTGAGTAGGTAGAGTAGAACTTCCCAAAAAAACAAAAAAATTAGTTCATTACTCTTTCACCCTGGGCAGGTAGAGTAGGACTCCCAAAAAATTAGTTTATTACTCTTTCACTCCGAGTAGGTAGAGTAGAACTTTCCAAAAAAATTAGTTCATTACTCTTTCACCCCGAGCAGGTAGATTAGGACTCCTAGAAAAATAAGTTCATTACTCTTTCACCCCGAGTAGGTAAAGTAGGACTCCCAAAGAAAAAAAAAATTTCATTACTTTTTCACCTAGGGTAGGTAGAGTAAGACATTCAAATTTTGCTTAAATTATGTGTACTTTTGCTTAGATTATGCTCAGTTTATGTTTAGTTTTTTCTTTTTCTAAATTTTTACTCAGTTTCACACAATACACACACTCACACTTGCAATTTTTAGTCAGGGAGAATTCTCTAAAATTCAAGGATCTGACACTGTCAGTGAGAGCTCTCGCTCAAGGACCTAACAACTTTTTAGTTCGGGGAGAGCTTTACCCTCAAGGATACGAACGCCTCGACGAATTGCTAAATCAGGCTGCAAAATGAACTGTTACTAGCTTTGGCATTCGGATATCGCACTATCTACCTAAATAGATTTACTATCTAGTTTGCTTCAACCCTCTGCCAAAGAGGGGCATCTATAGACACCCCATTTTTGCATTCGCCTGATTAATCAACTTGTCAACCCGATCACAATGATTCCCAATGATGGATGTTGTTTCCATTGCTTTATTTTGTTATCAGAAATGTTTCAGAAATCCGGATGAGGTATCTCGAACTGATAAAACTGTAGAAACCACGCTACGATAGGAAAATATGACTCCAGAAACATAGAAATCATCATTTTTCAGATAAAAAGAAGCTTCACAATAAAAATCACTAAAAATGACCAAATTACCAAAATACCCCTAACATCAAAACAATCTTAGAGCCTACGTTACACTTAATAAAATCCATTCAAACACATAAAATACAAATTGAAACAAAATAAATCATTTAGTCAATTTTCACAGAATTCGACAAAATTATAAAAATGCCCCTCATAAAGTTCACAATCATTTCACACAAAAAACTTCATAAATGATACAAACCAATATTTTCATTGAATTCCTTACGAAAAATTGATTCTAAAACATCCTGGAACATAAAAAATCGACTTAAAACGCGAGAAGTCCTTTCCGGGGGTAAAATGGTAATTTCACAATTTTCATAATTAAAAATTTCGAAATTAATAAATAAAACATTAAATAATTAAAGTGAAATATTAATAAAATTAATTTAAAATTTTGAACTAAAAAATCGATTAATCAGGATCTCAGGCAAAATTGTTGAGGGTTCGTAAGATATTTCTTTAAGGACCCCTCCATTTGGGGGTCCAAAGAATTAAAAAATATAATAGAGGGGGTTCTCCAAAAATTAAAGTCAATCAAGCAAGACTAAATTCAAGGTATTAAAGTCAATCAAGTAAGACTAAAGTAAAAAATAAAGTCAATTAAGCAAGACTAAAGTCAATATATTAAAAGTCAATCAATTAAGACTAAAGTCAAAATATTAAAGTCAATCAAATATGACCAAAAGTCAAAATCCTAATAGAGTTCTAATTAAATAATAACTCTATTTAAAAGAGTTCTAACTAAAATATAACTCTACCTAAAACAATTCTGATTAAAATACAACTCTACCAAAAATGATTCTAACTAAAATACAATTCTAATTAAAAGAACTCTAATTAAATACTAATTCTATCTAAATTAACCCTTAAAAAATCTATAAATAGGGGTGCTCACACCCTATTTTCGTATCAAATCATAAATCCTAAGAGAAGTAGGTCAAAAAGTCCCCCTTGCCTCCCATAAACCCTAGTTTTGGAGTCCCAACTCCTTACCTAACACCCATACCTCAATTTTAGCTCAAAAAACACCTAGAAGCCCTTAAAAAACACCCCCAAAATCCATAAAAAATCCAAAGAATTCAGATCTAAGGAAGGGATACCTCGCCTCGGAGATCAAAAATCAGATCCGAAGACAGACTGAAGCAAGGAATACTAAACGAGAAGTTACTCTGTCAGATCTGAGGGAACGATAAAGTTATCTTCGGAAAGGTATAATTTCTTAATGTTTTTACCAGGGATCTAATTGGCTGGCCTTGATTTCAAAGAATTGGATTGGGGGCTAACAAAAAAGGTATTTTTCCAACTCGACTATTTATAGCAATCTAGTTTTACAAAATGTTATACCGACTCCGTATCGATGCCAGCTTCATGCTAATGTAATTCTTTTTTCAAAATATTTTACCGACTCCGTGTGGATACCACCTCCGTGCTGATGTAATCCTCTTTTTCAAAATATTTTACTGATTTCGTGTCGATGCCAGTTCCTTGCTAATGTAATTCCCTTATTTTTCAAAATATTTTATCTACTCCGTGTTGATGCCAGCTCCGTGCTGATAAAATTTCTTTTTCAAAATGTTTTACCAATTCTGTGTTGATACCAACTCCGTGCTGATGTAATCCTCTTTTTAAAAATGTTTTACCAACTTCGCGTTGATGCCAACTCCATACTGATGCAATTATTTTAAAAAAAATACAACCTAGCTCCATGCTGATGCCAACTCCATGATGATGTCAGTTTTGTGTTGATGCAATTATTTATAAAAAATACAACCCATCCCCGTGTTGATGAAATTATTTTCAAAAAACATACAACCCAGCTCTGTGCTGATGTAGTTATTTTCAAAGACATGCAATCCAACTCCGTGCTGATGCCGGCTCCGCGTCGAGGAACTTTCCTTTAAGACTCGTAATAAACAACTTGACCCGACTTAATAAAACATCATGCATTTTATTTTTTGTAAACAAGATAATAACTCTTGGTCTTCTGTACCCACAGATGGCCAAACGAAAGAAATATAAACAAGCCAGAGGAACCCCCATATTTTCTCAGTATTTTTAACCACCACCTTGAGTACCTCAGAAGCATTACAGCCTGTAGTGACCGAAATGTCAGATATTGATGCAAGGATTGCAATATTATTGAAAACTACTAAGCGGTAATAAAAGATGTTGAGCGCTGTGTTAGCCAATGCCAACTTTATACAGGCCCAATACAGCAACATGCATCAGGCTCAAACTAGGATCTACTCGAATAACCTCCACAAGGGCCACAGACCACCCTACCACCCACAGTGTCGGGATACCAGGGGCCACCGCTTTACATTTCGTAGAATCGACCACCCGTTGTAATCATTCTTGATGATGAGTGTGAGTATAGGGCCATAGAAGCCAAAAATAGGACAAATGAAAAGATGGCCCAACAAATCGAGTCTCTTTAAGAGGAAATGAGGAGAATCAAAGGCTTCAACACCATAAGCAGAACTTGATTTAAGGGCCTCTACTTTTATCCTAATGCACAACTGTCGGCCAAATTGAAGTGTCCAGAATTTGAAAAATAGAATGGGGTGGGGTGTCCTCTGTCACATCTAAAAGTTGTACTGTAGATTTATGTGCCAATATGGTGAAGATAACAGGCTACTAGTACAACTATCAAAGAAGTCTAATGGGGCTAGCCCTCAAATGATTTTCAGGATTGGACCACACGCTCATCAAGAATTGGTAAGACTTGACAGAAATGTTTTAGCACAATTATAGGTTCAACACAAATGTGACTCTGGACCGGAACAATATGGATAAGATGACACGAAAACAAAAGGAAACAGTGAAAGAGTACGCCTAAAGGTGGCGAGAGTCAGCCTCCCAAGTAAGGTCTGTGATGATTGAGCAAGAGATGAACACCACATTTATCTCAATACCAGGGCACACTTTTTATACTCATTTGGTGGGACACACTACATGCACTTTCTCAAATCTAGCATAGGTAGCAGTTCGGGTCGAGGACGGGATCCGAACTGATTTGATATTTGATTTCACAAGCCTAGGGGTAGTAGCAAGGATTCCTCCACAGAGAAAGTCGATACTTGTGAGAAAGAAGAGAGAAGAAATACAGGTCAACAACGTACAACCGAACCGACCCATCTTCATCCCCGTACCAGTACCGAGACCACAAGCTCCATCAACCTCATGGGTTCCGACGCCTCTACCAACCTAGACCCCCGCACCTCAAAACCCATTCCGAGCAAATTCTCCACCAATCGTACAATAGGCACCACAATATTGGTAGAACCAACAGGCAGGTCCCAACAGTGTAAACAGGGTATTCACTAAGTTGCCCATGGTATTGTCAGAGTTACTTCTAATCTTGTTCAGAAGAGAGTATCTTACCAAACAACCACCAAATCTAGAAGCTGAGAAAGGACCAGAGAACAATCCTAGCTTGTTTTGTGAATTCCATATAGGTACTCCAGGGCACTCTACATATCAGTGCTGGTAACTCAAACATCAAGTATAGAACCTGACAGATAAGATGGCTCTCATACTGGACGGGCCCTCAAACCCACATCAACAATAGAACATCAACCAAAACCCCCTACCTACTCACAATAGAGGGGGAAGTAGGCACAAAGTAAATGTTATTATTGGAGAATTAGACTTTAATCCATCAGCTTTGATAGCTTCTATCGGGACGAAGATCGGAATCTACCTAACAATAGAACTAGAGACATCAACAGTTAACACCGTCAACCAGTACACGACAAACTCATCTCAAGATTCACGTTTGCCACTTAGAATGGTTGATCTTACTATCCGTCTTACTCATCAAATTTCCAATGCTACCACTCGACCACCTCTCTCATACCCTATGCATCACCAAATCCCCAAAATATGATTTAACCCCCCTTCACATACCCTACACTTCATCCTCATGACCACCACTTGTCATTCCTTACACATCACCAACCCCTCATATAGCTCATTCCATCACCATAATAGCTAAAACACAACCACCACCCCTTATCCTCAATGAAAACCCAATCCACCTGCAATGACCATACATTCACCAAAACCATTTTTGTATAGCTTTAACCAAGCAGTCCCATGGAGCTACGAGACAATTATCACCACATTAACAAGGGTTGAGACAGTGAAGAAGGCAATAGTAGTTGACATTGGCCACATGACAAATGTAGGAAGATGTTAGAAAGTGCCAGTAAAAGGGGTAAGCGTCAAGGAAGAAACAAAATACACATCAAAAGGAACAATGGATGAGGATAAAAGAAAGGAAAAGGGGAAGGGCAAAATGAATGAAGATGACAAGGAAGAGAAAAAGGAGAGTTTTGGATAGAGAGGAGGTAGACTTCATTAAGCTTATTCGCAAGACTGAACATAATGTAGTCGACCAACTGAACAAATAGTCGGCTCAGATCAGTATTTTGGGTTTGCTGCAAAAGTTAGAAGAACATCAAGAAGTATTATTGAGAATTCTGGGAAAGTTACATGTATCTACGACCACCTCACCGACATAATTAGAGCAGATAGCTAGTCAGATCATGGTACCCAATCCCATCATCTTCACAAAGAGCAAGTTCATGTCAGAGGGACGGGGGCACGTCGAACAGTTAAATATCATGGTCATGTGCAAGGGCATGATGGTCACCATAGTACAAATTGATAATGGCTCAACTTTCAACGTCTGTCCTCTTGAAACCTTTCGAAAACTCAACGCTGACCAGTCGCATGTCAAACCTAACAATAAAGTTGTCCAAGGTTTTGATAGTTCAAGAAGGGATTTTCTAGGAGAAGTAGACCTACCAATCACTATAGGCCCTTGTATGTTCAATGTAACGTTTGAAGTCATGGAAATACCGACGACATTCAACTTGTTGTTGGACAGGCCATGGATCCATATTGTAGGGGCAATACCTTCATCCTTGCACTAGAGAATCAAATTTATCATGGGACAGGGAATGATATCTGTCTTAGCAGAAAACTTGATCCCAGTTGGGAGAGCTTCGGACGTTAATTTTATCGACATAGAACTGACAAAAGATAAGGTATTGTACCATTCCTATTAATTTGCTATTGTTAACCATGTCAAGAAGGGGAAAGAGAAGGTAAAGGTAGAACTATCAAGGGCAAATCTGATGATTGGTCTGGTCTTGAAGAAAGCAGGTTACCGACCCAGACACAGGTTGGAACCTGGAGGAAAAGGGAAGGCAATGCCAGTTGAAGTGAAAAAACACACTCCTTATTTTGGTTTGGAGTTCAGGATTACAAAAAAGGATATATTGGATATGAACGGCAAAAAGAGAGAACTTCAACTAGCAAGAAACCAAAATCATGAACCAAATGTCTAGAATCTAGGCAGAATTCCTTATATCAGCGTCAGCTTTCCGAAATCTCAAGTTAGACTCGATAGTCTATCATAACCACTGCCAAGCAGAATAGAGTTGATCTTCTCAACAACTCCATAATGCTAAGGGATCTTTAGAGATGATAATTTTATGTCAGATCCTGTGATTGTCACTGAATTCAATAAATTGACAATTCTCAAACTTTCAACCATGACCACTTCAAATCTGTCCAACAACGGACTCTATTTTTTGTTTAAAGTTGCTTAATGATGTTCTTGAAACCATCGACTGTATCTAATTTTTACCTTCAAGAATACAATCAAACTGAATCTAGGAGTGGTCATCTACTACTACTAGAGAATATCTCTCACCTCTTAGAATTTGAGCTCTTGTGGGATCCACAAGATCCATGTGAAATAATACTAGAGGATTTGAGGTAGCTAGAATGTTTATCCTTTTGTGGGTACTACGAACTTGTTTACCAATATGGTACTTCCCACGAATATTTCTAGTTTTACTACCCAGCTTGGGCAATCTTCTAACTAATATATTTTTAAGTATGTCGAGATAGATTTTTATAGTAAACATGGCCAAGATATTGAAGCCACAACTGGACCTCGTCAACTTGAGCTATATTGCTCACACACGGAATAGTGGTTCTTCTGGTGTCTTTGATAACATAATATTTATCGTATGTGCGAAGACCTCTTATAATTAATTTTTCCATCAATATCTGAGATCTCACACACCTAACGGTTGAAACACACTGATTGTTCTTTGTAGCACATTTGAGATATGCTGAGGAGGTTATATTTCAACATATGCACATAGAGGACAATTTCAACCTTGGGCATCTCCGATCCACTAACCATGCCACACCCAATAATCCTAGCGATACAACTATCACTAAAGATGACAAAGCCTCCATTAAACTCTACTAAGTTACAAAACTGGGTTTGGTCACTAGTTTTGTGTTTGGAGTGACTGCTATCCAATTACAATTGTGTGAAATTTCTCACCTTAGGAAGTGTGTGAATCACAAGGCATTGGTTATCCCTAGATTCAACTTTTCAGTTTAAAATTGATTTTTGGGATAAGAGATTTGTTTTAGGAAGAGAATGGATTTAACTATAAATCACAGATTTCTCCTTCCTTGGTGAATTGTAAGTTGGGGCCTACTTTCCTTTGGTGATCTTGAATAAGTTCCTCACAAAATTTTCTACTTTAGGAGATAAAGAATTCCTCACTTCCTTGAACTTAGATGGCACTTCTTTCTCCACGGATGGCTCATCTTTTTGTAAAAGAGCCTATCCAAACCCATGTAACTTTTATTCTACCATTGAAGATATACCAATAAAGATTAGGCTGGATTTGGATTAAATTGTCTTGTGTTCAATTTTAATGTGATCGATTTATCCAGAGAAGTTACAAGTGCCTTTCTCGTTTTTCTCATAACAAAAGTGGGCTATTTGAGGAGAAGATTGATTTATTAATATCTTTTCATCCTTAACTTCATCCACACAAGAGATGAAAACTGTGGCAGAGGCCATATGGATCTTGAGGTGTTATAGTTTTCAAAATTTGAAGATGCTCGCTTAACACCTTTTGATTCATCTAAGTCAACCCATGTATCTTGTGCATCCAATTGTTCTGTTGAACCTAGATATTTGGAAATCTATTGTTCTAGTATTCGATAAACAAACTATGAAAAAATGACCAATGTCTCCATAGAGATAGCGTTCAGTATCATCATTTTACATATTTTCCTCAAAGGATAGTTTTATTATGACTTTGAAAGAAGAAATGAGATGACATGAAAGTTATCTTTTTAGAGGATGACTTTGAATAAGAGAATCAGGACCACCGTCAACCCCTTTAGGAAGGACTATCGAGATGGGGTTCAATCATGATGACCAATCCAATGAGTTCTTTAACACTCATGATTTTCTCATCTTGAAACTACATTTGAGGTCGCAATGGAAGCAAACCTCTTAGGAAGGGACCTAAGAATTTTTGTGCAAATTTTTCCTTCCAGAACAAGCTATCCCAGGAAGTACATGGAAATACAACAATCTATAAGTTTTGCATAAAGTTCTTAGACAAAATTGTTTTATTCCATCCTAATGTTCTCTAAATAATTTGTTAACATTTGAAGTTTGAAGTTTTGACAACGTAGGTTTCTAGGGAAGCCAAGTTTATTTTAGTCAACCAATATGAGACAATATGTTTGAGTTCACTTGGGGCAATGCCACCGAATATAGAATTTAGTATTCTCATATTATGAAAACTACCGATTTTTAATTGTTTGAGTGGCTCATACCTTTCCTCTACAAAGTTCTAAAAATCACAACTCAAAGGAATTGATGAAGATCATCATCCTAAATTACAAATATGCATAATTGAGTTTATGGATATATAGAAGTCTAGAGGATGACCATTGTTGAACTTAGACATGGTTTAAAGTCTTAAGATCAACTCTAGGATGTTAAGCCTATCAAGAGTAACTTGTTTTGATACCAATTGAAAATTCTAAGCTTCGTACCGTATCTAGTCCTAGAGGGGCGTGAATAGGATAATTATTTTTTTTTTCAATTTTAACTTAGATTGTTAATTTGACTATGTGTTCTAAGTCATTCACCTAACATCGATTCTGAAATTCATTTAATTAAAATACACTTCGAATTTAATCATGTCATTCAATCGCATATTCATATACGATTTACTTATTTGGCATTGCTTAACATTCAAAATATTCAAGTGTAAATTCTAGAATTATAAAAACATGCACAAGACATAAGACATCTAATGGATTGGTAATGTGCCTACATCCATTCTCACGGCAAGTCTCTAATTTGCAATACAATTGAAGTTTTCTTATAATCTAAGCTTTCATGGCATGACATACTTAGCATAGTATTCATTCATAGCATACATTCATCTAAGTGTAAACTACTATAAGCATTTACACAAATACAAGACAAGTAAGTGGTTCGGCAACGTGCTTTCATCCACTCTCTAAATTCCTACCTAGGAACTTGGTATTCAATATTAACGAGGTTTATGGTTCACCTCGAACCTTTTACATAGAATTTTTATGCCTAGGCTAAATTCTAAAATCATAAGATCGAGAGGATGCATCCTTGAAAAATTTGTGATGTATGGTAGGGACCACCAAGCTCATACGTGGTATGAAACACGTATAAGAATGGAGTCACAATTGGAATCCAGGTCCATTCCTCTCTATCTTTATCAGTGAACTTGTATTGTAAAGGTGGTCATATATAAATGGAGTTGTATAAATTAGGAATCACATGCATGCTGATAGGCATAGACAAAGATGATTAGTCCGTGACCACTGATAATCAAGAAGTAGTCAAACATTCTAACACAACGAAAAGAGACCCATTGCTTACGATCATGTCAAACGATCAGCTTGAGCCAGATAAATGATCTGACAAGTATGGTAAATAGCGACCAGCCACAAAATAATAAACTAATACTTTATTATGGAACATCATGTCCCGAATGGAAGCGATCCAGTTGTAAATCCCAACTCTCTAATTCTATTGCTCCACCATTGTATAATATGTATCTGTTATTCTATTTTGAATTATAAACTGAAAAGCATGTTTACTATTTCAATGTTGTCAATTATATTTGTATAAGAATGCAAATATATAACGAGTATTGATGATTGATGTTGTGTAAAACTTTAAACTATTTAGTTGTTTATCCCTGGCTATATGTACCTATTAATCGTAATTTAATTTGTAAAAATTTTGCATGGATTGAAATGATTCAGTATGATTACTTGATCACGCTAAGTGAGGTTATTAGTAGGAATTATTTGTGGATCTACTGGATAACCATTGTTACTCACCCTTTTCTTTTATTTTTTTAGCTACAGAGCCTATAGCTGGTAAGGAAAGTGTAGAGCCATCAATCGAGGAGCATCTGGTTTGTCAGATCGACGACTAGAGTCCATTACCTGGTAACATTGGGACTACTTCCACTAGGAGTCTTTTTGTCTCGGAGGTGTATGTAGTTTTTGGGCCGAGTGATAGGTCTATGTTAAAGTGAGGATAATTTTTTATAATCCTATATATTTTTACCTTTTACGCAACTCTAGTTTAACTCTATGCTATTCAAAATTTACCGTCTTCTGCATCTTGTATATTTTTGGCATGCTTTATGTACAGGATTTGTTGGTTATTGATTTATCAGGTTTTGAATTTCATGGAATGCTAACATAAATAGAGGGAACCATGTCCAATTTCCAAAGTGCCACCTAATACCTTGAAATTTGACCTTGGGATTTGTGTTAGTATTTTGCTGGGCGCCACAGATGGTATCATAGCATAACATTAGATCCGTATGGGATATGAATTTGATATGTTTTGGAGAATAGGCTGATACCACGGATATTAGAGCGATAATCATGGAGTGTCACTAGGGATCCAATATCCAAGCTCATCTGTAGTTCCGTATTGGGATTGCAAGCTCTTCTATGTCTAAAAGTCCGTAGAGCCTAGTAAGTCTAAGAAAAGATTCTAGGTTCATTCTTCTAGTAATGAAAATAGTGTTCATTATTAGATTCCTTATTATAATAGTAGTTAATGCTTCCATTATAATGATGTTGGCATTGGTCTGAGAAATGCCTTGTTTCTGATAAATAGTCGATTACTAAACTTGCAGGTTAGGAAAGATGCAAGGAAATATAGTTACAACTGGACCCATGACAAGGAGTCAAACTGATAGGGAAGACCTACCTGAGTCTAGTAAACTCACCAAGATAGAACGGTTGATAGAAGCAGTCTCGGAGTTATCCCAAAGTCAGGCTTGCATGGAAATGAGACAATCTGATATGTTTGAAGCTCAAATGGTTACGGTCAAGTGACAAAAAGATTAGAAATGATAGAAGAAAAGCTAGACCACCATCTTAAGGATAAATTTCAAAAGGATCATGGAGTAAATATCCCACCACAGGGAGGACTACAAGAGGAAATAGGGATAGTGCAATCATCGCTTCAAAGCCTAGTAGAAGAAAGGCAGTTAGGATCCAATAAGAGGCAACTAATTATGAAACTAGCAAAGTCATAGGGAAAACAACCATACGTAAGAAACGAGACTATAGAAATACCCGCTCAAAAGATGGAAGAGTTTTACAAGAAACAACAATATATAATATTAAATCAGTCGAAGGAAAGAGAGTAGCATGTTACGAATGTGGTAAGTTGGGACACAAAGGGGAGTAATGTTCGGTCGACGTCAACCGATTAATGATGCATGGCTCATAAAGATGTTCGATGGGCCAATTCATAGAACACTAAGGCCACCAGGTTTTAACAAGGTTGATAACATACTTATACTAGTGCAAACCAATCAAACTAGCGGTCGAAAGAGAGAAGGAATAGAATTACAGACGTCCAAGGGGCAGATCGATCAACCCCATACATCTTTTCCTTTCCGATCAGACCTAGCCAAGAGGTCGATGTATTTGAGGCCAATAACCTCTAGATCAGTGTATCCACACTATATGACTCCTCCACCACCGAGTTGTAGGGTTTCCTCATCACTGAGTCATAGAGCAATTGGAACTCCTACGATGCCATCACGGCCAAGAAAACCAATGACGCAGGTCCAGAGATTACAGACTCCAATTTACCAACTACCCACTCCATAGAAACTTACAAAAATAAGATCGTTGACGTGTTACGTGTGTGGTCAGGTGGGACATATCCAGAGGGAATGCCATTTATGGCAATCGCAAGTAGGGGTTGTGACCCAGGAAAAAGTATTTGTCTCCGACAAAATTTTGGAAGGTAGAGTTTATCATTATAAGGTTAAAATTTTGAAATCTATTTGATATTGATTCTTCTAGATCATATACTTCTGTTAAGATTTCGCATACTTGCTAGAGCTAGAAATTTTCGAGACGGGTCGAGTAATAAAACTATCTACACTATTGGGAAACTATGATTGATAAACAATTATTGAGTGCTATGGGGCAAGGAATGTTGATGAGATAGGCACAGTAAGGTAGGGTAGGAAGAAATATTATGAATAAAAGTGTGTGTGGTGGGGATAAGTGTATTTATAACATGATAATGATATAGCGTTGAGTTTGTGTGACTAAATTCTAAAAGTATTTGTCGGTAGGTAATGTTTAGAATGATATAGTATTTGGTGATGAAAATAAGGCAATGTGTAGTGATAGTAAATATCAGGGGGTATAGGCAATATGGAAAGGGTAATATGATAGTAACGTATTGAATGAGAATAGCTTATACCTTTTGGGTAGGAAAGATTGGGAGAAAGGATTTTATTTTCTTGTGAAGCCTTGTGAAGAAATAATGGGGTTTGGAAGATTAAGTAGGCACCTGCAGAGTATAGGTGTGCAATCTGAAACTGAAATTTGGTATGTGACAAAAATGAACGAGTATTAGGAGGTACACTTAATGTGTGAAAGATGCATTTCATTAAAGAAGGTAAGAAATAGATGTATGAATAGTAGAGCATGTTGAGTTTGACGGTTATATAAGTTAAAAAAAAATATTGTTCAAAGGATAGAATTGCAGTAGGTAAGAGTTAGATAAAGAAGGTAGTTTTGAAAGCAAGGTGAGTATGAAAGGAAATGGATAGTAATGTGTGTTTTGTTAATTAATGAGTATGTTTTAAGTGTTAAAAGGGTTGAAAAGTGTGAGAAGACGAAGGCTAATTGTAAGGTTAGTAATGTCACGTAAGTTTGGGAAGTGTAACGTAAGGTTTCAGAAAAGATTTAGTGGAATAAGTTAGAAAGTAGTGGATTTCAATGTAAGATGCAATGTAAGGCTCATCCTCTTGAATAGGATATTAAAATCATAATGTTTATGACAAAAGTCTTGAGAAAATGTCACGATAAGTAGGATATAGAATATTTAGTTGAATATAGAAGTAGAGGTGTATTGGGAATGGAGATTTTAATGTAGTTTGCGAATTTAGTATGAGAGAATAATTGTATTACAGTAGGAGGTATATTGAGTATTGGATGTTATGTATTAGTTTATTTATAATTATTAAAGGATGTGCAAATAATAGTGGTGTATTTACGGTAAGACTAAGTATTGAAGAGTAATATTCATGGCAGGTAGGAGTAAAACGTAATAGACGATGTAATTGGTGAGAGAAGTAAAGATAAATGATAGAAAAGATGTGAAATGGTGGTTGTTGGTAGAAATTGGTAATGATTTGGTGTAATGTGATTAAGGGTTATCATTGTACCTAAGCTCAATTGTCCATCTTCTAGCTAGGGTTGTAAGTCCGATCAGTTAGAACAAACGTCAATATCAAGTCAACAGTCAGAAATGACCTTAGAATTTCTCAACATCGCCCAGTTGTTCCCTAAAGATAATAGTACTTCAATCCTATCGATTGTAAGCAATATCTCAGTCCTTAGTCCTAATCAAGCTCGTGTGGATACTTGTCTTGAGTTTTCATGAGTCATTTTGGTTAGGTCGAGTTCTTTTTTCAGCACGGTCATGTCTTTTTTAGGTTGAGTCTATCCCTTTTATCCATATGAGTCAAGTTCGTTTGTCAAGTCTAAAATGACGTCTGTCGCCCCATTTGAATAAAGGAAATTTTTTAATATCTCGAGTGCATTAACGAATTAACTACTAATCTGACTTCAAAGATAGATTTCTTTCCTGAGCAAGAAAATAAGAGTCGGGCTCAACCTTTAATCAAGAAAACAAAGGTCATTGACCTTGAAACAGAAAATAATTCCTAAAGAGATTCAAATGAATTTACTCAGAAATTTCAAAAGACTTGTTCGTGTGGTCTAATGAGGATATGTTAGGTGTAAGCTTAGTATTGTTCAACATGGAATAAATACTCGCCCGATGAAACGAAAATTCGATAGAGATGTTATAAAATGTATCAGTGTTATCCTCATTGCATCTTGGGTTGCAAATCACATATTATCAGTCGATATGGAAGTACCTTTTGAACTGATCTCTGATAATGGGACGTACTTCAAAGCCTAAGTCATTACTCTATATTCAAAGTTCAGGAACCAGCATCACAAATCATCCCCATACGTTCTCAGACTAATGGAAAGGTTGAAGCAGCTAATAAAAAATCTCAAAACAATCATCAAGAAAATATGTCAATCACACCGGGATTAATTAGAGAAGCTACCATTCATACTGAAGGCACATTGTACAGTCTTCTACTAGAGTCACTCCCTATTCTCTAATGTATGATATGGAGGCAATCTTACCAGTTGAAGTGGAAAGCCCATATCTCAAGGTATTGATGGAAAGTCAACTGTTAGAAACATACTAGGTCCGTTATCAAACCGGATTGAAGAAAAACAACCTAGAAGTTTTGTACCACGTGCAAACTTATAAAAAAAGAATTGCTCGCACATTTGACAAGAAGGTTAAAGTTCGCCACTTACAAGTTAAGGATTTAACCATCAGACTTCAAAGAAAACTATACACTCCTCCTCGATTATAGGAAGAAGTCTGAACCCAATTGGAGAAATTAATTCATTAAGGAAATACTATTTGGAAAAGTCGTCAGATTTCAAGATCATGATAGAATTGAACTATCAGAGTCAACCAACCTTGACCAGATCAAGCGGTACTTCATTTAAGAAAAGAAAAGAAAAAAATGATATTGTCAAAATGGGAAAGAAAATTCAAAGAAAAAAAGAAAATGCCACACAAGGGGAATTCAGGTTTTTGAGCCTCAAAATTCTTTTCTTTTTATGCCCAGTCCTAAGACTACCCATAAAAATCCTCCTAAGTACCGTGTGAAAAGTCAAGGACGATAGTAAAGCATGATCATACAGTAATTCCAAAAATTCAGAAAAGGGAAGAAAAAGAAAATTGAGGCCTGCTAAGTTGAAAATCCGAAAGGGCGACTTAGGCAAAAATTAAGGCAAGCTCGCAATGTTGAAAATTCGAAAGGACGGTCTTGGCAACAATTAGAGCGAAGAAAAAAAGTCAGCTAAGTTGAAAATCCGAAAATGACAATTTAGGCAAAAATTAAGGCAACCTCGCAAGGTCGAAAATCTGGAAAGACGATTTTGGCAACAATCAGAACAAAGTAAAAAAGAAAAAGCTCGCTAGATTGAAAACCTGAAAAGGCGATCTAGGCAAAAGCTAGAGCATGCTCGCTAGTTTGAAAACTTAAAAGGGCAATCTAGGCAAAAATTAGAGCAACAAAAAAAAATAGAAGAAATCTCCATAGAGTTGAAAAGCTAAAAGGTAGTTGGAGCCGAAATATCTGAAGTTCGAATAATCAAGTTCAACACCCAACTTAAACCAAGCAAAAATTCAGAAGTCACGAGCATCATCTACAATTGATCTGAAAATTATATACTTCTCCAAGTGAACCAAGAGGAAGAAGGGTGAATTCCATGATGAGTTTTAAAAGGAAATATTTTTTTCTCTTGAGCCTGACTCAAAATCTTCAATATAAAAAGTCAAAATTAAAAAGTTGAATCTTTATTGCGCTTGCGGTAATCAAATATTTCAAACCTTCATCAAAGGGCACTTTCTTTCTTCTTTGATATGTAGTTTTCCCCTTATACTAAGGGCATTTTTTATAAGATGTGTTCAATACAATGTTTCCTGTCAAACTAGGCGTTTTTTGTTCTCAAACTTGATCAATGTTAATCCTAAAAGATAATGGGAACCCCAAATTTAAGGTTACCCTCTTGATAGTAATTTTTTGAAAACCTTTGAGGTTTAAAAGAAGTTAAAATTCATAAAATTTTGAAAAACTTTGAGGTTCAAACAGAAGCATTTTTGATCTCATATTTGATTTTGCCCAGATATTAACTCATTACCCTTCAACTTAGAATAGGAGACAAGTCATTCTCTCTTTCCCAAATTCATTAATGTCTTTCCCATACTTATTCATTCTTTTCCAGATTTATTTATTATTTCTAAGATTAATTCTTTCTTTCTCAGATTCATTCATTCTTTCCCAGATTTATTCATTCTTTCTCAGATTCATCCATTCTCTCCCAGATTTATTCATTTTGCTCAGATGCCGCCAAGGGTTATCTCAAATTTTACTCAGATGCCACCGAGGGTTATCTCGGATTTTACTCAGTTGCCGTCGAGGGTTATCTCGGATTTTGCTCAATTGCCGTCAAGGATTTTCTTGGATTTTGCTCAAATGCCGTCGAGGGTCATCTCAAATTTTGCTAAGATGCTGCCGAGGGTTATCGCTGATTTTGCTTAGTTGCCGCCGAGGGTTATCTCTGATTTTGCTCAGTCACCGCCTAGGGTTTTCTTGAATTTTGATCAGATGCCGCCGAGTGTTATCTCAGATGCTGCCGAGGGTTATCTCGGATTGCTCAGTTGTCACCAAAGATTTTTTTAGATTTTACTTAGATGTCGCCGAGGGTTATCTCAGATTTTGCTCAGTTGTCACCGAGGGTTATCTCAAATTTTGCTCAGTTACCGCCAAGGATTTTCTTGGATTTTGCTCAATTACCGCTAAGGGTTTTCTTGGATTTTGCTTAGATGCTGCCGAGGGTTATCTCGAATTTTGCTCAGATGCCACTGAGGGTTATCTCGAATTTTGCTCATTCTACTCAGATGCCGCCGAGGGCAATCTCGAATTTTGCTCAGATACCGTCGAGGGTTTCTCGGATCATGCTCAGTTTTGCTCAGATGCCGCCAAGGACTTTCTAGGATTATGCTTAACCAGTTGCCACCGAGGGTTTTCTCGGATTATGCTCAGCCAATTGCCTTCGAGGACTTTCTCGGATTATACTCAGCCAGTTACTACCGAGGGTTTTCTCGGATTTTACTCATATTTTACTTAGATTAGTTCATTACTCTTTCACCCTGAGTAGGTAGAGTAGGACTCCTATAAAATTAGTTAATTACTCTTTCACCCCGAGTAGGTAGAGTAGGACTCCCAAAAAAGCTTAGTTCATTACTCTTTCACTTTGAGTAGGTAAGACTCCTCAAAAAATCAGTTCCTTACTCTTTCACCCTGGTTAGGTAGAGTAGGACTCCTCAAAAAAGCTTAGTTCATTATTCTTTCACTCCGAGTAGGTAGAGTAGGACTCCTCAAAAAATTAGTTTGTTACTTTTTCACCCTAAGTAGGTAGAGTAGGACTCCCAAAAAATTAGTTTATTATTCTTTCACCTTGAGTAGGTAGAGTAGGACTCCCCAAAAAATCAGTTTATTACTCTTTTACCTTGGGCAGGTAGAGTAAGACATTCAACTTTTGCTCAAATTTTTCTCAGATCTTATTTTTCTTTGTTCAAACTCAAATTTTTTCTCAGGTTTTACCCATATTTCATGTTTTGCTCAGTCACCTTACTCAGTTTTTTTCATGAATGCACAAAATAGAAGTACACTTTTTCAAAATTATCATCACACCAATGCACACACGTGCACTTTTGCATTAGTCAGGGAAAATTTCCTAAAATTTAAGGATCTGACACTGTCAGTGAGAGCTCGCATTCAAGGACCTGACATTTTTTAGTTCAGGGAAAGCATTACCCTTAAGAATTCGAACATCTCGACGAATTGCTAAATCAGACTGCAAAATGAACTGTCACTAAGCTTTGGCATTCAGATATCGCACTATCTACCAAAATATATTTTACTATCTAGTTTGCTTCAACCTTCTGCCAAAGAGGGGCATCTATAGACACATCATTTTCGTACTTGCCTGATTAATCAACTCGTCAACTCGATCGTGACGATTCCCAATGATGGATGTTTATTCCAATGCTTTATTTGTTACCAGATATGTTTTAGAAATTCAAATAAGATTTCTCAAACTAACAAAACTATAGAAACCACGCTACGCTAAGAAAATATAACCCCAAAAACATAGAAATCATCATTTCACAGACAAAAAGAAGTTTTACGATAAAAATCACTAAAAAATGACCAAATTACCAAAATACCCCTAACATCAAAACATCCTTAGAACCCCCTTACGCTTAGAGAAATCCTTTCAAACACATAAAATAACAAATTGAAATCAAATAAATCATTTCGCCAATTTTCACCAAATTCGACAAAATTATGAAAATACCCCTCATAAGGTTGACAATTATTTCATGCCAAAAAATTTCATAAATAACACAAACCAATAATCCCATTGAATTATTTAAGAAAAATCGATTCCAAAACATCCCAAAATATCGAAAACTGACTTGAAACGCTAAAGTTCTCTTCGAGGGTAAAACGGTAAAAAATTTTAATTTCAAAATTAATAAATAAAATATTAATTAACATAAAATAAAATCTTAATAAAATTAATTTAAAAAAGACCAAGTTAATCTCATAAGACTTAAGTCAAAATCCTAATATAAAGAAACCAAGTCAATCTCATAAGACTTAAGTCAAAATCCTAATCTAAGGAAACGAAGTCAATTTCATAAGACTTAAGTCAAAATCCTAATTAAAACCCTAACCAAGTCAATCTCATAAGACTTAAGTCAAAACTCTAATTAAAATCCTAATCTAAAAAGACCAAGTCAATCTCATAAGACTAAAGTCAAAATCCTAATTAAAACCCTAAAAGAAACCTAATTAAACACTAACTTTATAAAAAAAAAACTCTATAAATAGAGAGCCTCCACAACCTAATTTCGTATGTCAAAGAAAATCCTAGAAAAAGTAAGTCAAAAGGCCACCTTAGCCTTCCCAAAACCTTGATTTTGAAGTCCTAACCCCTTACCTATCATCCACACCTTAACTTTTATAAAAAAACTCTCCATAAATCACGTAGAAACCCATCACAAAACTAGGAAAAACTCAGATTTAAGGAGGAGATACTTCGTTTTGTAGATCCGAAGTAGATCCGGTGATAGAGCAAAGCGAGAAGAATTTATACGAGAAGTTGTTCTACCATATCTGAGGGAACAAGTTGTTGCGATCGTCACAGGTATAATTTCTTTGTCTTTTTTATTTATTTTAGGTCTTTAACAATGTAATATTCTTAGGAATTAGTAGAGATCGACGTTTGCCTGGCGGGGTTGGTGCCTAACACCTTCCAACCCCGTAACATGATTCCCGGACTCAGTATTTTTTTAAGTAGATTAGTTATTTTTATCCATTTCGAGTCGATGTTCGGTTCATAGACCGTAATAGCTAGGTGGCGACTCCCAAACCTCGAAAATCAAAATTGGATCCGTACACCCCACGGATCGAGGGCGCTTTGAGTTACTTTAATATTATTTGGGACTTAGAAGGGAGTGCCTACTTGACTACCTTGAGAAACCATCTAATTTGATTTGGTGACTAGTGAGTTAATTATCTTAATTAGAGTAAGGAATTGGTAATGACTTTCAATCTTTAACTTATTGGGTCATCTCTTGAAAAGTGGTGCTCTTTACAAATTTTTTTAGTATCCAAGTGTGTGAAAATTGGAAAATAACAAATAAAGCCAGGAATAACCCACTAGAAATAAAGGCATGGATGTTGCAAAATTAGTTCTCATACTAGACGGGAAAAACGAGTTGAGTCAGCTTAGGCCACTAACTCCAAATTTGGTGTGCGAACGTAAGTAGACATGACAGTGTCGTCTAACTGCCATCATTCCCTAGTCTATTACAATCCAAACCATCTTGGATAATTAAAAACTAAAAGAAATTACAATGGAACTAATACAAAAAAATCTACTATAGAAAATTAAAATGAAAGAAAAATAGAAAATCTAATTGATTTAGGAGCTTTAACTGATCTCTAAACTTTTTTCTCCAAATATTTTCGAACCTATAAAAAGAAAAGACGATCAGAATTGAATCAAATAGAAAATAAAAATGAGAACGAAGGTAGCTATAACCATCCAGGGAGTATTAGAGAGTTGTAAAAATCAAGGATAAATTCCCTAATTTCACTACT
This sequence comes from Akebia trifoliata, assembly GCF_017979445.1. Lineage (NCBI taxonomy): Eukaryota > Viridiplantae > Streptophyta > Magnoliopsida > Ranunculales > Lardizabalaceae > Akebia > Akebia trifoliata. Next base: position 21,529,473 of record NC_141385.1, read on the forward strand.
GCACAGTGATGTCAGCAATTTTGGTCACAATATTTTTATAGTAACCTCCTGCTGGTTCACTTATTGTAATGGAATTTTTTTTTTTTTTTGAATTTATTTTGGATCGACAAAAAAATAGAAAGAAATGTAAAGAAACAAATTCACTCAAACTAAAACTACTACACTTTTCCCCAGCAGTGGCACTAAAATTTTGATGCATATAGAAAGGATTTAAAATTTATAATCAAAATTGGGAGGCAAGTTAGGTTCGAACACTAGAAAAGGGGGTAGAATCGTGCCAAGAGTATGAAATTGAATCAACCCATAACTATAAACTACTTTGAGTTTTAGGGTCACCAACAGAAAATCAAATAATGCTAGAAATTAAACTAATAGAAATGAAATTATGCTAAGAAATAGAGAGAAATACCATTAGAGAGAGATCCACCTAAAGCAACTTAATCCAATATAATCTAGTTCCTATTGTATTTTTAAATCAATCCTAAGGGCTTAGTATTAGCACTATGGTTTGGAAGATTTAACAATGGAAGCTTGAATTTAAAGAGCCTAAGGTAGAGTTCCTTCACTCACTGATGTGTGAAGCTCCTACCATCGAGTATCTAAATATGCATGAAGCATCTTGAATTTATCTAAGCATATTTTATCAAATCTAGCATAAAAGAATGTTGGAGTCCACTTTAGCCTTAATCCATATGAGTTGGATAAGCCTTGAAGTGAACACATGATCATAAAATCAAGAAAAAAGAAATGAAAACTATATTAAAGTAGAATTTAAGCTTGTTCTAGACTTATCTACCCTTCAAATGGAGGGGAGAGTTAAGGAGACAAGAAAATGAAATAAGAAAACTCCTATCTTCATTGATGACCAAAGATTATACTATTTTCTCTTCTACAAATTTACAGAACTTCAATGAAAACTAAGCTAAAAATGAAAAATACAAGAGAAAGGCCAAGGGCCTTAAAGTATGATCAGTAGAGTATAGTAGTAACCCGAGTAAGGGATTCGACTTGGATAAACCCAATAGTCTTTTTTTTTTGTGCAAACTAGCAGCTTCTTGTTAATCCTAAGGCAACAAAATAGGTTAAGACACAATCAGCTCGGTATGTCTTGATTGGAAATTAGTTATACAAAAAGTCCTAATGGGAGGGCAACATTTGAAATATTGGAAAAAATGAAAAAAATTCCATCCTTGCACTCATTAGGGTCTATTGACACCCTAATAGTGACAGAGGAAAGACTATGTGTTTGGACCTGAATTTGGGAAGGTTGAGAACCATTGGAAAAACAAATAATACAGAACATAGTGGGAAACAAAAACTTCAGGGAAAAAAATAGTTTCAGTTGGCAAAAGAGCAAAAAAACCCGAAGTCGTGACAGTTGGGAAAGTCCCTAATTTATAAGGAAAGATTAAGTGGGAAGAAATTCCAACAAAAACACAGAAGTTTTGCCAATCGATGGATCTTATTGAAGAAAAAGAAATGTTTTTAAAGCAAGAATTGAAAGGACATACCCGAGTCGGGAAAATACTATCAGATCTAATCTCGACCATCCAAAGAAGTAAAATTATCATACTATTAATTACTAATAAGCATTGAAAAGACAAAATGTTGCGATTTATGTTTACAAAATACACCCCAATGAAAATGTGTAAAGGAAGGGAAAACACATCTCTCGATAATCACGAAAGCTCACGTTTTCTCGAGAGGGGGTAATTTCTAAGACAAAATCCAAGTTAGCTATTGGCCTAACATTTAGCATGATCTAAGAAGTGTTGGAAGCTAGGCAAGACAACATTCCAACATAACTTTACCTCGTGGAACCTAGTGTGCTTAGTAGCTCAACTTCGTATACCATAGTTGAGTTGAACTAACAAAGTAACTAAGCTCTTGCAGAATTGAAGGAGTAGGGCATACTAGATTCTTGGGCCAACCTCTACTACTTCTCAACTTAGAATTGAGAAAGTATCCCAAGAATTTATGAATGATAGATCGTGTCAATCACATTCTTTCCTAAACAGGTGACTTCCTATGTTCAGAGAACTTTTGTTAAGTAACCTTAAGATCTAGGAGAAGATCACCCTAAAATTCCCTAGAATAATGAAAGGGGGGATAAGACTAAGAAGGGGAGTTAAGAAAAGAGACAAACCTATAAATAAAAAGATAAGCATTGCGGGAAAGGAATTTTGGAAGGTACTTGAATTGGCTAGCCATTATTTTTTACAATTTTCATTTAAATTTGAACATTGAAGGATGTTTGACAAGAACCAAACAAGTGCCCCAGCTCAATGGAGTAGGAAGGACTCACCACTAAAACTATAGTTTGATTTTTTGAGGTAAAATCAAAAACAACCTCTACACCCATACAAATATTTTTAGAGTATTAAAGTTTTAAAATACATTGGTATTTTAAAATTTAAATTATTTTATAATCTTCCAAAAAAGATATTAAATATTGCAATTTTAAAGATCCAAATGTTGAAATAAAAGAAATACAAATAAACTAAGGATAAATTTCCAAGGGAATCTCAAAGAATATCTTTTATTGGGTATGTCAATCGATTGGATTGCACTGAAAATTGAATTAGTTCTAATTCGATAACTAGGGGTTTGCTAAAGGATTTGGGTTTCAATGAGGATACAAATCGATAAGAATCGAAATTGATAAAGCTATTCTTGATCAGTTTTGGATCATCCATTTCTTGATGTGATAACTATTATTGATCAAGGATATAGGTTTCTTAATTGATTGGAATTGATAACTTAATTGATTGGTTTTGGATCAATCATCTCCTCATCTAATTGGTCATCTATTGATCAAGTTCAAGAAGTGGGAATGTAATAAAACAAAAGCTCGGGGCTAGCTAGCTATTCTTGAAAATCTGAAGATCGAAGCTGATCTATCCAAAAAATCGTTTCCCTTTGCATCAACTGGCCAACCAAGATCTATGAACCCAACATGATGTCCATATGTGAAGTATAAATGTATAGATTTTTATTTTATTTTTTATTTAGAATATATTTATATATATACTTTTATTAAATCAAATTAGGTTGGATTAAGGGCGATCAGAAATTGTTGAATTCTATAATGGAATCCAGGACAATACATTTCATATCTAGTTAAGTTCAGACTTCAAATGACGTATATGATTAGCTCGAAGTCTAATAATTTTTCTAACAAATTTGTACCAATTTGGTACTCATATAGAGTTTCTGGTACCTAGACACAAGGTCAAGACCCTATCGACTTGAAAACCAAATAACGAAAGATTGTAGTTTCACTTGGCTAGAGCTCTAAATGGACGTACCTGGGAAAAATTAGAAACACGTCGTCTTCAATTGAAGAAAGGGTGATACCCATCACAATTCAATTAGGATTCGATATCAAGAAAATAGACCCTTCCCATCACACAAATAAACAGAGCATCCAAAATAATAGTGTATGCATGAGAAACCATGTGTCAAGAGGGTGTCAAGAAAAGGCATGCACGTGATCTTCTCGAGAAGTGATGTCACCAACCACCAAAAGCTCCAAAGATGTCCATTAAGAAGCAGCAAGTTGGACAAACCACCCTATGGAAAATCCCAAGTGGTCTGGTCTACATCTAATAATTAGGAAAAATTGCTTAAAGGACCCTAGTACTAACTTTTCTTTCTTTTTAGTCCTTGACTTTTTGATGTGAGATAAATAGCCCATTTACAAAATTCCACTTTTTTAACTAGTCCCTCAAACTCATTTTCAATTGTGAACATTAAAAATACCTTTTTTTCTTTATACAAACCCTTGATGATATCTTTTGGCTTTCTACTTTTACAACAATCCCACTAAAACACTAATTTGCTCTAAATCCACTATTTTCAATGATTTCCCTTCCTCTTTGGGCTCTTTTACCACCCTTCTTCTACCAATATGTGTTCAAGTAAATTATTCTTCGATGCTCTATCCATTTTTATGTGGATCTAAGTAATCTAGCTAAGTCTTATTATCTTATAATATCATACAAACTAATTATGAACCATATTTTCCATTAGATGAAAAAAAATCAAGTTTTTTCTCATTTTTTGAAAAAGTCCAAAAATTGCGATTCGCAAGTTTCGGTGTCGAGGTTAGCAATTATTTTTTTATAAAACTTTTCATTGACCTTGATAATTTATTAAATTATTGTCAAGGTCGGTAATAATTTAAATTATGATTGAACTAGTTAAGTTCTGATTTTATTAATTGTCGAGCTCAATGAAAATTAATTGACGAACTCCACAATAATTTAATTTATTGTTGACTTTGATAGTGATTAAATTCATTTTTTTCTTGAGTTTTTTATTATTTTTGTTTCACCAGATTCCATTATAATTTCTAAATATAGTGTCTTTGAAGGGATCAGTTTGTTTGCTATACATTTTTATCGTTGGAAGTCAAATTTAGTGTCTTTGATTGGATTGGTTTGTTCAATTACAAAGTTTTTCTTACAATATGATTTGTTGGTTAAAGCAGTACTTAGTAACTAAAAAAAATAGAATAAATTAAGATTTTATATTAGAGTTTTGATCTCATTGGAAATAGTAGCAAGGAACTAAAAAAATTAATACTCAAACTTCTCAACATGAAATATTTGTGTTAGTTTGTTTTGATTTCACATGGTGGTATACAAATTCAAATAGTTCTTTCTTTACTTTATTTTCTGTTAATTTGAACTCAATATTTGGACAAGTAATTTTATTGTATCTTATTTAATTGCAATAATTATTTTTCGATCAGGTTAAAGCATGGATAGAAAATGAACTTATGTCTGTTGGTTTCAACCAGGGCATTTGGCACCAAAATGTCCGAAGAAAATTACGTGCATCAACTATCAAGGAGGAAGGATTGTGAGTTTTGTCATCAAATCAAACGCAAAGAACAAATGACGTCTATATCAGAAATGCCTAAAAGATTGTGGGCATTTTGTGTTCACTGACAAGATAGATAAGGACGGGGCATCATTAATAGATCGAAATAGAGTAATCATTGAAGATCAATCGAAACTCTTCAATATTGATGAGTTTTCCCATCTTTTCAGAGAAGCAGTCCGAATAACATCAATTGATGATGTAGAAGGGAAGCTGAATATTTAAGAGGCCTCATGAATGAACATATTTCCCCTTTTAGAGTTGTTATTTTTATTATTATTTCAAAACATCAATATTTGGAATTATGTTTTGTAATACTGTTTGAAATTAAATTATCATTTCTATCTTTAAGTGATATCCACACTTAATCTTTCAAGACATGAAGTAAAAGTGAATTAACATGTGGACCAAGTTGTGAACAGTTTATGAATCAAGTGCACAAAGCCAATTGATGGTTGAGTCCATTGTCATAAAAAACCTTTCAATTTGTTAAAATTTTGGATTATGAAGAAATTTAGGGTTTTTGATTGATCATAGAAGATAAAATATAGAACGAAAAACATTACCCAAAAGGAAAGCATATAGCTTTTACATCATATAGAAAGGAAAGCATAACATAATATAGAAAATAAAATAAAATATAAAATGGAAAAACATAACTTTTAAATAACTAATACCATTAATGAGAACACAATCTCAACAAGTACAATTCTTAATTTGTATATGTACCACTTTCATCAGTCATAAAGTATGGTGAACACAAATTGTTATTGTTCATAAATTGTTCTCGTTCTTCATTAGTAAAATTAGGGAATAAACTCAATTTCTCATTTCCTAAGCCATATAGACACATTTGTGCATTTTCTTTTTCTATGCGTTCAAGTGCTAGATCAAATGTAGATGGTGTATTTTTGAAGTACATCTTACTCCCCTCCCCTCTCCCCAAAAAAATTTTCTCTGATATCACGCATCTCCAACATAAGACATTCAACTTCATAGACCAACAGACCCAAAAAAAATTTAATTGGTTATATAGTTTGTACATGCTCAATTATACGATCACAATTGTTTCGTCTAAGCTACCCATGTCTGAAAGCGCCCTTGATCCGTAGGTGCGGATTCGCTTTTGTATTTTTAGGAGTCGTCACTTAGTTTTACGGTCTAGGAATCAAAACACGACTCTAAACAAATAAAAAAGTATTGATCTATGAAAATAATGGGTTTAGGGATTACGTTACGGGATTGGAAGGTGTTAAGCACCAATCTCGTCCGGCGAATACCGGTCTCTACTTTCCCAAAAAAATTACATTGCAAAAATAACGATCTAAAAATCAAAACAAAAATATTACCTTTGTTACTTGGGTGATTGTGACGGTTGATTTCCTCAGAAATTGACAGAGAGTATTCCTCATGTGAGTCTTCTTGCTTTTGTTTCTGTCATTAGATCTATTTTCGATCTTTGAGATACGATATTTTCCTCTTAGATTTGAATATTTTTTTATTTTTTTGGGTGTTTTGAAGGTTTCTAAGTATTTTTTTAAGATTTCTGGGGGGTTTTTAGTAAAAAAAATGGGATTTGGGTGTTAAGTAGGAACTTGGTGCTTTAGATTTAGGTTTTTGGAAAGGTTTGAGAGAGTTTTTAGCCTCACTTTCCTAAGATTTTTCTTGACCTCCAAATTTAGGTTGGGAGGCTCCTTTTTATAAAGCTTTTTAGGGAGTTTTTCAATTTGACTAGGTCTCTTTAAGTTGTTTAATTAGGATTTTGATTTAGGATTATAATTCTTACGTACAATGAAGATTTTTAAGTTTTTGGAGAGCCCCCTAATTATATTTTTAATTTTTTAGGACCCTAGATGGAGGGGTCTTTTATAAATATCATGTGGGCCACCACTTAAGATTTAACCCGTGAGCTTGATTGATTGATTTTATTTGTTCAAATTTTTAATTCAATTTATTAAGATTTCTCTTTTTGTTAATTAATATTTTAATTATTAATTTCAAAATTTTAAATTTTAAGGGTTGAAAAATTACTATTTTACCCTCAAAGAGGACTTTTGGATTGAGAGGTTGTTTTTCGATGTTTTAGGATGTTTTGAAATCTGTTTTTTGTAAGGAATTCAATGGAAGTATCGGTTTGTGCCACTTATAGGTTTTTGGCATGAAATGATTGTGTGCTCTATGAGGATGTTTTCATAATTTTGTTGAATTTGATAAAAATTGACGAAACAGTTTATTTGATTTTACTTTGTTGTTTCATGTGTTCAAAATGATTTTTCTAAACGTAATGTAAGCTCTAGGAATGTTTTGAGGTCAGGGCTATTTTGGTCATTTGGTCATTTTTTGATGATTTTTCTCGTAAAGCTTCCTTTTGTTTGGAAATGATGATTTCTATGTTTTGGGTCATATTTTCCTAGCATATCGTGGCTTCTAAAGTTTTGTTTGCTTGAGATACCTCATTTGAATTTTTGAAATATATCTAGTAACAAATAAAAAAAATATTGGAATATTCATCCATCATTAGAAATCGTCGTAATCAGGTTGACGAGTTGATTAATCAGGTGAGTGCGAAAATGAGATGTCTACAGTGTCATAAAATGAGTTTCCTGAGTAGTCATTCAACTATGTCTCGTCATTATTTGTTGTCTTGATTTCTTCTTCATAATCATCACTATTAATTATAATTTGAGATTTGGCATCAGGCATTGTCTATAATGAGACTTTCATCGACAACAAGACAAAGTTGAAACTTAAGGGTTAGGTTTAGATCGAAATGATTGTATTCCAAAAGTTTATATAGGCTAGTTAATGTGATTTGTTATATCGTGAAACAATTAAAGTAGATGTGATCATTCAATGGTCTTTGAATTGTGATTTGTTATGTCATGAAACAACTATAGTAGATGTGACCATTGAATGGTGTTTGAGCAACAATTGACTCACTGAAGCAACTGAAATAATGAAAGTGAATTGTCACATCATAAAATAATTACAATAGATGTTATCATTTAATGGTGTTTGAAGTAAGGGAAGCAAAAAAATTGTTGAGGTCGACTCTACATAGTAAAAGAAATTGCAAACCTCGACTCTATATTTGTAAAAAAATTTAATACATTGTCGACCACGACTCTACACGATTATCGAGGTCGCCAATTTTATTTTGAGTTCAACATTCTTAGATTCTATAAAAAACCTTGACAAAAACAAGCATTTTCGATTATTATCAAGGTTGGCAATAAAATTGCCGAACTCAAATTAAAAATTATCGAAGTCATTAAATTTATTTTCAGTTCGACAATTTTATATAAAATTATCAAATACATCTATTCTTTAGTTATATTATTGTTGAGGTCACAATTTTATATAAAATTATTAGTGATCTTGGAGTAGTAAATCTTAAATGAATTTTTTTCTCGATTTTTTTCACAAAAAACATGAAAATATTCATAAAAAATTTAAAAAAAATTAAAAAAATAACTTTATTTGATGATTTCGAACAGAATGAACCCAATTCGAAGGAGTTTCATCAAAAAATGAAGTGAAAATTTGAAAAAACATTAACTAGAACATACATCGTAATAAATACTTGAACCCACCATGAAAAAAATGATTTTTCTTCCTTCTTTCATGTTTTCAGTAGGAATGGAAGCTCCAAATCACGATTTTGGGTTTGGAAACAAAGGGTTTTCTTGTAAAATGGCGAGATCGAATGGTAAGGGTAGTTTCCCCAAAAAAATTTACTGAAATGTGGTTGAGGGACTAATTAGAAAAGTTGGATTTTGTAAATGCCCTATTTAGCTCACATCGAAAAGTCAGGGACTAATCAGAAAGAAAAGTTAGCACCATAGACTTTAAGTAACTATCTTGTCGCTAGCTCCCATCCATGCCAAAACCAACACATGTCAGAGCCATGCGACAAAGAAATCATGGGGAATGAAACCATAGCACGTACATACCCGATAGAAATGATATCTCTAGGGATCCAAATGATGGGAACACAGAATCTAAAAGGCTATAAATGTGACTCCCATGCACGAAATCATTCGTCTCTCAAACCTAAATTTTGCCAAAATTCCTACTTAATTGATTGTTGAATTATTTTCAAATGGAGGACTGTCAAAGAATTCAACGAAACTTAGTGATTGCTATCATCATTTGGGTGGAAGATACATATCCAATTGGATTTGAATCCAACCATGGTTCTTTTGTCACTCAACATCCATTAGTATTGGAAATTAGACTTTTGTAGTAATATATAGTACTGGGTTGAGATCCATTAACTCATGAGGAACGAGTAGTGAAAAAAACACATGATCCCAACTGTTTAGATACAAAATCTAACAGTTGGGATTTATCCTTGGGATAAGTATCTTCAAGATTTGTGTTTTCAAGATACACATAAATTCCCAATTATTGGATTTTGTATTTACACGGTTGGGATCATGTGTTTTTCTCGTGAGTCACTCTTAGGAGTCACACAATCCTAACCTATACTAATATCTTTACCATTATAATGAGAGAAGGTGGAAAAGAAATGGTTTTACTCAAAACATAAAAAATAAGAACCCATGGCCCTAAAACTAGTAGCTTGGTTTTTAAAATTACTAAAAATATCCATTTCCCATCTAATTTTCACAGTTCACACACCATTTTGTCAATGTTTGAATTACAGATAAGCCCTTTCAATATATGTGCGTTTGCACATGCCACCTTCTAATAACATACAACATGACGTGGGTGTCTACTGCTCAACCTGGTTTTGAGTTCACTCAATGAGTTAGATGAGCTGACTTGGCAGAATTTTTAAAGCAATGGCTCACGAGAGGCAAAGCATCGACATCTCCAAACTTGGCTTCGCTTGGGTTACCTGTGACTCTGCAGGGTGGCCTTTAATGCCCATGGGACCTACCAAATTCCAAGACAAGCACTCCCTCACAAGCCCATTTTACGGCACGAGATCCCACTCAGAGAAATTTAAATAGAAACAAGATAAGAATATGAGATTTAGCGGGTTGTGTGGCTGGACCAAGCACTTTGATAGTGCATTACACGTGAGGAACAACGCTTATTATATTAAGATATTATCTTAACAAGTTTTGGTGGAATTCACATCATCTATTCATCCATCTTAATTTGGAATATTTTTCTACTATCATGTATATTTATATATATGTTATTAACAAAATAAATTCTATTTGTATTAAAATATATTTTTATTTAAATATAATTATTAAAAAAAAAAAAAGCTTTTGAAAGATGAATCAACTACCTCCTTTCTTAGAAGAACACTAGAGTTTCCCAAGGGCATCCTCTTTTGAGTTAAAAGGAAAAAAACACACAAAAATAAAAGTTAGAGGGGTATTATTCACAAATTTTGAAGTTAAAGGAGTAAAAGATGAAAAATAATAAAGTGGATTAAAAAAAAAAGATGAAATATAATAAAGTTAGAAGGGTGAAGAGTAAAAGAAATAAAGTAGCTCCCACAAAATTATAGTTTGATAAGAGGTTTATCCCATAAAATTATAGCAATTGTGAGTCCTAGAATTATTAATAAATGTTTATATATTAAATTCTATCTATGCCTACGACACGGGCATCCTTTTTTAGGTTAAGGGGGTTAAAAGTAGAAAAAAATAAAATTTTAGAGGTATTATTAAAAGTTCTTGAGATTATAGTGGTAAAAGATGAAAAATTATAAAATAATTTAAAAGAGTAAAAGAGGAAATATATTTAATTGAGAGTAGACGAAGAGAAAAGATAATAAAATGAGTCTCACAAAAATAGTAGTCGGATAGGACGTTCATGTAGATGAGGGGACGTTTATCCCTTACATTTGTAACAAATTATGGGCCTTACAATTGTGTTTTTATATAGATTAGAGTTCGTCGTGCTTACAACAAGAACATACTCTTTGGGAGTTTCAAGCGGTAAAAAAGAAAATATAGTAAAGTTATGGAGGTATTATTGAAAAAGAGAAGGGGGAGGGGGAGGCGAGCAAAGACAATACAGTTGAAGAGGTGGGAATAAAAAAATAATTTGGGACCATCGTAATTGAATGAGATGTTTATCCTTTACAAATGGGCCCATTGTTGGTTTTTATTCTATAGACTAGAGTTCGCCTGTGCCAGGATTAAGGGTATAAAAATAATTTTTTTTTTTTTTTTTTGAATATTATTAAATATTTATAAGGTTAAAGAATACTAGATGAAAAATAATAAAGTAGGTCAAAGAGAAAATATAGTAAAATTAGAAGGGGTGAAGAAAAAAAATAATAAAGTGAGTCTTACAAGAACCGTCGTTAGATAAGATGTTCGTAACTTGATAAAAGTTTTTCCCCCTCAAAAGTAGGTCCTACAATTATATTTTATTATATAGATATGTTGTTAATAAAATACATTCTAATTGTTTAAAAAATAATGTTTTTATTTAAATAAAATTATTTTAAAAAACCTCCACCAACTTCCTCCATTCTTAAAAGAAGATGCGACCACTGATGTCATTGTAATGTATGATGGGGATGTGATTGGTAGTGGTGACATTCAAATCTCCAAACACATAAACCACCAATGATGTCATCGGGTACATCACTTTTCTTGCCAAATTCTCGTGAGGACAACAATTTGGTACCTAGCAAATAGCTTTTGAGGTCTAAGTTAGAAAATAATTAAGAAGGGAATAATCTATTACTTTTGACAGTTTCCTATTTTTACCATATTTCTGTACTTAAGATTCTCTTGGCGATCTAAAGAACTTTTCTTTATCAACTTTTGATTTTTTGCTAGAACTTGCATTAGTATGTTGTCTCTATTATTAGGAAACTTACTGTTTTTGGATGGGATGGAATTCCATCTAGGAGGGCCACACTTTATTTTATCACGATGATGCTATTTGGACCTTGATATGGATTCAGATATTACCCCATGCATAATCTCCATGGAATGGAATGATGATTATGTTGGAAAATATCTGTAGTTTTTCCAAATTTTTGTAATCGAGTGGGTCTTTTTGAGTTACGATTTAAGTAGTTCCCATTATTTATTTGTGGCGGGACCACTTAAAAACTTATTCTTCTCATTGAAGAGAATAATTTTATGTATTTAGTTGTCAAAAATTCATTTTGGGTGGATGACAAATTGACTCCAAACAACCCCTTAATTCCTATCAGAGAACACCTCTTGATTTTGAAGTGGCACACCCCTTAATTCTGAAAGGACACACTTCTTGATTTTGAAGGGTAGACCCCTTAATTCAAAGAGAACACACCTCTTGATTTTTATGGGTATCTGTTCGTTCTGTAAAGACATCTCTTTTGGATTTGGGTTGTCTCTTAAGAGACATACCTTTCTTTTTCCAAGAGACATTATGTCTTTTAGAAACATCTTTTCCCAAGAGACACCTTGTCTCTTAAAATTCTATAAATAGGTCATTTCGACTTTAGTTTTTCTAATTCAAAATTTTCTCTTCTTCTTTGCTGTTTTAAATTGCTTGCATTCGGATTTCTCGTCTGCATTCTTTGAGAGTAACACATTAGTGTTCGATTCGCTAGACGTGTAGATTGAAGTGCTGTCTCTACACGTGTGATCGTTGTATCTCGGGAGACAATTGTTCATTGATTCGTGTGCACCAAGTTGTGGGAATAAAATTTTCTTAAGGACATTGTGTTCAATACAAGCCTCGGTCAAACTTTATTTTGTTCATTCTCAGGTATCTACCGTATAACAATCTTAAGATAATTTTGTCGGATTTTTTTTTTTTTTTTTTCTGTTTTCTCAGATTTAAAAATGATTCACCAAGAAAAACCCGAGAAATTTAATGGCTCGGATTTCAAGCGTTGGCAACAGAAAATGTTGTTTTATTTGACAACATTAAATTTAGCTAAATTCCTTCAAGAAGATGCGCCTATTATGAAGGAAACTGAATCAGATAGCACAACTGTTGCTACTATCGAAGCGTGGAAACATTCTAATTTCTTATGTAGGAATTATATCTTTAACGGATTAGATAATACACTGTATAATGTATGCAGTCCAATCTCCAATTCAAAAGAACTGTGGGAATCCTTAGACAAGAAATATAAGGCAGAAGATGCCGGATAGAAGAAATTTGTAGTCGACAGATTTTTAGATTATAAAATGTTGGATTCCAAAATAGTTATAAATCAAGTTCAAGAACTTCAGATTATTCTGTATGAAATTCATGCAGAAGGCATGTCTATTAATGTAAATCCTTTCAAGTGGCATTGGTAATTGAAAAATTATCGCAATCTTAGAGAGACTTCAAAAATTATTTGAAACACAACCGCAAGGAGATGAAGCTAGAAGACTTGATAGTTAGGTTAAAGATTGAGAAAGATAATAGAATGAGTGAGAAAAGGTCGAAGAATAATTACTTCGAATCCAAGGGCAAAGGTGTGAAGGTTAAACGGCCTAAGTTTAACTCTCACAACAAAAAGAGGAAAATCTCTATTCTGGGTCCTAAAGGCAAGGACTTTAAAAAATTCAAGAGAACCTATTTTGTTTGCAATAAACCTAGACATGGAGCCAATGACTGCCGCAAATGCAAGGACCAGGATTCATCGAAGAATAAATTTGTTCAAGCCTAGTTCTCAGAAGTAGAAAATCTTATTGCAGTTGTTTCTGATATCAACCTCTCTGTAGCTAACTCTGAAGTAAATTTAGTCGCAAATACTACAAAATGGTGGGTAGATACATGGGCTACTCGATACATATGTTTTGACAAAAATTTATTTTCAGAATATATTAAAATAGAAAAAGATGAACAACTCTTTATGGAAAACTCTTCAACTTCAAGAATTGAAGGCCAAGGGAAGGTGGTGTTGAAATTTACTTATGGGAAGAGTCTTACATTAAATAATGTGTTGTACGTACCAAACATCTGAAAAAATCTTGTATCCTGATCTTTATTGAGTAAGAAGGGTTTTAGATTGGTATTTGAATCTGATAAATTTGTACTTACTAAAAATGAGATGTACGTGGGCAAAGGGTATTTAATCGATGGTTTGTTTAAACTAAATGCAATGATGATCGTACCCAAACATTTAACTATAAATAAAAAGAATTTTTCTGTTTATATGCTTGAGTCTTTCAATGTGTGGCATGATAGATTAGGTTATGTAAATTTTAATACCTTGCTAAGGTTAATGAATTTAGATTTATTACCTAAATTTCACAAGTGTTTGAGTGATTAGTGTAGCTAGCACCATATCAAATTGAGAGAAAACCAGAGTGATGCATCGTGAGAAGTAAAGTTTGATACAATTTGTGCATTAACTTGAGGATGCATATTATACTTATATTTGGCTAAAAACACACACACACTCCAAATATGAATGCTATATAGTCTTAATAACTCCGTGGCTTATTTTTGAAGTAAACGTGTACTCTTGCTACTTTATTATGCCATAACATCTAAAGGATCTCTGAGATGTAAGTTGGAAGGATTACAGTCATTTAATTTGTGTTATGTCATTGTAGTGCTGTTTAGTTCGTCTTTGTCGTTTTCCTTGAGTTTTTACTAGTTACATTTTGTTTTGTTTTGCCCGAGGATGAGTAAAAGTTAAGTGGGGGAATTTGATAAGAATGTAAAATGCCATATTTTTCTCCTTTAATATTTAGTCCTTTATACATATTTGGTGCCTAAATATACTCATTATTCTTTTATTTTGATTTAAGATGCAAATGGTGGTGTAAAGTGCAAAATGAAATTAATTGGGGGATTTTGGACAGTTTCGAAATCGCTTCGTAATCTGAGCATAATTCTCTCATACTAATTTCGATTGAGATGATTCAAAATGCTATGGAACTCTGAGAAAAATATCTACAACTTTTGTCACTAGAGCACAGAGATTAGAGAGGGCAGATGAAGTCATTCATGAGCCGAGTCTTGAGATGAGGATGGTACCACCTTCAACTAAGAGGTAGATGAGTTATGGACCTAGTAGTTCAAGGTGGCAATAGGCCAATCGATCATCGGGTTAAAGCAGCATCCGACCCCCAGTACTAGTAGGTCAATATTCACTTAGGGCAGTAGCACCAGTGTAGAGTAGAGGTCAGACTTCTTGATCGTAGAGTCAGATGACTAGAGGCTAGGGACAGACTTCGAGGCCTCAGGTCCAGACTGCCAGAACCCCACTACCATCACAAAGGGCACCTATGGGTCAGACTAGTAGAGAAATGATCAGGTGTTATGAGTGTGGCGAGCTTGGGTATTTGAGAAAACAGTGCCCTAAGATCCCCCAACAGTCACGTGACTCGATGACCCATGCAAGGGTCTGTACTATGACACAGGTGGATGCTACCGCTTTAGAAGGTGTCATAAAAGGTACAATCATGTTATACAACTGTTTAGTACATGTATTGATAGACTCGGGTTCTATGCATTCTTTCATAACTTCTAGCATGGTAGAAAACTAGAATTATCCGTAATAAACATAGAAATGACACTCTCACTATTAACTCCCTTAGGAAACAAGACAGTGCCAAATCCTGTATGTAAATCCTATGTTCTTAAGATAAGTGATAGTTAGTTTGAACTAGATTTTACGATTTTAGACCTTTGGGATTTCGACATCATCCTAAGTATAAACTGGCTAGCAGTGTATCATGCAGTTATAGATTGTTATAAAAAAATGACCGTTTTAGGAGGTGAAAAATTTTCGATTAGACCTACCTTCGTCTTATCTACCTCAATCCCCTTAACAGAAATAATATGCCCTAACACAATCCCCGATGTTACCATGGAATTACATTTTTCCCAATTGAGGACTAGATTGACCTCTTTGCAACGTACAAGAACCAAAGTCAAGTGATGGAGATATTCCTCAAAACTTGATCCGAAAATTGAAAAATCATCCATAAATACTTCGAAATATCTTTCTAGCATATCAGAAAATATACTCATCATGCACCGTTGAAAAATAGCAGGTGTATTGCACAATCCAAAAGGCATGCGACGATACGCAAAAATTCCAAAGGGACAGGTGAAAGTTATTTTCTCTTGATCGAATGGAACAACAGGTATCTAGTTGTACCCGAAATAAGCATCTAAGAAGCAACAGTAAGAATGTCCAGCTAGACGCTCTAATATTTGATCAATGAAAGGTAAAGGAAAATGATCCTTAAGAGTCATCGAGTTGAGTTTCCTATAATCGATACACACTCTCCATCCATTTTAGACTCGAGTGGGGATTAATTCATTGTCTTGGTTCACTACAACAGTGATACCAGATTTCTTAGGAATTATTTGTATAGGACTCACCCAACGACTGTCAGAGATAGGATAGACAATACCTACATATTTCATGACAAGATTTAGTCGTCTCTAAGGTTCTAAGGAAGACTTAGCAAAATCCTCTAAACCAATATGGTGCATCACCACAAATGGACTAATTCCCTTGATGTCAATTATACTCCAAACAATAGCTTCTTGATGTTCTCTTAATACTCCTAACAACTTTCCTTCTTGAACTTCATTGAGGTGAGAGAAAATGATCACGGGCAAGGTTTGATTCTTGCCAAGAAATACATATCTCAAGGTCTCTAGAAGTGACTTGAGTTCTAATTTTGGAGGCTTGACATGGGAAGGAACAAGATTGGATGTGCGCACAGGAAGACTTCCAGCTTTTGCGTGCCACCATATAGAATCTAAGAGTGGAACGGATTCAAGCAAAGCATTGACTTCACTTATAGACTTTTTTATATCCATATCAAGGTCAAAGTGAGCTAAATATTTCGTTAGGGGATCAAAGTACCCTAACTCTTAATACGTTTGATTGACTAGTGTATCTATCATGTTCACTTCCTCTATACCATCATCTACATCAATTTCTTAGAAATTGTAGAAGACACTTAGTTTCACTTTCATATCCCCAAATGCTAAAGTCATAATCCCGTTTCTACAACGAATGACTGCATCAGACGTGGTTAAGAATGGACGTCCTAAGATGATATGAATATGACTGTTCGAATTGATGACTGGCTCTGTGTCTAAGACAACAAAGTTAACAAGAAAATATAAATCTTTGACTTTAACTATCAAAACCTCAACTATACCCTTTGAAATTTTTATAGACCTATCGGCTAGACTCAACGTGATATCGGTGGGTTTCAAAAGCTCCAAACCTAATTGTTTATAAACTGAATATGGTAAAAGGTTCACACTGGCCCCTAAATTTAAGAGACATTTTTCGAATACTTGATTTCAATATGAAAGGAAATTGTCCAACATCCTGGATCTTTAAATTTTGGTGCAATTGTTTGTGGAATGAGCAACGAAGTTTGGACTACCATGATGGCTTCTTGAAGAAACAGTGTTTTCCTTTTAGCTGTGGTCAAATTCTTTAAGAATTTTGCATAAGAAGGTATCTACTTAATAGCATCTAGGAATGGGATATTTATATGCACATTTTGGAAGACTTCTAAGACACTCTCAAAAAGCTTACCTTTTTTAGAATCTCTAAAATGATGGGAAAAAGAAGTTTTTGGAATTGGAAAAATGATGGGAGGATTTTTGAAATCTTTCTCCTTCTCTTTTGGTGACTCTATGACTTCTTTTTGAACTGTCCTTCTCTAGGACTTTTTCTTCCTTGTCAATAGGTTAGACTTTTTTGTCCACATTCTTTTCCGAACGCAAGGTGTGGATAACTTGGACTGAGTCTTGTGGAGCTCCAGAATGGCTTCCTACTTCGTATTGACCTTTCGATCTATTTAGAATCAAAGGTTGACCTCTAGGATTAGGGATAGTCTGACTAGAAAATTGACCTTTCTCTCTCCCATTGAATGAGAGAGCTAATTGTCCCAACTGAACTTCCATCTTAGTTATGGATTGTGCAGTGACCTGGTTAATCTGAGTTTGATTTTTATGGGTTTGCTGTTGAGTTTGGATGAACTGTTGCTACCTCATCAACTCGACAATCATAGATTCTAAGGACGATTGTTGTTGGGCAGGCTACTGGTAATTGGTCATGGGATCTGGTATGATGGCTTTGCAATCTGTAGATTGTTGGGTTGATAAGGGACTTGAAGAACAATGGCTTAGTTTGTAAAAGAACCAGATTGCCTAGGAAAACTGCTATTGTAACCTGATGGACCATTAGATTGAATAGGTTCGTTTTGTCTATAAAAGAAATTAGGATGAAACCTATTATCTAGGTGATACGTTTGGCTAAAAGAGTTCAGAATAGACTTCCTAAAAACACTATAGCCATTAATCGCATTTACTTGTTCAACTTTAATTTGAGGCAAGGTGGGATAACACTCGACCGAATGGTCGTTGTCGTCGCAAATGATGCACAAAGAACTCAGTTCTACAGTCATTTACGAAATTGTACGAGGGTCTAAGTAAGATTTGGAGGATGGGATGGTAAAGGCATCTAACTTCTTCGTGAGATTGTTCATCCCACTCACTAGACTAGACATGACACTTTTTAGATCAGAGTCTGCCTTCATCTCATACATGCCTATCTTCTTAACCGGATCATCTCTATCAAACTCTTCTTGGTTAGTACTCCAATTTTGAGCACTCTCGACTAACTCTTTTACCTCACAACCTTTGTTTAGATGTGGCAAGGGGGCCAAAAAATGTTGTTTTCATTCCCATCCCAGAGAAAGGCCACACGACCCATCGAGGCAAAAACGACTACCTCCATAGGAGTCTTGTAAAGTAAAGGACCCTCGTAGTTAGACCCCTCTGGAGGAGGACTTCTCAAGTTTTTCCTGACTAGCTGGCGCCTCTTCCACGACCAAAGGTTAGAAACAAGGCTGTCCTCCCTGACAGTGGCAAAACTCTACCCTGTCTGCATCTGAGTTTCTATAGGAAACTCCATAGAAATAGTTGTTGTACTAATAGTAGCATCAGTAGCACCCACAGTAAAAACAAAAGTAAGGACAACAGGCTCCCCAGGCATCACAGCCATCTGACTAGCCTTTCCAGAAAGGCTGAAACCACAAGAAGTCTAACTCCTCTTCTTTTTCCACTTATTGGCTGGGATAGTAGGAGGAATAGCCTTGGTGGCAAGGGAACATGAGAGCGGGAACTCCAATAAATTGATGTCTATCTCGTTAGAGGACCTACCAAAAGGGGGAGAGTTTGGATTAGAATTGATCAAATGTTTTAGACCCTGCCAGCTTAAAGGAGTTGGATCATTGGGATCCCATCTTTGTGGAGAAGGCCGAAAGGGAGTAGAGGCAAGAGGGAATGGATCAAGACATTCCTCGGTCCGCCCAGCCTGACCAAAGGGAGCACGTCGTGTAGGTGGTCGTAGAACGTCACCTAAGAGATCTTCCACTACTGCCCTCTCTACAACCTTGGTTTGGAGGTCCACTACCACTGGCCTTCGATCTTTGGATGCTCTGCGTTGTTCCTACTTAGCCTCTGTAGCCACCAAAGTAAAAGAATCTGTGAAAGAAGCAAAGAAGACAGTAAGAAAGCAAAACAAATTTTGAACAGGGTGAAAAACAGAACACAACCAGACAGTATTACCCTGGAAGGCCCGAGGGACTCCGAATCCCTCGTGAATAGTGTCAGTGAGAAATTCCCAATCCCCAAAAATGTAGAGGGGGTCTCTAAGCCACCCTTTATCAGAACTAGGGAGAGAGGGAATAAGAGCCATCGTTGCCTATCTTATCCGCAACCTCTACCAGATGGTAGAAGTTCTTGGACATTTGGCCGAGGGCCCGATTTATCTTACTTAGTACCTCTCTAAGGAAGGTAGAGAGAGGAAAACTAAGGCCAACCTTAATTTGATTGACAAAGACAAAGATTTTTCCATAACGACATTCGCTAAGGGCATCAGAGTCTTCTTCAACTCGAATGTGTACAAAGGTAGGAATATACAAACTTCATTGAAGTTGGGCCTTAGTGACAACCATAAAAAAGTAAAGTATGAAAAAGAAATTGAACAAAGGAAAAAAAGATTACCTCGGTGTGAAAGAGGTAATTGTAGCAGTGGAGTAGAAAGAGAAGTAAAGAAGGTCTTCGTAGAAAAGTACCAAGATGAGTTTGCAGAGTTTTACCACAATAACGAGCGAAGAATACACTAAGTCCCCTATTTATAGAAAAGAGCGAAGGAGCACGTACGCTTGAAAGGACAAAGTGTATGAGTGATTTTAGTATTATTGAGGGGATCTTTTGGGAGAGATTTGAGTCTAACCAGTACAAAGGACAATTTTGTCGACTTTTCTAACTTGAGCGTCTAAGTGATTTTGGCAGGTACCACGTCGTCACGATGAGGGATGTGCTAGGAATTACTTCGGATTAGTGTGATTGGATTTATCACAACCGTTCACCAGATTTTGACCTCACAGTTACATTTAACAAGAGGGTTTGATCTTCTAAGTACGTCTTAATGTTTGATTAGCATGATTTTTCCTCGAACTCGGTTATATCCACCGATAAATAATAGTTTGGTTCATCCTAGATGTCGATTTCGATAGGATGGATGACTAGGTCTTCTAAGATACTGATCATGGAAGTAAACATGGCTAGTGCATCTAAAAATTGATTCTTGGCTCGAGGCATGTAGGTGAACAAGATCCTGATGAAGTACGAGCTTAGTTCTTCAAGGTATTTATGGTAAGGGATTAATTTTTGTTCTCGAGTCGTTTATTTCTCGGTTGTTTGATAAACCACTAGACTTGAATCCTCGAATACTTCTATTTCGTCTACCTCTAAGTCAATTGTTGTCTTCAACCTTGTGATACAAGCATCATACTTTATCTCGTCATTGGAACATTGGAATTTCAACCAGACATGAGATCCATCAGGTTTGATCAAAATTGCCCTTATTTCTTTTCTTTTCTAGTTTGTAGCTTCATCAAAATACATCTTTCAGCCTTACTCTTCATTACTATCTTCAACCTCGGTCACTAGGATGGTTTCGTCTGGAAAATTTACCTTTAATGGCTCATAATTACGTAATGGGTATTCAACTAAGTGGTCAGCGATAACTTACCCCTTAATGGTTTTTTGAGTGACATAGGTGATGTCAAACTTAGATAACAGTAATTGACGGTATAACCTGCTAGTGTTGGCTTCTTGAAAAGATATTTGAGAGGATCCATTTGAGCGATAAGCATAGTTGAGTAGCTGAAGAGGTAATATCACAGTTGTCAAGATGTCCAGACTAGTGCGGAACAAGTCGTTTTGAAAATCGAGTACTTTGCCTTATAATTGTTGAATTTCTTGCTAAGATAGTAAATGGGTTGCTCTTTTTGACCTGACTCATCGTGTTGTCCCAACACACATCCAATAGATGTTTCTTGCACTGCGATATACATTAGCAAAAGTCACCCTGGTGTGGAAGGAACTAAGACTGGCAGATTAAGTAGATACTTCTTTATTTTGTCAAAGGTTTCTTGATAGTCCTTATTCCATGTTTTCAGTACATCTTTTCTGTGCAGCTTAAAGACTAGTTTGCATATAGGTGTGAGTTATACAATAAATCTGCTGATATACTATATTCTACCTAAAAAAGTTCTAACTTTTCTTTCTGATATTGGTGCCTTCATCTCGAGAATGTATTTGGTCTTTGCTGGATTTATCTCAATGCCTTTTCTATTGACGATAAAGTTTAACAGCTTGCCTGACGTTGCTCCAAAGACACATTTTGTCGGGTTGAGCTTGAGAGTGTACTTTCTTAGTCAATCAAATAACTTCCTCAAATTTATCGAATGGTCTTCCTCCAAGCTAGACTTAGCGATCATGTCACCCACATAAACCTCCATTTGTTTGTGGATCGTGTCATGAAATAAAGTCGTTAATGCGTGTTGATAGGTTGCCCTGACATTCTTAAATCTGAATGGAAAAACTTTGTAATGAAAAATACATTAGATTGTGATGAATTCTATTTTCTCCTAGTCTTTTTCTGCCATTCTTATTTGATTATAACTGGAGAAACCATCCATTAATGAGAACATGCCATGCCCCGTTGTGTTGTAGACTAGAGTGTCGATTCGAAGTAGTAAAAAAATATCTTTAGGGCTAGTTTTGTTCAAGTCTCGATAGTCGACACATATTCGTACTTTCCCATCCTTCATTGGTACTGGAACAACATTAGCTAGCCATTCTAGATATGTAGACACTGCGAGGAAACCTGTTTGGAACTATTTCATTACTTCATCTTTAACCTTAAGTGTCCATTTTAGCTTGAGCCTTCTCAATTTTTGCTTGATCAGCTTGCTTCCAGGAGCAATTGGCAATTTGTGAATGGTGAGATTTGTGTCTAGGCCAGGAATACCTTTGTAGGACTAGGCGAAAATGTCTTGATAGTTATACAATAGTTTGATCATTTCTTTTTTCTACTTAAGTGTTAACAAGGCTCTGATATTAACCGAGTCTATATCCTCAATGTTTGGTTAAACACCTTTTTTATGTCGTTCTAAAAGGTCCTTGATATGTCTTTGGAGGGTACTCTACTTTACTTTCTCCTCTAATTCTTCTTCGATTCCCATGAGATCGAAGTCGAGTTTGAGATCAAAGTCATACTCATCCCTTTTATATTCTGTTCTGTCCCAAAGTTCATTCGATTGAGAAAAATCCTTTAGATTTTGATAAAAATATTTTTTTTGGTTTTTGACAAAAATATCTATTTTTTAAAGATTTTGAAGGTTTTTTTATTTTTTATTTTTGAAAAGTTTTTGATTTTTTTGAGTGTTATTTTCTGGACATCTGAAATAAGAAGAGCAATCATGCAAATTCATTAGTAAAAATAGGGAGCCCTTAAAACAATTTTTCCCTGAGAACAAAGGCTTGTTATGATCCTCAAGTGAATCAAATTTGCCTTACGACATTTTTTTTGGTGGCTACAAGAACCTCAAAAGTGATAGGGAACTTTCCCCAATTGTTTAGAATCTCCCCTTCCTTTATGGGGTAGATTAGGTAAGAAAGTGGTTGTTCTGATGGTTTTTGAAATGACCATCACTTCTAACTGACAGTTGTCAAAGTCGGGCTTAGCTTTTCCCAAGTTGGCTCGAATGATTAGTGATGCCCAGTCGATGCTGGTGGGAAATGGAAAATAATTCTTCTTACTTATGGTAACTTCCACTTTCCCAGGCTCTTTTGTTATCTATTGTGAATCTTTACCAGAATCCTCATTGAATAAAATATCAATGCCATCCACAAAAGAGAGTTGGGACTCAACAATTGAGTTCTTCTGCACGTATTTTGGTTTGAGACTTATAGTAATTCTGCCATTTCCTTCCTCTTTCGACTTGTTTGACAACAGTGAATTGGTAAGAGTGGTACATTGCTTTGTCTTTAGTCATTTCCATGTCTATGAACAGTACATCCGAAGTTCAACTAATTAAGATTAAGTTCTCTGCTGGAACTGATATCATCTTTTGTCCAATTATGAATTTAACCCGCTGGTGTAGATAAGACGATACTACTCGTGCAATATGAATCCATGGCCTAACAGTAGATTGAACGTTGTTAGTATGTCCATGACCTCAAAGGTAACTTCAAAAGTACAAGGGTCGATAGTGATTGGCAAATCAATTTCTCTGAGAAAGTCCCTTCTTAAGTTATCGAATCCTTAGACTACCTTGTTGTTGGGCTTGACGTAGGACCAATTCGCGTTCAACTTACAAAAAAGTCTCTAAAAGGCAGACATTTAAGGTCGAGCCTTTGTCGATTAGTACTTTGGCAACTATCATGTCTTTACACATGACCATAATATTCAATGGTTCAATGTATTTGCGTCCCTTCTGAATAAGTTCACTTTTAGTGAAGACAATCGGGTTGGGGTCTGTGGTGTCGAAATTCGGAGGACGACTTTGATGGTCTCAACCCGCACTGATCTGAAGTCGTTCGTAAAGCCTTCCTCCTCGAGGCGGCCTGGCACTTGTCACAGACACTCCGATGCTCAAGTTATAGAGACAAAGGAATAGTAATCAGTACTGGTCCACTCTCGATCTCTCTTGTCCCCCCTTTTTAATAGTGGTCATTGTGCTATATAACCCCTACCTTATCCTAGGGTTTCCCCCTCTATAGGCTACAATCATGGGATTTATGTTGGTTCAGCGGGGTTGTTTACCTAATCGGGATATTCTGGATAAATCGAACTTATCTACAGAGATCTCCTCCAAGATTTTTGGGATTTACGTGCAAGCAACAGTATTGCAGTTTTCTCGAGGCTTGCCTTCCCTTGCAGGACTGGCTTAGTGATGTGTTGCCCTACTAGCTAGACTAGGGAGGTCTCTGCTCTGACTTACCGTCCTTGCCTGCTGGATAGTGCCTTATTAGCTGATCTGTGTCAGGTACCACTTGGCCAGCTAAAATCTCCTTGACCCGTTTTCCACCAAATTGCGAATTGGATCCGATTGGTAAATTGGAGATTTTTAGGGAATAAGGAGTCGCCACCTATTTTAGGTCTTGGAACCATAAATGACTCCGAAATGGATCGGATCGGTCCACAAATCAGAGAAATGGGTAAAGGGTCAGATTACGGGTTTCGGAAGGTGTTAGGCATCGAACCCGCTTGATCGAGATGATCGGTGTCTACAACAATCCAAACTATCCTACGGTCAACGGATAGAGACAAAAGTCAAGACTATGGTCTAATCATCATCACCATCATCATCAAATTATATCGAATGTGCTAAACGAATCTCAAGGCCAATATTGTCCCAAATCTCACGTGATTTCTCGAATTACGCACAACAATAAAAATATTTGAAAAAACCTTAATTTCCTTACGCTCCAAAGTCCACGTGGCAACATTTCAATTACAAATCCAAAAATGTGAAGATTTTCCAAATCGACTAAAATAGGAATTTGTGAAAACTTTCTAAAATGGAAAATTGAGAATATGAAACTTCTAATTTGGGAATTCATGAAATTTCTAAACTAAAAATTAGAAATTTCCCAAATTGGGAGATTATAAAATATATGAGAAGCTACCAAATTGGAAACTTAGAAAAATAATCTTCTTGAAATAGAAATTTTCAAATATGAGAGTCCCAAATTAGAAATTTGTTAAAGGATTTTTCAAATTAGAGAATTATCATTATTGGGTTTCTCAAATTAGAAATTTACAAACATTAATTTTTAAAAAATAGAAAATCATGATTTTAGAAAAATCACCAAATCAATGGAAAACCCGTAAATCCCTAAAATTAGCAAATTGTGAATTTCCAAGAATCTATTTTTGCAACGTGAATTCTTCGTATTTTGCATAATCCTATGTCCACAAGATCAATGAGTCAACTCAAATTTTTTTGTATAAACAAAATCCGGCTTTAAACCCCCAATGTACACCCCAAATCAATGAATTAACTCAAATCCTTTTGTATAAACAAAATCCGGCTTTAAACCCTCAATGCACACCCAAAATCAGTGAGTTAACTCAACTCATTTTATTAAAAAAATTGATTTTGAAATTCCAATGTACATAGAAATCAGTGAGTTAATTCACGTGGCAACTTTATTAAAAATCAATTTTGAAATTCCAATGCACATGCAAATCAGTGGGTTGACTCACGTGGCAACTTTATTAAACAAAATGATTTTTGAAATTCCCACACACACACAAATCAGTGAGTTGACTCACGTGGCAACTTTATTAAAAATCTCAACGCCACATTCAATGCCTCCCTCAAAACAGCGAGTTGACACAGCTGTCCCTTCGATTAAAAATCCAATTTTTAATTTTGTATGTGCACAAGAGGCAAATTGATTTACATGTCAATTCAATTAACAAAAGATTTCAAAACTTCTATACACACAAATAAAACAGCGAGTTGACTCATGCCACAATTTTATTAAAAGATCAATTTCAAATATCTTATGTGTACCAAAAAAAACAGCGAGTCAATTATATCTAGATTAGCGAATCAATCCAATAGTGTCAAACCAATGAGTCCACTTGATAATATCAAAACCAATGAGCCGGTTCACTTACTTGATATGTAAGAATTAATTCAATCAATCCATCACGCCAAAATTGGCAAATTAATCCACCAATCTCCTTTCCGAATTGGTTTGAGTTTTAATTTGTAATTCCATTCATTCAAACAATAAATATGTGATTCACCATATATCAAATTATGTTAGAAAGGAGATTGGTAGATCATCGAATCGAGATCAGAATCCAATGGACACAATCATCTGCACATATCGCAAACCCATTAAATAACATAAAAATTAGCTAATGAACCTCACCTTGTTTACACTGAATTAGGCGCCATTATTGAGATAAAACAAAGTGCGAAAGTGGTCTCCTAACTGTAGTGGTTGTCGTGATTTCCTTCAGAATATATAAACAATCCGAGATAAAAAGTGGGGATGTTGTAATGAAGCGAAAAGATCAGTGGCTGTTGTGCATTAATGGAGAGGATGATGGGGCTGTTGTATGTGATGAGTGAGGGCAATTCTATAGGCTAAAATATTTAGTGAATGGTGCTGAAAAACGCGGTGAAGGATGGCTGTTTTACAGGATGAAATATTGAGTGAATGTTGTTGAAAAACGTGGCGAAGGATGGTTGTTTTACAGGATGAAATATTGAGTGAATGTTGCTGAAAAATGTGAAATATTGAGTAAATGTTACTGAAAAACGTGGTGAAGGATGGCTGTTAATGTTGGCTATATTGCAAGGACATGGAGAGGTGTTTGGGGGCTATAAGGGGCTGTGGTGTTACATATTCTTTTAGGTAGAAGAAGACGCAGCAATGGGGTATTTTCGAGATTTTTCGAAGGTCCGAAATTCATGAGGGGTATTTTCGTCATTTTATCAATTTTTGTCTATTTTGGCGTGAAGTTTCTTTTAATCGCAATGTGATTATTTCTAAGTCTCGAGGTCATGTTTTCCTAGCATAGCGAGGTCTCTAAGTTATCCAAATGTGTAGCGAACCTAAGCGTACATGCTTGCTAAGTTGCGTGTATGGTGTAACGATCCTAAGCGCGCATGATTCTATGTTGCGTGGCAAGGAGAAATAATAGAATAAGATCAGAAAACAGGGGGAATTAAAAGGATGCTTCTCTCAAGCTTTCAAGTTTTTTGCGTTCATCATTAGGAATCCACAGCAACCGGGTGACGGATCGCCAAGTCAGGCGGATACAAAAGTGGGGTATCTACAGATGCCCCTTTTTGGCAGAGGGTGGAAGCAAACTAGATGGCAAATCTATTTAGGTAGATAGTGCGACATCCAAATGTCAAAGTCAATGACATTTCATTTTTGCAGCATGATTTGGTGGTTCGTCGGGGCGTCCAGATCCTTAAAGATAAGTTCTCCTTAGACTAAAAATGTCAAATCCTCGAATTTTAAAAAATTCTCCTTGACTTATGCAATCGTGCACGCGTAATGTTGTGATGCTCACGAAATAGTCTATCGGATCATTGAGATTAATCCCTCCTCGATAACAAATGTTAGGTCCTAAAGATCTTCTTTCGTTGACGATGATGATTTAGATTAAGATGCACATATGGAATGAAAGTAGTCAAACAGTATTAAATTTGAGCACGAGATAATCATAATCAGGTGATGTAGGAACTTCATTAAATTCTATTTGTAAATTTTCTTTTACAATTCGAAAAAAGTTTGAGTCCCGCTCATCGAACTCGAGCTTATGAGAGCCACGCTTCTCGGGTTGAGGTTGGTAGGAACTTAAAAAATTCAATTTCAAAAGGTTGGAGTCTCGTTTCTCGGACTCGAACTATAGTTTACAGGAACTTAAACAATCCTGTTAAATTCATTCTATGATTCAAACAAAGCTGGAGTCTCGTTTCTCGGACGCAAACTTGCTGGAGCCTTGCTTCTTGGGCTTGGCTTCGCAGGAACTTAAATAATCCTGTTAACTCATTTTACAATTCAAAGAAGTTGGAGTCTTGTTTCTCAGACTCGAACTCAATGGAGCCACGCTTCACAGGCTTGGATCAATTAAAGACTCGGTATTATCGAGCTCAACGATTGAGAGATTGAGCCTTTATTGGCTTATCATGCATCTGGATTCACGATTATGATTGGGCTTCGCTGGACTTTTAAGCTTTTGAACAAGATTTTACTTTTTGATCATGAGATTAAGAATGCACACTTCAGAATCAAAATTATTCTCAAAAATACCCCTAGTTTCAAGGTTGGCTTATATCTGAAACTTGACTATGAAACTGATAGAATGGATTGCACTTGGAAAGTGGATGAAAAGCTATGGACTCTGACAGATAGAAAGATCGACATTCCTTTAAATGTTCAAGACTCTTAAGATTATCATATGTGCAATAAGGAATTGATCATTCTCTTTCGAGTTTCTTTTTTAAAAATGCTTGAGCTGGGTTTTGATAAATATTGGAATATAAGATCTTCTTCTTTAATTCTACATTTTTCATTAGCAGACACTACTAAAGATCTTACAATGTTCAAAAGAAAGGCTTCTGAGTTTCTTCGACTTCCACATTGTCAAATGCGAGCTCTTAACTGAAAAATGAATGTTCTGATTTAAACGATTTTCTACATTCTCCAGCTTCTGTGTAAGCTTTTCTTCTGAATTATCCTTTTCTGTACGATCTTCCCTTCCATTTGATGATGCCCTAATTTTTGCCTAGATCATCTCTTCAGATTTTCAATCTAGCGGGCTTTATTTTTCTTTATCTGGAAATACCTTGATTTTATCCTAGGTCGTCTTTTCAGGTTTTCAACCTAGCAGGCTTGCTTTTTTTGTTATGTCCTAACTTTTGCTTAAGTCGCCCTTTTAGATTTTCAACTTAGAGGGTTTTTTTCTTTTTGATGATCTCGAATACTCAACCTGACAACCTTTGGTTCTCTAGACCTGAACCAAATCAATTAACATTCAGGACGACTTAACAGGTGGGCTTAGGACATCGTTTGGAAAGAAGAGGTATAAGGCTCAATTTCCCAAAATGCCCCTAGTATGACATTCTTCCTTTTTGACAACTCTTTTGAGTTTCTCTCTTTTCTCATGCCCCTAGTTAGGCATTTTTTGTCAACTTTTATTCTTCTTTTTTCCAATGCCCCTAGTTTGGCCTTATCCCTTTTTTATCTTTCAATAGGAAATTTTTTTTTTTGGATACTTTCTTTGAGAGAACGAATATTTTATTTTTTTTGTTGTGGCTAGGCCTGAAGTAACTTTTCAAGTTGCCTACGTACTCCAAATCATTTTTTTCTTTTTGGGATCAGGTCAAAACGTAGTTCATAGAAAATTTCCCCCCCTAAGGTTAGTTGGTATGACTTAGAAAGAAAAAGGTTATTAAAATTATTTTCTTAAGGCTGCGAAAGGCTAAAGAAGATTACATTTTTCTTGGTAAGATAAGGAAATAGTTCGGCCAAAGAAGGCCTCCTTTAGTGAAAGTTACTTGATTTGGTCAAGATTCTAGGAATCGAGTATCTTGATTACTCTGTCGAGCAAAATCTTCTTTTGAGAATGAACCACCTTCAATTTGCTTTTGTAAAATTGAATATGATTGAGTTTTTCGCATTCAACTACTCATTTTTTCTTGGACTCCGAGAAAATCTTTTATCCTTTGTGGTGGGTCCCTTCTTGTAAATCTTGACACCTTTGTCGACGGTTTCAACTACATCATTCTTGATGATCTTTGATTTTGAACTTCACTCTCGACTGCAAGTCTTGGTCCATTTTGATGCAATCCGTCTTGATAAAAGGTGAAGTGGTGTTCATATTCAGCATATCCTCATAAGACCATGCGAGAACACTGTTGAATTTCTTAAATGAGTTCATCATTTTCCCATGTTCTTCTGAGGATAATGTAGTACCAATTTTGCACTTCTTGAGTGTACTCTCCTATTCAAATATTTATCAAGTTCAATTAGTGCTCTGAGTCATTCTTCATGTTTTATTTTATGTTCACATCGTTATTGTACGTATGATAATCACAAGCTTCTCTACTTTATTGGAATAGAACAAAACATAGACTGGCACACTTGACTAAAGGTTAAAAAATAATAAATCCTAACATAATGGAATTGACGAACTAAATTTAAAGACTGAGCAACTGACACTTAAACAAAATCTCAAAATAGGGATATGATTCTGAGTGGAAAGACACAACGCTAGGGTCTATGCCACTTTGGATATCTTCACGAGGGATGATTCTGGCTCGTCCGTTTTTGCTATACCCTCATATTCTGATTCAAGCTTATTTGATATTGGATAACCCATTGCTTCAATATTCTCTTTGCTTTTCAATTCTGTCACTGTCTCAGGGTGGATGGGCTCATTCTGGCAAGATGAGGATGTACTATCAAGACCAATCAAGTGAATGAAGGAAATCGGGTCAATTGATTTAGGTTTGGATATGGATAATAGGTTCAGAGCAAGAGGGGGTTGATTTTGAAAGGTAGGCAAAGGGTTAGTTTTGACATTAAGCGCAGTAGGAGCAGGTATGGTAACTTTTCTTATTCGATAAGGTCTTGGATAGCATGGCGGAAAGTAATGTACCTATCAAGAACATGGCCAGGCATTTTATGGAATTCACAGAATTGCCCATTATCCAAGTTTGGAGGGAGAGGGTTAAGCAACGGCTTAGGTTGTAACGGTGTCAACAGTCCCCTTTTCATCAATTTTTGATAGGCAACACTAAGGGACATCCCAAGGTTTGAGAATTGTCTCCTAGGCTTGGCTTGTGAGGATTGAGTGGCTTGAGGAGCTAGAGCGAAAGAGGTATTGGCCACTTGTAAGGAATTTGCACTAGGTTTGAAGTATTTGGATTTTGATTCGGACGAGTTGCCAAAGAGTCCTGAAGAGTAGGCATCCTCGACTTGGTTTTCAGCTTCAAGAAGGAATTGAAAGGTACGCAAGTATTTAGGCATCAAGTACTTGACGTAATTGGGAGTAAGATTCTTGAGGATAATCTTAACTTGCTCTTTTTCTTGAAGTCGGTCCCATAACTAAGCGGCCTTGGCTCTCCATTGAGTAATGAATTCTGTAAAGGTTTCTCCGGGCTTCTGCTTAGTCGTTTCTAGATCTCTTCTTGTGAGTTCAATGTCTATGTTAAAAGAATATCGACCAATGAACTTTTTTATCAATTCGTGCCATGTTCTTACCCGAGATGAGTCCAGTGACATTAACCAGCGTAAGGCAGGACCTGTAAGGGTTCCCTGAAAAAGTTGAGCCATCTGTTCTTTACTCAGACCCTGAGACTGCATGATGTCGACATATATTTTCAAGTGAGTCATAGGGCATCTAGTCCCATCAAATTTATCCATATCTGGCATTGTGAACTTTTTTGGCAGACGGACTGTAGGAAATAATGTCATTGCCCCTAATTCAAGGGCGAGATCGTCAGGGTCCTTGATATTCTTTAATGCAGTTTCTACCTGAGTTATTCGATGAGCTAATACAAGGTCAATGGGCACTTGATCATCTTCAAAATCTTCAACCAGGTCAAACACGGCCTAAGGTTCTATAACTTTATCTTTTTTCTTTTCAGTCTTTAAGGCCTCAATTTGTGTCTAGACAGAAGCAATAATCTGCGCTTGAAAGGAGTCCAAAATCTGATTGAGTGTTGCTTCATCTATGATACTTGCTTCTTCTTGTGGCAAGGATTGACTACTTGGGCTTGACAATGGTACTCTTGCGAGACGACTCTTTTCACGGACCCAAAGTGGCATAGTTGGTTTAGAACGGCTAGGAGCAATTATTACCTAATTAGAAGTAAATCAAGATCAACTATTGACTCGGAAGGTTGGATTCTTAACCATATGATAAAAAGGAATTTGACATAAATTAGCCCAAGTTCGGTTGTACATATTGAGTCCAGATGCATTATAAGTTTATAGAGACCACAAGGATGAAGGAAATAAATTACGGGTCTACCCCTGGTTGGGGTTGAACCTTGGGTCAGAGTAGTTAGTTTGACCTCCTAATTGCATCTCTTTGGTACGGATTAAGTTGAGTTTTTGAACCTAAAAACCAATTGGTCCAACCGGTTTGATGTTATTCGATTAGATCCACTTGCCAATTGGGCCAATTGGTTTAATCGGTTCAAACTGATTGGTGCATTTTACCAATTGGATCGGACCGATATTGCGGGTTTAATTTGAACGGTGTGGATCGGTCCACCCACTTACCTTTTGATGAGATTAAGTAGAGCAACCCAAGAGTACTTATGGTCAATTCGAGTCGTGGCCTAATGGGACCGCACTTAGGTTCAAGGTTCTAAGCTCACTATGTGATTGAGGCTAGGTTGGGACAAAGCTTAGGTTACTTCAGCCCAAAACACTGATATACTATCCCAGTTTTACTTGGTCAAGCAATATGTGGTGTTCCAGTTTGATATACCCGAAGGTACTGTACTAAAGTTGTAGCGTTCACTGTCATCCCCTGTGTCCTGAAGGACCAGGTTAGCTTGGATCCGGCTACGAGGGTTTATAAGGACATGTTATGATGCAAACATGAATATGCATGCTCGTGAGTATGTGCAAAGGGACAAAGTGCGCCTGGGGCATTTTCGCGAATATCCAATCATACAAACCACATTCATCCCATCATCAAATCAATCACAATGAATACAATAATTGATAACATCCAATCAGAATCCAACGAAAGAAATAAAAAAATCTAACCTAATCTAATAGTCTCATTGAGTCAATTGGGTTAACCCGAGTGAAAGTCAACCTAAGGATAGTCTTGGATCAGGTCAAGCTTGACCCTAAATCCCTAGTGGAGTCGCCACTGAAATCGCCTCGACCCGTTTTCCACCAAATTGCAAATTGAGGTCCGATTGGTAAATTGGAGATTTTTAGCATATAAAGAGTCGCCACTTAATTTAGGTCTAGGAATCATAAATGACTCCGAAATGGATCGGATCGGTCCACGGATCAGAGAAATGGGTAAGGGGTCAGATTACGGGTTTCGAAAGGTGTTAGGCATCGAACCTGTCCGATCGAGATGATCGGTCTCTACTACGATCCAAACTATCCTACGGTCAATGGATAGAGACTAAAGTCAAGACTATGGTCCAATCATCATCACCATCATCATCAAATTATATCGAATGTGCTAAACGAATCTCAAGGCCAATATTGTCCCAAATCTCACGTGACTTCTCGAATTATGCACAACAATAAAAATATTTGAAAAAGCCTTAATTTCCTTATGCTCCAAAGTCCACGTGGCAACATTTCAATTACAAATCCAAAAATGTGAAGATTTTCTAAATCGACTAAAATAGGAATTTGTGAAAACTTTTAAAATAGAAAATTGGGAATATGAAACTTCTAATTTGGGAATTCATGAAATTTCTAAACTAAAAATTAGAAATTTCCTAAATTGGGAGATTATAAAAATATGTGAAGCTACCAAATTGAAAACTTAGAAAAATAATCTTCTTGAAATAGAAATTTTCAAATATAAGAGTCCCAAATTAGAAATTTGTTAAAGGATTTTTCAAATTAGAGAATTATCATTATTGGGTTTCCCAAATTAGAAATTTACAAACAATAATTTTTCAAAAATAGAAAATCATGATTTTAGAAAAATCACCAAATCAATGAAAAACCCATAAATCCCCAAAATTAGCAAATTGTGAATTTTCAAGAATCTATTTTTGCCACGTGAATTCTTCGTATTTCGCATAATCTTATGTCCACAAGATCAATGTGTCAACTTAAATCCTTTTGTATAAACAAAATCCGGCTTTAAACTCCCAATGTACACCCCAAATCAGTGAATTAACTCAAATCCTTTTGTATAAACAAAATCCGGCTTTAAACCCCCAATGCACACCCCAAATCAGTGAGTTAACTCGACTCCTTTTATTAAAAAATTGATTTTGAAATTCCAATGTACATAGAAATCAGTGAGTTAATTCACGTGGCAACTTTATTAAAAACTATTTTGAAATTTCAATGCACATGCAAATCAGTGGGTTGACTTACGTGACAACTTTATTAAACAAAATGATTTTTGAAATTCCCACACACACACAAATAATTGAGTTGACTCACGTGGAAACTTTATTAAAAATCTCAACGCCACATTCAATGCTTCCCTCAAAACAGCGAGTTGACTCATCTCTCCCTTCGATTAAAAATCCAATTTTGAATTTTGTATGTGCACAAGAGGCAAATCGATTTACATGTCAATTCAATTAACAAATGATTTCAAAACTTCTATGCACACAAAATAAAACAGCGAGTTGACTCATGCCACAATTTTATTAAAAAATCGATTTCAAATATCTTATGTGTACCAAAAAAAAACAGCGAGTCAATTATATCTAGATTAGCGAATCAATCCAATAGTGTCAAACCAATGAGTCCACTTGATAATGTTAGTACCATGTTTTGTCAAATTACAAGGGTAGTCGTGTGATGTCATGATGTAACTACTAAAAACATTGTTGTGCGCTCATAACTAAACGACAAATCCAACATATATCAAAACCAATCAAGGTCAAGGGACATCATCTCCCGTGGAGCATCAGAACAGGTATATCTCAAGGGGATCAGAAGCTGTCGGCAGGAGTAAAGGATTCACCGCCAGCCACCGACCGATTATTTTGGGATACCTTCTATCGGTGGCAGAAGCTCTAATCTATCGGTCCCACCGATAGAATATTCATCGGTCCCACCGCTGAAGACTTGACGGTTCCACCGTTAGCTACCGAAAAATTAACATGGGATACCTCCTATCGGTGGCAGAAGAGCAATCCTGCCGGTCCCACCGACATTTTAGGCATCGGTTCCACCGAACAACACTTTATCGGTCCCACCGTCATCCACCGCCAGAACTAATGAAGGAGTTTTCATTCGGTGGCAGAAACATACTTCTGGCGGTTCCACCGTAAAAGTAGTCATCGGTCCCACCGATGAAGCTTGGAGGTTCCACCGACAGTACTGCCGAAAACACGAAACGGTAAGATTTTCGACCGTTAGGATTGGTCGGTGCCACCGTTGGAATTCAGGTGCCACCAACAGAAAGCCGTTAAGAGCTCTGCCTATAAAAGAAAAGCTCTTGGCCTCTTCTGTTTTTGATCAACAACTCCAAAGTTCAGCCCAAGCAAATAAGCATACTTTAAAAGGCTTAACAAAGGAAGAAGAGTCGTGAAGGGTAATCAAAATCATGCATACCAAACTACCACGTCTTAGTTGATTAAGCTTCACTTACTCCATCCTTCGAGAGTTGCAGTCTAACATCGAGCGAGGCAAGAAGCCATTGTTGAAGGTAGTAATGGAGAGCTGAAGAACAACACACTAACTACCATCGTCATTACTGTGAGTTTGATTGTTCGTATCTTAAATTCTAAAAAATACACTTGTAATAGTTCACTTGATTTCTTCTTCAAAATCAAGCACTTGATTGAGTTGCGGACTCAGTTGAGTGACAAAGGTTACTGAGTTTCCTAAGTATAAAACTCAAGGATTTTGAGTGGATGTGGTCCATTCAATCGTAGGGTTGCAGAGTTGACCCGAAAAATTCTGTGTGTGGTTTAAGGTGAACCAAAAACCTCAGTATTAGTGGATACCAAAGAACCATCAATTTGGGTTCTCTTGGGAGTGGATGTAGGCACGGGTGCCGAACCACTATAAATCGTGTGTATTCTATTTTGTCTAAGATTCTCTTATTTATGCCAATTTGGATGCATATCATGACTGATCATATCTTGCATGAATATCTTGCTACATGAATGTTTTTGTGGATGCTCCCTGACATTGAAAGTTATTCACATCCCAACATCCACATTCAGTAGAATTTTAAATTAGTCCTATTCACCCCCCCTCTAGGTCACCATCTTGTCAAAGCTGGTAATTTCAATTGGTATCAGAGCAGGTTGCTCTATAAAGGTCTAACCACCCTGAGTGATCCGTGACCTTTCACCATGTCTAGAGCCGATAAATGGTCCTCGGCTCGTCCACCCATGTTCGAAGGCATTAAGTATGCCTTCTGGAAGAATAAAATGATGATATACATCAACTCACTAAGTAGAGATGTGTGGGACATGATTGAGGAAGGTTGGGAACCTCCCGTTGACATCATCGAAGTAAATCGTGTCACTACTTCTGTTCCGAGACTATCAAGGAAATGGACAGAACAGGACAAAATAGATAGTAGCAACAATTACAAGGCTATAAATGCCATTACGAGTGCCATTTCCGACGGATATGCACGTGTCAGTCGGCTAAGCAAGCATGGAAAATTCTAGAAGCCGCTCACGAAGGCACAAGTATAGTGAAAAAATCTAAACTTCAACTCCTCCGCACCCAATTTGAAAATATCAAAATGGAGGAAAGCGAAACTGTCCAAGATTCTATGCACGTCTAAGTGACATCTGCAACTCTATGTTTTATGTTGGTGAAACCGTCCCTCAAGGTAGAATTTGTGCAAAAATCCTAAGATCCCTACCCAAGAGGTTTGCCTCTAAGGTCACCTCAATTGAGGAATACCGAGATGTGGAAGCAATGACCGTTGAGGAACTTATGGGGTCTCTCACTACCTTCGAACTCCATCTCGAGGGGCCTCCCTCAAAAGGGAAGACTCAGGTCCTAAAGACATCCTCCTCAAAGTCTACATCCAAGCGAACATCGCATATCGGATCTCAATCCTCCTCCCATGATCATAAGAAGGTATCGATTGAAGAGGATAAAGAGACTGACTCGGATGAGGAAGACTTGGCCCTGTTAGCCTCAAGGTTTCAAAAATTTTAAAAGAAGAGGACCAGGTAACACTAGTAGACGTAATCATCCGATAGATAGACATGCGCCTGTAGGAAAAACCATGTCTAAACCAAGGGAAGATACGGAGTGCTACACATGTGGCGGTCGTGGTCACTACTCAAATGTGTGCCCCTCTAAACCCAAATCCAAAGGTCTACCTAGACCTAAGAATAAGGGAACAACAATGGCTGCTAAGGCCACATGGGATGACTCTGAAGAATCTGGAGACGAAGAAGAACTAGGGTCTCTATCAGATAATGAAGATCAAGACACTCTTCGAATCCTTATGGCTTCTACCACTGTCAACATTCCAGATGGGGATGAACTTGAAGGAGATCTGGACTGTGAAAGTCAGAATCGCTCCTTAGTCACTTCTTCCTCGATGAAGAAGGAGAAGATGAGGACAGTGATGAACTTGAACTCCAATCTGCATTTGACCAACTGTTCGTTAGTCATGTAAAACTAACCAAGAAACATAGTCGAGAAAAACTCCAAAAAGAACAGTGGCATGCCCAATATGAGGAAATGTGCAAGGAAAAACTCTCCCTAGGACTTGAATTAGAAAGCATTAAGACTCAGCTCTCTACAACCTTAGAAAGACAGTCTAACTTGCTCTCTACATCTGAGACAGTCCTAATTGAGAAAGAGGAGATGGTAAAAAATCTTCAACAACTCAAGAATCTCCTCTCGATGGCCAACTCCACAATAGCTCGTCTAAACTTAGAATTAGTCAATCTCCGTGATGAAAACAAAGTTCTTAAGTTTGACGTCGATAGACTGCAAAAACAAAATACTAGACTTGAGTATAACTACACTCATGGTAGCTTGGAGTTACAAAAACTTCTAGGAGTGCAAAAATCCTATGGAGATAAAGAGGAATAGGCTTTGATAGTTATACCGCTGCATCACCCCATCTCCTCCACACTTGCACATGGAGAGTCATCAAACACTCAGAAAGACTCCAAAAAGATTATCACATGCAACTTCTGTGGTAGAACGGGCCACATGAAATTTGAATGTATCAAATACAAAACTATCTACACCGCAACCTCTCAGACCTCTATTGGAAAATCTTTATCGGTTGAACAGAAGAAGCATGATAAGGGAAAGAATCCGTTGGTGAACAAAGTTGAAAAAACAAAGAAAGAAAAGTCACCAAAATGGAAGGGAACAAAGAATTCATCTCTCCCAAACAAAACAGCAATATTGGGGAACTCTTCAAACAGATTGCCTATCTAAATCTAAAAGCTAAAGCTCTTGCTGAATCTAGTATGGGTAATCAAAGTGGAAGAAGGTACAAAATGAAAAATCCTTCCTCAAAGTCACCCAAGAAGGGTAGGTTCCCTAAGAAAGGCTCACCTAGTAAGAAGGACTCTCCTACTAAATACAATCCCCCCAAGACGAATTTACAATGGAAAGTCAAAAATGGGGACAACAAGTGCCTTGTAATTCACACAGCCCTCAAAGCTGGAAATCATTCACGTTGGTATCTTGATAGTGGTTGCTCCCGACACATGACGGGTGACCGAAGTCAATTTAGCCACTTGGTTGATTTTGATGGAGGATCAGTCACTTTTGGTGATGGCAGCACCGCTAGGATTATTGGGCGAGGAACTGTCAGTGGCCATGGATTGCCCACGGTGGAAAATGTATTGTGCGTAGATGGTTTGAAACATAACCTTCTTAGCATATCCCAAATTTGTGACAAGGATCACCGTGTGAGCTTCAATCGTGAAGTGTGCGAGATCTCCACGCCAAATGGAAAAATTATCATGAGAGGCCTTCGCACTTCTGATAACTGCTATGTTATCGAGAATTCAAGAGATACCACAGTTAGTAACATGGCTCAAATTGATGAAGTTCAGTTATGGCATCAACGTCTGGGTCACGTTCACTACAAGAACCTCTTTAGACTTGCCTCGAAAGGGTTCGTCAGAGGATTACCCAAATTGGGTAAACAAGCAAGAGATGTCTGTGGGGAATGTCAAATTGGTAAACAAATTCAAAGTACCCATAAAAAGGCAACCACTCTCGCAACCTCGAAACCCCTTGCGCTCCTACACATGGACCTTGTAGGTCCCACTAAAGTACAAAGTCTAGGAGGAAAGAGACATTTCTTGGTAATCGTTGATGATTACTCTAGATTCACTTGGGTTACGTTTCTAAGAGAAAAATCAGATACTTTCGATGAATTCAAAAAGATCATAACACTTATCCAAATAGAAAAGGAATCTGCTGTTGATTGAATAAGAAGTGATCATGGTGGAGAATTTGAGGATAGTCGTTTCACACAATTCTACGATGATCATGGAATTCGACATGAATTTTCTACTCCGAAGACCCCTCAGCAAAATGGAGTTACCGAGAGAAAGAATCGCGTTCTTCAAGAAATGGCCACAATCATGCTACACAGTAAACATCTTCCTAAAAGTCTGTGGGCCGATGCTGTAAACACTGCTTGTCACATCATCAATAGAGTATATCTCCGAGCAAGCCTGAATAAAACAGCATATGAACTATGGAACAACAAAACTCCGAGTGTTAAGCACTTTAGGGTATTCGGGAGCAAGTGTTATGTCCTTAGAGATAGGGAACATTTGGGGAAGTTTGATTCAAAAAGTGATCCAGCAATTTTTCTAGGATACTCCTCAAATAGTCGAGCTTTTCGAGTATTCAATCAGAGGACCTCCACACTTCAAGAATCCATAAATGTTGTGATCGATGATCAACCCTCTCAGGAGAATGGTTCCTCTGACACTGAAGGTGAGGACGAGGGAGTGTTCCCTCTTACACCCTTGCCGGCCCCAACATCTCTATTTCCAGAAACACTACCTATTGTTAAGGGTCATCCCTCCAGTCAAATCCTTGGAGACCCCCACATCGGAGTAAAAACCTGACGGCAACTTGAGATGTTAAATAGTCATCTTTGCTTCACATCCAAGTTGGAACCCAAAAATGTTGATGAAGCCCTCCATGATGAATACTGGATCCAAGCCATGCAAGACGAACTTCTTCAATTTCAGAGAAATCAGGTTTGGCAGCTAGTACCAAGGCCATCTGACAAGAATGTCATTGGGACTAAGTGGATTTATAAGAACAAATCGGATGAACTTGGCAATGTTGTCCGCAATAAAGCTCGTCTGGTTGCACAGGGCTACTCTCAGATTGAGGGGATTGACTTTGATGAAACTTTTGCCCCGGTGGCAAGACTTGAGTCAATTCGGATTTTGATGTCCATTGCATGCGTGTTGAAATTCAAACTATTCCAGATGGACGTTAAGAGTGCATTTCTCAATGGCTTCTTAGATGAGGAAGTCTATGTTGAACAACCAAAAGGATTTGTTGATCCCAAACATCCTCACCAAGTATTCAGATTGAAAAAGGCTCTCTATGGTCTCAAACAGGCCCCCCGCGCCTGGTATGAAAGACTGACTCAGTTTCTGCTCAGTCATAAATTTGTTAGGGGGAGCGTTGATAAAACGCTGTTTGTTCAAAGAATTGGTGGCGACACTCTCATTGCTCAAATCTATGTAGACGACATTGTGTTCGGCTCCACTGCCGAAGGCTTGGCCCAAAACTTTGCTCACCTTATGCAATCCGAATTCGAAATGAGCATGGTTGGTGAACTCAGCTTTTTCTTGGGATTGCAAATTAAACAACTCGAGAATGGCCTCTTCATTTCTCAGACTAAATATGCGCGAGATTTGGTAGATCGATTTGGCCTAAAGTCTGGTAGAACACATCACACTCCTATGAGCACCACTCTTAAACTTTGTAAAGATCCTTCAGGTAAAAGTGTAGATGAGCATCGTTACAGGAGTATGATTGGTAGCCTTCTCTATCTTACAGCCAGTAGGCCCGATATTTCTTACAGTGTAGGCAGTTGTGCTCGTTTTCAAGCAGATCCTAAGGAATCTCATCTCCTAGCTATTAAGAGGATTATCAGGTACATCCCCGGTACCACAGAAAATGGCCTCTGGTATCCATTTGATTCCTCGTCCATCATTGCCGGATACATCGATGCTGACTGGGCTGGCAACATGGATGATCGAAAATCCACCAGTGGTGGTTGTTTCTACATCGGGAACTGTTTAGTTCCCGATGTTTAGTTGCCTGGCATAGTAAGAAGCAAAGTTCCATATCTCTCTCCACTGCCGAGGCTGAGTACATTGCCGCTGGCAACTGCTGTGCTCAACTTCTTTGGATGAAGCAGATGCTCGCGGACTATGGGATATCTCAAGATACGATGAGCCTCTTATGCAATAACACCAGTGCCATCAATATCTCGAAGAATCCGGTCCAACACTCTCGCACTAAACATATTGACATTCGGCATCACTTCATTCGTGAACTTGTTGAAGCACACACCATCTGCTTGGAATATATCCCGACTGAAAATCAACTTGCTGATATCTTCACCAAGCCCCTCGATTCCTTATGGTTTGATCACCTTCGGAAATCTATTGGGGTCTGCTCACAGTGAGCAGGGCCTCTGTGCTCTCGGGATGCCTAAACAAAAAAAAAAAAAAAAAAGGGTGTGTGACTTCTGGAGCAATTGTCGGTGGCAGAATGAGCATTTTGTCGGTTCCACCGCCAACTTACTCATCGACAGCTATCGGTGGCACCGACTACTTCTGTCGGTTCGACCGACAGAACGCGACTCTTCATTTTTTTTTAAAATTTCCTTCGCCTTTTTATTCTCCCTTCGCGCCCTTTCACTTCCCTCACTATTCCATTGTTTCCTCTCCCTCTTGCTTCGTTTTCTCCCTTCTTCTCTCTCTCTCTCTCTCTCTCTCTCTCTCTTGTTGCTTGCCACCATGCTGGTTCTCCTAGCCTTGTTGTCCCTGCTCTCCGTTGGGCTCCTCAGTACCCTAATGGCGTGACGTCGTCAAGCGCGACCTCCTTCAGCCCAACGAAATGTTAGAAGCAAGCGTGCTTCAACATCCACTGCCCTGCCATCCTCCTCATCGTCTTCCTCTGCTGTGGCCGACGCCTCAGATGACGAGGATGCTGATCTGCCTCCCCCACAGGGCTCTCGACATCCTCCTTCGTCCGATGTCGGTATTGACGATGACCAACGACAATATATCGAGCGCTTGCAAACTCTTCGCAACCGCCCTATCATCTGTGAACGTCGCGTGGATCTCACCGTGGTGCACCCCTTTGGCATTCCTGATCTACTACATTAGATGGGGTGGGAGGCCCTTCTGGACCTTGGAGGTGATGTGTTTCCTTCGCGGGTCCGTCGCTTCTATGCCATTATTGTGGACTCTCGTGACTTTCCTCAATCTCTGGATGTGGTGGCATTTGGCACGCCCACTCAGATCAGCACTCACGTTACGGCTGCCACCATTGCCTCCATATTGGGTATCACTTGCACCTATGTCAGCCATCCAGATCCCATTTCCGACCTAGGGTCTCGCCGGAACGCCTATATGGATGTACTCTGTGGACGTCGGGACATCCAGTAGGTCAAGGACAGTGCAATTCGTGGCACAGATCTTCTACCAAGGTATAGGCTTCTTCACAAACTGTTTACCTCGAATCTCTATCCGCGTGCTGGGAACAAGACCGACGTGGCCATGCACATGGCTGACACTCTATACTGTGTTGCTACTAGTCAACCCATGTGTCTTGCCACCTATCTTCTTCATACGATTGTCGGTTTTGCACGGTCCGGCCGGTCCTCCGGTAACCTTCCTTATGGCCACCTCATTTCCCAATTGGCTATTTATTGTGGCCTTCCGGCGGACACCAGTCCAGTGATTCATGAAGACCGGTTCACGGCTGCAACTCTCTCCAAAATGCGGATTGTCCTTCCAGATGCACCTCCTCCACCTCGCTCTGCCCATCGGACTGCCACTCCACCTCCTCCGGAGACCTCCACTCCACCTCCACCTCCTCCCTCCGATTATGAGTCTCGGTTAGCTGCTTTGGAAGCCGGCCAGCTTCATTTGGTCCAAGGGCAAACTCGTCTGGAGTCACGCCTCAAGAAGATGAACCGCTATCTCAAGACCCTTGTTCGGGCTTGTGTACCCGGGCACACCACCTCCGATGACAGCTCTAGCAGTGCTTAGCTCCTTTTGTTACATTTCTCTGCTATTTTTGTTGTTTGGTTACATTGGTCAGGCTGTCTGTCATATATCCTGTATTTCTCTATCTTTTGTACCTACTCAGGTTTCTAATGAATATGTGGTTCTGAATATGCATGTTTGCTTTTTGGCATTTTACTGTTGTGCTTCTCTACCACTGTTGTTAGTTCCTTTGACTGTTGGCCTTGGGGTGTTACCCCCCTTTGTCAATTACTGACAAAAAGGGGGAGAAGGAATCCCACCTGTGAACACTTGTTTGAATGCAGGAATATATGATCACTGCAAGGAGTAAGGGGGAGATATCTGCGTGTCTTGTAATTGAAAATGGT
Organism: Akebia trifoliata; assembly: GCF_017979445.1. Taxonomy (NCBI): domain Eukaryota; kingdom Viridiplantae; phylum Streptophyta; class Magnoliopsida; order Ranunculales; family Lardizabalaceae; genus Akebia; species Akebia trifoliata. The sequence goes on from NC_141385.1 coordinate 21,572,422, forward strand.
TGTGCAATCTCTAAGAGCTCTCTTGTTTTGGAGTAATATATATCCTGTATGCTTCATAGTAATATATTTTGTGTAAAATCCTTTTGGGCTCTTCATGTAAGTGATTATTTTTTCAAAGGGTCTCAGTTGGTATTCTAAGATTGGTTTTGTCTTGTAATTGACAAAGGGGGAGATTGTTAGTACCATGTTTTGTCAAATTACAAGGGTAGTCGTGTGATGTCATGATGTAACTACTAAAAACATTGTTGTGCGCTCATAACTCAACGACAAATCCAACATATATCAAAACCAATCAAGGTCAAGGGACATCATCTCCCGTGGAGCATCAGAACAGGTATATCTCAAGGGGATCAGAAGCTGTCGGCAGGAGTAAAGGATCCACCGCCAGCCACCGACCGAATATTTTGGGATACCTTCTATCGGTGGCAGAAGCTCTAATCTGTCGGTCCCACCGATAGAATATTCATCGGTCCCACCGATGAAGACTTGACGGTTCCACCGTTAGCCACCGACAAATTAACATGGGATACCTCCTATCGGTGGCAGAAGAGCAATCCTGCCGGTCCCACCGACATTTTAGGCATCGGTTCCACCGAACAACACTTTATCGGTCCCACCGTCATCCACCGCCAGAACTAATGAAGGAGTTTTCATTCGGTGGCAGAAACATACTTCTGGCGGTTCCACCTGTAAAAGTACTCATCGGTCCCACCGATGAAGCTTGGAGGTTCCACCGACAGTACTGCCGAAAACACGAAACGGTAAGATTTTCGACCGTTAGGATTGGTCGGTGCCACCGTTGGAATTCAGGTGCCACCGACAGAAAGCCGTTAAGAGCTCTGCCTATAAAAGAAAAGCTCTTGGCCTCTTCTGTTTTTGATCAACAACTCCAAACTTCAGCCCAAGCAAATAAGCATACTTTAAAAGGCTTAACAAAGGAAGAAGAGTCGTGAAGGGTAATCAAAATCATGCATACCAAACTACCACATCTTAGTTGATCAAGCTTCACTTACTCCATCCTTCGAGAGTTGCAGTCTAACATCGAACGAGAAAAGAAGCCATTGTTGAAGGGAGTAATGGAGAGCTAAAGAACAACACACTCACTACCATCGTCATTACTGTGAGTTTGATTGTTCGTATCTTAGATTCTGAAAAATACACTTGTAATAGTTCACTTGATTTCTTCTTCAAAATCAGGCACTTGACTGAGTTGCGGACTCATGTTGAGTGACAAAGGTTACTGAGTTTCCTAAGTATAAAACTCAAGGATTTTGAGTGGATGTGGTCCATTCAATCGTAGGGTTGCAGAGTTGACCTGAAAAATTCTGTGTGCGGTTTAAGGTGAACAAAAAACCTCAGTATTAGTGGATACCAAAGAACCATCAATTTGGGTTCTCTTGGGAGTGGATGTAGGCACGGGTGCCGAACCATTATAAATCGTGTGTATTCTATTTTGTCTAAGATTCTCGTATCTTGATGCCAATTTGGATGCATATCATGACTGATCATATCTTGCTACATGAATGTTTTTGTGGATGCTCCCTGACATTGAAAGTTATTCACATCCCAACATCCACATTCAGTAGAATTTTAAAGTAGTCCTATTCACCCCCCCTCTAGGTCACCATCTTGTCAAAGCTGGTAATTTCAATTGGTATCAGAGCAGGTTGCTCTATAAAGGTCTAACCACCCTGAGTGATCCGTGACCTTTCACCATGTCTAGAGCCGATAAATGGTCCTCGGCTCGACCACCCATGTTCGAAGCCATTAAGTATGCCTTCTGGAAGAATAAAATGATGATATACATCAACTCACTAAGTAGAGATGTGTGGGACATGATTGAGGAAGGTTGGGAACCTCCCGTTGACATCATCGAAGTAAATGGTGTCACTACTTCTGTTCCGAGACCATCAAGGAAATGGACAGAACAGGACAAAATAGATAGTAGCAACAATTACAAGGCTCTAAATGTCATTACGAGTGCCATTTCCGACGATGAATATCAACGGATATGCACGTGTCAGTCGGCTAAGCAAGCATGGAAAATTCTAGAAGCCGCTCACGAAGGCACAAGTATAGTGAAAAAATCTAAACTTCAACTCCTCCGCACCCAATTTGAAAATATCAAAATGGAGGAAAGTGAAACTGTCCAAGAATTCTATGCACGTCTAAGTGACATCTGCAACTCCATGTTTTATGTTGGTGAAACCGTCCTTCAAGGTAGAATTTGTGCAAAAATCCTAAGATCCCTACCCAACAGGTTTGCCTCTAAGGTCACCTCAATTGAGGAATACCGAGATGTGGAAGCAATGACCGTTGAGGAACTTATGGGGTCTCTCACGACCTTCGAACTCCATCTCGAGGGGCCTCCCTCAAAAGGGAAGACTCAGGTCCTAAAGTCATCCTCCTCAAAGTCTACATCCAAGCGAACATCGTATATCGGTTCTCAATCCTCCTCCCATGATCATAAGAAGGTATCGATTGATGAGGATAAAGAGACTGACTCGGATGAGGAAGACTTGGCCCTGTTAGCCTCAAGGTTTCAAAAAAATTTTAAAAGAAGAGGACCAGGTAACACTAGTAGACGTAATCATCCGATAGATAGACATGCGCCTGTAGGAAAAACCATGTCTAAATCGAGGGAAGATACGGAGTGCTACACATGTGGCGGTCGTGGTCACTACTCAAATGTGTGCCCCTCTAAACCCAAATCCAAAGGTCTACCTAGACCTAAGAATAAGGGAACAACCATGGCTGCTAAGGCCACATGGGATGACTCTGAAGAATCTGGAGACGAAGAAGAACTAGGGTCTCTATCAGATAATGAAGATCAAGACACTCTTCGAATCCTTATGGCTTCTACCATTGTCAACATTCCAGATGGGGATGAACTTGAAGGAGATCTGGACTGTGAAAGTCAGAATCGCTCCTTAGTCACTTCTTCCTCCGATGAAGAAGGAGAAGATGAGGACAGTGATGAACTTGAACTCCAATCTGCATTTGACCAACTGTTCGTTAGTCATGTAAAACTAACCAAGAAACATAGTCGAGAAAAACTCCAAAAAGAACAGTGGCATGCCCAATATGAGGAAATGCGCAAGGACAAACTCTCCCTAGGACTTGAATTAGAAAGCATTAAGACTCAGCTCTCTACAACCTTAGAAAGACAGTCTAACTTGCTCTCTACATCTGAGACAGTCCTAATTGAGAAAGAGGAGATGGTAAAAAATCTTCAACAACTTAAGAATCTCCTCTCAATGGCCAACTCCACAATAGCTCGTCTAAACTTAGAATTAGTCAATCTCCGTGATGAAAACAATGTTCTTAAGTTTGACGTCGATAGAGTGCAAAAACAAAATACTAGACTTAAATATAATTACACTCATGGTAGCTTGGAGTTATAAAAACTTCTAGGAGTGCAAAAATCCTATGGAGATAAAAGAGGAATAGGCTTTGATAGTTATACCGCTGCATCACCCCCATCTCCTCCCACACTTGCACATGGAGAGTGATCAAACACTCAGAAAGACTCCAAAAAGACTATCACATGCAACTTCTGTGGTAGAACGGGCCACATGAAATTTGAATGTATCAAATACAAAACTATCTACACCGCAACCTCTCAGACCTCTATTGGAAAATCTTTATCGGTTGAACAGAAGAAGCATGATAAGGGAAAGAATCCGTGGGTAAACAAAGTTGAAAAAACAAAGAAAGAAAAGTCACCAAAATGGAAGGGAACAAAGAATTCATCCTCTCCCAAACAAAACAGCAATATTGGGGAACTCTTCAAACAGATTGCCTATCTAAATCTAAAAGCTAAAGCTCTTGCTGAATCTAGTATGGGTAATCAAGGTGGAAGAACGTACAAAATGAAAACTCCTTCCTCAAAGTCACCCAAGAAGGGTAGGTTCCCTAAGAAAGGCTCACCTAGTAAGAAGGACTCTCCTACTAAATACAGTCCCCCCAAGACAAATTTACAATGGAAAGTAAAAAATGGGGACAATAAGTGCCTTGTAATTCACACAGCCCTCAAAGCTGGAAATCATTCACGTTGGTATCTTGATAGTGGTTGCTCCCGACACATGACCGGTGACCGAAGTCAATTTAGCCACTTGGTTGATTTTGATGGAGGATCAGTCACTTTTGGTGATGGCAGCACCGCTAGGATTATTGGGCGAGGAACTGTCAGTGGCCATGGATTGCCCACGGTGGAAAATGTATTGTGCGTAGATGGTTTGAAACATAACCTTCTTAGCATATCCCAAATTTGTGACAAGGATCACCGTGTGAGCTTCAATCGAGAAGTGTGCGAGATCTCCATGCCAAATGGAAAAATTATCATGAGAGGCCTTCGCACTTCTGATAACTGCTATGTTATCGAGAATTCAAGAGATACCACAGTTAGTAACATGGCTCAAATTGATGAAGTTCAGTTATGGCATCAACGTCTGGGTCACTTTCACTACAAGAACCTGTTTAGACTTGCCTCGAAAGGGTTAATCAGAGGATTACCCAAATTGGGTAAACAAGCAAGAGATGTCTGTGGGGAATGTCAAATTGGTAAACAAATTCGAAGTACCCATAAAAAGACAACCACTCTCGCAACCTCGAAACCCCTTGCGCTCCTACACATGGACCTTGTAGGTCCCACTAAAGTACAAAGTCTAGGAGGAAAGAGACATTTCTTGGTAATCGTTGATGATTACTCTAGATTCACTTGGGTTGCGTTTCTAAGAGAAAAATCAGATACTTTCGATGTATTCAAAAAGATCATAACGCTTATCCAAATAGAAAAGGAATCTGCTGTTGATTGAATAAGAAGTGATCATGGTGGAGAATTTGAGGATAGTCGTTTCACACAATTCTACGAGATATGGGTGGTGATGTGGGTGGTTGATGATGTTAGATAATGGTAATGGATTAGGGCTTGGGTGGAGGTGTGGGTGGTTGATAATGTTAGAGGATGGGGATAGGTTAGGTTAGGGTAGGGTATGGGTTGAGCTGATTTTGGAGGGAAGGTGATGTGTTTGGTTGATTTTTAGAGAGTGGTGATGGAGGTAGGTGATTAGATGAGGGAGGTGAAAGGTGGTGATGACATGTGTCATCTTTTGGTATGAGGATTGTGATTGGTTGATGAGGGTAGTAGTTGATAGATTAGGGTTGTGGGTTGGGTAATTGGATATAGATAGAATGATATTTGTGGGCTTTTGGTGTTGGGCTTTGGTTTGTAGATTATTTTAGGTTGGGTAAGGCTTGTTTTGGGTTGGATTTTGAGGGTGGAGAGGTTTTAGGGTTTAGAAGGTATGATGTTAATTTTGGGTTAAGGGTAATAGGTTTAGGAAGGGGTTGAGGCCTTGTGGGCCTTAGGTAGGTTTAGGGCATTTGCTAATTTCGAGGTGGAGTGGTGGATGATAGATGAAGGGTAGGTTTTCCAATTCTCACATTTTTAATTTTTTAAAATTTTTTTTTTGTATTTTTCTTGAGATTATTGATCCGATCAAAAAATGTCACGTGTTTGGCGATTTGGGCCTTTTGGACCTGTTGGAGAATTTTGCAAATTTTTTTTGGATGTGAGCATGGAGCGGTGATGTTGGACACATGTGGGATGGGTTACACCCCTTCTTGTGGGCCCCTTAGACCATGGGGAGGTCTTAGGGCATTGATTTATTCAAAATTGCCATTTTTTAACGTTTTGGGCCCTTGAGGCCCGTTGGCCTATTTTGTTGGAAAATTGGTATTTCAAATGAGCCGGGGTAGATGGAAGTGTGCCGAATCCTTTTAGTGGACCTACTAACCCATTGAGAGGTGTTAGAGGCCTTGATTTTGGCGAAAATCGATGATTTCAATGCTTCGGGCCTTCGAGGCCCGTTGGCCAAATTCATTGAAAAAAGTTATTTTTGGGCCCTTTCAAGTGAGGGCCCATTCAAATCGGGGTGTCTACAGCTGCCCTTCTTTGCAGGAATTACGTGCAAAGAACTGCAAAGAATAGACTAAACCCCTATTTGTACGGGCCCGACGAAATTTTGCAAAACACGACTTCGAATTACCGGTTGAATTGATGTGTTTTGTAGAAGATGGTTTACTCAAGCACGGGGTTTGACAGAGTTACCTTATTAATTCCTTGGTCTCGATGGCGCGGAGCTTGTGTGAGACCTTGGATTTGATGAGTTTTGAAAATCGATTATTTCTTCGATTGTGTTTTAACAAATTAGAGTGAAGCTCGACTCAAAAAGGTTTTTTGAAATTTTTTTGACCTTTTGATTCTTTGATTTTTTTGATTTGTTTATTTTGATTGTTTTCATTTTTATTATTTTTTTTTATTTTTTTTTTATTTTTGATTTTTACTTGATCCGTGCTTAAGGCGCGGTCAACATTTGGAGTGATTTAACCCGTGTATAAAACACGGATAGTATTATTCTTATCTCATCCGTGCCTGGGGCACGGATCCAATCAAGCTCTCTTTATCCGTTCTAGTGGCACGGATGACGCATTCTTTGTCTCATCCGTACTGGTGACACGGACCAGTACGAATTTCAAACGGTTAAAGCCTACGCGCCCTTTCATTTTCAGTTTTTCCTCCGTTTTCTTCAGTTTCCTTCTTCTCTCTGGCGACTTTTGATGATTCTTCTCATTTCCCTTCATCTTCTTCTTACTCTTTGTTGGTTTGAGCATTTGGCGTGATTGTTGGGTTTATTTGGAGCTCGTGCGTGATCTTTGGGTGCTCGTGGGAGTGATAGTTTGTTGAGAGCTTTTGGGTATGGACGATTCACGCTTGAGGCAAGTTTCCATTCATTGCATCTCTCTTTTTCTCGCCTTGATTTGCTTATTTGAATGATAATGGACCTTTTGATTTGTCTTTTTCTTGCCTTGATTTATTTACATAATTCTTTGAGCATATGGAATTTATTATGTTTTGCAACCATGCTATTGGTTATGGCCATCTTACTCTACCTGCTTCTCTGTCAGATTGGATATGCGTGCATGTTCTGTTAATGGGTGGTGGGTTTGTGGAATTTTGGAGGGATTGGGATTTACTTTGCACGAGGCTTTTCTCGTATGTTGGGGAGTGGTGTGTGATCTTGGGATGGTTTGTCAGGGAATGGATGGCATTGACTGGAGGGTTGGTTGCATAGGTTGGGTGATGGATTGGTTTTGCATGGATGATAGATTGGTTGAGAGTGGGCAGGTGTTTGAATTGGATTGATGCGGTACTGTTTTGCTAGGTTGTGATGGATGTTGCTTAGAGGTAGGGAGGTGTAGTGGGACTGTCTTGCAAATGTGGGTGGTGAAGTTTGGAGGTTTTGAGACTGGGATTGTAGTCAAGGTCGTGTATGGCGATGTGAGTTCAGGCTTATTTGGGAACGGGACTGTTGGTGAGTTCGTTTGGATTTTGAGCACTTTAGGAAGGTTGGGGCAGTTTAGGGTTGGTTTTGGGTGAGATATTAGGTAGTTAAGGTACGGTTTTGTTAAAGGATTGGTTGGTCTTGGTTATAAGTTGGGGGCTGGTTGGGGTTGCTCATGGGTTGTTCGGTCATAGTGCTGCATTTGGGCTTTTAGGGGCTGGGTTTGGACTGCTTAGGAATTACTCGAATGAATCAGTTTTTCTCCTCATTTTTTTTTGTTGTTGTTCGATCCTACTTGCTTTTCTTTCATGCTTCTTACCTCAAAATGCGGATATTTTGTTTTGCTTTGAGAACCCGCGTTTTTCTTTAAATGATCTTTTGATTAGGTTGACTAGATTGGTTGCGGTTGACTGGTTTGGCCATGGTTTAATGGGTTTTGACTGGGTTCTGACTGGATTAGATCGGGTTTGACTGGGTTGATTGGGTTTTGATCGGGTTTGACCGATTTTGATTGGATTAACTAGGTTTTGACTGGGTTCCATGGGTTGACTAACCTGGTTAGATTGACTGAGTTGACTGGGTTTGACTTCGGTTGAATGGGCTAAAGGGGTTGACTTGGTTTTGAATGGGTTAAATTGAGTTGGATAGGTTGGCTAGGATTGACTTGAGTTGACTGGGTTTGACTCGAGTTGACCAAGTTTGATTTAGATGGACTGGGATTGACCGAATCAAGGGTTTGACTAGGTTTTAACCGGGATTAACCTGATCAGTTGGGTTTGACTCCGATTTGACCAAGTTGACTAGGTAATTTTGACTCAGATTTGACTGAGTTGATTTGGATTTGACTTGAGTTGTCCTTGGGTTGACTGGGTTTGACTCAAGTTCGAAGGGGTTTGATAGATTGGACTGAGTCGACTGGGTAGGTTTGACTCATATTTGACTTAGGTTTGACTCAGATCGGTTAGGTTAGCTAGGTAGGACACTGGTTGACTGGGTTTAAGCTGGTTCGACTCGGCTTGGTTAGGTATAATCTAGACAGCTTCATCGAGATACATGATCATAGGATTTTGCATTGTTGATTGATCACATGGCGACTTGCAGATGGGCAGAGAGCGACGAACTCGAGTAGCACACCATTCTTCCGACGAGGAGGAGAAAGCGAGGCCCCGGACTCGGACCCGCTTCGCTTTGGGGTCCGGTGTGGCCACAGAGTATGTTGGCCAAGACAGCCTTCACGTAGGCCCGATTCAGCATCGGTAGCTGGTTCTTCGTCCGGCAACAGGGCAGATGAGGCCAGTTCTTCTCACAGTGGTCCAGTTGAGGATCTGCCGAGCGGTAGTGGTCGTAGAGGTCGACGCGGTGGCCGAGGTCAGGCGGATAGGGTCGTAAGTGCCGGTAGAGTCGGCAGAAAGGTTCCTAGGGTTGAGATCCCTGCAGAGGAGAGTGAGAGAGTACCAGATACCTCTCTTCTCCGTGATTAGGGAGGCATGTCTCCATGTTAGTTCGTTTGAACATTCCTACCCCCTATCCTTCAGCCAGCTTCAGGGGTAGGTGGAGTGCTTTTCTTTCTACTGCCGCCCTATTCTCGGATGATATTCGGACGCAGTTCACCACTGTGGGCTTTGGCACTTTCTTGCAGATACCGTCTTTCAAGGCGGATTGACCCTTGTTCTTGGCCATGGTAGAGAGGTGGTTTCCGGTGACTCATTCTTTCCACCTGCCTGAGGTGGAGATAGGCATCAGGCCTTCGGATTTTGTTGCCATTACTGGCATTGCTATGGACGGAGAGCCTTTGCCTTTGACCATGCTGACGGTGCAGGAGGTGGGGGAGTTGTTGGGCATTACTAGAGTCCCTGCCTCCATGGTAGGGAAACAGGGGAGGATCAGTACGGAGGTGCTGATGGGCTTGTTGTTGATCGAGGGGGAGGACGGGGCTCCGCTCACCTATAGAGAGAAATCTGCCCGTTTTGGGGACAGAGATTTTGACACCATTTTCCGCATCTGCTTCCTTCTCCTCATTGGTAGTTGCTTCTTTTTGGAGGATGATTCTTCCGTTTCTACCACCTTTCTCTCTATCATGCGTGACATCGACCACATTGATGATTTTGATTGGGGGAGCCTTATATATGGTACGATATTGGCTGGGCTTGATCGAGTAGTGGCGGGCATTACTGCGCCTCGTGGAGCTGGCATCTCCACTCGATTCTTCTGGCATTTTATCGAGGTAAACTAGATCCTGATTTTATTTCTCTGTCTGATTCTCTTTCTACTTCCTGTTTTCTCGTTTGACGCCTCATCCTCTCTTTCAGATCTTCGTTCACGTCTACTTTACCTTTTATCTGCCCACCCGTCGTCATCCTGACGAGGGTTACCCATTGGGGGCCTTTTGGGCCACCAGAGATGCTCGGGCTATTAGGAGTGCCCGTGCCCACATTGATCGGTGCTGGCTTTGAGATGTGAGTAATCTACCCTTTTCCTTTCTGTTTGACCTTAGCACTATCCATGTCTGTTATCGGACTATCTGTTTTGCAGATATTTTTCGTTACTTTGCGAGACCTCCCCCGCACTGTCAGCGGGAGGCAGGAGGTGAGGAACGCCTATCGGCATAACACCAGGCGACATCGCGACCCCTACTTCATTGGAGAGCAGCGATACACATTTTACCTGGGGGAGCGTCTATTTTTCCAGCATGACGGTAGAGGAGTATCTCGCTCAGGCGATGGGTGTAGATGCGACTAGACTGGTGAGGGCCGGTGATTTCCAGGCTTGGTTCCGAGAGGCGTCCATTGGGTGTCTCATGCCTGCAGTCACTGCTCGTGCTGGGATCACGGAGATCGGAGGGGTACTGTTACAGTAGCATGACATTACGGTACGTACGCTGTCATTGTCTTCTTTCTTTTGGAATTTTCTGTTTTTTACCGTTCTCACTTGGTCGATTTTCTTGTTTTCAGGCTAATGAACTTCGTCGCCTTCGGGAGGGGTATGACGTGATCGAGGCTCAGGTGGCGATGGACGTGGAGATGGAAAACAGATGGAGGGCCTCTAGGGCGAAAGTGGAGGAGCAGGCTGCTCGGCTTGAGGAGCAGGAGGCTCGTATTGAGGCCCAAGTAGCTCGCATCTAGGAGCTAGAGCTGGAGGCAGCCTTGCGAGAGTCTCGTTTCCAGGCTGAGATGGTATGTCATTTATTTGCTTCTTTTTCTTAATCCTGTGTAGACTGTAGCATATCTTTTATCTGTTCTGATCGATTTTCTCATGATTCTCTCAGGATTATTATCGCCGCCGAGACGGAGCGAGTACCTCTGCGCGTCCTCCGACACCTCCTAGGGTAAGCATTTTCATTTTAGTTGTTCATTTCCCTTCCAACGCTGTATGTATATACCTGCCGTTTGTTCGATATGCTTCGTTTCTCTTATTTTCAGGTTTCTCCCTCTACTGGCCCTACGGTTCCCGGTGCTGATCTCGCGGGTACTACGGAGCAGGATGCTGCCCTGGACGCTGAGCTTTTCTTCACGGATTCGGAGGGACGGTTGCGGATGCACGGCCTACCTTCTTCCAGGGTGTCTGGCTCGGGTGCAGTGGCTGGATCTTCTTCTAGAACTATCCCAGAGACTCAGAGTGCTTGGGACGATGCTCCCCCCTCTGTCTAACTTTGTTTTTATGTACCTTGCAAAACATTAGATGTTTCTATATTAGACTTTCAGATATTGTATGCAGATATTACAACTTTGGTATATATATGCATTTGTGCTCATTGTTCCTTGTATTTGTTGCATTGTCATGACTACATGTGCAATTCATTCGAACTTCTTGGGTGAGATATTGCTCATTGGGGTTTTTGAGTCCTCTTGAATATTGGTGAGCTTACAGTTGGGTAAAGGGTGCGATTAGGATCCAAATGACCTTTTAAATGTGTTCTTAAGTGGTAGGCGTTATTTAAGTGAGTGGAGTGGTCCTTCGAGGTCTGATTTGGCCTGATATGATCTTAACGAGTTCCTACGTGCCCGATATATATCTTGAGAATTTTTGAGAGTTTTGAACACGTTTATCGAGCATGTAGGAATTTCTATCATTTTTATGTGATTAAGCCCTGAGATAATCATTATGTAATCCGAAATTATCAGCATTTCAAATGGCTCGGGCCCCAAGGCTGAAGAATGTTCTGGTCTGTGTTCTCAGCACGGATGGGCTTTTTCAATTTTCATCTGTTCCAGGAGCATGGATAGGGTGTTTTATGTCTTATCCGTGCCCTAGGAACGGATGAGTCATATCTTGCTTCATCCGTGTTATTGGCACGGATAAGTTATCTTTGATTGCATCCGTGTTTTGGGCACGGACCAGAATGATTTACTTAAGCCTTCATCTTGCCCTAACATCTCACTTTCACCTTTACTTTCCTTTTTCACTTTTGGTCGATTTTTACTCTTCTTCTTCCTCAAAACTCCCTCTCAAGCTTTATGGAGGTGTCCTCTACTCTTCCCAACTTGAAAAGGTATGGCATTGTTGATTCTCTCTTGAGTAGTTGGATAGATAGCATGGATAACGATGATAGAGATCGATGGTGCTTGAATAAGTTGGGGTTCATTCTTTATTTGCCCAAGATTCCATTGCAATGGAGCTTGATTGAGGCGATGTTGGGGTATTGGATTCCCGAGCTTAATCTTTTTCGATTTGGGGTGCATGAAATGACTCCCACTATCGAGGAATTTGAAGTATTGTTGGGACTTGAGATATCGGGCCCCGTTGTGATTCCACCATTGCGTGATGGATTTTGAAGTGAGGCTTCCAATTTTTTGGGTATAAATCACAAATTTTTGAAGATTCCTGAAGGTGGATCGATTTTGAAGACAATGTCCAAGTCTTTTTTGATTGAACGCCTCACGGATCCCTCGAAGCCTTTGATTCATTTTAACGCTCTCACTTTGATGATGGTGAGTCAACTCTTGTTCCCGGGTGGCGGAGACATCATAGATCTTTCTCTTATTCACGTGGTGCAACAAGTCCGGGAGGGACTCCGGTTGGCCCCGATGCTTTTGAGCGGAATGTTCCAATCCCTCACGGCTTGTTCTTCTGGTCGTGATCGGACTTTTCGAGGATGTGCTCCCCTCCTGCAGGTAAATTCCATCTTAGTTTGGATTTAAATTTTAATTTTAATTTATTAGTTTCCCAAGTTTAGAATGCTCCTGTTATTGTAACTCTGGTTCATGGATCATCTGGCTTCAACTGAAGTGGTTATCGCCCATTTTGCATTAACGCTGATCTCGTACTCATGATGTCGAGGCGAGTTGCTCCCTTCATCTCAGCTGGCAAAGAAGAATGGTATTCCTTTATCGACAACCTTGATGATGAGGAAGTGAGGTGGGTTGGTGCCTTCCAACCTCGAGGGTCCCCCATGATTGCTTTTGATGGGGCCCGTTTCCTTGTTTTGATTGGTCTTCACGAGACAACTCATTATGTACCACTTCGGGTTCTTCGTCAATTTGGCTATGACCAAGGTGTGCTCATCCCTAAGAATTTCAATGAGTTGGTTGGTCCGTTGTCGACTGTACTCTTAAGTTGACTCGTGAAAGAATGGGGTCAGATTGAGGTTCTGAGTCAACCCATCTTTGCAGCACACCAATTCTCGGCATACTTGCAATGGATTCGAGAGCTCGTTTCTGGGAGACCATCGGTATCGATAGTTCCTCGAACACGCCCTGGTGCTTCATCTTTCTTTGATTACCGAGATCGAGTTGAGGAGTCTCAAGCTGATCATCGTCGAATTCAGGCTATTTGGCTAAGATCCGAAAAGAAGATGCAGAAAGAGATTGCACGGCTGACATCTGCCCTTACCCGGTCTGGAAGTAGTGATGCTAATGAAGTGACTAGGCTTCGAGCTGAGGTTGATGAGTTGAGAGATCGGCTTGCCCAGTGTCCTCACTTTGAGGATTTTGCAGCATATTTGGTGAGTCGTGATGCTTCTGATGCTGAGAGAGTGATGATGAGTCAGGCTGCTCGAATCCGTACTTTGGAGGAACGCCTTGACTCTTTTTTCATTTCTCACCACGATGTTTGATTGACTGCGTTGTATTCCCACTTTTGTATTTTCTTGTCATTTACTGGATGTATGTAAAAACGTTGAAAGATTAATGCGAAGAAAATAGGTTTTGTACTTACTTGGCCTCAGGTATATCTATTGTTCTTGAAAACTCGAAGTTTTGTTGGATATATCCTAGATTTGTCGTCATTGGCCAAAATAGTAGTTTTAAAATACAATTTTTACAAAATGTCTTTATCAAATGAGTATGATAAGTTTAGAGTTTGTAAAATCTTTGGTTATGACGATTTTAGTATTTTTGCCCGACACAGAGGATATTAGTGTCAATTACTCTTTTGGTTCCTTTAGAGTCATCCCTAGTGCCCTGGTATCGGAAGGTTGTTATCTGTTTGGGTCTCGGGGCTTTGGATGGATTTTGCCGTTCACAGTTTATACTCTTGTGGGTCAGGAGTTTTTTATTTTTTATTTTTTTTATTTTTATTTTTTTGTCATTATTGCCCCCTGGTGCCAATTACGGTTTTCACCAGACCTGGTTTCCACGTTTTTGCCCGTCGACGTCCTTTTTGAGATTTTCATCGTGCCGGTGGCTTTGATCTTGCCATAGTCTGATTCTTTTACTCATAACGCCCTTTCGGGTTTTCACTATGCCCTTTTAGACTATGCTTGTATCTTTAGATTTTTGCATTACAATTCTGTTCGGAATCTCTATGTCTATGTGGCTTGGTGACTCAAGTTGAGCTGCAAGATCGGCGACTCTACTCTTGTTGTGGCACTCTTTCTCGGGTAACAGATCTGGATTCCCCTCTCCAGTTTTTCGACGACTATTCATGGTTCGGCAACTCAAGTTGAGCCGCGAGATCGGCTACTCTACACTTCGAGTACTCTTTTTTTTTTCGAATATCCGACCTGGATTTCCCTCTCAAGTCTTCCAATGACTAATAAGACTTTGAGGTCTGGACCAAGTCGCAAGATCATTGGTGCTGCCTTTGTCATTGTGTTGCCCTAGAACATTCCCTGATCCAAAAGGACTTTTGTTGGGACGAAACGTTGGCTTAGGCTAGTGGTGGTGGAAGGGTACAAAAAGGATTAAGGTCTGGATATATTAGAGTGGTTTAGACATGGGGCTCGTCTATTTTTGTTTCGAAAAGGTGATATGTGTCTCCTCCCAGCGTCTCTCGAACTTGTTTAGGCTGGAGATTTGGGTCGAGCTCAGATCAAGTGTCCGAGTTTTTGACTTTTTTGATTTTTTGTGTATTTTTAGCCGTTCACAGTTTATCCTCATGCGGGCCAGGAGTATTTTGATACCTTTGATTTTCTCTTTGATTTTCTTTTCTTTTGTCTCTCTTTTTATTTTTATTTTGTTTTTGTTTTTTTTTTGTTGATCGTTTTGTGGTTGTTGACTTGCCCCAGTCTTAGGTTAAGAAATGAATGTGATGGCTCAAAGGGGCTGACTAGGGTTAGATAGCTTGTTTGGGATAGCAAAGATGGCCTTTCGTCATCTCAGGGTCAGATTCCAAGCGTAATATTTCTTGACAGTGTCAGCATTGATCGATTGCGGGAAAACTTGTCCGTCCATCTCCGTAAGGATCAGAGCACCTCTTGACATCACCTTTTTCACGATAAACGGTCCCTCATAGTTTGGTCAAAATTTTCCTCGGACGTCTTCTTGGATTGGCAAAATCTTCTTTAAGACAAAGTCTCCTGATGAGAAATCTCTAGGCTTGACTTTCTTGTTATAGGCACGAGCTATCCGTCGCTGATAGATCTATCCATGGCAAATGGCCGCAAGACGCTTTTCCTCTATCAGATTCAGTTGATCAAACCGGGCTTGAATCCATTCTGTTTCATCCAACTCTGCTTCTTTCAATATCCGGAGGGAAGGAATCTCAACCTCTACGGGTAGGACTGCTTCCATTCCGTGGACCAATGAATATGAAGTTGCCCCAATCGACGTTCTGAACGAGGTCCGATAGGCGTGCAGTGCAAAAGGCAACATGTCGTGCCAATCTCTGTACGTAACTGCCATCTTCTCTATAATTTTCTTGATATTCTTGTTGGCTGCCTCGACCGCTCCATTCATCTTAGGTCTGTAAGGTGCAGAATTGTGGTGCGTGATCTGGAAATCTTCGCACATCTTGACCATGTTTCTGTTCTTAAAGTTCTTGGCATTATCCGTTACTAGTCCGCTGGGAAGTCCATATCTGCAGACAATGTTGTTCTTGACAAACTTCAGGATATTACTTTTCGTGACGTTGGCGTACGAGGCGGCTTCTACCCACTTGGTGAAGTAGTCGATAGCCACTAAGATGAAGCGATGCCCATTTGCAGCTTTAGATGAGATTGACCCGATGACATCCATTCCCCAGAGCGAAAAAGGCCAAGGCGTAGTCATATTATGCAATTCTGACGGTGGAGCATTGATCTTGTTGGCGCAGATTTGGCATAGATGGCATTTGCGAACATGTTGATAGCAGTCACTTTCCATTGTCGACCAATAGTATCCCATCCGCATAATTTTCTTTGCTAGCATATGACCATTCATGTGAGGTCCACAGACTCCACCATGTACAGTCTCGATTAATCACTTTGCTTCTGCTTCTACAACGCATCGGAGTAAGACCTCGTGGTGTGATTTTTTGTACAGAATGCTATTGCTGATGACGAATTGCCCTGTCAATTTTTGAATGGTTCTGCAATCATTTGATGTTGCATCTGAGGGAAAGGTTCAATCTTCGAGATATGCCCTGATGTCTGAGTACCAAGGCTTTTCTTCGGATTCTTCAACTTCGACGGGTAGACAATAGGCTGGTTCGTCCTGAATTCCAATCTCAATTGGGTCGACGATCAGATCTTCTGAAATACTAATCATGGAAGCAAGTGTAGCTAGTGCGTCGACGAACTGGTTCTTAGCTCTTGGCATGTATGTGAATGAGATCCTGTCAAAACGTGAGCTTAGTTCCTCTAGATACTCGTGGTAAGGGACCAGCCTCTGCTCTCGAGTTTTCCACTCTCCAGTCGTCTGATAGACTATTAAGCTTGAATCTCCGAAAACATCAATCTCATCTACCTCGAGATCCAGTGCTACTTTCAGCCCTGCTATGCATGCTTCATATTCAGCTTCATTGTTAGAGCATTGGAATTTCAATCTGATTGCGATCGGTATATGGGACCCATCTGGTTTAATCAAGACTGCCCCTATTCCGTTTCCTTTCTGATTAGCTGCTCCGTTGAAGTACATTTTCCAGCCTGGTTCTTCGTCATCATCATCATTTTCAATCTCGACAAATAGTATGGCTTCATCCGGGAAGTTCATCTTTAACGGCTCATAATCAGGCAACGGGTGTTCGGTGAGGTGGTCAGCGATGGCTTGCCCTTTGATGGCTTTTGGGTGACATAGGTGATGTCGAATTCTGATAACAATAACTACCATTTCGCTGTACAGCCTGTTAGTGCTGATTTTTCGAATAGGTACAAGGGGTCCATCCTGGCGATAAGCATAGTCGAGTAGCTGAGCAAATAATGACGTAGTCGTTGAGATGCCCAAACCAATGCACAGCAAGTCTTTTCGAGTGCTGGGTATTTCACTTCGTAGTCAGTAAATTTCTTGCTGAGATAGTAGATGGCATGTTCCTTCCATCCTGATTCATTGTGTTGCCCTAGCACACACCCCATAGATGTTTCTTTCACTGAGATGTACATAAGCAGAGGTCGCCCTGGAGTAGGAGGGACTAGGATTGGTGGATTGAGCAAGTATTGCTTGATCTTGTCGAATGCTTCTTGACAGTCTTTGTTCCACTTCTTCGGCGTATCTTTCCTTAATAGCTTGAAGACTGGCTCACAGATAGGCATGAGCTGAGCAATGAAACGGCTAATGTATTGTATCCTTCCAAGAAAGCCCCGAACGTCTTTTTCTGTAACGAGTGCCTTCATTTCTAGGATATATTTAGTCTTTGCCGGATCTATTTCAATGCCCCTTCTGCTGACGACGAATCCCAGTAGCTTGCCCGATGTTGCCCCGAACACGCATTTTGCCGGATTTAACCTTAAGCTGTACTTCCTCAGCCTATCGAACAACTTCTTTAGATTGACCAGATGATCTTCTTCAATGCCAGATTTAGCGATCATGTCATCTATGTAGACCTCCATTTCCTTATGGATCATGTCATGGAATAACGCGATCATTGCCCGTTGGTAAGTCGCCCCCGTGTTCTTTAGCCCGAACGGCATGACTTTGTAGTGGAAAGTACCCCATGGTGTGATGAACGCTGTCTTTTCTTGATCTTTTTCTGCTATTTTTATCTGGTTATAGCCTAAGAAGCCATCCATGAACGAGAACATGCCGTGTCCTGCTGTACTACCTACTAGAGTGTCGATGTGTGAAAGTGGAAAATCATCCTTAAGACTGGCCTTGTTCAAGTCTCGATAGTCAACACACATGCGTACTTTCCCGTCCTTCTTGGGTATTGGTACAATGTTAGCTAGCCATTCTGGGTACGTGGAGACTGTAAGAAACCCTGCTTCGAATTGCTTCATGACCTCATCCTTGACCTTGAGGGTCTATTCAGGCTTCAGTCTTCTCAGTTTCTGTTTGATTGGCTTACTTCTAGAAGCAATGGTTAGTTTGTGGACGATCAGATCTGTATCTAAACCCGGCATATCCCTGTATGACCATACGAAGACGTCTTGATATTTTCGTAGGAATTCGACCATATCTTCTTTCTACTGTGACGTCAATAAGGCTCCGATCTTAACAATTCGTGGGTCCTCTTCGGTACCAAGATTGATTGAGTCTATATCCTCGATGTTTGGCTGAACACCTCTCTCATGACGTTCTACCAAATCTTTGATTTCTTTGGGTGGATATTCCATTTCGTCCTCAGACTCTTCTTCTATCCCCATGAGGTTGAAGTTGAGTTCAAGATCGAAATCATACTCGTCCCTTTCAAATTATGTTTTATCTGAGTACTCATTTAATGGAGACAGATCCCTTGAAAACTCTTTTTTTGGTTTTTAAAAAATATATTTTTTTTTGCGGTTTTGAAAGCTTTTTGATTTTTTTGGTTTTTGAGAAATTTTTGATTTTTTTGCCTTTTGAGAAATATTTGTTTTTTTGTGATTTTCTGGATACCTGAAATAAGAAGAACAATCATGCAAATTTGTTAATAAAGATAGGGAGCCCCCAAAACAGTCTTTACCCGAGGATGAGGGCTCATTATGATCCTCGGGCAAATTGATGTTGCCTAACGGCATTTTTTTTTGGAGGCCTCAACAGCCTCAAGAGTTAACGGGAATTCTTCCCAATTGTGCAATGTCTCCCCTTCTTTGAGGGGGAGGATGAGATGAGCAAGTGATTCGTTGGATGATTTGATTGGTGGTTCGGAGATGACCATGATCTCCGATTGATTATTGTCAGGTTGGGGCATAGTCCCTCCCAAACTTGGTGGGATGATGACTGATGCCCAGTCGATACCCGATGAAATGGCGAGTTGTTCTCTCGGTTGGTAGTAACCTCCACTTTAGTGGGTTTTGGAGCAGTCTCTGATGGACTTTCATTGGAATCCCCATTGAATAGAACACCAATGCCTTCTTCAAAGTATGATTGGGACTCTACGATTAGGTCTTCTTGAATGTGCACTGGTTTAGGGTTTACCCTTTTTGGTTTCTTTGCTGATGGCGATTCTGATAAGTCGTCAGGTCTGATATGAGACTTCGGGAAGCTAACACTGATGTGAGGGACTCGACCCAGATTCCAGATGTTCGGCTCACGATTTTTCTTTCTTGCTAGTCGAAGCTCCTTTTTCTTGTCATTCATTTCTGTAATATCCCTCTTTGTGGGTCTAAACCCTAGACCAAAGTAAGGAGTATGCTTCCTTGCTTCGACCGGTATAGCTCTTCCTCTTCCTTCTGGCCCCAACCCTTGCTTGGGTCGATATCCCGATCTTTTCATAATCCGACCAATCATCAGGTTTGTTCTTGATAGTTTTGCCCTCACCTTCTCCTTCCCCTTCTCGATGTGATTGACAGCAGCGAATTGGTATGAATGGTAAAGTGTTTTGTCCTTTGTCATCTCGATATCAATGAATGGCACATCCGGAGCTCTCCTAGCTGGGATAAGGTTCTCTGCCAATACTGATATCATCCTCTGCCCCATGATAAATTTGACTCTTTGGTGTAATGAGGAAGGTACAGCTCCGGCAATATGGATCCAAGGTCTGCCCAGTAACAGGTTGAATGTCGTTGGTATTTCCATGACTTCAAATGTTATTTCGAAGGTGCAAGGACCTATCGTGATAGGTAAATCGGTGTTGGTGGTCTCGGTGCTAGTGAGGGAATGAAGAGGGGTCGGTTTGGCTGTACGTTATTGACCTGAGTCTTTTCCCTCTTCTTTCCTGGAGGCACTGGCTTTCTTTGAGAAGGGATTCCCGTTGTTGCCCCTAGACTCGTGAAATCGAAGATCAGACCGGTTCAGATTCCGTCCTCGACCCTATTTGCCACTTGTACCAGATTCGAGAATGTGCCTGTGGTGTGCCCCACCAGATGAGTGTAGAAGGCATGCCCTAGTGTTGAGATAAACGTAGTGTTCATCTCTTGCTCTGTCATTGCGGGCCTTACTTGTGAGGCGGATTCTCGCCATCTCTGGGCATACTCCTTCACCGTCTCCCTCTGCTTCCTTGTCATTTTGGCCATGTCGTTTCGATCTAGCCCCACATCAGTATTGAACCGGTAATTTTGCCAGAACATTTCGGCTAAGTCTTGCCAGTTCTTAATAAGTGAATGATCTAGTCCAGAAAACCATTTAAGCGCCGACCCGGTTAAGCTCCTTTGAAACAACTGTACCAACAACCTATCATCCTCGCCGTACTGGCACATGGAACCACAATACAACTTCAGATGCGACAGTGGACACCCTACTCCGTTATATTTTTCAAACTCCAGGCATTTGAACTTGGCCGGTAGTTGAGCATTAGGGTAGAAGCACAAATCCTTGAATCCGGTTCCGCTTATAGTGTTGAGGCCTTTCATCCTCCTCATCTCTTCCTGTAGAGATTCGATCTGCTAAGCCAGTTTTCCGTCTGTTGCGTTTTTGACTTTCGTAGCTCTATATTCACATTCATCGTCGGGAATGACCACTGGGGGTGGTCGGTTTTGTGGAATATAGAGTGGAGGCCCCTGGTATTCAGGCATTGCGGGTGGCATCGTAGTCTGGGGTCCCTGCGAAGGTTGTTCGGATAACTCTTGATTCGACCCGGATGCGTGCTGCTGTATCGTTTGCGCTTGTAGGATGCTGGCGTTAGCTAACACAGTACTGACTATCTTTTCTTGTCTTTCGATTATCTTTAGTAGTGCTGTTATTTGCGGGTCGATACCTGATGCTTCGGTTACTGGAGGTTGTGTTGGTTTGGAAGAACTCATGGTGACGGTAGATGATCGAAGAAAATAGGGAGGCACTTCTGGCTGCTTGTATTTCTTTCGCTTGGCCACCTGTGGGTACAGACAACCAAGGGTTACTATCTTATTTACAAAAATGAGGATGCATGATGTTTTATTAGACCAGGTAAAGTTGTTTATTATGAGTTTTGACGAAAAAGTAATTTCTCGACGCGGAACCGGCATCAATACGGAGTTGGTAAGACGTTTTACAAAAGAATTACATCAGCACGGAGCTGGCATCGGCATGAAGTCGACATCAACACGGAATTGGCATCAGCACGGAGCTGGCATTGACACGGAGTCGGTAAACATTTTGAAAAAGTAATTTCATCAGCACGGAGCCTGTATCGACACGGAGTCGGGAAAACATTTTGAAAAAATAATTTCATCAGCACATCGACACGGAGTTGGCATCGACACGGAGTTGGCATCGACACGGAGTTGGCATCGACACGGAGTCGAAAAAAATATTTTGAAAAATAATTATCTCAGCATGGGGCTGGTATCGACACGGAGTCGACATCGACATGGAGTCGGCATCAATACGGAGTTGGCATCGGCACAGAGCTGGTAAAGTATTTTGAAAAGGTAATTTCATCAGCGCGGAGCTGGCATCAACACGGAGTCGGAAAAATATTTTGAGGAATGCAATTATCTCAGCACGGAGCTGGCATCGACACGGAGTCGAAAAGAACATTTTGAAAAGTGATTTTTGAGATAAATCGAGTTGGAACAACCCATATTTTTAGTAGCTTCCAATTCAATTCTATGAAATCACCGTCGGCCAGGCAGATCTCCAAGGAAGAGGCGGCGCACAATGGCACTCTTAAATCACCTTGTTCCCTGAATAAACGTAGTCTATCCCCCTCGTATCAACAGGGTAAGATCTTTCTAGGCACCGACTTGATCAAGGACTGCAATTGGTGCCTTTTTTTTTAAGTTGGATGCGTTTGAGTAGATTGATCGATTGTTATCTTTATTAGATCCTGAACTTGATTCGAAACTGAATCTGGATCCGGCTTGTAGTGGATCTGGGTCTTAGACCCAGTCGAGACGGATTTGGGTCACGGACTCAGTTGGAATGGATCTGGGTTGGAGGCCCAATTGTAGTGGATCTGGGTCGTGGACCTAGTTGACATGGCTTTGGATCTGGGTCGTGGACCCAGTTGAACGGATCTAGGTCGTGGACCCAGTTGAGCGGATCTGGGTTGTGAACCTAGTTTAAATGGATCTGGGTCATGGACCCAGTTGACATGGATTTGGATCTGGGTCGTGGACCCAGTTGAACAGATTTGGGTCGTGGACCCGGTTAAGCGGATCTGGGTTGTGAACCCAGTTTGAATGGATCTGGGTCGTGGACCCAATTGACATGGATTTGGATATGGGTCGTGGACCCGGTTGAACGGATCTGGGTTGTGAACCCAGTTTGAATGGATCTGGATCTGGGTTTTGGACCCGGTTGGATTGGATCTGGGTCGTAACCCAGTTAAAAATGGATCTGGGTCGTGGATCCAGTTGGAAATGGGTCTGAGTCATGACCAAGTTTAGATGGGTGTGGGTCGTGGACTCGGTTTAAATGAATACGAGTGGGGGATCCGGTTTACGAAATTGTTTTCGGTTTTGGGAAAATCTGCAAATTCTTCCCTTTTTCTTTTTTTCATTCCATATCTACCCCTTTTTTTCATTTTTTTTATTTAATTGTACCTTGTGAAGAAGATCGATTGACAAAAATCCATTTCACATAGTTTTTTTTTTTTTTCAAAATTTATGATCTTCCCACGAGGATGCTTTCAATACTTGACAAATGGTGAGGGTCTTTAAAAATGGACTGTCGAGTTCATTCAGGGGGTCAAGTTCACTCTGGTCCGTGTCAATAGCACGAATTTATTCTACATTCCATTATCCGTGTTTTGTGCACGGATGAGACATTTAATGTTTCAACCGTGCCCAAGACACAGTTAAAGTAGTAATTGTTTCAACCATGTCGCCAACACGGATGAAGCACGTTTTGGTCCATCCGTGCCATGGACACGGACCAAAATGAAATCCAATTTCTGGAATTTTCATAGAACTGTTTCTTTGCCCTGTTTTCAATGTTCCCTCACTGTTTTTGAGTCTTTTATTCTCTATTTTTTTTTCTTTTTTGAACATGATGCAACAAGCATTCCCTCCCCTTTACCTAAGGGGATATGAATGGAGAGTGAAGCAAACCTACGATCTAATCGCCACTTTTGGGCTTACAACTTGGGCTTCAAGGCCCGACCACAACTTGTATGATTACAACATTGCTTGGGGGTTGATATAACATCAAGAATTTGTGTCCTAGCTCATCTAGCTGGGTATATGCATGAGTTTAATAGGTGGCATGCCGGCTACCCGATCTTCAAACCTCGATGCATACCGAAGTACACACATCGTTGGTTGGTGATCGGGTTTGATGTGTTCATTCCCGACACTTGAAATAACGATCTCAAGCCGTGGAACTACTAAGCATCGTGGCTAAATATGTTGAGGGTGGGGTGGCTTGGAAGTGAGGCTATGCTCGCAAGTGCACGTGCCATTCTTTTTCTTTTTCATTTCTTTTCATCGACCCCCTTACAAATATATAACACAAGCAACAAAAAGTAAATAAATATTACAATGGACATGTGAAACAAAATAAAAAGGAAACATAGGAAACCACAAACATACCATCTTAGTAAATAAAAATATATTTTTTTTTTCAAAATGATCGAGTTGTCACGAGGGATGAGCCAAAGGTCCCCAGTGGAGTCGCCAGCTATAGCTACGTGCTTTCCATCATTACGATGACCACATGTACTACGATTTGGAGTCGCTACCATTCAAATTGTAAATGGGTGTGAATGGTCACCCGAGATACATTTTTCAAAAGATGATATTTTTGGCATTTTAGTGACTCACAATGGATAAGGGGCGGTCAAACCTTGAGATTCGGGTAAGCGGCTCGGTTGGAGAAAAGGGAAGGTGTTAGGCACCCCTTTCTCCCCGCCACGTGGCAGTAACCTCAAATAACTCGGTCATTTTGATTTTTAAAAGAAAGTGAAAAGTGTGCCACGTGGGTGCATTTGTTCCCTAAGTAGGGATTTAATTTCGACTTGATCATAGGGTCATTTCATTGATGGAAATGACCCTTATGAACCTTTAGCCTTGGGGTCCAATCATTACAAAGGTAAAATAAAATAGAAGAGGGGGATGTTAGAAGAGGGAAGAGGAGAAGATTAGAGAGAGAGAGGGGAGGGGGAAGTCTTGAACCCACCTTGAAGCTTCTTTCCTCTTCTTTCTACTTCTTCTAGATCTTCTTAGGTCCTTAGTGAAATATATGAATGAAGTTACTTTTTAGAAGGTGGTATGAGAGAGTAGTAGAATAGAAGAGGAGTGAGTAGATTTTTTTAAAGAGACTTGGTAACCATTTTTGGGATGAGAGGGGAGGTATTTATAGATGTTTGGAGGGGGTTTGGGGGTATAATGGGGTGAAGAGTTGAGAGAAATAGAGAATGGCATGGTTTTTAGAAGATGAGAGTATGAAATTTGAAGTGAATTTAGGGGTAGTTTTGTAAAGAATGGAAATGGATTGTATTTCAATCCAAATGGTTTGGATCCTACCCAAATCCATTTGGGTAGAGTGTTGGGTGGGATGAAATGAGTGATGGTTGATGGGAGGAGTGGGGGTGTAAGAGAGTTGTTTAGGGAAGGAGTGTTAGGTTGATGAAAAGGGTAAGGTGGAGGGATGGGTAGTGTAAGAGATTGGTTGGTTGGTTTTTGGAAGAATAAAGGAGATGATGCCATGTGGCAATCATGATGAGAGGGTGATGAATGAGATTGGTTGATTAGTTGATGGGAGATTAGAGAGAGAGAAATGGGTTAATTGATTGATGATGAATGAAGTATGGGTTGAGTTGATTTTATTGAAGTATTTTAAGAAAGATGATGGGTAGAGATATGGGTGGTGATGTGGGTGGTTGATGATGTTAGATAATGGTAATGGATTAGGGCATGGGTGGAGGTGTGAGTGGTTGATAATGTTAGAGGATGGGGATAGGTTAGGTTAGGGTAGGGTATGGGTTGAGTTGATTTTGGAGGGAAGGCGATGTGTTTGGTTGATTTTTAGAGAATGGTGATGGAGGTAGGTGATTAGATAAGGGAGGTGAAAGGTGGTGATGACATGTGTCATCTTTTGGTATGAGGATTGTGATTGGTTGATGAGGGTAGTAGTTGATGGATTAGGGTTGTGGGTTGGGTAATTGGATATGGATAGAATGATATTTGTGGGCTTTGGTTTGTAGATTATTTTAGGTTGGGTAAGGCTTGTTTTGGGTTGGATTTTGAGGGTGGATAGGTTTTAGGGTTTAGAAGGTATGAGGTTAATTTTGGGTTAAGGGTAATGGGTTTAGGAAGGGGTTGAGGTCTTGTGGGCCTTAGGTAGGTTTAGGGCATTTGCGAATTTCGAGGTGGAATGGTGGATGATAGATGAAGGGTAGGTTTTCCAAGTCTTACCTTTTTAATTTTTTTCAATTTTTTTTTTGTATTTTTCTTGAGATTATTGATCTGATCAAAAAATGTCACGTGTTTGGCGATTTGGGCCTTTTGGACCTGTTGGAGAATTTATTGAATTTTTTTTGGATGTGAGCGTGGAGCGGTGATGTTGGACACATGTGGGATGGGTCACACCCCTTCTTGTGGGCCTCTTAGACCATGGGGAGGTCTTAGGGCATTGATTTATTCAAAATTGTCATTTTTTAACGTTTTGGGCCCTTGAGGCCCGTTGGCCTATTATGTTGGAAAATTGGTATTTCAAATGAGCCGGGGTAGATGGGAGTGTGCCGAATCCTTTTAGTGGACCTACTAACCCATTAAGAGGTGTTAGAGGCCTTGATTTTGGCGAAAATCGATGATTTCAATGCTTCGGGCCTTTGAGGCCCGTTGACCAAATTCATTGAAAAAAGTTGTTTTTGGGCCCTTTTCAAGTGAGGGCCCACTCAAATCGGGGTGTCTACAAGTTTAACATAACCAAAATAAGAATAATTGGGAATGAAGAAACTAAAGATATAATAAAATTATTGATAATCCCAAATTGAAACACTATGAGATTTACTAAGAGTAATTGCCAATTGTGAATCGAAAATCTAGAACTTTATGATTTTGTAAATCTAAAATTTTATGGATTTGTACATACCGAAACTTTGTAGGTTTGTATAAACAGAAACTTTGTAGGCTTGTATAAACCGAAACCAATAATAAAAAATCTGAAAATTAATTGGATCAAAAATCTGAAATTTATGGGTTTGTAAAACCCAAACCAATAGTTAAAAATCTAGAAATTTATGGGTTTGTAAAACTCAAACCAAAAATCAAAATCGGAAATTTATGTGTTTGTATGAATCAAAATCATAGTCAGAAATTTATGAGTTTCTATAAACCAAAATAAAATCGAACATTTATGGGTTTGCTATAAACCAAAATCAAAGTCGAAAATTTATGGGTTTAAATAAACCCAAACCAAAATCAAAATACAAAATTTATGGGTTTGTATAAAAACCCAAACGCAAATAAAAAAAATCTTTAAATTTTTGGGTTTGTAAAACCTAAACAAAAAATCAATGGCAATAAAATAAGTCCAAATGGAACAAATTAATCTTAAGATTAAAAAAGATTAGTAAATAACCATTTAGTTTCTTCAAGATTTCAAAAGGAACCTAGCCTAGTATGGCAACAATAATGCATAAATAGACAATTAATCCAAGATATAGCGATTCATGAATCTATGCTCTAATACCACATATGAGATTTAATCTATAATAAATCTTTACTCACAGCTATTAGTCTATAATTTTTCATGATCAAGAATCATGAATATATCTCAAGAAACCTATTCATGCTGCTAAAGATTAAAAGTTAGGGTACTTACCCTGTACCATAAGTTAAATCAATAAACTAATATACTGGAGGTGTGCCTTTCACAATCCACGTGTTTGTGATTCGATGTGCGTAAATCTCCGATCGTTCTCTAATTTTCAGACCCACTTTCTCTTCCCTCTCTATATTGGTTCGACCTAGGGCTTTAGTGATTGGTGGAGGTCACCATGATTAAAAACCCTATATCTCTTCTTTGTTATTCACATTTTTCGTGTGCCTATTATGAGGTGCCAATCCACTTAAATAGATGGGAATAGAGGGCCTAGTGATATTCTTTTAGTAGATTTCCTATCTATCAAGGGTTTTTTTTTTTCTAAGACTTAAAGAATTGTTTCTATTTATAATATATTGGGATATATTTTTAATTATTGACGTCTCTATAATGATAGAATCCTTGTGCAAGTCAAAAACCTAAAAATGTGTAGGTCAGTAGGCCACGCGATTATTGTGGGTTATAACTGTCTACACATGGATTTTAACATAATTTGTTAAAATTCTTTTAAACCCAAAATTGTATCATCGATCTATTTCCCCAAAAATCTTATCTCATTATTGAAGTATGAAGGTTGGAAGGTTAAGGGCCTGATTGATTCAGCTGCCAGAATCTGCTGTCAGCTTCTACTGCCAGAATTTGCTGTTAGAATCTGCTGTCAGAATCTGAAACACTGAAAAGCTTGCTTGATAGAGCTTTCTAAAAGTGCTGTGCTGTCAGAATCTACTGTCAGAATCTGGTAATTACTGCTTGATACAGCTTCAAGAATTTGCTGTGTTAGGGTAAAATGACCAAAATACCCTTAAGGTTGATAATGCACCCAGAATGCATTAAAAATGATCAGAATACCCCTATAAATAGATAATTACACTAAATATATATAAATATAATAAAATTATATAAAAATTAAAATAATTATTATTTTAATTTTAAAATGTCTATAAAAATTATAAAAAGATTTATAAATCTATAGAAATTTCGGCAGCATCTCCTTAAAAAAAATGGACATATGGAATTTTCCTGATAAACAAAATACCTACATAATACACAATCCAAAATTCACATTGTACATAACACATCCACATTACATCGTATATATTAGTTGATCTTAACAAAACTAAGTTGATAATTGTCATAAAATAGTCATTTAATTTTAATTTCTAACAAAACAGCCCATGTGTATCATTTGGCATGTATCACAAGTGGGTAAAATCGCCTTACACTATCAACAACTAATGCATGACTTACCATGAGGCTAAGTGCAATGTTGCAGTGCTGTGAATGTAATGGGATTTACAACAAAAGTAATTGTGATGGAACATTAAAACAGTCATAAGAAAAAAAGAGAAAATGCATGAAAGTAATATTCGCAATTTTGGTGAAATAAGACCATGTTGAAAGTAATATAACATTCCAAAATGCATGGAAATGTGTCAATTAAATCCCACTCTAGCCCTGCCATAACCCATCGAAGAAAATTCAATCATTGTGTAACTAAGGTTGGATCAGATTACCAAAACACAACAATGATATTAGAATCTCATATTCATCTTGACAATAACAAAATATTGAACAAGATATTTAAATCTATTTGAAAACAAGCAGAAATTTATTTCAATGCTAAGCAAGCGGAAATATTTTCAATGCAAAGTAATCGGAGTTTTGGTTATTTAATATAACTAAGGGAGTTTTGGTTATTTAATATAAAAAAATCCTAAAGGAATTACTTTAAAAAGGAAAGTAATTTAGACAAACATACACCTCTACGTTTAAGTGAATATTTGAGATGCACCCTTAGTTTTCAAATACCCTTAGATGTCTTTAGCAAGGCCACTATTTTTATATCTAAATCTATAATCAAGTTAAACTAATAAAAATATCTATCCTAAAGAGTAAATTTCACTAAGGTATGAAACAAACAAAAGCTATTTTGTAAAGTTATATCATAAAATATCAACATTTAAAGATTTTGAAATAATCCATGTAATATCCAATCGTATCTTTCTAGTTGTTCTCTCTGGCATGAAGCCAAGTTTGCATTTGTTTGTTTCTTGTATTATTCTTTTCTACATGACCCTATTCCAGAATTTTATTCCACAATAGGTAGTGCAATTCCGCACATCTCCCTATTCTTTAAAATAGGTGTCAAATTTTTTTCCCATAATTGACATCCAAATATTAATCTTTCTACCATTTAGATCAGATTTCATTAATCTTTCCAACAAAGGGGAAAAACAAAATAAATAAATAAAAACCCTTCATAGGTTAGATGCTCCAAAAGAAAAAGGTAAAAGTAAGCAAAAGTCCTTCATGAAAATTTCAATAATCATCCAAAATTTGAGAAAAGTAAGCAAATCCCTTCACGGGTTAACCTCCAAAAAGGGAAAATTAAGCAAAAATCTTTCATAGGAAATTACCAAGTGTAGCCTTCATGGGTACTTCAAAAATTGATCTAACAAAAAGAAAACAAAACAATATAACAGAATCTCACCTTTATCCTTGTATTTGGTGTAAAGCTCAGTCAATTGGGTATAATTGGTATCCACTGTTCAGCTCCAAACACAATCCCATTAATATTCAGAAAAACCAAAATAAATAAATAAATAAGATTGATGAACGACTCATTTTTGAAAAATAAAGTACCATTTGGAAGCAACGTTACCAACAACAATAATCTTCCCTTTGTAAATGTTGAGATCAACATCCTTCCCTTTACAATCCTGAAGAGAAAATCCCATAATTCAAAGAACCCATATGCGTGCAAGTGATGAATTTTCATACAGAGAGACAGAGAAAAAAAAATTGAAATTGAAATCTGATAAAATTAACTTACCTTGACTGTGAAATCATGGAGGGACTGATCTAAGGTAGATGATTGAGAAGCACCCATACCAAATCAAGGGTTTGTATGGCAGAGAGAGAGAGAGAGAGAGAGAGAGACTTCAGGAGAGGAGGAGAAGACGACGACGTCGGTGTCCGAGGGTTCTGTCGAGAACGACGTTGTTGTGTGAGGGTTCTGTCGAAGAAGAGACGAAGAGAAATCGATGTTGCTGTGTGAGGGTTCTGTCGAAGAAGAGACGAAGAGAAATGAGTTAAAAAAAACGAAGGGTAATAACGTCTTTTCACATGAGACTTTTTCGGTAATTCGCGTCTCCCGCAAACGCAAATTGAAAAAGCTCTAAAATTCTGCTTTTCACATTTGCATTTATAAACACAATTTGGTAACGCAAACTCGGTAAAGCAAAACGCAAATGATTGCGGTCCGTTTGATTCAGCTTCAAAACGCTGCGTTTTGACGCAAACGCCGGTAAAATTGCGTTTTGAAGCGCAATCAATCGCCCCCTAAGGAGTTAGTATCATAAGGTTGTTTCAATGAGTAAATATTTCACCTAAGAGGTTGAAGTTTACTTGTTTTGGAGAAGATATCGATTAAATGATTTTCACTTTTGTGCTTGAAACTGAAGATGAGGGTTGTTAGGTCTTTTCGTGACGTTTATATGTTGAAGGAGATATGATCTTCGTATTGGATATGTTGGGTATAGATTCTACCCGGGAGTGGAAGATGACCTATTTTGTAATGGATTTGACTAGAGGTTGAAGACAAGGGAATGTAAGTCAGTTTTAGTTAGCTTCTAAATGAAGACCAAGGTTTAGGGATAGGTCATCGGTTTGAATCTATCGGTTGCATTTCGAATATTATTCTTCAAAACACATGGATGGCATGCTTTTTGTGGGCAATATGTTCAAAAACCCAATACGGATCAAAATGCAAACCAATTTGTTTAGTATTGATTCATGGTTTGGTACAGGAAGAACGAATCTGGTAACATAAGTACAAAGTACAGATTATATACGTCTATGATTCTGAAAATTTGCCACGTTTGTACCTCAAGAAAATCCATTTATGTAGTGCATGCAAACCAATTTGTTTAGTATTGATTCATGGTTTGGTACAGGAAGAACGAATCTGGTAACATAAGTACAAAGTACAGATTATATACGTCTATGATTCTGAAAATTTGCCACGTTTGTACCTCAAGAAAATCCATTTATGTAGTGCACATGTAGGCTCCGAAATCGTACAAGGGCACTTTAAATCCTTGAGCTTTCCAGGCTGTAAGATCACGTAAGTGTAACAAACCACATATTTCCCATCAAATCTCCTACTCTTTTTAAACGCACCGATGGAATGCTACCAGCTAACTAAGGCACATTTAGAGACTAGAACGAGGCAGTCATGTCCTTTCTAAGCAAAAGTAATACTCATAACGTGTATACGTGTTTATATAGACTGTTTCCTTTGACCTACAAGCTTTTTTATGTAAGTTACCTTTTCAATGAGAGGATTACAAGTCATTGAGGGGTCCATTTGCAATTCTATGTCAATCAAGTTTCCCATACCGCGAACACTTAGTGATAAACACACTTATGGAGCTTCCTTTTTCCCATTATTAAAGGTCGTCCTTCATCATGATTTCACATGATTTAATCCACTATGTCCTTGACATTGGCCATTGATGATTGTTTAACAGAATCTTAAATTATTTGGATAAAATTGAGATACCCCTTTGTGCTTTGATGAAAATTAAAGTTACCAACTTATTTTCCCTTTTAATTTATTTTTTTCTTGAAAATTAAAGTTGAACATTTCCCATATATATATATATATATGGGAGCGGTTCGACAGCCCTAAAGTTTGCCAAATTTGGTGCCAAACATTTTTCAAAATATGGGTTAGAAGCTTTGGAATGAGCTGATTCTTTGTGAGGATGATCTCTATGATGAGGAGATCATCATCACCGAAAATCAGCCTATTCCAAAACTTCTAACCCCATCAAAAGTTATTTACAAAAATTGGATGGTCCACGATTCTTCAACTTGTAAACTAGGGTTAGAAGTTTCAAAATGAGTTGATTTTTTGTGAGGATGATCTCTTTACCGTAGAGATCATCCTCACAAAAAATCAGCCTATTCCAAAACTTCTAACCCCATCAAAAGTGATTTACAAAAAATGTTTGGCAC
Organism: Akebia trifoliata; assembly: GCF_017979445.1. Taxonomy (NCBI): domain Eukaryota; kingdom Viridiplantae; phylum Streptophyta; class Magnoliopsida; order Ranunculales; family Lardizabalaceae; genus Akebia; species Akebia trifoliata. The sequence goes on from NC_141385.1 coordinate 21,604,181, forward strand.
CAAACTTGGCAAACTTTAGGGCTGCCGAACCGCTCCTATATATATATATATATATATATATATATATATATATATCAAAGTACTCTCATCTTCAATCTCTTAGCTAAAACTCCTTTAGAAAATACCTCTATTGCTATGGTAAAATTATTTACCCTTATCTTCAACTTCAAGGTTTCATTTCCCTTTGTTATGAATCAGTAAAATACAAAACATAAATATTTAATATAATTTATTAATATGACCACTTCAAGGTGAAAAACCTCCAAATGAATTTCTTCGAAATAATTCTTCTCCCCATGTAAATCTCTAAATCCTTATATTTAACTAACTTCCCATAGATAAGATAGGAAAGCCAAGGTACCCTAATCAGAATACTCCTATTCTAATCAAACACATCTCATTGGTAAATATTTGAAATCTTATATATATGTTAACCACCACACATGATTCATAATAATCTTAAAACCTAAAGCACAGTACAGGACTTTTGGAAAGGTTGAAGATGATACATTTTTGAAGAAAAATCAAAGTTTTCCAACAAGAGGATGTATATCAAAGCATTTGTAGTTACTTAATTATTTAAGAGTATGGTCAGATGTATGGGTGGGTTTCAACTATAATATGTGAAGTACAATAGTCTCAAATGGCTGAACATCGACTGGTAGACATGGATTATTATACCCAATCCCATTATTGTAGACCAGGGACATGTATAGCTTGAATAATGGCCACCTAACTGCCACAAGAGCCCACCAGATAATCTGATATTGATAGTAAACCAACTTGTCCCTCTCTTTTGCAAAGGGAACGATTTTGTAACCCTACTAATCATTCCCTTAAAGATTACAAACATCTACTCATGCATAAATGAATTCATTAATACCCATACATATTCTGGGGAAATTTCATCCAACACCTCGTGATGGGTGAATATAAAAATTGCTTCTTTGGGCATGATGACATAAATAGAGATCATTGTAATTCCAGTACTCCAACGGTCAGGTAAGTCACTATCCAATACAGTTTTTAAGGGGTTTTTGAGTTGAGTTGTGTACTTTGGCCTCCCGTTACTTTTATATTCCTCTTTTCAGTCGGGCATTTTCCTATCTTAAGGTATATGTTGTTCTGTCATTGTTGCGTGCTCATTGAAGCATGTTAGAAAGTAATGTGCAGTCTGTATCCATGCCAATTGGGCTACCTCACCTCCTTTATAGAAGCTTTTCTACCTGTCCCATCTGTGCGTAATTTTTGCCTATGATATGCACACCTAAATCTTCGCAACAAACTTCGAAAGGCAGTCATCCCAACTCAGCTGCATGGTCAGGCTCTAATTCTGCTATGTGTTCTTGTTGTCCTTTGCATAAGAGTCTAGTGCGAAGTTAACTCACTAATATTCCTTGGAGGGGTGGTCTTTCCTTGGTGCATCTTGAGAAGAAACTTAACATACATCTTTGTGAGATTATACTATTTGCCTCCCACATATACATATACATATACATATACCTGCACGCCCATGTTACGTACCACGTGCATATAAGGGTAAATTAAAGATGGTTACTAAATGAAATTATTGTAATGATATACCTGTGGGGTCTGTAGTGTAGTTGGTGAAAATAGACAAGAAAATGGATATCCCAGGAAAATTCAATTTACAGGTTTATAATTGAGAATTTCTAGCAAAAACATTTTCCTCCCGAGAGGAAAATATTCTCAGACCCATCTTCCCAAGAAAATGATTTTCTCAGCACTATTGGAAAAGCCAAATATTATTTTCTCAAGGTTACCCCCAAAACGTAGAACCAGCTCTTTTCTATATTTTCCTAGGTGCAATCAAACCCAGGCAAATATTTATTCACAAAATCTTTTTTCTAAAGAGAATTTTCATTTCTAATAAATGTTTTCTTCAAGCCTTCACACCACATATAATTGAAGACGAAGATAAACACCAAATACAATAAATATCATAGGCTTTTTATATGTTTCATCAACAAAGAATATTTATCCCAAAAATTTGCGTTGGGCTGATTGAATCCTATTCTTTATTCAAATGGATCATGAACTTTATCTTCTCACATCCTATTCTTTATTAAAATGGATCATGAACTTTGTCTTCTCACTAGTTCATTCCTCTTTTATGTTTCTACAAACCAAACAAGGGTGTGATAGATAATTCTGAATATGGAAAACTATCATAGAAAATGTGAAAGAAAAAGGTTAGTGATAGATTAACTTGTGTGAATGAAGAATATAACTTTTCAGTGCATTTAAGAGAAATGTTTATCATTATAGCGTAATCATGAGTTTAAAATGGACAGTAAGTCCAAATTTGATGCTATCAAGTATCAAATTTTGACAGTAATTGGCAAAGCGGATTAGACTAGCAAGCAACTATTTAATTGTTTAGGGAAATATAAAGAATAATTATAAAATTTTCATATGTTTACATGACGAAAGCACACGTGAGATTCAATATGACGCATCAAATTAATGGTTCATTAGTCCTTTATGTACTCATAACATGTCCACCATGTACCATTGCTACATGAAATAAGAAACGTACACATACATGCATACATCAATATGCATCTAGGTCTGATCACCTCCACCCTTTACTCCAACACAGTTCTATATATGAGTGTCTTTCCTCTTGTAGCTAATTACAAGAAATAAAAAACTGCATAAAAGGGAAACCATGAGTAAGGGCGGAAGCTATGGAGGTGGAAAGAGCTCATTAGGCTACCTATTCGGTTCGGAGGAACCACCGACAAAACCTCCTATGTTGCAGGTAGTTAACAAGCCTCCATGGGGAGATGATAACACTACCGAGGCACCTCCGAACATTCGTTCACCGACACAGAAACCGAATATCTCCAATAACTACCATCGTGCTCAGGGCCAGAATTCAGGCAACTTCATTACTGTGAGTAAATTTTTTTATCTCCCGTGTCATACTCTTACCTTTTTCTTCTTCTTCTACGGATTTGATCAGATTTCATTCTTCCAGGACCGACCGTCAACAAAGGTTCAATCTGCCCCTGGTGGAGGCTCATCCCTTGGCTACTTGTTTGGAGATAAGTGATGGAACTCTCTCACTGAAAAGTAATGAAGTAAATTTGTGGTGTGGAACTGTGGGTTAGTAGCAAAATTGAAATAAGGGCTTTGCTTGCCATAAACTTGTGGATTTTATGAGTGTTTAGACACTGTTGGTATGGTGTTTGATTTCATGTAGCTATGGGTTTGGTATTAGAATCATGATGTTTTTTTTTATTGTGTGAGTGAGGATGCTTTCTAGTGCTTGAAATAAGGGTTGCAGTTCCAATCAATGTGGTTGAATTAGTTTTTTTTTAATATATATATTATCTTGGGACTCTCTCCATCTCTCTCTCTCGGCCATATGATTAACAACCACAATTCCATGGACTGGTTTTATTTGTCACCGTTAATAGTGGATACTATAGTTATTTTTCTGAAGGCTTTGATCTTATTATGTGACGATTGAAGTGCAAAAACCAATGCGCCATTAGGGTTCCAGTGAGCTTATCAATAAGAAAAAATAGGAATTGATTAAGTGCAGAATTAATAGTCCAAATGGAAGATTTCCATGGGATTTACTCAATGAATAAATGAAAAATATATAGAACAATATTTTATTACTGAAGTTAATGACGATGAGCTATGAGCTTGATTATTAAATAAGGGAATGCATCATAAACATCAAATCCTTCTCCTAAAGATTTGGGTATGGGTTTCTTGAGTTTGGCACAAGGGAAACCCACAGATTCACAAGTATGAGGAAGCATAATCCACCAGGCTCTTATTTCTCTTTACGATCAGTATGCTTGAGTTCGGGGGACTTCACCCTTTATTACAATAAAAATCGAACTTACAAATGAATTCCACCAGATTCAAAAATCTGCATGTGTTAGATCTCTAAAAAGCAGAAATGTAGTTGCCACTTCTATCTTGGAAGGCACCTTTGTAATTTCCGTGACATCTGAATTTATATCTTCACGGAATTTTCATGACGTGTACATATCAGCAATAAAACATCCTGGTGATTCCTAGCAATCCAGATTTTCCAATCACCAAAACCACATTGAGATTAATTTTAGTCACTCCCAGAACCGGAGGCTCCCATTCACAGATCTATTATAATTTTCCCTCTAAAACATGGGATAGAAACTATTGGACACATCCTCTACAATGTTACCCATTATCTTTTGCCTTCACAATATCTCACCTTCAATAATTCTTCTATTTCTCTCTCCACAGATGATAAATATTGTGCAAATAACCATTACAAACATAGAAGGAAAAAATAATATACCCCCGTCCTCCAACCCCTGGCACCTCCATAGTGCCCCCAATGCTTATCTGGTATACAATATATATTTTGCTCTGTAAACAAGGGTTTTACGGGATACAACTGACATGGAGAAAAAAAATATTCAGAATTAACATCAGAGATAGTTACAATATAGATGTTTGGTTTTTTTATTGGTAAGCTGATCTTGAAGGGACCCCACCCTTTTATTAAATATGCTAACGAAGATACTTACAAGAAAGATCATCCAACATAATTTTCTCTAACTCTTGAGGGATAAAACTAGCATCCTCAATTATAAGATAATCACGGTCATAAATACCTATTTTTGCCAAAAAAATCTGCTGCGTGAGTTAGAAATTCAAACTGACAAGTCTGAAAAGCCATATGGAGTTGCTGGATTTCCTTAATTTGTTCATCGTATTGCCATCCAACTTCAATTTCATCATTGATGCACTTGATGGAGTAGAGTGAATCCGAACTAATGATCACTCTTTCATAGTTTCTTTTAAAAGCATAAACTAGTGATTCACGTATTGCCAACTACTCAATACGTATGATGCCATCCTCATTGCTGCCTGACCAACCCGCAAACTCAAACTCTCCATTACCATTCCTTCCAATGAACCCAAACCCTCCTCCTGCTGATGAAAGAGAGTCATCAGTGTTAATTTTGACAATGCCATCTACCGGGCATTTCCTAAACAAAGACTTCTGCACTATTTTCTTTTTAGAAACTAAACAGTTCCAATTTGAGAAAAATCTATTCCCAAAAAAGTTTCAAGAATATCCACACCATCAAAAGTAGCCTTGATTACTTCCTTAACTTGCTTAAAAATTAATTCTTTAGGCAAGTTAACTCCTTCGAAAATTCTTTTATTTCTTTCTCGCCAAGAGAAGTAAATGGTTGCACAAAAACTTACACAAAGCATATGGAAAATCTCCTTATTTGTGAAATGAATTCCTTCGATCATTTGTAACTGCTCTTCTACATTTCCAATACCCATCCGAATGATGCCAAAGTTTCTGAGACAAGTTTTCCATACCCAACTTGTGTACATACAACCAAAGAATAGATGATCATTTGTTTCAGCTTGGTTGAAGCATAAGGAGCATCGTGATACAATTTGCATTCCCCTTTTCTGGAAATTTTCTATAGAAGTTAACTTCCTATTCACTGTTAACCACGTTATGAATGACTGTCTTGATATTTTGTGTTTGCTCCATATAGTTCCTACCAACGTAACTTGGTTATTAGCACTCAACAATGCCTCACATGCTGATTTGGAAGAAAGTCTTCCATTTGCGTTGAGACTCCAAACTAATTTGTCTTCAAGCATTCCTTTAGGAATCGGTTGAGACTTAACAAGCTCTACCACATCAGTCATATGACCATTATATGGTTTAGGTAAAGTCCACAATCTACCCTCAAAAAAGTCTTTTATCTTGGCCTCCCCATTACTATAAAAAAAATTGACGATACGGTTCCCAAACCTTGAGATCAGACTTTCTCTCTCTATCCAAGGGTCCCGCCACATTACGGTATTTTCACCATTTCCTTTCAAAATTTTGTTATTTTTAACAGTAAACTCCATTTCTTTCAAAATTCCCTTTCAAGCCCAGGAAGGATTTTGTGGTGCTTGACATGTCCATATATCATTAGTGACAACTTATGGCAACCTCATCCACTTTTCCCGTAAGGATTTATTTTCTTGCATATTCTAGAAAAATTTTGCCATTTCCCATTTTATTTACTTCCCGCAAACTTCGAAAACCAAGACCCCCCACCCCCCCAGAAAGTATTGGTTTGCAAAAATTCTTCCATTGAACAAGATGAAAAGATTTTTGAAGCTAATGTCCACTACATAAGAAGTTATTCAACAAAGATTCAATGTTTTTAAGGGCACTGTTAAAAGAGGCTGACCAATATATTTGGAATTTAGAGAGAACATATTTAATTAATTCCAATAGTCCAACATATGAAAGAAACATGGATTTGCAACCTTCTACTCGCTTGGTCACTCGATCAATAAGACATTGACAAAAAGAATGTGTAAGAGGAGAATAAAAAAGAGGTATACCTAGGTAACAAATTAGAAGGTTCCCATTTCAAAAACCAAGTGTATTTAGGGCTGAGATATGATCAACACAATGTAAAAAAAAATCTAACACTTCCCTAATATTCACTAAAGAGTCCTTCTCATTTTGAGAAAGTAACAAAACATCATTTGCAAATTTCAACTGAGAGATGTAGACACCCCATTTTTGCATAAGCCGAACTTGAGAGCACCAAAAATTTTCTGAGGAAGGGCTTGACCCAAGATAGCTTTCCAGAGGATTAAAAAAACCCAAATTTGCAAGCAACCAATGTCTGGGGATTTCAACAAAATTTAACCATGCCAAAAGTAACCCACGGCCAAAACAAATTTTAAACTTGGCCAATGGTCACCCATGACCAAGCATAAAATTTTCTTGGTCCAAGGGTCACCCACGGCCAGGCATAAAATTTGTTAAGGCCTTGGTTCACCTAAGGCCAATTTTGTAGGGCAGGTTCTAAACCATGTGCACTCGAGTTTGGTTAGAGTTAATTACCCTTTAACCGACCTCTTAATGAAATTTTCCTTAAGAAGACCCCTACATTTTACTCTTTTGCCCATCTTTTAATCCTTCAATAAATCGACCATCATGGTCTTCTTGTAATTTGCATATTCTTCAAACAAAGACCTTTGGTCAAATTGGTCCCCACATAAGTATAGTTACTACCTTAACATCATGTCGTTAAAGCTAAACTAAAGTATATTACACTTATGACCTCCAAGTTTATCCACAATCTAAGAGGAATCAATATAATTAGACCACGTTCAATGGGTTTTGACCACTTTACCCAATTCATACAATGCTCTAGAACTTGTGAACAAATACATTCTTAACCTTAGGTTGTTAGAGGATTAGTTAAGATAGATAATCTTAATGTCCAAAATCCAAGTCCATATTTACATGCCATCTAGCCTAGTTCTCTAAGATTTGACCCAAAGCCAAGGACCTAGGACTCTTTTGAGCTCGAGAACATTAAAAACCTTCAAAGAAGGGGATTGACCTAAGGAAATTTCTAGGAGGGTTCAACCCCTATTTTCAAGCAACCACAAGGCCTGAAGGTCATTTAAAAAAAAAAAATTTAATTTAAGTCTGGCCATACTTAACCCTTGGCCAAGTTTAAATTTAGGTTTGGCCATACCTCAACCTTGGCTAAGCCTAATTATTTGCCTGACCAAGGGTAGCCCATAGCTAGGAGTAGTTTTTGCTTGACCCAAAGGTGACCCTTGGCTAGGAATAATTTTTGTTCAGGCTTTGGTTCACCCCAGCCAATTCTATTACAAACCCATATGTGTTCGAATTTGATTAGGGATAATTACCCTTTAACCTATTCCTTGATGAATTTTTTCCCAAGGAAGTCTCTCCATTTTACTCTTTTGCCCATCCTTTAATTCTTTAATAAATCCACCATAATGGTCTTCTTGTAATTTCTCTATTCTTCCAACAAAGACCCCTGGTCAAATTGATCCCCACATGAGAACAATTATTACCTTAACCTCATCTTGCTAGAACTAAATCAAGGTATATTACCCTTATGTTCTCCAAGTCTATCCTCAATTTTAGTAGGTTCAATGTAATTAGACTAAGTTGAAGGGATTTTGACACTTGGCCCAACCTATAGAATTCTCTAGAACTTGTGAGTAAAAACATTCTTAACCCTAGGTTGTTAGAGAACTAGTTAAGCTAGATGACCTTAATGTCCAAAATTCAAGTCTATATTTACATGTCATCTAGCCTAATTTTCTAGAATTTTTCCCAAAGCCAATGACTTAGACTCTTTTGCCCTCTTCAAAAAATCCTCTAGAAATTATGACCTTTTACAATTCTATCATCTTGATCATCATGATTGGTAAGACCTATAGGTAAGTGAAAAACCATCACGTCTAAGGAGAAGAGAGGTAATTTGGATTTTCTCTAAAGGTTTTATTGAAAATAAAGGGACCTTATGATTTAAGACAAGTTTATCTCCAATGTTCTCCCAAAATCCTATAAGTTGAAGACTCTTCCAAGGTAAAGAAAAGTAGATAAGGAAGATGCTCATTTGGTGATTTAAAATTCTATCCAAATCTCTTCCAAACCTATTTAAGTTGTCCTATTTTTTCAAAACCTCTCTAAAAATCTTTAAAAGAACAAACCAAGAAGAAGAAGGAATAAGAGAAGAAGACCAAGGTGGGGGCCTTCAATTTCCCCCTTTTAATCCCCTCCTCTTTACTTTCAAACACTTTTTTTACTTAGCTCACTTGCTTTCTTCTTAATGTAGTTCTTTAAATTTCTAGTTTAGAAGCTTAGAGAGAGAAACTAATCCCTTTTAAAGGTAATATCCCCCAACAAGTCATCAATAAACTCCTTAAGAGCATTAGATTAGGTTACTTTATTTTCTTTCTTTATTCCTATGCAATTTAAATTTATAGTGTAGATGTTTTACTTTCTCTACTTTATTTGCACTTTGAGTTTCCTTGTCTAATAGTCTTTCTTGTTTTACCTTCTTTGATAGTAATAGAGCTAAAGAGTAAACCTTCCTTGGAGTTAATCTTCTCTTGATAAGTCCATCACATATAGATACTTTGCACTCACTCACTTCTAAAATGATTACAAGCAAGAGTGTAGGTCTCTATAGACCTATATTCAACCTTTAGAGCCAATAAAAATAGTCCAAAAGTGAACAAAATCTCATACTTGTAATCTTGATTCATATATGGTGTAATTCAAATCAGAAACTCACCAAAGGATCAAATTAATAAATAAAGTCTCCTTAAGGAGCACATAAAATTGTTTTGACGCTTTGGGACTTCAGCAACCAACATTTTGCACAAAAGTTGTATAGAATATTATTGTAGACACCCCATTTTTGCCTAGGTCGAGCCCGAGAACATTAAAACCTTCCAAGAATAAGTTTGACCCAAAGAATTTCATACGAAGTTTAAAACTCGACAACCAAACATGTGAGGACCTAATCTTGTAAGGTTCAGTCAAGTTAATTTAAGCTTGGTCAAATTTAAGGTTCAGCCAAGGTTATATTTAGCCTGTTGAACCTTATGTTCAGCTAAAGTTAATTTAAGCCTAGATGAACCTTAGGTTCAACCAAGGTTAAATTTATCTTGACCGAACCTTAGGTTCAGCCAAGACAGTTAAACGATTTAAAACACCTGTGCACTCAAATATTTTTAGGAAAAATGATCCCCCTAACCCCCTTTTTAATAGTTTTTCCCTCAAGAAATCCCTCTTCTTTTACTTGTTTACCCCTCTTTAACTCTCTAACAAATTCTACCACTTTGGTTTTCTCTAAATTACCTAAATCTCCTAAAAAAGACTTGCTTGGACCCCACTCAAAGATAATTACCTCCCTAACTCAAGTTTATTATGACTCGTTAGAGTGGATTCCCACTTCTATCATACCCATATTCTTCAAAATTCAAAGAGCTTCCATGGTATTCAATGTGATTTTACTAAGTTCAAGGACTCATGACACTTTTTTTCACCTTAGAAAATTCTCTAGAATTTGTGCCTATTGACCCTTTAATCCCTAGATTGTTGGAAATTCTCTTAAAGGATCAATTGACTGAAAGTCAAAGTCTTAGGACCACTCTATCCCTCCCAAAGAATTTTATAGAAACTATTGACTTTTATTAACATATCCCTTGATTTTCATGATTGATGAGACCCATAGATGAGTGATAGACCATCAAGCCGAAGGAGAGGATGAGTAATTATGATTTTTCATGAAGGTTTTAGTAAAATTATTAGGAACATGAAGATTTAAGACTAAATTATCCCAAAAGGTCTCCCAAACCCTTATAAATAGGAGACCCATTGAAGGCAAATAAGGAGAACCTCATTTGGTAATTCAAAATTCTATCCAAATCTCTCAAACCTCTTTAAGCTTCCCTATTCTCTCAAATCTTTCACAAAATCCATGGAAGAAAAACCCAAGATAGAGAAGAAGAAAATCAAGTTAAGGTTAAACCCTCCATTTTTCCCATCTAATCTTCCTATTCTTACTATCATTTTTTAATTTCAAGTATTTTTTTATTTACAAGCTTTCTAGTTTAATAATGTAGCTTCCTTAATTTTCTAGGTAGAAGCTTGGGGAGAGTAAGTAATCCCTTTTTGAGGTAATCTCATCCAATAAGTCCTCAATAAGCTCCTTGAGAGCATTAGTAGGTTGCTTTACTTTTATTTACTCTTATGAAATTTAATTTTTATAACATAGATGCTTTCGATTCCTTGCAATTTCAATTGTAGAATAATTTTTTTTTTATCTTACTTCTTTTGATGGCAATAAAGCTAGAAAGTAAACCCTCCTAGGAGGTAATATTCTCTTGATAAGTCCATCACATGCATACATTTTATACACATCCACCTCTAAAAGATTATAAATGAGGGTGTAGGTTCTTGTGAATCTATGTCAAACCTTTAAAGCCAACAAAAATAGTCTAAAAATTGACAAAATCTCATACAAGTAATCTTGATTCATACATGGTGTGGTTCAAATTATGAATTTCACCAAAGGGTCAAACTAATAAAAAAATCTCCCAAGGGAACACATAAGCTAATTTTGAAGCTTTGGGTTTTCAAATGATGAAATCCATATGGATTTCCATCAAAGTCCTAAGCTTACAAAAAAAAATCCAGTAGACACCTACTTCTTGTAGTGGCTTGCTCATTTTTCAAAATAAAACTATAGTCAATTTTTCTTTACTTCCTTTATAATTCCTTATATTTTCAAAATCCAAAAAAATGAGTTTCTAATCTTACCTTTAGTCAATCAATGGTAATCATCTTAGGATGGGAGGGACAAAGTGCTTAACACCTTCCTTGTCCTTCTACCGAACCCCTTACCATAGAATTTCTAGGAAGACCTTTTCCATATCTTTTGGATATGAAGTCACCAGAAGTCAAAGAAAATCAGATTTTAAAATCTTTTTATGATGCCCATTCACACTTTAATTGTATGGTGGCAACTCCTAAAGCCATGTAGATGAGCTCAAATTTCAAAGCTCATGTATCTACAACTTGGAGACTCCACTAGGGATGCCGAGGATTTAAACCAGATTTTTGTTGAACATTAGTGATAATTTTGAAGCATTAAATTGTTGGTTTTTGTAGCTAACCTGTTTTATTTCTTTTGTTTTCTCTTCTTTATGTGTGGTGAATGTTGCAATAATATAGGACTAATTTTTTCTTTTGCTTTTTTGGGACTATTTTCCTTGTAAAGTTGGCACACTTTGATTTCTAAAATTGTACTTGTCCACTCTCGATCATAACCAATGCACAAACTACCCATTCTATAAAAACTATCTAGCCCCAGATACAATAATCTTACACCTCATAGGTAGTTTACCTTGAGAAACGGAGACGAAAACATCCAACTTAATCACCAACCAACGACATGCTTGCTTCGATTTGTATAGAGATTTGAAGATTTGAGAACCTTCAACCTACTTATAGTATATTATGCATAGCCTTTAGTTATAGGTTTATGATACTTGTTTCGAAAATGAATCCCAACAAATTGTGTACCAACTTTTAAAGTTGTCAAGTCACCCTTGAAGGTCAAATTGTAAGGTCCTTTCAATTATCCATGTTGAAAGGTGAGGCTTCACTTTATCATTTGTTTAAGTTTTACAATATGCATTTTTATAGGCTAGACCTCCCAAAGTTTGTTTCCAACTCAAAGGGGTTCAAAATCCATCGATACAAGTTGAAAATAGATGTTGAGAAGATACTCTAGAGGACAAGTCCACTCTTTGGGAAAAAAAGATTTCTGGCTGCACTTTAGGTTCAACCAAACCAAAATTTTAACCTGGTCGAACTTTAAGTTCTGCCATAGTAAAATTTTGACTTGGCCGAACTTAAGGGTCAACAAAGCCAAAATTTTGTCTGGTCAAACCTTAGGTTCAGCCTTGGCAAAATTGTATTTTGGCCCATCCTTAGGTTCGGCCAAACATATTTAATCTTAGAATGCCCCACTCTTAGGCAAAAGAACTTTTTGGTGTTGTCCCTCTCCCTATTTTGACTAGGACAATAATTTATGACTAAGGAGCTCTTGATGGTCCCTTTTGTTGACCTTCAGACCAAAACAAGATGCGTTTTTTATTACTTTTTCTCTTAGATTCTTTTGGTGAACCTAATTTCAAATTAAGCGATTGTTCTATCCAAATGTCACCCCCGTTTAGTTCTAAGTCCTTAAATTTGTTAGGACTGAGAGTCATCTTATTCTTAGATCTAAGTTTAGACACCCTCTTGATTCTTCCTAACATAAGGTAAGTGCTCGATGTCATCACCCAAATCACAATAGATTAATTCTTATCTGTTCAAACGATAAATTCTCACATAAGGTTTCAGGTTAACCTAATGCAACGATATAAGTTAAGAAGACCCTAAGGGAAGTTAGGAATCCGATTTCATATCTTGACCAGGCCAATTTCAAAATTTTGTTGTGTTTCCTCTAAGTTAGACTTAAGACTACTCAATTCTTTAGACTTAGGTCCGTCCATTAATCTAGAAGTATTCGTCAACTTTCAAATTAATTTGGAATTTGTGTTTCCTAAGGAGTCTTTCATTATAGGTTACCTTGGAGTGCATCTCAATCTAATAGGGTTGAAAGGCAATTATTCGAGTACAAAAACTCAACTCATTTTTCAAGAATTCTTAAGATTCTTAGGAAACCAATTTAGACTAAGCCACTCCTATTTTAGGTCTGTTAGAAGTGTCAAGCTCGACCCCACTCGAGGGTCACTTCGATATTCCTCGTTGACAAGGGCCATGTATGCAATCGATTCTTATTAATTTTAGGTTTGTTAAAACTTCCTAAGATCGAACCCACTTGTGGGTCACTTCCTCATTTTTTGCTAGCAAGGATTGGGCATGTGATCAATCTTCATCAATTTTAAATTTGTTAGAACCTTCCAAGATTGACCCCACTCATGGTTTACTTCATCATTCTTAACCGACAAGGGCCGTGCATGTAATCAATTCTCATCAAATTTAGGTTTGTTAAAAACTTTGCGCTCAACCCCACTTGTGAATTAATCACATTCCTCGCCAGCAAAGGTCATGCAACTCATTAACTTGAGATACCTACCTCCAAGGATCAAGGGCAAGGTGATCCTATACAGTGAATCTCGTTTAAGGTCTTCAAGGCTTTGTCTCATACACTCGAGATGTCCAATCCAAAGATCTGGGCATAACCCCCATACAAGGGATTTTATTTTTTGTTTTCTACATCCAAGACACTTAAATTTATGTCTCATATATTCAAGACATCTCTTCTTCTCATCTTATAGATTCGGGTCTCTTAAAGATCTTCAACTTCTTAAAGGTCTCTTTAGATTGAGTACTTCAATGTTAGAAGGTCTAGATAGGGACCTGTCTTTACTTCAAATAGCTCCAAAATTCTCTCAAATTTGCAACCTTTGAGACCACTTTAGATCAAGTATTCAATTCTAGAAGGTTTGGGTAGGGATCTTTAAGGATTTTCGAGCCCTTAAAGATCAATTTAGGTCATAACTCAGGTCTCTCAAAAACCTTTGGACTTCTTAAAGGTCAATTTAGTTTGTAGTACTTTAGGTCTCTTAAAGACCTTTGGAACTCTTAAAGGTCACCTTACCATCTATTTCCTTCCTTTTCATTTTTTTTATTGCTTGAGGGACTTTAATAGAGCTTCTTGGAACCTCCTAGGTTAGTTATACTATATTTCGCTAGCTATCCAACAAAAACTAAAGGGTTACGATTAGATTCATTGTTCATTTACTCATTTTTATTGGGTTTCTTCTAGATTTACTACGAGAGGAACTTGATTTTGACCTAATAATAATGAAGATGAATAAATACTGATAAAATCATCATTTCTGTCATACTAAAGTCGAATCTTTTATTTTTTTTCTTTATTAAGGTACCAACAAATAATCTCATTGTAAGGAGACAAACGTTGGGCATCTAAGGATCAGGGTTCAGAGAAAAGGAGATATAACTCAGAGTTATTACCTTTAAATATCTAGGACATCACAATGGAACCAATAGAGAGGACAAAACCTCCACTTAGAGAAAATCCATTTGCTACAAATAGTCAGTGTAGATACGTGATTCTTGGATTTTCAAATACCACTTCTACTAAGGTTTGGAGTCGCCTCCATTCATATTTGTAAAAGGGTGTGAATTATCACTCGGGGTACATTTTTAGAAAAAAGGTCATTTTTCTCATTTAGTGACTTTCGTTTGGATAAGGTACCAATCAACCTAAGATCGGGATAAGTGGCTCAATTGAAGAAAAAGAAAGGTGATAGGCATCCTTTTCTCCCCACCAAGAGATGGTAACCTCAAAGAACTTGATTATTTTGGATGTAAATAAAATAAAAGTACCACGTGTTGACAATTTGTATCCTAAGTATAAATTTACTTTTAGCTTGATTATAAGATCATCCCATTGAAAGAGATGATCCTTATAAACACTTAGCCTTGAGAACTATATGTGTTTTAAAAAAATATTGGCTATGGTTATGGGTCCATTCTCATGAGTCGAGATGAACCCGAATATCGGTTGTCACAAAACGATTTAAGGGATTAAAATGATTTTATTTTGAAAGTGGTTACAGCCTCTATATTTTCGGTTGAAACCAAAATCTGATCTACCAGAGATAGGAAAGGGGGATCATTACGTTTTAGAAGCTTTCTAATAATAAAAATTAAAGAAATGAAGGGGATAGTAGAAGAGGGATATGGAGAGGGTAGAGAGAGGGGGGTATGTGTTCCTTTGACCCACCTTGAAGCTTTAAGGTCTTTTTTCTTTTTTTTTTCTTTCTTCTTCTTTTATATCTTCTTCTTTGAGTTCTTAGTAAAATATGAGAATGTATTTTTTATTGATGTGAAAATGTAAAAGTATAGTAGAAGAGAGTTGAGAGTAGAAAGGTGAGTTGAGTGTGGACCCCTTTTTTAATCTAAGACTTGGTACTCATTTTGAAAAGTGAAGGGGTATTTATAGGTATTTAGAAATTATTTTAGGAGTACAGTTGGGTGAAATAATGGAAAATAGATAATGGCATGGGATTTGAAGGTGGGGGGGGGTGTGAAATTTAGAGTTGGGATGACGATAGTTGTGTAATAAGGATAAATAATAGTTTTTTAATCCAAATGGTTTGGATCCTACCCATTCCATTTTGGTGAAGTGTTTGGTGAGGTGAGATGATTGATATTTGGTTTAAGAGAATAGGAATGTAAGGGAGTGGTTTGTTGATTGAGTGTTAGATAGGTTGAAGGGGAGTAGTGTTTAGATTAAGAGAATGGGTTGTGTAAGGGATTAGTTGATTGAATTTTGAGAGGGTTAAGGAGATGATGACATGTGTTAAAAATGGGTGGAGAGGTGAGGTGATTAGATGAGTTGATTGAAGAGAATGAGTGATTGATTGGAGATGATAGGTGTGGAGATAGATTTATAAGTGATGAAGAGGGTAGGTTAGAGAAGGGCATGGGTTGAGATGGTGGTAGATGATTTTTTAGAGAAAGGTGATGTGGATAGGTTATGAAAGGGTATGTGTTGAGATGATTTTTAGAGAGGGGTGATAAGGGTAGATGGTTTGTTAGAAAAAAGTGATGGGGGTAGGTAATTGGATGAGAGGTGAGTTGGGGTGATGACATGTGTCTCATTTGGTAATCAAAGGGTGATTGGTTGATATGAATAATGGTTTATGGGTTGTGATTATGGGTGTGGATGTGGATTTGATATGGATAATGGTTTGTGGGCTTTGGTGTGTTGGGCTTAGGTTTTTGGAAGATTGTAGGTTATTTGGGATTGGGTAGGATTTATTTTAGGATGGGGTTTAATGATTGGTGATTTTTAGGGTTTAGGTAATATTGAATTAGATTTAAGTTAGGTTGGATAAGGTGAAAAATGAATCTTCCGTGAGTTTAAGGTTCGTGGGCTTTAAGTGGGTGTAGACACCCCATTTTCGCACTTGCCTGATTAATCAACTCATCAACCCGATTACGGCTGCTCCCAATGATGGATGAGGTATCTCAAGTAAGTAAAACTTTAGAAACCATGCTACGCTAGGAAAATGTGACCCAAAAATATAGAAATCACCATTTTGAAATAAAAAGAAGCTTTACGAAAAAAATCACGAAAAAATGATCAAATTACTAAAATACCCATGACATCAAAACATCCCTAGAGCCTACTTTACGCTTAGGAAAATTTTATAAAACACATAAAACAACAAGTTAAAATCAAATAAACTGTTTCGTCAATTTTCACCAAATTCGATAAAATTACGAAAATACCCCTCATAAGGCCCACAATCATTTTATATAAAAAATCTATAAATGACACAAATCGATACTCTCATTCAATTTCTTACAAAAAACTGATTTCAAAACATCCTAAAATATCAAAAAATGACCTCTCAACACTAAAGTCCTCTTCGGGGGTGCAAAACGGTAATTTTTCAATTCTAATAATTTAAAATTTTGAAATTAATAATTAAAACATTAATTAACGTAAAGTAAAATCTTAATAAATTAAATTAAATTTTTAAACAAATAAAACTAATTAATTAAACCCATGGGCCAAATTTTAAGTAGTAGCACATTTAAGTAGGAGCCCACTTGACATTTATTAAAAAAACCCTTCATCTGGGGGGCCTAAAGAATTAAATACATAACTAGGGGGGTTCTCCAAAAAACTTAAAAAATGATCTTTCATTGTACGTAAGAATTAAAATCTTAATTCTAAACCCTAAATTAAAACTCTAATTCTAAATCCTAATTTAAAACCCTAATTAAATCCTAATTCACCTTATCTAAAAGAAACCTAGTAAAACTTAAAATCTCCTAAAAATTTTATAAATAGGAGCCTCCACAACCCAATCTCGCATGTCAAGAGAAACCCTAGGAAAGAGAGGTCAGAAACACCCCTCAGCCTTCCCAAAACCTTAAATCCGAAGCCCAATTCCCTATCAAACACCCAAACCCTTTTTTCTATTAAAAAAACACCCAGAATTCTTCAAAAAACACCTAGAAACCTTCAAAACACCCAGAACATATAGAAAATACTTAGATCTAGGAGGAAAGTACCTCATCTTGAGGATCAGAAGCAGGTCAAGTGACAGAGAAAAAGTAGGAAAACTCACACGAAGACGCTCTCCGTCAACTTTGAGGGAATCAATTGCCGCAATCACCCTAGGTAACAAAGGTAATAGTTTATTTTGATTTTTAGGTCATTTTTAGTAATGTAATAATTTTTTGGAAAAGTAGAGACCGACGTTTGTCGAGCGGGATCGGTGCCTAACACCTTCCAATCCCATAACGTGATCCTCAGACCCTTTTTTTTTATATTAGTACATTTTTTCGATTTTGAGTCATGTTTCGATTCCTAGACCTCAAACTAGGTGGCGACTCCTAAACCCAAAAACAAAAAAGCAGATCTGCAACTCACGGATTGAGAGTGCTTTTAGTGGCGACTCTATTGTGGACAATTTGAGTGTCAAACTTGAAAATATCTCAAATTTATGTGCATTGTCAAATCGACCTAGTTTTATTTTTATTTATTTTTGTTTATTTTTTTATTTGGTTATTTTTATTCTTATGACTTGATTGTAGATCATTTGTTCGGATTTTGAGTATGGTATTTTTTATTTCTTTTATGGTCCAATTGGGGGTCACTTTAGACGATCCTAAATAATTTAAGATTTCAAAGATTTAATAAGACAAGGATGGAATGATGGTGTGGACATGAGATTTATTCAAGTTTGAATATATCAACCACTTTAGGGGGGGTTTGAGGTCGTCACCATTCATATTTGAAATAGGTGTGAATGGTCACCCGGATTGCATTTTTTTTTTTAAATCATGTTTTTTGTAATTTGATGACTCGCGTACGGATATGGCTCATTTGGTCCAACTTTTGATTCAAGGTAAAGGGATCCATTTTATGGAATAGGGAAGGTGTTAGGCACCCTATTTCATCCACCGTTGCTGGTAACCTCGAACTCGGTCTATTTTAAAAGAAAAGAAAAAAAATGAATTGGAAAATTTTGACATGTACCCTCGAAGATGAGGGACTTGGATATTGGTTTAAATCGTTGAGGGCACCCTTATTGAAAAAGGGGCCCCGTTTATGATTCAAACCATTTGTGGTGTGTATGTATAAGTGTAGAGAAAGGGGTGTAAGAAGAAGATCGAAAGTTGGAGGGGAGAAAAAGGGGTGATCCTTGTCTAAAGCCTACCTTGTTCTTCTTGACCTTCTTTGACTTTCTTCAAAAGATGAGTCTTCTTTGAATTTCCTTGGCTTGATTGAGAGAGTTGAGAGTTAAGAGTTGAGAGAAGTGAGTTGAGATTAGAGGGTTGAATATGATAGCTAGAGAGTGATTTTCTTAAGAGACTTGGGGGTTTTTCTCAAATGTTCATTAGATACTGAGAGTTGAGAATGAGAGGGGTTTTTTAGAGTTTGAGAGTTATTTTTAAGGGTAAAATAGGGTGAATTGTTGGAAGAGTAGAGAATGGCATGAGTTTTGAAGGTGGGGGTATGAAATTTAGAGTTATGATGATGGTAGTTGTGTAATGAAGGTAAATGGGTGATTTTTGACCAAAATGGTTTGGATCCTACCCAACCCATTTGGGTGGAGTGTTTGATGAGGTGAAATGATGGGTATTTAAGAGGGTGGTTGTTATTGAGTAGTGTTTGGTTTAAGAGAATAGAGGGTGTAAGAGGGTGATTGGAAGGGTGAGAGAGATGGTGATATGTGGCAAGATGTGTGGAGGTTAGGGGTTTAGATTTAATTGATAGGAGAGAATGAGTGTTTGATTTGAGATGAGGGGTGTAGGTTTAGGTTGTAGATATGGGTTTGTAGGTATTGATAAGGGTAGATTAGGGGAAGGTGATGGTTGATTAGTAGGGAGTGATGATAATAGGTTAAGGGGGATGAAGGTTGATGTAACTTTTTAGAGAAAAAGTAATGGGGTAGTTAATTTTTTAGAGAAAGGAGATTGGAGTTGGTGGTTTGATGAGGGGGTGAGTTGGGATGATGACATGTGTCATTTTTTATGAAAAAGTGATGATTGGTTTGATGTCGGTAGTGATTTGTGGGTTAGGGTTAATGGGTTAGATATGGATAAGGGCTTAGGGGTATTAGGCTTGGGTTTTAGGAAGGGTTTTGGATTTTAGGAATTGGTTGGAGTCATTTTGGATTAGGATTTTAAGGATGGGTATGTTTTAGGTGATGTAGGATTAAACTTTTGTTAGGGTTAAGGTGAGAAACGCATTTTGTGTGTGTTGAAGGTTCGTGGGCTTTAGGTGGGCTTCGGATAATTTAATTCAAGTGCGGAGCGGTGAAGGTTGTGGAGAGTGGTAGGTATCCCAAGTTTCATTTTGCATTTATTTATTTTTTTAGGGATTTTCAGAATCCTTGGCTTGATCAAAATGCCACATGTTGGTGAATTGGGCTTTTTAGGCCCGTTGGAGACTTTTATTGAGAATCGGGTGTTTTGGGATTCAGGAGTGGAGCGGTGAAGGTGGGAAGGTGGTGGGTATCCCAATTCTTTTTGGTGGGCCTATTAAACTCTTAGGGGGCTTAGGAACCTCAGTTCTATCAAAATATCGCTTTTTTAGTGATTTGAGCCTTTGAAGCCCGTTGGTAAATTTTGTTGAAAAATTGATATTTTTGGACCCTTATGAGTAGGGGCCCATTCAAATTGGGGTGTCTACAGCTACCCTTCTTTGGAGGAATTGTGTGCAAAGAAATACAAATAATAGATTAAACCCTTATTAGTACGGGCCAGAAGGATTCTATAAAACACGACTTCAAATTACCGATTGAATTGATAATCTTCATAAAAAATGGCTACTCAAGCACGGGGTCTAACAGAGTTTTACCTTATTGATTCCTTGATCTTGATGGCGTGGAGCTCGTGTGGGATCTCGGATGAGAATTTGATAATTTTTGAAATTCAGTAGTTGCTTCAGTCATGTTTTGGCAACTCAGAGTTGTATAACTCAAAAATGTTTTTTTTTTTATCTTACTTTATTTTTACCATAACTTAATCCTCCAAATTCATGCATTGTCCCTTATAATGGCGCCTTTGATCTTTTCAACGGTACAAGCAATAAGGTTGTTAACAGTAGCCACTGATCCAAGAGCGAGTTTTTGCTGTTGGAGTTGAATCAACTAGGATCTGAAGGCAGGAGGGCTATATAGTCTGGGGCACCCCCATTTAGAATCACATTCATTGCAACAATATCAATGTGAGCATAAACTACGAACGAGCCCGTGGCATTGGAGCTATTATCTTGCAATATTAACATGTTGTTCTAGTTAGAATTTGGATTATTTACTCGTAGTAGAGATACATAGTTACCAAGATTTTGACCATTTGAATAATGTGTGTCATTTGTTGAACAACACTACCATTTAGAAAGGATATCCCACTCATCACGAGAATTCTCAGTCCGGAAGAAGTCAAAAAATCTCTTTAGTGGAACAGAAAGCCAGAAAGAAGTGGCTGCACTTAGCACAATACTAGGAGGTCGGCCTAGGTTGTCTATAATCTTTGTAGTCATGACCTTCACATCTTCAGCTCCACTTATTGATAATGTGGTCCATGTATGAGTGGTAGAAGCACTCACACCAAAACAAAAGCTCATCACCATTTTCTCAGCTAGCTTCAACATACTCTTTCGCCCTTCTTGATTCGTTATCACACCAATATCTCCAACCGGCGTGTTACTTGCCATAACACTTGCAAGGAGTTTGCATTGTTGATCTAAGGTAGCAACCCATCGCTTTGCTCCAAATCCAAGGTCAGAGTTAACCAGTGATTTATATATAGTGTGAACTGCTTTGTCATCCACTTCAACATGTTCAATCCATACAACCTTGGAGTAACCATTCGGCATTGCTTGGATTACACAACCAGATGGCCTTCTTCAACATCTCAATATCGGGCTAGGACGTAAATGGTCCAAGGACACATCGACAACCACCCAAATTCCCTCGGAGTGCTATTTATAATACCTTACAAAGAAACTCTTTCAGGTCGGAACAAGAGGTGAAGGGACTTAAAATTATGCTGTCATCATTTGAAGGGCTCCATTGTAGTTTTCTGCTATGCCTGTTGATAAGACCTTGAGAGTCATTGCTCTTGAAACAATGCTAGAAAACACAGTGGACCACTGATTGACATCCATAAGGATCTCAACAAGGTCAATATGATTCATGATTACAATGGCACTTTCTCGTGAAGTTTCTGTTTTCAATCCAAAAGGTTTCAGCCTAATTCCCCTAGGAAAAGTTCCCATGTACTCTTCTTCATTTCGAATCTCATAAGTATCGTCAAGGCCGTCCATAAGGGTTCCCCAAGTTGGGCCATTCGGATCAGCTCTTCCATTGCTGAAACTGCAAGCTCGATGATCAATGGTTTATCTGCCTCAGTAGGCCCAAAGAGTGATCTCAGGAGAGGCTTGCTCAGGATCCTTGTTTTGATACATTTGTGTCTTGCCTTGTGAGTCGTGATGCTTCAGATGCTGAGGTGGTGATGATGGGGCAAGCTATCCGAATTCGTGCTTTGGAAGAGAAACTTAATTCATTTCTCATCGAGACGTGTGATTGGCATCATATATTTTGTATTTTCTTTTTATGAAATTTTTGAAATAAAAAAAAATAGGTTTTTTACTTACTTGACCTTAGGTGTATCTATTTATTTGAAAACATGAAGTTTGAATAAGTCCTAGACTTTTTCATCATTGGTTAAAATAATAAAATTTGAAAACATTTGAATTTTTGTGATTTGTCTTTGTCGAATAGATATTAAAGATGCAGAATATGAACACTTTGAAAAACCTTTATTATTTCGATGATTTATGTGTTTTTGCCAGTTATTGAGGATACAGATGTTGGTAGCTCATTCGCTCTTTTTAGAGTCATCCGCAATGTTCTAGTACTAGATGAAAATCGATTGAGCGTGGGACTTGGGATTTCAAGAAATTTTTGTTGTTCACAATTTATACTCATGCGGGCCAAGAGTTTTTTATTTTATTTTTTTTATTTTCCCTTATTGTCCCTAGTGCTAGTTACGATTTTCACCATACTCGGTTTCCACATTTTTACTCATCGAGACTCTTTTTTGGGGTTTTCATCGTGTCGATGGCTTTTGATAAGAATGCAAAATGTCATATTTTTCTCCTTTAATATTTAGTCCTTTATACATATTTAGTGCCTAAATATACTCATTATTCTTTTATTTTGATTTAGGATGCAAATGGAGGTGTTAAGTGCAAAACGAAATTAATTGGGCGATTTTGGACAGTTTCGACATCGCTTCGTAATCTAGGCATAACTCTCTCATCCGAACTCCAATTGAGATGATTCTAAATGATGTGGAACGCTGAGAAAAAGATCTACAACTTTCGTATTTTGAGTTTTGAGAGATAATGACTGTATCAAGGTCAAAATTGGGTTTGAAGTTGCTGTATGTACACTGTTGACGCGAATTTGACGCGAATTTGATAAAAATTTGACGAGGTTTATTTTCGAAAGTCTCCAAATCTAGTGCACGAAAATTCTAACTAAAACACCACTTTCCTAATTATATTAGGACTTTATTTTATTTTAATTAGTCAGATTTATATATTGTTATTGGAGGATAAGATTTAGAATATTTTTTTTAGGAGATTTTGTTGGCTTCTAAGAAGGAAGAGAAGAACGTGTAAAAAAAGAAAAAAGAAGATCTCTCTCTCTCTCTCTCTCTCTCTCTCTCTTGCTCTCTCTCTATTAGGTTTTTTTTTTAATCTTTTCTTTAGGAAAGAAGTGGCTGAAACTTGGGGAACTAGGGGCCAACGAGTTGCTGTCAAGAAGAAGGAGAAGTTGCTGAAAATTTTCAGCAACATTATTGCCAAAAAGTTTACAACGTTGCTGCTTGTATTCGTTTTCAACCATCAACATCATCGCCGTGAGGAACATCACCACCAACACATCTCAAACTTCTTTGGTTGTGTTAAAAAAGTGTAACCCTTATGACTTTTATTTATTTTTATTATTGCAACCCTGGTTGCTTTTGGATTAAAGAACATCTTGTTGGATTCTTAAGTTGGAAATTTTTAATTCAATGAGTTAGTGACTTTCAGATTCATTAATTGATGTTTTCGGATTGGTGATATGTAGATACATGAATCAGTGAATTTTAATTATGTATGCTGAATTTTCAGTTTGGTCATATTGAAAACTTTGATATTAACGGTCATTGAAGCCATAATTGTATCTCTAATCACCTAATTGATTTGGAATATGATTTAAAAGTGGTAAAAACTATGAACAATAGTTGTGATCTGAAAATTGCATGTTCTTTAGCCATGGACTTTTCCATAGGTTTGAAGAGTAGGTTATTGAAACATAATTCCTTTTGATCTTAATGATTTGTTTAAGAAGTTGTAAGGATACGCTAAGTATTAACTTGATTGCTTAATCAAAATAACTAGGTGATGGACTTTTCCAAAATCCTAGGGATTATCTAAGAAGGAATTTATAAGATGCATGATCTCTTTAGGCTTGCACTTTGATTCAATTCGGATATGTAATTAAGGCATAAAATTCGTTATCTATGTTGAAGCAATTTGATTAGTCATTTAATGAATTTGATTTTCTGAATTGTGAGAGAAGATGATCGATTGTAAATATTTATTTCTTTAATTTTTATTTTTATTTTTATTATTTCTTTCTTTTTATTATTATTATTTTTTTTTTAATCCGAATCGCCAAAATTGAAACCCCTACAAATTTGTGTAATATGTTTGTTTTCAATTTGTTAACTAAACTAACTAAAATTTGTTATGACTCTTTAGAATAGGAGTACCCGCAATCCCCGGCCAATAACGATACCCTACAAATCACTTTACTACAATATTCTATAGGGTTTATTGATGACTAAAAATATGGTCAATCAAATGGCGCCGCTGCCGGGGATTGCAAAATCCCTATGTTTTAGTGTCATTTAACTTGTTAATATTCTATTTTACTTGTTGAGCTTGCATGTAATATATCTTGTGTTACACTTATTGAAATTTTAACATGAATCTTTCCTATCACTATGGCGATCACATTGTGATGTTTTTAGGAAGGGAAGCTTATTATTATTCTTTCAACTCTAACTTGTATATTGTTGTCTTTACTTTTGGGTTCAGGTCCATGAATGTCCGCAGTTAGAAGAAAGACTTATGAACTTGCAAAACGCTTGGCCTTGCTAAAAGAAGTTGCACATCAACCCCTACCTCACCAAGAGGAAAGGGAAGAGTCGGAAGAGTCAGATAGCTCTTCCTATCCCTTGTCAGACGAGGAAGAAAACATACCTGATTTAGAAGAAGAAAGTGAAGAAGAAGAATTACCAATGGCTGAAACCATTAGACAAATGTCTTCTTCAACTGATGGGGGAACCGCACCAACTTGTATTACTTATCCAGAACCAGCAATCGGCAAAGTAGCTGAGTTTGAACTGAAGAGTGGGTTTTTACACCATTTGCCCAAATTCCATGGGCTTACTAATGAAGATCCTCATAAGCATCTCAAGGAGTTTCAGTTTGTGTGTTCAAGTATGTGCCCACAGAATGCAGATCTCAACATTTTGAAGCTGAAGTCATTCCCTTTCTCACTTGAAGATAGGGCAAAGACTTGGTTGTTTGATCTACCTTCAGGCTATATCAACACATGGGAGAAGTTGATGACTGAGTTTTTGACTAAGTACTTCCCCGCCTCAAGGATTACTGTCTTGAGAAAGCAAATAACTGGAATTGAGCAAAGGAAGGATGAGGCATTTTATGCCTACTATGAGAGATTCAAGAGCTTAGTTGCATCATGTCCTTCACATGGGATGAAGGAAGGAAATCTACTTACTTACTTTTATGAGGGACTCCTCCCTCTTGAACGTCAATTGTTAGATGCTGCTGCTGGAGGTTCTTTTGTGGATAAGACACCTGAAGTTGCTAAGGAGTTGCTCGCCCAACGTGCTCTTAATTATCAACAATATGAAGGAGTGTTAAACTCCACTCGTGGGGTGAATGAGGTATCTTCTAACTCTACTATTGAGGAAAAAGTTAATAAAATGTCTACTCTTCTGTCTCAGGTATTGAACGTGAATGGAGTACAAGTACAACAAGTTGCTCAAATCTGTGGTGTGTGCTGTACTCAAGGGCATCCAACTGACCAATGCCCCCAACTGATCAATAATGGAGGATGGGAGTCTCTTAACGCTGTTGGGTTTCAAGGTAATCAAGGTGGACAAAGGTATAACCCTTTCTCTAACACATATAACCTTGGACTTAGAGATCACCCCAATTTACGTTGGGCCAACAATGATAATATTCAAAACCCTCAAGGACAAGGGCAAGTGTTTCCACGCCCTCCAGGTTTTCTGATGAGACCTCAGGTACCTCAAAACTTTGTCTCACCTCAGGTACCTCAAAACTTTGTATCTAATCCTCATGTGCCTACAAATTCTAATGCTCCTAATTATGATGAGATTTTAAAGTCCCTTGTTCAAGGGCAACAGAATTTAAATACTGCTACTCAAGCTCTTGTTACAGGTCAACAGGCTCACACTAAAGACATTGTAGAGTTGAAAAAGCAGTTGGGACAAGTGGTAGACTTCATGGGAAAGATAATCGAGAGCGCAAAATTGCCTAGCAACACTGTTCCCAACCCAAATATTGAACAAGCTAAAGCTGTTACGACAAGGAGTGGTAAGACCCTTGTGGATGTTCCCAAAATCCTAAAGAAGGCCCAAGTGACCCACAATGAGGAAAAGGACAAAGAGAAAGATCCTGCCACATCAAGACAGAAATGATTAGTCCTTCATCATCTGAGAAGGCTTTGAAACCTCGAGGTAATGAGCAAAACCCTAAAAATTCTTTCGATTATAGTCCTTTTGCTCGTGTGCCTTTTCCTAGTAGGTTTGCCAAAACCAAGAAGGATGAATCTGATCAAGCCATCTTGGAGATTTTTAAGAAGGTACAAGTCAACATGCCTTTGATTGAGTGTTTGAAGCAAGTGCCAAAATATGCCAAATTTCTGAAAGAGCTTTGCACTACAAGGAGGCAAACTCGTGAGAAAGAGGTGGTAAAGATGAATGAGACAGTCTCTGCTGTCATCCAAAGGAAATTACCACCAAAGCTTAAGGATCCAGGGAGTTTTTCTGTTCCTTGTGTGATTGGTACGAATAAATTTGATAATGTCATGTTAGACTTAGGAGCTTCAATTAATGTGATGCCTTATAGTCTTTATGCTTCTTTAGATCTGGGTGAACTTAAAAGTGATAATGTTGTTATCCAATTGGCTGATCGATCTAACAAGTATCCTAAAGGATACATTGAGGATGTTCTTGTGCAGGTGAATCAACTCATTTTTCCCGCTGATTTCTATGTCCTTGATATGGAAGAGGCACCCCTAAATTCCACTCCATTACTTTTAGGGCGCCCATTCATGAGGACTGCAAGAACAAAGATCGATGTTTATGGAGGAACATTGACCATGGAATTTGATAATGAAATTATACGCTTCAACATCTTTGAAGCTATGAGGTATCCATTGACTGACATTAAACCCTGTTTTTCTATTGATATTATTGATTCATTTGCGCAGAGGTTTATGGAAGCAATGGAAGAGGATGAGTTGAAAGTAACACTCTCTCAAGGAGTTGGTTATAATGAGAATGGAGATTCCTTTTCTAAAGCTGAGTTGGAGAAGACTGAGGAGCCCATTGTGATCAGAACCGTGGCCTCCCTTGAGTCCCTACCCATTTTACCAAGGTATATTCCTCCTTTGTCCCTTCCTATTTCTACTAACAAGATGTTACCTTCAGTGATACAGGCCCTTACACTTGAGCTTAAGGTTTTGCCAGATCACTTGAAGTATGTCTTTTTGGGGGATAAGGAGACGCTGCCTGTTATTATATCCTCGAAGTTGGAGGAGAATCAAGAGAAGAAGCTTGTGGACATTCTTAAGAAGTACGAGACCGCCATTGGTTGGACTTTGGCAGATATCAAGGGAATCAGCCCAACCATGTGCGTCCATAGAATCCTATTGGAGGATGGTGCCAAACCCACCAGAGAAGCCCAGAGACGCCTACATCCACCCATGATGAAGCTTTGAAGTATTTGATGACAAAGAAGAAGGCCAAACCGAGGCTGATTAGATGGGTGCTGTTACTTCAAGAATTCGATTTGGAGATCAAAGACAAAAAGGGGAGTAAAAACTTGGTAGCCGACCATTTGAGCAGACTTGTACATGAGGAGGGCACCTTACCCTTGCAAGAATCATTCCCAGATGAACAGCTCTTTGGGATTGAGATAAAAAGTGACAAAACTGGAAATGAATTCAAGGTGAATGGCCATCGCTTGAAGCCTTATTATGAGGCTTTTAAGGAGCACACTGTGGAAGAAGTACCCCTCCTAGAGGCTCCACTCACAAAGGACTAAAAACGAGGTACAAAGTCTAGGCTGAAGGACTGTAAACATTCAAGCGCTACTGGGAGGCAACCCAATTCAGTCAAGGCTATTGAGGATACATCAACACAGATTTGCATTTTCTTTCTCTCCTCTATTTACTTTGGTGGATTTCATTTTTTTTTATTGTGTGATTTTCGTGAATACCTTGCTCATGTTTATATTTCTACTTACAGGCTTATTCTGATCTACATTGAGGACAATGTAGGATTTAAGTGTGGGGGAGGGATTTACAACTTTAATTTAAAAAAAATAATAATAATAATTAAAAAAAAAAAAAAATTTGTTTTCTTTTTAGAATTCCTTCCAACTCAATGATGAAACTGATTCTTAAGATAGATGGCTTGTAAATAGATTTGAGCATATTTTTATAGATAAAATAAGAAATGGAGTTAATTTTCTTATATTGTAGTCATACTTGGAAATTTTGATGCACATTAGCCTTGATTCGAGTAATCTGTTATCTTAAAGTGAAGCATGGAGACATATTGAATGATACTTGCATAATTCCGCAATATTTGTGAGCTATTCGAGCCTTATAATTGATTCATTATACATATCAATTTAAGCTTCTTTTCTGAGTGCATCTTGTGAATATCATGTTTTCTAGAACTTGCTTTAAACCTGCTTGAGACAATTTTACATGTTCAGATTTGGAGAAGACGGAGGCATATTAGGATTTTACCACCATGACCAAATAGCCTTTGTCCTGATTGTGATTTGACCCTTAGATAGCCCTTTGAGCCTTCATTAGCCTATTTTCTTCATTAACCCACATTCACTTACTCTTTTAAACTTAAACACTTTACTTACCCTTTTCCTTGGAACTAGTGAGCTTGGATCTTGTTTATAAGGTGATATCAAGAAGGGTGGAAAAGCATAAGTGTGGGGGAGGATTTCATATGGTTCTAAGGTGTAAGATTTGTAAAAAAAAAAAAAAAAAAAGATTGTGATTAAAGGAGAAGTAGGGACATGAAAAGAAGTGTTGTGATTTAAAGAATACAAGTTCAGAAGAAATGGGAGCATTACAAATCTCTAAAGCAAAGTAAAAAGAAAAAAAAAATTGATGAAATCTACCTTAGAGTGATCGAAATGTGGTACTTAATGATGAAGACCTATTTATTGACATTTCTAATTGCTTTCTAGTTCTGAGGAAATTTTGTGATATCCTTTCTTTTCCTTCTTATGAACCCTTGACCCTTTAGCCCCATTACAACCTTTTCAAAGACCTCTTGATCCTTTGATGTTCTGTTTTAAATGTAGAGAGTGGGTGGACAAGCAAGCCTATGGTTTAAACTGTTTTCACAAGGGTTTGAGTGATTAGTGTAGCTAGCACCATATCAAATTGAGAGAAAATCAGAGTGATACATCGTGAGAAGTAAAGTTTGATACAATTTGTGCATTAACTTAAGGATGCATATTACACTTATATTTGGCTACACACACACACACACTCCAAGTATGCATGCTATATAGTCTTAATAACTCTGTGGCTTATTTTTGAAGTAAACTTGTGCTCTTCCTACTTTATTATGCCATACCATCTAAAGGATCTCTGAGATGTAAGTTGGAAGGATTAGAGTCATTTAATTTGTGTTAAGTCATTGTGGTGTTTTTAGTTAGTCTTTGTCGTTTTCCTTGAATTTCTATTAGGTTACATTTTGTTCTGTTTTGCCCGAGGACGAACAAAAGTTAAGTGTGGGGGAATTTGATAAGAATGCAAAATGTCATATTTTTCTCCTTTAATATTTAGTCCTTTATACATATTTAGTGCCTAAATGTACTCATTATTCTTTTATTTTGATTTAGGATGCAAATGGAGGTGTTAAGTGCAAAACGAAATTAATTGGGCGATTTTGGACAGTTTCGATATCGCTTCGTAATCTGAGCATAACTCTCTCATCCGAATTCTAATTGAGATGATTCCAAATGCTATGGAACGCTGAGAAAAAGATCTACAACTTTTGTGTTTTGAGTTTTGAGAGATAATGACTGTATCAAGGTCAAAATTGGGTTTGAAGTTGCTGCACGTACACTGTTGACGCGAATTTGATAAAAATTTGACGAGGTTTATTTTCGAAAGTCTCCAAATCTAGTGCACGGAAATTCCAACTAAAACACCAATTTCCTGATTATATTAGGACTTTATTTTATTTTAATTAGTCAGATTTATATATTGTTATTGGAGGATAAGATTTAGAATATTTTTTTTAGGAGATTTTGTTGGCTTCTAAGAAGGAAGAGAAGAACGTGTAAAAAAAGAAAAAAGAAGATCTCTCTCTCTCTCTCTTGCTCTCTCTCTATTAGGTTTTTTTTTTAATCTTTTCTTTAGGAAAGAAGTGGCTGAAACTTGGGGAACTAGGGGCCAACGAGTTGCTGTCAAGAAGAAGGAGAAGTTGCTGAAAATTTTCAGCAACATTATTGCCAAGAAGTTTACAACGTTGCTGCTTGTATTCATTTTCAACCATCAACATCATCGCCGTGAGGAACATCACCACCAACACATCTCAAATTTCTTTGGTTGTGTTAAAAAGTATAACCCTTATGACTTTTATTTATTTTTATTATTGCAACCCTGGTTGCTTTTGGATTAAAGAACATCTTGTTGGATTCTTAAGTTGGAAATTTTTAATTCAATGAGTTAGTGACTTTCAGATTCATTAATTGATGTTTTCGGATTGGTGATATGTAGACACATGAATCAGTGAATTTTAATTATGTATGCTGAATTTTCAGTTTGGTCATATTGAAAACTTTGATATTAACGGTCATTGAAGCCATAATTATATCTCTAATCACCTAATTGATTAGGAATATGATTTAAAAGTGGTAAAAACTATGAACAATAGTTGTGATCTGAAAATTGCATGTTCTTTAGCCATGGACTTTTCCATAGGTTTGAAGAGTAGGTTATTGAATCATAATTCCTTTTGATCTTAATGATTTGTTTAAGAAGTTGTAAGGATACGCTAAGTACTAACTTGATTGCTTAATCAAAATAACTAGGTGATGGACTTTTCCAAAATCCTATGGATTATCTAAGAAGGAATTTATAAGATGCATGATCTCTTTAGGCTTGCACTTTGATTCAATTCGGATATGTAATTAAGGCATAAAATTCGTTATCTATGTTGAAGCAATTTGATTAGTCATTTAATGAATTTGATTTTCTGAATTGTGAGAGAAGATGATCAATTGTAAATATTTATTTCTTTAATTTTATTTTTATTTTTATTATTTCTTTCTTTTTATTATTATTTTTTTTTTTAATCCGAATCGCCAAAATTGAAACCCCTACAAATTTGTGTAATATGTTTGTTTTCAATTTGTTAATTAAACTAACTAAAATTTGTTATGACTCTTTAGAATAGGAGTACCCGCAATCCCCGGTCAATAACGATACCCTACAAATCACTTTACTACAATCTTCTATAGGATTTATTGATGACTAAAAATATGGTCAATCAGCTTTGATCTTGCCATAATCTGATTCTTTTACTCGTAACGCCCTTTCGGATTTTCACTATGCCCTTTTAGACTATGCTTGTATTTTTTGGACTTTTTCATTACAAATCTTTCTTGGAGCCTCTGTATCTTTGTGGCTTGGTGACTCAAGTTGAGCTGCGAGATCGGTGACTCTACTCGTGTAGTGGTATTATTTCTTGAGTGATCGATCTAGATTCTCCTCTCGAGTGTACTGACGACTTTTCGTGGGTCGATAACTCAAGTTGAGCCGCGAGATCAACTACTCTACGCTTCGAGTCCTCTTTTTTTTTTGAATATTCGGTATAAACTCCTCTCTCGAGTCTTTCAATGACTAATAAGACTTGAGGTCCAGATCAAGTTACAAGATCATTGATGCTACAATTGTCATTGTGAAGTCTTAGAACATTCCCTGATCCGAAAGGACATTAAGGGTAGTGGAAAAGATACAAAAAGTTTAAGATCTGGTTCTATCTAGAGTGGGTTAAACGTGGGGTTTGTCTATTTTTGTTTCGAACAGGTGATTTATGTCTCCTTCCAGCGTCTCTCGAACTTGTTTAGGCTGGAGATTTGGGTCAAACTCAAGGTCAAGTGTTCGATTTTTGACTTTTTTGAATTTTTTTTTATATTTTTAGCCGTGCACAGTTTATCCACATGCGGGCCAAGAGTACTTTGATAGTTTTTTTTTTTGTCACTTTTTTTTATAACATTGACTTGCCCCATTCTTAAGCTAAGAAATGAATGTGATGACTCAAAAGGGCTGACTAAGGTTAGATAGTTGTTTCAGGATAACGAAAATGGCCTTTCGTCATCTCAGGATCAATTTTTAGGCGTAGTATTTCTTAACAATGTCAGCAATGATAAGTGCGGGAAAACTTGTTCGTCAATTTCTATGAGAATCAGAGCTCCTCCCGTCATTATCTTTTTCACTATAAATGGTCCCTCATAGT
The DNA here is from genome assembly GCF_017979445.1 of Akebia trifoliata. NCBI lineage: Eukaryota > Viridiplantae > Streptophyta > Magnoliopsida > Ranunculales > Lardizabalaceae > Akebia > Akebia trifoliata. The sequence goes on from NC_141385.1 coordinate 21,636,507, forward strand.
TCGATCAAAATTTTCCCCTGGCGTCTTCTCAGATTGGTAAAATCTTTTTTAAGACAAGGTCTCTTGATAAAATATTTCGTGGTTTGACTTTCTTGCTGTAAGCATGTGTGATTCGCCATTGGTAAATTTGCCCATGACAGATAGTTGTAAGTCATTTCTCCTCTATCAAATTCAACTGATCGAACCGAGCTTGAACCCATTTTTTTCGTCTAGCTTTGCTTCTTTTAAGATCTAGAGGGAGGGAATCTCAACTTCGACAGGTAAAACTACTTCCATTCCATATACCAACGAGTACGAAGTTTCCCTAGTCGAGGTTCGAAATGAAGTCTGATAGGTGTGAAGGGCAAAAGGAAACATGTCATGCCAATCCTTGTATGTAACAGTCATTTTCTCGATGATTTCTTTAATGTTTCCGTTGGCTGCCTCGATAGCTCCATTCATTTTGGGTCTATAGGGTATCGAGTTGTGATGAGTGATCTGGAAGTCTTCGCACATCTTGATCATATCTTTGTTCTTAAAGTTTTTGGCATTGTCCTTTACTAATCCGTTGGGAAGCCCATATCGACAGATGATGTTGTTATTGACAAACTTCAATACATTGCTTTTTGTAACATTGGCATATGATACAGCTTTTACCCATTTTGTGAAGTAATCAATAGCGACCAGGATGAAGCGATGTCCATTTGAAGTTTTTGGGAAAATCTACCCAATAATGTCCATGCCTCAGAGTGAGAAGGGCCAAGGAGTAATCTTGTTGTGCAATTCTGAAGGCGGAGCGTTGATCTTATTGGTATAGATCTGGCAGAGATGACATTTATGAACGTGCTGATAGCAATCGTTTTCCATTATAGTCCAGTAATATCCCATTCTCATGATCTTCTTGGCAAGCATGTGAGGTCTGTAAACTCCACCATGTACAATCTCGACCAATCATTTAGCTTCTGCTTCTGTGACGCAACGGAGAAGAACCTCGTAATGTGATTTTTTGAACATAGTCCCGTTATTTAGGAAGAATTGACCTGCCAATCTTTGGATGGTTCTTCGTTCATTTACCGTTATATCTGACGGGATAGTCCAATCTTCTAAGTATGCCATGATGTCTGAATACCACGATTTCTCCTCAGGCTCTGCTGTATCCACTGGTAAACAATAGGCTGATTTGTCTTGGATGCCAATTTCGATAAGATCAATAACTAGGTCCTTTGAAATACTGATCATGAAAGCAAGCGTGGCCAGTGCATCTGCAACTGATTTTTGGCTCGTGGCATATAAGTGAATGAGATCCTAGTGAAGTTTGAGCTCAGTTTTTCCAAGTATTCATGGTAAGGGACTAATCTTTGTTCTCGAGTTTTCCATTCTCATGTTGTCTGATAGACCACTAGACTTGAATCTCCGAATACATCGATTTCGTCCATTTCCAAGTCCATTGTTGCTTTTAACCCTGCGATACATGTTTCATACTCTGCCTCGTTATTGGAACATTGAAATTTCAATCGGATGGCGATTGAAACATAATATCCATCTGGTTTGATCAAAACTACCCCTATTCCATTTCCTTTTTGATTTGTAGCTCTGTCGAAGTACATCTTCCAAGCTTGCTCTTTGTCACTATCTTCAACTTTTGTTAACAGGATGACTTCATCTGGGAAATCTATTTTTAATGGCTCATAGTCGGGTAGGGGATGCTCAGCTAAGTGGTCGGTAATGGTTTGCCCCTTGATGGCCTTTTGAGTAACATAGGTTATGTCAAACTTAGATAACATTAATTGCCATTTTACAGTGCAACCTGTCAGTACTGACTTCTCGAAGAGATACTTGAGAGGGTCCATTCAAGCAATAAACATAGTTGAGTATCTGAGGAGGTAGTGGTGCAATTGTTGAGATGCTTAGACCAGTGCACAACAAGTCTTTTCAAGCGTCGAGTACTTTGCCTCATAATCGGTGAACTTCTTGTTGAGATAGTAAATAACTTGCTTTTTTTGACCTGACTCATCGTGTTGTCCCAGTACATAGCCCATAGACATTTCTTGTACTGAGATATACATTAGTAAGGGTTGCCCTGGCGTAGGAGGAACTAAGTCTAGCGGATTGAGTAAATATTTTTTTATCTTGTCTAAGGCTTCTTGACAATCTTCATTCCACACCTTTGGTACATCTTTTCTGAACAATTTAAAGACTAGTTCACAGATAGGTGTGAGTTATGTGATGAATCTACTGATATACTGTATTCTACCCAGAAATGCTCTAACATCCCTTTCTGATACTGGTGCTTTCATCTCAAGAATGTATTTAGTTTTTGTTGATCTATCTCAATGCCTCTTTTACTGACGATGAAGCCTAACAATTTGCCTTGACTGTACTTCCTTAGTCGATCGAATAACTTTCTCAAATTTATCAAATGATCTTCCTCCAAGTTAGACTTAGCAATCATGTTCATCCACATAGACCTCCATTTTCTTGTAGATCATATCGTGGAATAAGACTGTCATTGCACGTTGATAAGTTACCTTGACGTTCTTAAGCCCGAATGGCATGACTTTGTAATGAAAACTACCCCAGAGTGTGATGAATGCTGTCTTCTCCTGGTCTTCTTCTACCATTTTTATCTGATTGAAGCCTGAGAAACCATCCATGAAGGAGAACATACCATGCCCTATTGTGCTATCGATTAAAGTGTCGATGTGGGATAGTGAAAAATCATCCTTAGGACTAACTTTGTTCAAATCCCGATAATCGACACACATTCGTACTTTCCCGTCCTTCTTTGGTACTAGAACAACATTAGCTAGCCATTCGGAGTACGTAGAGACTACGAGAAATCCTACTTAGAACTATTTTATCACTTCGTCTTTGACTTTGAGTGTTCAGTCTGACTTGAGTCTTTTCAACTTTTGCTTGATCAACTTGCTCCTAAGAGAGATCGGTAGCTTATGAACAACTAGATTTTTGTCCAAGCTGGGCATATCTCTGTAGAACCAGGCGAAAATGTCTTGATTATTACGCAGTAGTTCAATCATTTCTTCTTTTGCTGAGGGGTTAACAAGGCTCTGATTTTTACAACACGTGGGTCATCTTCAGTGCCGAGATTAACCAAGTTTGTATCCTCAATATTTGGTTGAACACCTTTTTCATGTCGTTCTATAAGGTTTTTGATTTTTTTAGGAGGGTATTCGACTTCTTCCTCTAACTCTTCTTCAATTCCAATGAGGTTGAGGTCAAGTTCGAGATCAAAGTCATACTCATCCTTTTCATATTCTGTTCTGTCCAAAGGTCCATTCGAGTGAGACAAATACCTTAAATTTTGAGAAAACTTTTTTTTTGAGTTTTGGAAGATATCTATTATTTTGAGATTTTGAAAGTTTTTTTATTTTTGAGTACTATTTTTCGGACATTTGAAATAAGAAGAGCAGTCATGCATTAGTAAAGATAAGGAACCCTCAAAAAGATCTTTACCCGAGGACGAAGGCACGTTATGCTTCTCGGGCAAATTGATTTTGGCTAAAGGCATTTTTTTAGAGGCCTCAGCAGCCTCAAGTGTGATAGGGAATTCCTCCCAATTGTTCAAAATCTCCCCTTCTTTAAGAGGGCGGATGAGATGAGAAAGTGATTTGTTGGGTAGTTTGGTCGATGGTTCGGAGATGACCATGATCTCCGGTTGATTATTGACAGAGTTGGGCATAGTTCCCCCCAAACTCGATGGGATGATGACTAATGCCCAGTTTATGCCAGTGGGGAAGGGTGATTCTTTCTCTTGGCTCATGGTGATTTTTACTTTGGTAGATTCTAGAGCGGTCTCTGATAGATTTTCATAGAAATCCCCATTAAATAGGATATCAATGCCTTCTACGAAGGATGGTTGGAACTTGAAAACTGAGTTTTCTTGAATATGCACAGGTTTGAAATTTACCGCTTTTGACTTTCTTACTGGTTTTGTTGACAGTAGTTTTGATAAACTATCGGGTTTGACTTGTGATTTCAGGAAGTTGATGCTGATATAAGGAACTTTGCCCAGATTCCAAACATTAGGCTCACGATTTTACTTTCTTGTTAATCGAAGTTCCCACTTTTTGTCGTTCATTTATGCAATATCCTTTTCGTGGGCCTGAATCACAAATCGAAATAAGGAGTATGCTTCTTTGCTTCAACTGGCGTAGCTTTCCCTTTTCCTCTTGGTTCTAACCCTTGCTTGGGTCGGTAATCTGCCTTTTTCAAGACCCAACCAATCATCAAATTTGCCCTTGATAGCTCTGTCTTCACCTTCTCTTTCCCTTTTTCAATGTGGTTAACGGTAACAAACTGATAAGAATGGTATAATGCTTTGTCATTTGTCATTTCTATATTGATGAAAGGGACGTCTGGAGCTCTCCAGGCTAGGATTAGGTTCTCTACCAAGACGGATATCATCCTCTGTCCCATGATAAATTTGATTCTTTTAGGTAAAGAGGAAGGCACTGCCCAAGCAATATGGATCCATGGCCTGCCCAGCAGTAAGTTAAAGATTGTAGGTATCTCCATGACCTCGAATGTTACCTCGAAGGTGCAGGGTCCTATAGTGATTGGTAAATCTATCTCTCCCAGAGAGTCCTTTCTCGAACTGTCGAAACCTCGGACAACCTTATTGTTGGGTTTAACATGTGACCAGTCAGCGTTAAGTTTTTGAAATGTTTCGAGAGGCATAGACATTGAGGGTTGAACCATTATAGATTAACTCCCTTGCAACCATCATGCCCTTGCACATGACCATGATATTTAACGGTTCAACATGCCCCCGCCCCTTTGGCACGAATTCACTTTCTATGAAGATGATGGGGTTGGGAGTCATGATCTGACCCACTATTTGTTTCAACTGTGTGGGTGAAGTGGTCGAAGATACATGTGATTTTCCAATAACTCTCAATAATACTTCTGGGTGTTCCTCTGATTTTTGTAGCAGACCCAGAATGTTTTTCTAAATCAACTATTTGTTCAGTTGGTCCACTACATTATGCTCACTCTTGCGAATAAGCTTAATGAAGTCTGTTGCTTCTCTATTTGACACTTTTCCTATTTTCTCTTCCTTGTCCTCTTCGTTTATCTTACCCTCCATTTTCCTTTCTTTTTTCCTCATCTACTGTTTCTTTTGTTGCCTCTTTTGTTTCTTCCCTGATGTTTATCCCTTTTACTGGTACTCTTTGGCACTTCCTAACTTTTGTCATGTGGCCAATATCGGCCACCATCACTTTTTTCATCGTCTCAACCCCTACTGATGTGGTGATAGTGGTCTCATAGCTTCAAGGGACTGCTTGGTTAGAGTTGTATGAAAATGGTTTTGGTGAGTATATGGTGATTGGGGATGGATCGAGTTTTACATTGAGAATAAGAGGTGGCAGTTGTGATTTGGATGTCGTGGCAATGGGGGGAGCTATTTGAAGGGATGATGGAGTGTAAGGAAAAATGAGACGTGATCGTGATGATGAATGGTAGGGTATGTGAAGGGGGGGTCGAATTGAGTTTTGAGGATTTGGTGATGTATAGGGTATGACGAGTGGTGGTCGGGTGGTAGTATTGGGAATTTGGTGAGTCGGATATATAGTGAGATTAACCATTTTCAGTAGCGGTCGTGTATTTCGATGCTAATTTGTCGTGTATTGGTTGAGAGTGATGACTGTTGACGTCTCTGGCTCCTTTGTTAGGTGGATTCTAATCTTCAACCCGATAGGAGCTATCAAAGTTAATGGATAAAAATCGAGTTCCCCAAGAATGACATTTACTTTGTGCCCTCTTCCCCCTCCATTGTGAGTAGGTGGGGGTTTTGGTTGATATTCTGTTATTGAGGTGGGTTTACGGGCCCGTCCAGTATAAGAGCCTTCTTATCTATCAAGTTTTGTACCTAATGTTTGAGTTGCCAGCACTAATCTGTAGAGTGCCTTAGAGAACCCATATGAAATTGATAAAACAAGTAGGGGTTGTATCCTAGTCCTTTCTCAGCTTCTAGATTTGGTGGCCTTTTAGCGAGATATTCTCCCCTGAGCAAGATCGGGAGTAATTCTGATAATGTCATTGGCAATCTGGTAAATACCCTATTAACTCTATTAGGTCGTGTTTGCTGATTCTGTCCATATTGTGGTGTGGGCTGTGTTGGCATGGTCTATAGAGGAACCATCCAAAAAGGATTTTGTGGTGTTGGAGCCCAGGAAGTTCGAGGTACTGGCATCTAAGGTACTTGTGGTGCCACTGGTCTCTGAACTAGTTCTTCAATAAAGAGAGGTTGACTAGGTTGTACATTATTGACTTGTGTTTCCTCTCTTTTTGACAAAAGATATTGACTTTTTCTATGCCGATGTCCCTGCTGCTGCACTTAAGGTTGTGAAATCAAATATTAAACCAATTCGGATCCCGTCCTCGACCTAGTCTGCTACTTGAATAAGATTTGAGAAAGTACCAGTGGTATGCCCTACTATATGGGTGTAGAACAAATGTCCCAATGTAGAGCTAAAGGTGGTGTTCATCTCTTGTTCGATCATAGGGAGTCGTACCTGGGAAACTGACTTTTGCCACCTCTGGCGTACTCTTTTACTGTTTCCCTCTACTTCATTGTCATTCTAGCCATATTATTCTAGTCCAACCCCACATCTATGTTGAACCTGTAGTTGTGCCAGAACATCTCAGCCAAGTCATGTCAGTTCTTGATAAGTGAGTGGTCCAATCCTGAGAAGCCATTTGAGAGCCGACTTGGTTAGACTTCTCTAAAAAAACTATACCAACAATCTGTCATCCTTGCCATATTGGCACATCGATCCGCAATATAGTTTGAGGTACGACAGAGGACACCCAACGCCATTATATTTCTCGAATTCCGGACATTTGAACTGCTGGCATTGGGAAAGAAGCAAAGGTCCCTAAATCTTGTCCCTCCTAAAGTATTTGTACCTTTTATTTGTCTCATTTCCTCTTAGAAAGACTCAATCTACTGAACCATTTTGTCATCAGTGGCATTTTTGGCCTTAGGCACCCTGAAGTCACACTCACGTCTGGGATTACCACCGGAGACGGTTGATTCTATGGGATGTAAAGTGGAGGGTCCTGATACATTGGCACACTAGGAGATGGGGTGGTCTGTTGATCTGGTCATGTCTATTCAGGGGGTTCCAGATTTGATCAAGATGCTTGGTAGTTAGTACTACTCAAAACGACCATCAACATTTGTTCCTTTCTTTTTGCTATTTCTACTAGCTTCGCTATCATTGCATTAGCCTCGGCAAGTTCACTTGTTGCAGGTTGTGGGTCCTCTGAGTTTTTCATAATTGATGTAGATCGAAGAAAATACAGAGGTTTCTCAGGGTGTTTGTACTTCTTTCGTTTGGCCACCTTGTTCATATAGAAGACCAAATGTTACTGTCTTGTTTACAAAAAGGAACATGTATGATGTTTATTAAGTTTGACAATTATTCAGGATAACACCCAAAAGGAAAATTTTAGTTAGGTAAAAAAAAAATGTGGTTCGTCAGTGCGGAGCTGGATTGTTTAAGAAAAAAGAATTACATCAGCACGGAGCCGGCATTAACACGGAATTGGAAGAACATTTTGAGAAAAAATTACATCAGTTGGAGTTGGCATCGACATGAAGTTGGTATAATTAAAAAACGATTACATCAGCACAAAGCTGGCATCAGTACGGGACAGGCATCAACACGGAGTCAATAAAATATTTTTAAAAAGAATTATATTAGCCGAAGTTGGCATTGGCACAGAGTCGGTAAAATAAAAAAACAATTACATCAGCACATACTGGCATTGACACCGAGTCGGTAAAATATTTAAAAAAGAATTACATCAGTCAGAGCTGGCATCGACACAGAGCCGATATAATTAAAAGAAAATTATATCAGTACGGAGCTGGCATCAAAACGGAGTTGGTAAAATATTTTGAAAAGGGAATTTCATTAGCACGAGGCTGGCATCGATACGGAGTCAGTAAAACATTTTGAAAAAGAATTACATCAGCTGGAGCTGGCATCGACACAGAGTTGGTATAATTAAAAAGTGATTATATCAACACGAAGCAAGCATCAGCACGGAGCTAGCATCAAGATGGAGTTGGTAAAATATTTTGAAAATAGAATTTCATCAACATGGGGCTGGCATCGACATGGAATCGGACGAACATTTTTTAAAAAGAATTACATCAGTTGGAGCTGGCATCGACATGGAATCGGTAAAATATTATTTTTTATTTATTTTTTTAAAAGGGAATTACATCAGCACGAGGCTGGCATCGACATGGAGTCGGTAAAACATTTTAATAAAAGAAATTGCATCAGTTGAAGCTGGCATTGACACGGAGTCGGTATGACATTTTGTAAAAGTAGATTTAACTGAAACAAGTAGAGTTGTTTGATTGGTTGTCATCCTTGTTAAATCACTGATGAGTGTAAACACTCCATCTTTGCACTCGCCTGATTAATCAACTCATTAACCCGATTGCAACGGTTCCCAATGATGGATGATTATTACAATGCTTTATTTTGTTACCAGATATGTTTCAGAAATCCGGATGAGGTATCTCAAATTACAAAAACTGTAGAAACCACGCTACGCTACGAAAATATAACCCCAAAAGCTTAGAAATCATCATTTTTCACATAAAAAGAAGCTTCACGATAAAAAATGATCGAATTATCAAAATACCCCTAATCTTAAAATATCCCTAGAACCTACCATTACGCTTAGGAAAACCCTTTCGAACACATAAAATAACAAATCGAAACCAAATAAATCATTTCGTCAAATTTCACAGAATTTGACAAAATTACGAAAATGCCCCTCACAAAGTTCACGACCATTTCACACAAAAAATTTCATAAATGACACAAACCAATATTTCCATTGAATTTCTGATGAAAAATCGATTCTTAAACATCTTAGAACATCAAAATCCGACTTAAAACGCAAAAAGTCCTCTCCGAGGGCAAAACGGTAATTTCACAATTTTTATAATTAAAAAATTTGAAATTAATAAATAAAATATAAAATAATTAAAGTGAAATATTAATAAAATTAATTTAAAATTTTAAACTAAAAAATTAGGTCAATTAGGCTCTCAGGCAAAATTGTTGAGGGTTGTCAAGATATTTCTTCAAGGACCCCTCCATTTGGGGGTCCAAAGAATTAAAGATATAATAGAACGGGGTTCTCCAAAAAATTAAAGTCAATCAAGCAAGACTAAAGTCAAGGTATTAAAGTCAATCAAGTAAGACTAAAGTCAAAGTTAAAGTCAATTAAGTAAGACTAAAATCAAGATATTAAAGTCAATCAATTAAGACTAAAGTCAAAATCTTAAAGTCAATCAAATAAGACCAAAAGTCAAAACTCCAATAGAGTTCTAATTAAATAATAATTCTATTTAATAGAATTCTAACTAAAATATAGCTCTACCTAAAACAATTCTAACTAAAATACAACTCTAACTAAAAGAATTCTAATTAAACACTAATTCTATCTAAATCAACCCTTAAAACAAATCTATAAATAGGGGTCCTCACACCCTATTTTCGTATCAAATAAAAAATCCTAAGAGAAATAGGTCAAAAAACTTCCCTAGCCTCCCACAAACCTAAATTTTGAAGTCCCAACTCCTTACCTAACACCCATACTTCGATTTTACCCTGAAAAATACCTAGAAGCCCTTCAAAAACACCCCAAAATCGATAATAAAATTTGAAGAATCTAGATCTAAGGAAGAGATACCTTGCCTCGGAGATCCGAAATCAGATCCGGAGACAGAAAGAAGTAAGAAATACGGTAGAAGGAGCAATTTTATCAAATCTGAGGGAATAGAACCGTTGCGTTCGAAGGTAAAATCTATTTTATTTTTTCTATCTAGGTTTTTGTTAGGAATGTAGTCTTATTTGGGATAAGTGGAGACCGGCATTGGTCGGGCGGGGTTGGTGCCTAACACCTTCCAACCGTGTAATGTGATCCCCGGATTCAGTTTTTCTTTAGTAGATTAGTTTCTTTATTCGTTTAGAATCATTATTCGGTTCCTAGACCGTAATAACTAGGTGGTAACTCCCAAACCTCAAGGGTCAAAAGCGGATCCGCCACCCCGCGGATCGAGGGCGCTTTCAGTAGCGACTCCACTGGGGACAATTGAGGATCAAACTTGAAAAACCCCAAGTATGGGAGCATTGCTAAAACGATCTAGATTTTTTTTTTAGTTGTTAGTTTATCTGTTTATTTATTTGTTTGTTTGTTTTTATTTTTCTATCATCCTTTCCGTTCAATGATTGATCGTGTGTTTGGATATTTCACCATTGCATGTTAATATTATTTTATTATCATGGCTTAATCGAGGGTTACTTAGAATGACCCAAAGTAATCAAAAAATCAAGAAGTTTAATTGAGGATGGAGTGTTGATTAATGAACGTTGGAATTTTATATTTTATATTTTATATTTTTATTCTTTCTTTAAGCATCGTTTTTTTTTTAAACAAATAATAATAGAAGTAAAATTTTTGTTTAAGGGTGGGCGATGTATCCTTCGACGACGTTTTTATTTTGTATTTTTATCTTCTTAAAAAAAAAAAATTCTGTTAACAACAATAATGGGCTAATAGAGTTGGTGTGTAACACGTAGAAATCAATGCTTTTAAAATCTCACATTTAAAAAAAAAAAAAAAAAAAAAAAACAAAAGAATTTTTTTTTTAGGTTCTGTTTACAGCAATATTGGGTTGGTGTGTAATAGACAAAAATCGATTTTTTTAATATCACACCATCTTCTTAAAATGTTGGTTCATCTGATTTCATCGTTTCTTCAACAGAGACCAAATCGGTCTCTGAAAATAAAACCAGCCATTTGAAGCTATTATCCATTGATTCTATTTAGAAGAAGACTAATCTAATTCCATCGTCTTCAACCGAACCAAATCTGAGATCGATCCTCATCGTCTTCAACCGAACCAGATCAGAGACCGATCAGCTTTGGTCTCTCAACCCGGTCGATATTGACCAATTCGATCGGTTTACAATCTATGAAAACGACCATTTTCCTCCAACGGAGTGGCATGGAGCTGCAAATCAATAGCCATCCCGAAACCTAATCAGTTTTGAAGGATTTCCCATGAAAATCGACGTTGTTCCCGGCTGAAGTGTGTAGAGTTTGTTCTGATTCAGATTGGCATGAAATCTTAAGGACATGAACTGATCTTGCCAGATCGAGACATAAATCATTCTGTTCTAATCGAATCAAACCCGATATGGATCGATTTTCTCTTTAAAAGGAGTTTCTTGACAGATTTTTTTAGTTTTTTTTTCTTCTCTTCTACGATCAAGTCATTAGAGGTTGTTCATGAGAATCCCAATATCTTTTGATCAGATCATCTTTAAAATCTTTCGATTTTATTTATTTTTTTTTTTTTCTTCTTCATGAGAATCTCAATTTTTTCTTTCGATTTGGAAATGGGTAGAAACCAGGTCCATCGATTTTACTAGAATCATAATTTTGGAGTTCATAGATTTTTTCTCTCGGCTCTTCTCTTGATTAGTTGACATTATCGATTCTAGTTTTCTTTGCTGCTTTTGGTTTTGGATAGTTAAGAATATTAAAAGTCAAAAACAAATTGGATTGAGATGACAGAATGGAATAGATGGTCATGGTGAGCACGAAGTGGGATTTTTCGTTGTAACCCATGTCAATGGGATCGGCTGCGAATCATCACTGGTTCTAAGAACCAATTACTCAATGTGGTTTCAAAATATCATCCCAATCCTATTGTGCGAATTTTTATTGGGTGGAAAGCATTGATCAATAGTTTCAAATTAAAAATCGGATTTCGCAAGTGTTCTACAATTTTCAGACAATTTTTCGATAATTAAAAGGGATTAACTTACATCGAATTACACTTCCATCAAACCCCTGAACTGATAAAGGAATTTTTTTTTTAAATAATAATAATAAATCCAGATTTGTGTGTTGCCAACAGCAACATATATTTTCTTTCATAAAACTCTTCGATTTTAAAATCAATTTGTTTTCTAAAAAAAAAAAAACATCACTCTTGATCTCATCAATTACTGCTCTATTTTTAATTCAATATTCCTTGAAGTTCCAGATTATTTTGGGCCACCCAAAATAACCCTTGATTGGACCATAAAAATTGCAAAACTTGTGCCTATTGCAATGATGGGATCTAATTAATTATTATTGATTAATTTGCCATAATTGATTAGATGTGCATGTTAAATCTTAAATTGAACCATATGAAGAGGTGTACATGTTTAAATCTTAAATTAAATCACATGAATATGTTTCTGATCAATGAATGCCTTTACCTGTATGGTTTAATACCTCTGCTTGTAAGATTTGATCAAGCCCATGGGCCTAGTGTTTGAAAAAGGCCCCGGGCACACCCCACCTTGTTTTGCACACACCGCATGCACGTTTACTGTTTTGCACGCTTGCACGTCCCATATAGCCAACGTGGCACTAGTGCGTGGCCCGGTCTCTTCGGAGATGCGACGTCATTCATGAAAACCATAACTCCAGTCACGTACCTTAGGGTATATCAAACTGGGGCATCAGTACCGTCTGATCAGGTGACTCTGAAAGGTATATCGATGTACTCAGGCTAGAGCGACCTGAGCTTTTGACCTATTGTGAGCCACATAGTCACATGTCCCGATTGCCAAAGTAGTACTAGTACGTAGTCGGTCCCCTCGTGTGATGCCAAATCATTTACGAAAGCTACAACTCTCGACTTGTACCCGTAGGTATATCAAAGATAATCCAAGTACATCAATTGCACTTCTTGATCAAAACCAGTGCCTAAGCAAGATCCTGTCCCGCTGTACCCTACTGTACGAAGGGGATAAACTACGTCTATTCTAGACGAGAGGTATTTAAGTGGGTCCTTACTCAACATCGTGCGCCACCTCTCAACTGGGGATCAAACTGGCTATTTTTGACTTCAGAGAAGTGAATTGGAGTTTTAGATTATCACTTATACGGTATATCAAACCAAGTCACCATGTACCGTCCGATTGAGTACCCTTGAGAGGTATATAAGTGCACTTAGGCAAGGGTGGCCAGATAAATTACATTGCACATAGTAAATCTAGAGTCTAGAAGCCTTCCTATAGGTCACAACCTGAACTGACTATGGGTGTTCCTGAGTTGCTTTATTCAATCCAATCAACAGGTAAGTTGGCGGACCGATCCAGAATAATCAAACAAAATCTGCAATATCGGTTCGACCCAATCGGTGAAATGTACCGATTAATTTGAACTACTGAAACCAGTTGGCCCAATTGACAAATGGATCAAACTGATTAATACCAAATCAGTTGGACTAATTGTTTTCACTTTTAAAGATCCATACCACTTTGTATAGAAAGATTCAATCTTAGGATCAAATTAATTTGTTTGATCAAAGGTTCAATCCCAATCAGGGTAGACCCGTGTCTAACCTTTCTCACTTTCTTGGTCACTATGAACTTATAGTGCATTTGGATTCGATATTTTCCACCGGACTTGGGCTATTCTATATCGAAACTTTAATCATGTGGTTAAGAGTCAAACCTTTAGAGTAAATGGTTAACCTTGGTTTACTTCCAATCAGGTGATAATTGATCCCAAACATTCTAAACCTCCATCTGTATTACTTTGGGTCCGCGAAAAAAGTCGTCTTTCTTGAGTACCATTGCCAAGTAGTCAGTCTTTGCCACAAGAAGAAACGAGTACCATGGATGAAGCTGTGCTCCGTCAGATTTTAGAATTTTTTTAAGCACAGATTATTGCTTTTGTCCAAACACAAATCGAATCCCTGAAAATTGAAAAGAAAAAAGATAAAGTTATAGAACTTCAAGATGTGTTTGACTTCGTTGAAAACCAAGAAGATGATCAGTTACACATCGACCCTGTCCTAGCTCATCGAATAACTCAGGTTGAAACTGCTTTAAAGAATATTAAAGACCCCGATGATCTTACTCTTGGATTAGGGGCAATGACTTTGTTTCCCACGGTCCGTCTGTTAGAGAATTTCACAATGCCAGATATGGAGAAGTTTGACGGTATTGGATGCCCTAGGACTCACTAAAAAGTATATGTCGGCATAATGTAATCTCAAGGTCTGAGTGAAGAACAGATGGTTCAACTTTTTCAAAGAACCCTTACAGGTCCTGCCCTACGCTGGTTAATGTCATTGGACTCATCTCGGGTAAGAACATGGCATGAATTGATGAAAAAATTTATTGGTCGATATTCATTCAACACGAATATTGAATTCACAAGAAGAGACCTAGAAACTACTAAACAAAAACCCGGGGAAACTTTCACTGAGTTCATTGCTCGATGGAAAGCTAAAGCCACTCAATTATGGGACCGACCTTAAGAGAAGGAACAAGTCAAGATTATTCTCAGGAATCTCACTCCAAATTATGCCAAGTACTTGATACCTCAGTACCTTCCCACTTTTCAATCCTTTCTTGAGGCTGGAAATCAAGTTGAGGATGCCTACTCTTCGGGACTTTTTGGTAACTCGTCTGAGTCAAAACCCAAACATTTCAAACCTAATGTCAATTCCTTATAAGTGGCCAACACCTCATTTGCACTATCTCCTCAAGTTACTCAGCCTTCACAAACTAAGCCTAAGAGACAGTTTGCCAATCTTAGAATGTTTCTTAGTGTTGCTTATCAAAAATTGATGAAAAGGGGATTGCTGACACCTTTACAACGTAATCATTTACCTAATCCTCTTCCCCCAAACATGCAAAATGGGCAATTCTGTGAATTCCATCAAATGCCTGGTCATGTCCTTGACAGGTGTATTACTCTCCGACATGTTATCCAAGACCTTATTGAGCAAAGAAAAGTCATCATACCCACTCATACTACTCCCAATGTTAAGACTAACCCTTTGCTTACTTTTCAAAATCAACCTCCTCCTACTCTGAACCTAATATCCATATCCAAACCTGAATCAATTGACCCAATTTCCTTCATTCACCCAATTGGTTTTAACAGTGCATTCGTTCCATGCCAGAATGAGCTCAACTATCTTAAGGCAGTGACAGAATTGAAGAACAGATAAATCATTGAAGCAACGGGTTGTCTCGCATATGACAGGCTTGAATCGGAATATGAAGAGATAGTAAAAGCAGGCAAGTTCAAGTCGTCCATCGAAGATAACTGAAGTGGCATAGACTCTAGAATTGTGTCCCTCCATTCAAAATGATGTCATCTTTTAAGTCTTCTTAGTTTTCTTTTTTTAGCTTCAGTTGCATCAGTCTTTGAATTCAATTAGTCATCTTTATTTTTGGATTTTAGTAAGGTTTGTCAGTCTATGTTCTTTTCAATTCCAATAAAATAAAGAAACTTTTGATTATCATGTGTGCAATAATGATGTGAATATAAAATCTAACACGAGAAATGATTTAAAGCTCACTAACCAAATTTGATAAATATTGGAATTAAAGAGTACAATCAAGAAGTACAAATTGGTAATATGTTATCCTCAGGAAAACATGAGAGAATAGTAAACCTACTTGAGAAATTCAACAATGTTCTTGCATGATCTCATAAGGATATATGGATGGATTACACAAAAACATAGATCAAGTCAAGAGTGATTTCAAAGTCAAAGATTATTGGTCAAAAATGATATAGTTGAAAGCATCGACATAGATGCTAAGACTTACAAGTGGATCTATCATGTTTCTCACTCAAAAGAGGAGAGTTTCATTCATAAGAGAATAAAAGATTTTCTCGAAGTTTTAGAAGAGATGAATAGTCAGAAAACTCAATTATACTCGATTTCACAAAAGAAGACTAAAGAATATTCATTCTTAAAAGAAGACCTTACTCGACAGAGCAATCCAGATATCAAAGGAGGCCTCCTTTGGTCGAATCATTTCCCTGTCTTACCAAAAAAAAAGCTTTCTTTAGCCTTTCGTAGTCTTTTAAAAAAAAAATTAAATAGCCTCTTCTTTCTAAATCACACCGACCAACCTTGGGAGGGAATCTTAGTATGAACTACGTTTTAACCTGATCCCAAAAGAAAAAGAAATATTTGGGGTACGTAAGCAACCTGAGAAGTTACTTCAGGCTCGATCATGTAAAGAATAAATGTATTCTCTTAAAAAAAAGTGTCATCTAAAAGGAAAATCCCCTATTGAAAGGTTCAAAAGAAAAGAATGCCAAACTAAAGGCATTAGAAAAAAGAATCAAAAGAATTGATAAAAAGTAAACAATGCCAAACTAGGAGCATTTAGAAAAAATCAAAATAATTTACAGAAAAGAAAGAATATCAAACTAGGGGCATTTTGGGAAATTGAGCCTTATATCTTTTCTTTCTAAACCATATCCTAAGCCCACCTATTAAGTCCTCCTGAATGTTAATTGACTTGGTTAAGGTGCAGGGAACCAAGAAGTTATCAAGTTGGTTATTCAAGATCATCAAGAAAAAAAGAGAAGTCCGCTAAGTCAAAAATCCGAAAATGTGACTTAGGCAAAATTTAGGACATACCCATAAAAAAGAAAGCCTGCTAGGTTGAAAACCTGAAAAGGTGACTTAGGCAAAAATCAAGGCATCATCAGAAAAAGAAAAACAAAGCTCGCTAGATTGAAAACCTGAGGAGGCGATCTAGACAAAAATTAGGGCATCATCAAATGGGAGGAAAGGTCCCATCAATAAGAAAAATTCAAAAAGAAGCTTGTGTAGAAACTAGAAAATGAAAAATCATTCAAGTCACAATATTCGTTTTCAGCCAAGAGCTCACATCCGATGAAGACAATGTTGAAGTCGAGACGAAGACAATGTTGAAGTTGAAAAAATCAGAAGTCATCTTGAACATTGTAGGATCTTCAAAAGTATGTTTACTTGTTCAAGTGTTCGCTAATAGAAGATGTAGAACCATCAACCACTTTGAACAGAAAGATCTTCTATTCTAATATTTATCAAGATTTTTTAAAGTCCAGCTCAAGTATTTTCAAAAGAAATTCGAAAGAAAATGATCAATCCCTTATTGCACATATGATAACCTTAAGAGTCTTAAATTTAACGAAATGTCAGTTCTTCTATCTGTCATACATCAAAGTCCATATTTTTCAAGCGTAATTCATTCCATCAGTCTCGTAGTCAAGTTCTAGTTAAAGTCAACCTTGAAACTAGGAGCATTTTATGAAAGTCATTTATTTCCAAAGTTTTATTCTTAATCACATGATAAAAAAAAATCTTACTTAGAAGTCCGATGCAGTCCAATGATAATTATGAATCCAGATGCATGATAAGCCAATAAAGGCCCAATTTTTTAAACTTTGAGCTCGATTAATAGGATTGTTTAAGTTCCTATAAATCTAATTCTGAGAAACGTGGTTTAGTAAGTTCGAGTCCGAGAAACGTGACTCCAACTTTTTGAATCATAGAATGAATAGGCTTTTTGAAGTACCTATAAACCTAAGTTCGAGTCCGAGAAACAAGACTCCAACTTTTTGAACCATAGAATGAATAGGCTTTTGAAGTGCCTACAAACCTAAGTTCGAGTCCGAGAAACGAGACTCCAACTTTTTGAATCATAGAATGAGTAGGCTTTTTGAAGTGCCTACAAACCTAAGTTCGAGTCCGAGAAACGAGACTCCAACTTTTTGAATCATAGAATGAATAGACCTTTTGAAGTGTCTATAAACCTAAGTTCGAGTCTGAGAAACGAGACTCCAATTTTTTAAATCATAGAATTAATAGACTTTTTGAAGTGCCTACAAACCTAAGTGCGAGTCCGAGAAACGAGACTCTAACTTTTTGAATCATAGAATGAGTAAGTTTTTTGAAGTACCTACAAACCTAGGTTCGAGTCCGAGAAGTGAGACTCCAACTTTTTGAATCATAGAATGAATAGGTTTTTTAAAGTGCCTATAAATCTTAGTTCGAGTTCGAGAAATGAGACTCCAATTTTAATAAGATTGTTTAATTTCTTTAACCCGAGAAGCGTAGCTACAATAGGTTCGAGTCCGATAAACGAGACTCATACTTTTTCGAACTCTAAAAAAGAATTTCAAATAAGATTTAACGAAGTTCCTACATTGTTATGATTCCAATTACCTCATTGTTCAACCTTGCCATAATTGTTTTTATTGCATAAGCACATTTCAATTTTGAATCATTATTGTTAGTGAGAGAAGATTTCTAAGACCTGACACATTTTTACTCAATTTCACACAATACACACACTCACACTTGCATTTTTTAGTCAAGGAGAATTCTTTAAAAATTCAAGGATTTGACACTATCAATGAGAGTTCTCGCTCAATGACCTGACAACCTTTTAGTTCGGGAAGAGTTTTATGCTCAAGAATCCGAACACCCTGATGAATTGCTAAATCAGGCTGCAAAATGAATTGTCACTAACTTTGGCATTTGGATATCGCACTATCTACCAAAATAGATTTGCTATCTAGTTTGCTTCAACCCTCTACCAAAGAGGGACATCTGTAGACATCCCATTTTTGCAATCACCAGATTAATCAACTCGTCAACCCGATTGCAACGGTTCCCAATGATGGATGATTATTCCAATGCTTTATTTTGTTATCAGATATGTTTCAGAAATCTGGATGAGGTATCTCAAATTACCAAATCACTAAAAAATGACCAAATAACCAAATTACCCCTAATCTTAAAATATCCCTAGAGCCTACATTACGCTTAGAAAAACCATTTCGAACACATAAAACAACAAATCAAAATCAAATAAATCATTTCGTCAAATTTCACAGAATTTGACAAAATTACAAAATGTCCCTCATAAAGTTCACGACCATTTCACACAAAAATTTTCATAAATGACACAAACCAATATTTTCATTGAATTTCTTACGAAAAATCGATTCTAAAACATTTTAGAACATCAAAAACCGACTTAAAACGCGAAAAGTCCTCCCCGAGGGTAAAAGGGTAATTTCACAAATTTTATAATTTAAAATTCTGAAATTAATAAATAAAATATTAAATAATTAAAGTGAAACATTAATAAAATTAATTTAAAAATTAAAATTCAAAAAATCAATCAATTAAGCTCTCAGGCAAAATTGTTGAGGGTTGCCAAGATATTTCTTCAAGGACCCCTCCATTTGGGGGTCCAAAGAATTAAAGATATAATAGAGGGGGGTTCTCCAAAAAATTAAAGTCAATCAAGAAAGACTAAAGTTAAGGTATTAAAGTCAATCAAGTAAGACTAAAGTTAAAGTTAAAGTCAATTAAGTAAGACTAAAGTCAAGATATTAAAGTCAATCAATTAAGACTAAAGTCAAAATCTTAAAGTCAATCAAATAAGACCAAAAGTCAAAATCCTAATAGAGTTCTAATTAAATAATAATTCTATTTAATAGAATTCTAATTAAAATATAGATCTACCTAAAACAATTCTAATTAAAATACAACTCTACCTGAAACAATTCTAACTAAAATACAATTCTAACTAAAAGAATTCTAATTAAACACTAATTCTATCTAAATTAACCCTTAAAAAAATCTATAAATAGGGGTCCTTACACCCTATTTTCGTATCAAATAAAAAATCCTAAGAGAAGTAGGTCAAAAAGCTTCCCTAGCCTCCCACAAACCTTAATTTTGAAGTCCCAACTCCTTACCTAACACCCATACTTCGATTTTTACCTGAAAAATACCTAGAAGCCCTTTAAAAACACCCCAAAATCGATAAAAAATTTGATGAATCCAGATCTAAGGAAGAGATACCTTGCCTCGGAGATCTGAAATCAGATCCGGAAACAGAACGAAGTAAGGAGTACGGTACATGGAGCAATTTTATCAAATCTGAGGGAATAGAACCATTGCATTCGAAGGTAAAATCTCTTTTATTTTTTTTATCTAGGTTTTTGTTAGCAATGTTGTCTTATTTGGGATAAGTAGAGACCGGCATTGGCCGGGCGGGGTGGTGCCTAACACCTTTCAATCCCGTAATGTGATCCCCGGATTCAGTTTTTCTTTAGTAGATTAGTTTCTTTATCCGTTTAGAGTCATTATTCGGTTCTTAGACCATAATAACTAGGTGGCGACTCCCAAACCTCAAGGGTTAAAAGCGGATCCACGCACCCCGCGGATCGAGGGCGCTTTCAATGGGTCATGGGTTTGATTCGAAATCGGATATGGGTCGTGGACCCAATCTGAGATGGATATGGGTCGTGTACATTGAGGTGGATATGGGTTGTGGACCTATTTCGAAGTGGATATGGGTCGAGGACTCATTTGAAGTGGATTATCAAATTCTATATTACCCCTTTGATAACATTTTGGTAAATCTTGAGATTGAATTTTGTACACCAACCTATTAAATAATTCATTTATACAATGATTATTCACACAGAAACTTAAGGAAAATAATTTTATTGAACTATTGAAAATTATTGACAAATAAGATTTTCATTGTATAAAAACTTTCAATAACTCTGACTTAGATTATTCTTTACATAGACGCTTGACTTTGTTTTGATTGTCATCAGGATTGCTTGGACAATTAGACTTGCTTCTCTTGGTTCTAACGACTAGCTCTTTGAATTCTGCTGGTTTATCTGGATACCTAAGGTGCATTTGTTTCAAGCCTTCTCGACGAGATGTACTAACTTTTCAGTCAATGGTTTATGAGGAAAAAATTCTTTGTGTTGAGGTAGCGAAAACTCTATAGGTACTTCGTACTGTTCTAGGATCAAGACAGGTTGGTAAAGAGATGTCTCCTCCAATCCAATCAAACGGACATAATAGGATTCTTTGGTACCTAAAACAGGGTAGTCAACCATCCACATAGGGTATCTCCAACCAATATGATGGACAAGGCGAGAATCCAGCCATTTGCTCCAAGCTTTGACTGAGTTGTGATGTACTAATATGTTTATTTTGAAAAAGTACTCTGCCCTATACTCGAGGGTTGAAGGAATGTCCACAATTTTAAGACGGTCGCAAAGCTACATATAAAGTAAGTGAAGGCTTCCTTTGAAATCTCTTTCCTCAACATTTTTTATGGCATCTAAACCTGAAAAGGTTTAACTAAAATAAGAGGTATAGGGTTGGTTGTTCTTGAGAGCTGGGAAGCTATGTCTATGAAGGACTCAAGGATAATTTGACCATTACTTTTCGAGGTCAGTATGTATTGGGTTAAGATTCCTAAACACAATTGATAGTCTCTAGTGGCTCGCCAGACTTCTGATTTTACATTGATGGGATGACTGCGGGAGTGATATAGACTTAATAAGGGTACTAAATCCAATCTCCCATTATGGACTAAGGCCTTGGCTTCTTCTTTTAAAATGTTTAGGCCTGTGGTGAGGTCACCAGAATATCGTGTCTTCATTGAAGGTCTGACTAGAAGACCTGAAGTAGATATCCCCATGATGCCGTAATAATCTTCATGGGTAGGACACAAGTGCATATGCCCAATGTGGAAGATATGAAGATAAGGGTTCCAACGCTTAGCCATGGCGCGCAAAAGGTTCCAATCTATCTCAAACTCGTGGAAGTACAAGGCACATCTCAACATGAATTTCTCAAAGTTGAATTTCTCTACAGTGTGCATCCCCGTGATGGTTGTTTTGTCGAACTGGTCGATTGGGTTATTGCCTGCAGCTAGGATCCTGAGTTGACACAAAAAGGTATATCAGTACATTTCCAAGATCCATGAAAAACATATCTTTGTAAGTCATTTTTTTTGCAATAATAAATCTTTTGTAAATCATTTTCCTTTTCTTTTCTTTTGAAAAATATTCTTCTTCTTTTGAAATGGGTTTGGACCCAAATGAAAAAAAAAACTTGAATGTTATTTTGACTTAAATGGTCCGGCCCATTGTGATCGTTAAATCGAGATGACCTAGGTCACTTATGAATCACTGTCATATTTAAAATGGATTATTTGTTGGGTTGGTGCACCCATTAAACAAATAATTTGATTATCTTGAGGAAAAAATTGTAACTTTTTGATCTCAACAATTTGTGATGTCCATTTTCGAAAAGCAACTTGGGAACACCCATGATAAGTTCGAGTCGTGACCTATAGGAAGGTTCTTAGACTCTAGGTTTACTATGTCCAATACAATTTATCTAGCCATCCTTGCCCAAGTGCACCTATATACCTTTCGAGTGTACTCAATCAGACGGTACGTGGAGACTTGATTTGATATACCGTATACGTGATAATCTAAGACTCCAATTCACATCTCTAAAGTAAAAAATAGCCAGTTTAATCCCCAGTTGAGAGGTGGCGTACGATGCTGAGCAAGGGCACTCTTAAGTCACCTCTCGTCTAGAATAGACGTCGTCTATCCCCCTAGTACCATAATACATCGGGGTAGATCTCGTTTAGGCATTGATTTTGATCAAGAAGTGCAATTGGTGAATTTAGATTACTTTGATATATCGTATATATACGAGTCTAGGGTTGTAGCTTTCATAAATGATTTTAGGATCCCACGAGGGGACCGACCACATATTAGTACTACATTGAGAATCGCGACATGTGACCGTGCGACTTACAATAGGACAAAGGCTCAGGTTACTCTGGCATGGGTGCATCAATATACCTTTCAAAATCACCTGATCAAACAGTACTGATACCCCAATTTTATATACCTTACGGTATGTGACTGGAGTTATGGTTTTCATGAATGAAGTCACATCTCCTAGGAGACCGGGCCACACACTAGTGCTACGTTGGCTATTAGAGACATGCAAGAGTGCCATGCAATAAAGTAAACGTGCTAGTGGTGTGTGCAAATAGGATAGGGTATGCTTGGGGCATTTTCTAAATGAATGGGCCCGTGAGCCAAATCAAACCATCAATACATAGATGTCACATAGATCAAAGAAGGTCAAATCCATTACATCCACATTAAGATCATGTAGGTACATTAAAATATTCTTATAGAGACTATGACTTTCAAAAAATTAATCCACAAAGATAGCACATCCATAGTTAAGCATCGACCAATCCATTTTTTTTCATATATTTTTTTTTATAACCTTTTTTTCATTTTTTTTAAACGAATAAACTAACATAAAAGGACTTTTTTTTTGTTCAATCAAAGATTGCTTTGAATTTTCATTTTAATCAAGCAAAAAATGGCAAGCGGTACACCCTAAGTTTAACGAAAAGGTGATACGTTTGATCTTTTGAAGTTTTAAACTCAAAACAAAAATAAAGTCCAAGAAGAAAGTTGCCAAGACTGACGTAAGGAACAAACTGAGCAAAAACAATATTTTTTTTTTAATTTTTTTTTATACTCATTTTGTATCCTTAGAAGAAGTCGAGCAGTAATGTTAGTGGAAACGATAGTAAACAGACTCAAAAATTGATTATGACTTGTCAAAATCTCACTGACTTTGTCATATTTGAAAGAAAATTTCATTCTACCCCAAATCGATATGGTATAATGGTTAATCGAAGATCGGACTAGAAAGTTACAATTACTTTAAGTTCAGTTGTCCACTTGGCAAAAAAAAAATGTTTTTTTTTTTTATTTTTTTTCTTTTTTTTTAAACATTTTGAGACACATTGCCTCTGGTTTTTGGCTTGGGCAAAAAAAATATTTTTTTTTCATTTTTATTTTTATTTTTTTGATGATATGCATGAATAACAAAAAAAAAGTAATCGGATAACTAAAGAAAAAAAAAACTAGACTTCTCCCTTTTACCCAAGGGAGTAAATAAAGAAAAAGAAACATACTTAAACAACAAACATAACAAAGTTAGCTTGCAAATAAGAATATTTTGTATATATAAGAAAAAAATGGTCGAATTGACATAAGGGTAGAGCCTACAACTCCCCAGTGGAGTCGCAAAGCTGTGTACACGGAATTTAGTCAATTTTGAATATATCAACCACTTTGGGGATGGGGGGTTTAGAGTCGCCCCTATTCATACTTGAAATGGGTGTGAATGGTCACCCGGATTGCATTTTTTTAAAAAATCATATTTTTTTGCATTTGATGACTTTCGTACGGATATGACTCATTTGGTCCAACTTTTGATTCAAGGTAAGGGGGTCCATTTTATGGAGTAGGGAAGGTGTTAGGCACCCTATTCCATCCACCGTTGGTGGTAACCTCGAACTCGATCCATTTTAAAAGAAAAAAAAATTAAAAAAATCCAACATGTACCTTCGAAGATAAGGGACTTGGATATTGGTTCAAATCGTTGGGGCACCCTTATTGAAAAAGGGGTCCCTTTTATGATTCAAACCATTTGGGTGTATATGTGCAAGTGTAGAGAAGGAGGTATAAGAAGAAGGAGAAAAATTGGAGGGGAGAGAAAGGGGTGATCCTTATCCAAAGCTCACCTTGTTCTTCTTGACCTTCTTTGACTTTCTTCAAAAGATGAGTCTTATTTGAATTTTCTTGACTTGATTGAGAGAGTTGAGAAAAAATTGAGAGTTGAGTATTGAGGGTTAAGAGTTGAGGTGAGTTGGGAGTTGGGAGTTGAGAGTTGAGAGTTGAGATT
This sequence comes from Akebia trifoliata, assembly GCF_017979445.1. NCBI lineage: Eukaryota > Viridiplantae > Streptophyta > Magnoliopsida > Ranunculales > Lardizabalaceae > Akebia > Akebia trifoliata. Next base: position 21,660,979 of record NC_141385.1, read on the forward strand.
AAAGGGTTGAGTATGATAGTGAGAGAGTGATTTTCTTAAGAGACTTAGGGGTTTTTCTCAAATTTTTATTAGGTAGTGAAAGTTGAGAATGAGGGGGGTTTTATAGAGTTTGGGAGTTATTTTAAGGGTAAGATGGGGTAAAATGTTGGGAGAGTAGAGAATGACATGAGTTTTCAAGGTGGGGGTATGAAATTTAAAGTTAAGATGAGGGTGTAATGAAAGTAAATGGGTGATTTTTGACCCAAATGGTTTGGATCCTACCCAACCCATTTGGGTGGAGTGTTTGGTGAGACAAGATGATGGGTATTTAAGAGGGTGGTTGTGATTGAGTGGTATTTAATTTAAGAGAATGGATGATGTAAGATGGTGGTTGGGAAAGTGAGGGAGATGGTGACATGTGACAAGATGTGTTGAGGTTAGGGGTTTAGATTTAATTGATAAGAGAGAATGCGTGTTTGATTTGAGATGAGGGGTGTAGGTTTAGGTTGTAGATATGAGTTTGTAGGTAATGATAAGGGTAGATTAGGGGAAGGTGATGGTTGGTTAGCAGGGAGTGATAATAGTAGGTTAGGAGAGTGTAGGTTGATGTGATTTTTTAAACAAAAAATAATGGGATAGTTAATTTTTTAGAAAAAAGATATAGGAGTTAGTGGTTTGATGAAGGCGGTGAGATGGGGTGATGACATGTGTCATTTTTGATGAAAAAGTGATGATTGGTTTGATGTGGGTAGTGGTTTGTGGGTTAGGGTTAATGGGTTAGATATGGATAAGGGCTTAGGGGTATTGGGCTTAGGTTTTAGGAAGGGAATTGGATTTTAGGAATTGGTTGGAGTTATTTTAGATTAGGTTTTCAAGGGTGGGTATGTTTTAGGTGATGTGGGATTAAACTTAGGTTAGGGTTAAGGTGAGAAACGCATTTTGTGTGTGTTGAGGGTTCGTGGGCTTTAGGTGGGCTTCGGATAATTTGATTCGGGTGCGGAGTGGTGAAGGTTGTGGAGAGTGGTGGATATCCAAAGTGTCATTTTACATTTATTTATTTTTTTAGGGATTTTAGGAATCTTTGGTTTGATTAAAATGCCCACATGTTGGTGAAATGGGTTTTTTAGGCCCGTTGATGACTTTTATTGAGAATCGAGTGTTTTTGGGGTTTGGGAGTGGAGTGGTGAAGGTGGGAAGGTGGTGGGTATCCCAATTCTTTTTAGGGGCCCCATTAGACCCTTAGGGGGTCTTAGGAACCTCGGTTCGATCAAAATATCGATTGTTAATGATTTGGGCCTTTGAGACCCGTTGACAAATTTTGTTGAAAAATTGATATTTTTGAGCCCTTATGAGTAGAGGCCCGTTCAAATTGGGGTGTCTACAGATGGTGGTTGGGATGAAGAGATTGTTCTTCTTTTTTAACTAATAAAAAACAATTAATTTTTTTTTTAATCGGTGTTGCTTTGATATTAATTTTTTTCCTCATATAAATTTGTGCATGATGAATGGTATCAAAGAAAGAGAATTTTTTTTTTGTACTATTGGTTGTGCATAAGAAGAAGGAATTTCAAAAAAAAAGAATCATAAAAAAAAAATAGCACCATTGTGCGTGGTGTGCTATTAGCAAAAATCCTTTTTTTTCTTCTTATATCTTCTTCTCCATGTGTGCTAAAAAGGGTAGCAAATAGAGAGAAACGTCTCTCCATTTCTCTCTCTCTCTCTCTCTCCCAATCTCTTGGATCAAAATTACTTTGAGATCAAACATTTTTGAATCTCTGAGAGATCTAAATCAGAAAGTTTAGATAAATTGTTACGTGAGGTAAAGGCAATTAAAGTTTGTTTCGATCTTTCTTGCTCATACTGAAAGTGAAATTTGGTATTGATCACCTTTTGTGTTTAGATTATAGATTTATTGGAGGCAATTGCAATAATCTGATGGTCTATCATCTATAATTCTTTATGGAATTTTTAGGATTTGACCGTATATTTTCTACAAAGATTTAAATCCTTTTGCTGATCTATGTTTTGGTTAAGATTTATCTATCAATTTCTCTGATTTTGTATGTGACTAAGAGAGATCTAAATGTAAAAACATTGTGTTATGGTTTGAGAAGAAATTGGATGATTCCAATGCTGCGAAATAGGGTAGACGAAGAAGATGTGGCAATGTCCATTGATTTCTTTTAAAAGAAGATAGCAACATATAAAAAAATAGAGAGAAAGTTGGGGGAGGAGCATGTTGGCAGCAACTTCAAAGAAAAGAAATTTATTAGTGGCTGACTCCTTTTGCGTTTTCTAAAAAAAAAAATTTTGTTTTTCTTTTACTGTTACATATGTAACTTGCTTGCATGTGTGACGTGAGATGTGCGTATGTGTAGTTGTCTGTGCTGGAGCAACATATTATAAAAAAAAAGAAGGTGGCGTTAGTTATGTTGCTGGAAGCAACATATAAAAAAAACAAAAAAAGGGTTGACGTGTTGTGGTGCAGCATGTTGTGTTTTGGCAACAACATGATAATAAAAAAAAAATGGAGATGATGCTGACAGCAACATGAAAGTTTTGATTTTATAAATTTTTTAAAAAAAGAAAAAACCATGAATGGGCTACTGTTAGTAGTTAAAAGTCATTGACCTCATCACGTAGCAAAAAGAAAAAAAATCATAACTCCTTGTGTTCACAACTATCATTCTATCCTTAATCTAATATTATTTGAAATATCAAATTGTTTTGGGTTGCCCAAAGTGACTCCTGATTGGACTATAAAGAAAGAGTCATTTTTGTTTTTAGTTCGTTTTGAAAAAAATAAAATTTCTTGGACCTATTTCATCGATTAGCCTATGATTAATTATTTTTATGCCATAATTTTTGCTTATTTGATATGCCATGATCCTGATTGTTATATATTTTGATACGCATGCCTTGATCTTGATCTCAATGCTATGAATTTTGTATTCTCTGATTAAGATTTAGGTGATATCCATATGTTGATGGTTTAATAATTTTATCTAGCCCATAGGCCTATTTATCTGGAAAATGCCCTGGGCACACCCCACCTTATTTGGCACACACTACTAGCACGTTTATTCTATTACATTACACGCTTGCATGTCCCTTATAGTCAATGTGGTACTAGTGCGTAGTCCGGTCTCTTCGGAGATGCGACGTCATTCATGAAAATCACAACTCCAGTCACGTACCTTAGGATATATAAAATTGGGGCATCAGTACCGATTGATCAGGTGATTCTAAAAGGTACATCGATGCACCCATGTTGGAGCGATCTCAGCCTTTGTTCTATTGTAAGCCGCAAAGTCACATATCTTGATCAGCAATCCAAGACTCGTACCTATACGGTATATCAAAATTAATCTAAGTTCACCAACTGCATTTCTTGGTTAAAATCAGTGCCTAAGCGAGATCCTGCCCCGATGTACTACGATACAAAGGGGATAGATTACGTCTATTTTAGACGAGAGGTGACATAAGAGTGTCCTTGCTCAGTATCATGCGCCAACTCTCAACTCGGGATTAAACTGGTTGTTTTTGACTTTAGAGATTTGGGTTGAAGTCTTAGATTATCATCTATACGATATATCAAACCAAGTCACCACGTACCATCTAATTGAGTACGCTCAAGAGATATATAGGTGCACTTGGGCAAGGGTGGCCGGATAAATTGCATTGCATGTAGTAAACTTAGAGTCTAAGAGCCTTTTTATAGGTCACGACCTGAATCGACTATGGGTATTCCCGAGTTACTCTATTCAATCCAATCAACAGGTAAGTGGGCGGACTGGTCCAAACCATTCAAATTAAACCCACAATATCGGTTCGACCCAATGTGTGAAATATAAATCAATTGACCCAATCAACAAATGGATCAACACCAAACCGGTTGGACCAATTGGTTTTACTTTCAAAGATTCAGATTATTTTATACCAAAAAGATTCGATCTTAAGGTCAAATTAATTTCTCTAATTGAATATTCTATCCCAATAACGGGTAGACTTATGACTAACCTTTTTCACTTTTATGGTCATTACAAACTTATAGTGCATTTGGTTTCGATATTTCCCACCGGACTTGGGCATTAATATCAAAATTTTAATCATGTAGTTAAGAGTAAAACCTTCAGAATTAATGATTAATCTTGATTTACTTCCAATCAGGTAAGAATTGTTCTGAGACGTTCTGAATCCCCCGTCTATGTTACTTCAAGTCCAAGTGGTTTAACTTTGCACCATAGTATCAAGTCCATCTACCCAAAAGAACATCCTCACTTTGTAATTGTCCATGAGTTTCTTTTTAGTTTTAGTTCAAATTTCGTTAGTCTTTAAATTTAGTTGGTCATTTTAGTTACGTTAGTCTTTCTTTAATTCTTGAGTTTTAATCGAGTTTGTCAGTTTATATTTTTTTAATTCCAATAAAATAAAGAAGCTTTTGATTATCATGTGTGTAATAACGATTTGAGCATAATATCAAACAGCAAGAATGACTCAAAACTCACTAATTAAACTTGATAAATATTGAAATTAAAGATTACACTCAAGAGTGCAAATTAGTACTACATTATCCCCAAGGGAACATTAGAGAATTATAAACGTACTTGAGAAATTCAACAATATTCCTGCTTGATCTCATGATGATATATTGATAGATTGCACCAAAATAGATCAAGTCCTAAAGTTGAGGGTGAACTTCAAAATCAATGATTATCAGTTAAGAATGATGTAGTTGAAACCATCAATAAAGGTACTAAAACCCACAAGAAAGGATTCATCATGTTTTCTCATTAGCAAAAGAATATGAGATTTCTTTCGAAGTTTGAAAAGGATTGAACAAATCAATGTCAAATACAAATAACTCAATCACACTTAATTTTGTAGGAAAAGACTGAAGATTACTCCTTCTCAGAAGAAGACTGAATATTACTCCTTCTCAAAAGATGACGTTACTCGACAGAGCAATTAAGACATCGAGTTCCTAAAATCTTGATCAAATCAAGTAGTACTTAACTAAAGGAGGCCTTATTTGGTCGAACCATTTTCCTGTCTTACCAAGAAAAAGAAAATCTTCTTTAACCCTTTGTAGCCTTTAAAGAATCAATAGCTTATTCTTTATAAACCACACCAACGAACCTCGGGAAGGAAGTCTAGTATGAACTACGTTTTAACTTGATCCCAAAAGAGAAAAAAAATATTTGGGGTACGAAGGCAACTTGAGAAGTTACTTTCAGGTCCGATCACGCAAAAAAATGTATTCTCTAAAGAAAAACGTCATCCAAAAGGAAAATCTCCTATTGAAAAGTTTAAAAGAAGTAATGCCAAACTAGGGGCATTAAAAAAAGAGTCAAAAGAATTGACATAAAATAAAATAATGCCAAAGTAGGTGCATTAAAAAAAAGAGTCGAAAAAATTTACAAATACGAATGCCAAACTAGGGGCATTAGAAAAAAAAGAGAATATCAGACTAGGAATATTTTGGGGAAGTCGCACCTTATACTTTTTCTTTATAAACCATGTCCTAAATCCACCTATTAAGTCTTCTTTAATGCTAATTGACTCGGTTAAGGTGCAGAGAACCAAGAAGTTGTCGAGTTGAATACTCAAGATCATCAATAAAAAAAATAAAAGCTCGCTAGATTGAAAACTTGAAAAGACGATCTAAACAAAAATTAGGGTATACAAAAAAGGAAAAATCCTATTGAGACGAAAAATTCAAAAGGAAGTTGTCGAGTTTGTTATTCAAGATCATAAAAAAAAAGAGAAATTCGCTAAGTCGAAAATCCGAAAAGGTGACTTAGGAAAAAATTAGGGCATAACCATTATATAAAAAAAATGCCTGCTAAGTTGAAAACCTAAAAAGGCGATCTAGGTAAAAATCAAGGCATCATCAGAAAAAGAAAAATAAAGTCCGTTAGATTGAAAATTTGAAGAGGTGATCTAGGTAAAAATTAAGACATCATCAAATAGGAGAAAATGTCTCATCAAGAAGAAAAATTCAAAAGGAAGCTTGTTTAGAAACTAGGTAATGCAGAACTATTCAAGCCACAACATTCGACGAAAATAATGTTGAAGTTGAAGAAACTCAGAAGCCATCTTGAACATTGTAAGATCTTTAAAAGTATGTTTACTTGTCCAAGTGTTCGTAAAAGGAAAGTGTAGAACCATCGATCACTTTAAAGAGAAAGATCTTCTATTATAATAATTATAAAGATTTTAAGTCCAACTCAAACATTTTTTAAAGGAAATTAAAAAAAAAATGATCAAAGTCTTTATTGCACATATGATAATCTTGAGAGTCTTGAAAATTTAAAGGAATGTCGATTCTTCTGTCTGTCATATATCAGAGTCCATAGTTGTTCGTTCATATTTTTCAAGTGCAATCCATTCCATCAATTTTGTAGTCAAGTTCTAGTTAAAGCTAACCTTGAAATTAGGAACATTTTTGAAAGTCATTGTGATTCCAAAGTTTTGTTTTTATTCACATGATAAAAAGAAAAAATCTTACAAAAACTGAAAAGTCCTGTGAAACCTAATGATAATTATGAATCCAGATGCATGATAAGTTAATAAAAGCCCAATGCCCATAGTTGCTCGTTCATATTTTTCAAGTGCAATCCATTCCATTAGTTTCGTAATCAAGTTCTAATTATAGCCAACCTTGAAAATAGGGACATTTTTGAAAGTCATTGTGATTCCAAAGTTTTATTCTTAATCATATGATAAAAAGGAAAAATGTTACAAAAGATAAAAAGTTTGACGAAACCTAATGATAATTATGAATCCAAGTGCATGATAAGCTAATAAAGGCCTAAGCTCCCGATCTTTGAGCTCGATAATACCGAGTCTTTAATTAAATCAAAGTCCGAGAAACTAGACTCCAACTTTATTTGAATCATAGAATTAATTAACAGGATTGTTTAAGTTCTTATAAACCTAAGTTCGAGTCCGAGAAACGAGACTCCAATTTTTTTTGAATCATAGAATGAATTAAAAGAATTGTTTAAGTTCCTGTAAACCTTAGCCAGAATCTAAGAAACGAGACTTCAATTTTGTTTGAATCATAGAATGAATTAACGAGATTGTTTAAGCTCTTGTAAACCTAAGTTCGAGTTCGAGAAACGAGACTCCAATTTTTTGAATTATAGAATGAATTAACGGGATTCTTTAAGTTCTTGTAAACCTTAGCCAGAGTCCAAGAAATGAGATTCTATCTTTGTTTGAATCATAGAATGAATTATCGGGATTGTTTAAGTTCCTGTAAACCTCAGCCAGAGTCCGAGAAACGAGACTCCAGCTTTGTTTGAATCATAGAATGAATTAACGAGATTGTTTAAGTTCCTGTAAACCTCGGCTGGAGTCTGAGAAACGAGACTCCAACTTTGTTCGAATCATAGAATGAATTAACGAGATTGTTTAAGTTCCTATAAACTGAAAGCGCCTTCGATCTACGGGTTTCGGATCCACTTTTTTGGGGTTTGGGAGTCGCGAGTTATTATAGTCTAAGAACCGAATATTGACTCTAAATAGATAAAATATTGATCTACAAAAAAGAACAGGTCCGGGGATCACGTTACGGGATTGGAAGGTGTTAGGCACCAACTCCGCCTGGCAAACGTCGATCTCTACTTTTTTCCAAAAAATGTTACATTGTTAAATAGACCTAAAAAAATAAATAAATAAATAAAATAATTAGCTAGATAATTGCGACAACGAATTCCCTTAGAGTTGACGGAAAGTGTCATCGTGTGAGTTTTCTTATTTTTTTTCGTTATTGGATCTGATTTCGATCTCTAAGTTGAGGTATCCTCCTCCTAGATCTAAGTATTTTCTAATTTTTTGGACATCTTTTTTAAAAAGTTTCTAGGTATTTTTGGAGGGTTTCGGGGTGTTTTTTGAGCAAAAACTGGGGTTTAAATATTAAGTAGGGAGTTAGGATCTCAAATTTAGGATTTTGGGAAAGTTGGGAGTGTTTCTGACTTATTTTTCCTAGGATTTCTTTTGACCTGCGAAATTAGGTTGTGGAGGCTCTATATTTATAGAGTTTTTTGGGTAGAGTTGGTGTTGGATTAAGTCTCTTCGGATAACGTGAATTAGGGTTTTATTAGGATTTTTGAATTAGGATTTTAAATTAGGAATTTGAATTTAGGTTTTAATCTTGCATACAATGAAAGAATATATCTTTAAGTTTTTTGGAAAATCCCCTAATTATATATTTAATTCTTTGAGCCCCTGGATGGAGGGGTCCTTTAATAAATATCAAGGGGGCTCCACTTAAATAAATGGGCAACCACCTAAAATTTTTCCTGAGGGTTTGATTGATTGATTTTCTTTATTCAAAATTTTAATTTAATTTTATTAAGGTTTTACTTTACATTAATTAATATTTTATTTATTAATTTTGAAATTTAAAATTTTTAAAATTAGAATATTACCATTTTACCCCCGAAGAGGACTTTTACGTTTCGAGGTCGTTTTTTGATGTTTTGAAATCGATTTTTCGTAAGAAATTCAATGGGAGTATCGGTTTGTGTTATTTATGGATTTTTGGTATGACATGATTGTGAACCCTATGAGGGGCATTTTCATAATTTTATCAAATTTGGTGAAAATTGACAAAATGATTTATTTGATTTTACTTTGTTGTTTTATATGTTCGAAAGGATTTTCCTAAGCATGATGTGGGATCTAAGGATGTTTTGATGCTAGGGGTATTTTGATAATTTGATCATTTTTAAGAGATTTTTATTGTAAAACTTCTTTTTGTTTGAAATAATGATCTCTATGTTTTTTAGGTCATAGTTTCCTATCGTAGTGTGGTTTCTACAATTTTGTTTGTTTGAGATACCTAATTTGAATTTCTAAAACATATCTAGCAATAAAATAGAGCATTGGAATATCATTCATCATTGGGAATCCTCGTAATCGGGTTGATGAGTTGATTAATCAGGCGAGTGCGAAAATGGGGTGTCTACATAAACCTCGGCCAGAGTCTGAGAAACGAGACTCTAGCTTTGTTTGAATCATACAATGAATTAAGTTCCTGTAAACCTTAACCAAAGTCTGAGAAATGAGACTCCAACTTTGTTTGAATCATAGAATGAATTAACAGGATTGTTTAACTTCTTATAAACTTTAGTTAGAGTTTGAGAAACGAGACTCCAGCTTTGTTTGAATCATAGAATGAATTAACGGGATTGTTTAAGTTCCTGTAAACCTCAGTTCGAATCCGAGAAACGAAACTCCAACTTGAATAGGATTTTTTAAGTTCCTACAAACCTTAGTCCAAGAAGCTCGAGTCTGATACATGAGACTCAAATTTTTTTCAAACTCTAAAAAATAATTTCGATAGGATTTAATGAAGTATCTACATCACCTATCTCGTATTCAAACTTACCATAATTCAATATTGTATGATTGTCTTAATCATTGTCAGCGAGAGAAGATCTCTAGGACCTAACATTTGTGGTTATCGAGGAGAATTTATTCTCAATGATTCAATAGAATACTCAATAGGCATCACCCATTGTATACACGTGCACTTTTGATTAGTCAGGTTTTCCAAAATTCAAGGATTTGACATCTTCAGTGAGAGTTCAAGCTCAAGGACTTGACAAACTTTTAGTTAGAGAAGAGTTTTACCCTTAAGGATCTGAACGTCCCGACGAATTGCTAAATTAGGCTGTAAAATGAATTGTCACTAACTTTGGCATTTGGATATCGCACTATCTACCGAAATAGATTTATTATCTAGTTTGCTTCAATCCTGTGCTAAAGAGGAGCATCTGTAGACATCCTATTTTTGTACTTGGCTGATTAATCAACTCGTCAACTCGATTGTGACAGTTCCTAATGATGGATGAATATTCCAATGTTTTTTATTTGTTACTAGATATGTTTTAAAATTTTGGATGAGGTATCTCAAGTAAGTAAAACTTTAGAAACCATGCTACGCTAGGAAAATGTGACCAAAAAAATATAGAAATCATCATTTTGAGACAAAAAGAAGCTTTACGAGAAAAATTGTTAAAAAATGACCAAATTACTAAAATACCCCTAACATCAAAACATCCCTAGAGCCTACGTTACGCTTAAAAAAACCTTTTCAAACAAATAAAATAACAAATTAAAATCAAATAAATTATTTTACCAATTTTCACAAAATTTGACAAAATTATGAAAAAGCCCATCATAAGGCCCACGATCATTTTATACAAAAAATCTATAAGTGACACAAACCGATACTCCCATTGAATTTCTTATGAAAAATTGATTTCAAAACATCCCAAAACATCGAAAGATGACCTTTCAACACTAATGTCTTCTTCGAGGGGCAAAACGATAATTTTTCAACCCTAATAATTTAAAATTTTGAAATTAATAATTAAAAAATTAATTAATGTAAAGTGAAATCTTAATAAATTAAATTAAATTTTTAAATAAATAAAATCAATTAATTAATCTCATGGGCCAAATTTTAAGTAGTAGCCCATTTAAGTAAGAGTCCACCTGACATTTACTAAAAGACCCCTCTATCTTAGGGCCCAAAGAATTAAATATAGAATTAGGAGGGTTCTCCAAAAAACTTAAAAAAATGTTCTTTCTTTGTACGTAATATTAAAACCCTAATTCTAAACCCTAAATTAAAACCCTAATTCTAAATCCTAATTTGAAACCCTAATTAAACCCTAACTCACCTTATTTAAAAGAAACTTAGTCAAACTTAAAAGCTCCCAAAAACTTTATAAATATAAGTCTCCACAGCCCAATCTCGCAAGTCAAGAGAAACCCTAGGAAAGAGATGTCAGAAACACCCCCAGCTTTTCCCAAAATCCTAAATCCGAAGCCCCACCTCCCTACCTGATACCCAAACCTTTTATTTTATTAAAAAAATACCTAGAATTCCTAAAAAACATCTAGAAACCTTCAAAACACTCAGAACATCTAGAAAAATTCTTAGATCTAGGAGGAAAGTACCAAATCTTGGAGATCAGAAGCAGATCTAATGATAGAGAAAAAGTAGGAAAACTCACACGAAAATGCTCTCCGCCAACTCTGAGGGAACCAATTGCTGCAATCACCCAAGGTAACGAAGGTAATATTTTATTTTGATTTTTAGGTCGTTTTAAGCAATGTAATAATTTTTTAGAAAAGTAGAGATCGATATTTGCCTAGCGGGATCAGTGCCTAACACCTTCTGATCCCGTAACGTGATCTCCGGACCCTTTCTTTTTTGTAGATTTGTACCTTTTTTTATTTTGAGTCAATGTTTCGATTCCTAGACCACAAAACTAGGTGGCGACTCCCAAACCCAAAAAAAATGGATTCGCAACCTGCGGATAGAGGGCACTTTCAGCGGGCATGGGATAATTTGATTTCGTGGGTGGAATGGTAAAAGGTAGGAAAGGTGGGGGGTATGTCAAATCTTTTTGGTGGGTCCATTAGACTCTTTGGGGGTCTTCGAGACCTCAGATTGATCAAAATGACACGTTTAGATGAATTGGCCTTTTATGCCTATGGATGAATTTTTTTGAAAATCTTATGTTTTTAGGCTTTTTCGAGTGGGGGTCCCGTTCAAATTGGAGTGTTTACAACTGCCCTTCTTTATAGGAATTGTATGCAAAGAACTACAAAGAATAGACCAAACCCCTGTTTGAACGGGCTAAATTTTTTTACAAAAACACGACGCTGAATTACTGATTGAATTGACGACTTTTGTAGAAAATGACTACTCAAGCACAGGGTCTAATAGAGTTTTGCCTTATTAATTCTTTGATTTCGATAGCATAGAACTTGTTTGAGATCTCGGATTGAAAATTCGATGAGTTTTGAAATTCGGATATTTTTTGTTGTGTTTTAATAAATCGGAGTTGAATGCAACTCGAAAAGGTTTTTGAAATTCTTTTAATTTTTAATTTTTTTTAATGTTCTTTATTTTTGAATTGTTATTATCTTGATTTTTGATTTTTTGTATTTTCTTGAATTTTTTTTTTCTATTTTTGTATTTTTGATTTTTTCATATTTTTTGTATTTTTGATTTTTTGTATATTTTATTTTGATTTTTGATTTTTGATTAATTTTTTTTTTAATCTTTTTGATTTTATCATATTGACTGATCCATGCATGAAACACGGATAACATTTGGATCAGGTTTATCCGTTCTTAGAGAACGGACAACGCTTTAGTCGTTCTGTCCGTGAATGGAGCATGGATGGAATAACACTTGCCTCATCTGTACTAGTAACAGGGACTAGTACGAATTTGAACGTCTTAAGCCGCGTGCTTCTTCCCTTTCTCACTTTTTCCTTATTCTCTTATTTCCTCTGATTTCTTTATCTGGTTTTTGGTAATTTCTCTTCCTTTTCTTCACCTTTCATTGATTTCGTGCTTGTGGATTGGTTTGGGATGATTTATTGCAAGCATTGAGGTATGTTTTTCTTTGTTTTTCTCTTTCAATTTTTCTCTTTATATTTTGTTTTGCTTTTTAAAGCTTTTCCACTATTTTTTTCCTTTCAGAAACGGCTTTCTTCACGAGTTTCAATTGGTCGGGTTGATTCGAGGCAACTCTAGTTTATCGGAGACCATTGCATTGTTTATTTCTTTATTCCCTTTTATATGCCATCATGAAGTTGTGAGTCACCCTATATATTTATTTATTTTTGTTTTGTTTTTGTTTTCTATTTTTTTTTGGTTTTGTTGAGTATTTTGTTTTGGCGAATGTTGTCTTGGTATGGACTATAGTGGATTTAGGATTGATTTATGGATTTTTTAGGGTGGTGAGATTGTGGATGACGGTGTGGGAATTGGTTAAATTATGTCGGGTTTACAGTGGGGCCTGTAGCATTAGGAATAATATAGGTTAGTATGTGGAGATTGGTGGATTATGGATGATGTAGGCGGGTTTGATATATGTGTTGTTGGGGGTTTGGACCATGGGATTGGATTATGAAGGGTGGGAATGGTGTAAGTGGTTGCGTTTCGATAAATAAATATATTTGAATGGTTTTGGTAGGTATAGGTTGGGTTGTAATAGGATGATGGATTTTTGGCCGTGTTGTTTATGGGTGGCGAAAGGTAACGGTAGGAGGTTTGGATGGTGGGGGATCATTTATTTGCTGGGTTTGTAGGGCATGGGACTGATGAGAATTAATGGGCTCGGATTGTATTATAATTAGGGGTGTTGATAAGGTGGTTGATAGACTGTGTTGGGATGCATAGGAGTGGATTAGTGAGGGTGATGGTTGGGGAATGAGGTTAGTTTTAAGGTGGTTTGAGGCTGTTTTGGGAGGGGAAATTAGGGGTAATTTAGGGATTGTTTTGGGATGAGAGATAAGACTGTTTTAGGGACTAGATTAAGGGTAGTTTAGGGACTGGAAGGGTCTAGGCAAGTCGACTTTCTTTCCCCCCTATTTTATTTAGCATGCTCTTGATTTTGGCAATATCGTTTATCATGTTCCCTTTCCCTCTTTGCTTGAATATTTTTGACTTATTTTGGACAACCACAAGTTTTTCTTTTCTTTGAATGATATCTTGACATTATTGTGATGGATGATTGGTCAATTTGGCATGGATAAGGGTGTCTTGGTTAGATTGGGATTTCTCAAAGGATTGAGTCATGGGATGGATTATGGATGGTGTTGTTTAGGCGATCTTGGTGGATCTTTAGAATGGGGTTGGGATGCAGGAGTAGGATAAGATTGCATCGACAAGTTGGATGGTTTTGGGATGGAGTGAATGGATCTTTCTGGTTCAGGTTTCGATGGGTGGTGAGGTTGATGGGTGTTAATATCTTACTTTAGGCTGGGTTTAGTGGAGTAGTCTTGGATAGGTGTAACATGAGGTTGGGATTGAGGACTTATAAGTTTAGGAAGGTGGATCGGTGTTGGCTTAATTGTTGACTCAATGAGTAGGGTAGACATATTTATGTCATGGGTTAGCATTGGTTTGACTTTTGACTAGGTGGACTAAGTAGATGGGGTGAATGGGTTTATAGCCAGGTTTGAAGTAGGTTTTCTTGGGTTTGGAGTGTGGGTCTACTTGATTTGCTTAAGCGAAGTTCGATATGGGTAGGCATAGGTAGGCGGATAAGGTTGGATTTTTGCTAGGTTACATCAAGATAGGCAATCAGGAGGCTTTTTCTTTGTTGACTCAATGAACTGGTGGCTTGCAGATGGGGAGAGGGCGACAGACTAGAGTGGTGAGGCATTCTTCAGATGAGGAGGAATAAGCGAAACCCAGGACCAAGACCCTGACCCATTTTGTTCTAAGGTCTGAGGTGGCTACTGAGTCAGGCAAGCTAGGTTGGCTTTTGTGGAGGCCTGATTCTTCTTCGGCAGTTGGTTCTTCTTTTAGTAGTCGGGCTAATGAGGCAAGTACTTCCTGGAGTGGTCTAGCTAAGGAACTTACAGGTAGTGGTGGTGGTTGAGCTGATGGTAGAGAAGGCAGTAGGGGTGGCAGAGGCTAGGCAGATAGGGTCATTGGTGCAAGCAGACTCGGCAGGGAGGCTCCTAGGGTTGAGATCCCAAAGGAGGAAAGCCAGAGGGTCCCTTATACTTCTTTTTTGCGTAGGCTAGGGAGACATGTCTCCATGTTCGTTTGATTGGATATCCCTATCCCCTATCAGTCAACTAGTTTGAAGGGTAGGTGGAGTGCCGTCTTGTCGACAACTGCTCTATTTTCTAACGATATCTGGACTCAATTTTCGACGGTTGGCTTCTGAGCCTTTTTGTAGATCCCAGCTTTTAGGGCTGGTCGCCATTTATTTTTGGACATGGTGGAGAGGTGGTTCCCAGTGACACACTCGTTGCATATGCCTGAGGTAGAGATAGGCATCCGACCTTTTGATTTTGTAGCTATAACCAGCATCGCGATGGACGAAGAGCCCATACCCTTAGCCATGCTGACAATGCAGGAGGTAGGAGAGTCCCTGCCTCTATGGTGGGGAAGATGGGACATATTAGCACAGAGGTCCTGATAAGATTGTTGTTGATCGAGGGAGATGACAAGGCCCCCCATACCTACTGAGAGAGAGCAACCTGTTTTGGTGATCGAGATTTTGATATTGTCTTCCACATCTTCTTTCTTCTCCTCCTTCACAGTTGCTTCTTTCTCGAGGATGATTCTTCAATCTCTACCACCTTCCTTTCGGTGATACGCGATAGTGATCATATTGGAAACTTTGATTGGGGGAGCCTGATTTACGGTAGTATCTTAGCGGGCCTAGATTGAGTAGTAGAGGGGATCACTGCACCCCGTGGAGCTGGGATCTCACTCACTTCTTTTGGCAGTTCATTGAGGTAAATAGATCTTGGTTTCGTTCTTTATTTGTTTATTTTCCAGTTTCTTGCTCATTGTTTGACGCTTTATACCCTTTTAGATTTTTGTTCATGTATATTTTTCCTTTTACCTACCCACTCGATGCCACCCCAATGAGGGTTACCCTTTGGGTGCCTTTTAGGCCACCAGAGATGTCAGGGCTATCAAGAGCAACCCTCGGAGTACCTGGGCCCAAATTGATAGGTGTTGTCTGTAGGAGGCACGTGGTGCGGAATGCCTATAAGCGTAACATTCGGCGACAGCGCTACCCCTTCTTCATCAGAGAGTAGTGGTACACATTTTACTTGGGGGAGCGTTTGTTCTTCCAACATAACAGGAGCCTCTTCATCCCTGTCGCTCTACTTGAGCCTATCTCGGGGGCTATGACGGTGGATGAGTATCTTGCCCAGGTGAGGGGTGTAGATACGTTGGACTAATGAGGGGCGGTGACTATCAGACCTAGTTCAGAAAGGCTTCTACTGGATGAATTATGCTTGTAGCCACCGCCTTGGCTGGGATCACCTAGATTGGAGGGGTCCTGATCTAGGAGCATGCCATTACAGTATGTAGTTGTCCCTGTTTCTCTTTCTTTAGGTTTTCCTGTCTTTTATTGTTCTTATTGGGTTTGTTATTTTGATTTCAGGCTGATGATCTTTGTTGCCTTCGAGATGGCTATGATGTCATTGAGGCACAGGCAGTGAGGGCCGTAGAGATGGAGAATAGGTGGAAGGCCTCTCGGTTCGAGGTGGAGAAATAGGCGGCTTGTATTGAGGAGCAGGCGACTCGCATAAAGGGGCAAGTAGCCAGTATCTAGGAGTTAGAGTTGGAGATGACTTTGCGGGAGTCCCATTTTCAGGCTGAGATGGTAGGTTGTCTTTTCTTTATCCTTGTATAAATTGTAGCATAGTTCTTCCCTATTTTTGATTGGTTTTCTTATGATTTTTTTTTCAGGACTATCATCGATGTCAAGATGGAGCGAGCACCTCTGCCCGTCCTCCGACACCTCCTAGGGAATTTGCATTTTAGTTGTTCATTTCCATGTCTTGCATATATATCTGCATGTTCTCAACTTGCTTTATTTTTCTTTTCACCCTTCCCCTTGTACTGGATCCTTTATCCCGGGTGTTGATCTCATAATGACTACGGAGTAGGTGCTGCCCTAGACGCAAAGCTTTTCTTCAAGAATTTCGAAGGATGACTGTGGATGCACGGTCTACCTTTTTCTGGGGTGTCTGGTTCTGGTGCAGTGGCTGGATCTCCTTCTAGAGCGATCCTAGAGACTCAGAGTGCCCAGGATGATGCTGGACCCCTTTCGATATGATTTTTGATGTACCTTGTAAAATGTTTAAACACCCTGTATTAGTTTCAGTTGCACTATGTAAACATTTTGTATATATATACATGCATGTTTATCATTTATCGCATTTTTGTTTCATTATGATCATGCATGTGAATGATATAGACCTCAATAGGTCTCTAGGGGGTGATATCAATCGTCAGGGACTCTATAGGCCTTATGGGTGTATACGAGCTTGTAAGTGGGTAAAGGGTGCGATCGGGGTCCCAATGACCCCTTGTGAGTATTCTAGAGTGGCATGAGTTGTTTGTGGGCCCAGTGGCCCGGTGGTGAGTGAATCGTATAGGTAGATGATTGTAAGTCTCAAAAGCTCTACGGGTTGCGATGTGAGTGCCCGAGTTTTGAAAAGCCTCACCATGATCAAAGTAGGTTTCAAAAGATGTAGTTATCACCGGCCTGATATAAATTTCACATTTCGAGAAGAGTGCCCTAGTTATTTTCCCATATGATTGTGAGATGATCGTTACTGGGCCTTGGGTTCCCAAGGGGTTAGATAATTTAGGGCCCCCAGACTTAAAAGTTGTTTTGGTCCATGCTCCAAGCACGGACAGATTTGTTGAAATTGTATCTGTGTTCTCAGAATGGATAAATCATTTGGATTGTTGTCCATGTTTAAAGCACGGATAGTTCAATTTTGACTTTATCCGTGCTTTGAGCACGGATCTATCAACTTTTGCTTTATCTATGTTTGGATCACGGACTAGTACGATACCTTTTCTTCAAAGCCTGTTCTACTATTGTTAAGCCCTAACGTTCAAAATTTTCTTGATTTTTTACTTCCCTATATGCAGATTTTTGCTCTCATTCACCCCCAAGGTTTCTCCCCAAGCTCTATGGAGGTACTTTCCATTCTTCCCAATATGAAAAGGTATGACATTGTTGATCTTTTCTTGTCTAGATAGAGGGTATAGATAGTAATGAGAGGGTTCAATGATGTTTGAATAAGTTGGGGTTTACACTTTCCTTGCCAAAGGTCCCATTACAATAGAGCTTGATTGAGGCTATATTGGGTTGTTGGGTTCTTGAACTCAATCTTTTTTATTTGATGAACATGAGATGACTCCTACCATCGAGGAGCTTAAAATGTTATTGGGTCTCAAGATGTCGGGTGCGGTGGTTGTTCCGCCTTTGTGTGATGGTTATCAATGCGAGGCTTCTGACTTCTTAGGGATAAATCGCAAGTTTTTGAAGATCCCGAACGGTGGATTGATTTTAAAGACAATGTCTAGATCCTTCTTAATCGAGCATCTTACGGATCCTTCGAGGTCGTTGATTCACTTTAATACCTTCACTCTGATGGTGGTGAGTCAACTGTTGTTTTCGGGTGGCGAAGATATTATATAAAGCTCTCCCTCATTCATGTGATTCAACAAGTCCAAAAGGGACATCGGTTGACCCCCATGCTTTTGAGTGAGATGTTCCAATCCCACACGACTTGTTCATCTAGCTATTATCGAATTTTTCGAGGATGTACTCCACTCCTGCAGGTAAGTTCCAAACTTAGCATAGATTTACAATTTAATCTTTTTAGTTTTCAAAAGTTTACAATGCTCCTATTTTTGTAGCTTTGGTTTATGGATCACATCACGTACTAATGATGTCGAGACGAGTTGCTTCTTTAGTCTCTAGTGGTAAAGAGGAATGGTATGCCTTCATTTGTAACCTTGATGATGAGGAGGTGAGATGGGTTGGTGTTCCAACCTCAGGTATCTCCCATGATTGCATTTGATGGGTCCCGTTTCCTTGTTTTTGTTGGTCTCCATGAGATGACTCACTATGTACCACTTCGGATTCTTCGATAATTTGGCTATGATCAAGGTGTGCTTATCCTTGAGAATTTTGGCGAGCTGGTTGGTCCTTTATTAATAGTATTTCTGAATCGACTTGTGAGAATGGAATCGAGTTGAGGTTTTGAGTCGACCCGTCTTTGCAGCACTCCTATTCCCATCATGGTTACATTGGATTCGAGAACTCATCTCTAGAAGGCAATCATTGTCTAGAATATCTCGAGCACATCCTAGTGCCTCATCCTTTTTTGATTATCGAGATCGAGTGGAGGAGTCTCAAACTGATCATCATCAAATTCAAGCTATTTGGCTCAAATCCGAGAAGAAGATGTAGAAAGAGATTGCTCAACTAGCATTTGAACTTGCACGGTCAGGATTTAGTGATAACGGTGAAGTGGCTAGGCTTCGACCCGAAATTGCTGAGTTGAGGGACAGGCTTGCCTAGAGTCCTCATTTTGATGATTTTACAACATATTTGATGAGTCATGATGCTTCAGATACTGAAAGAGTGATAGTTGGCCAAGCTATCCGGATCCGTGCCTTGGAGGACTGCCTCGACTCTTTTTTCATTTATTACCATGACATTTGACGGGTTGTGTGTTGTATTCTTGCTTTTTGTCATTATCTGAATGTATACAAAATATTGAAAAATCTGATTTAAAGAAAATAGGTTTTGTACATACTTGGCCTCAGATATATTTATTGTTCTTGGAAACACGAAGTTTTGTTGAATGAGTCATAGATTTGTTGTCATTGGCCAAAATAGTAGTTTTTTTTTTTAATTTTATGAAATATTTTTATCAAATGAGTATGATAAATTCAGAGTTTGTAAAATCTTTGGTTGTGATGGTCTTGGGATTTTTGCCAGTCATAGAAGATATAAACCTCAATTACTCTTTTGGTTCCTGATGAATGTCTCGAAACACTGAATTATACGCACGTTTCCCGGACATTTATCTTGATTTTTATCCCTATTTCTCCGTATTAAAGTAATAATCATGATAAGTCTCGAAAAATAGTGTTGCGTGTTAATTAGGCTTAATTATACATAAATAAACTCATTTACTAGATAAATCTAATTATGTGTGTTTCTTGTGAAGAAAATCAACATTTTCGAATCAAAATCTCAAGGCAAAAGCATTTGGGCCTACTTTTGAATGGCCTAATCCTTTGGAATGCCAAATTCCTTAACTCATGTTCTCATTTTTTATCTTTTTATGCAAAGAAAAGTGGAGGCTATTTTTAGACTCTTCTATACATTTTTATTTATAAATAGAGCTTCAATCTTTAGAGAAACCCTCCCTCACTTTTGGCTCTCTTATCCAAGACTCCTTTAATCTAGCTTTTAGCCTCTTCTCTTATACTTTTGTATTTTTATCTTCTAGTTATTTTCTTTTTGGTTAAATAGTCTTGTAAGAAGTAGAAGAAGAAGAATTTGTAAGTTTCTCCATGAAATTAAAAAATGTTCTTTCATCTCTTATCTTCCCTCTCTTTCAATGACATTAAGCTAAGCTCCCCTCTATTAGAGAGTGGAAAAGTCTAGAGCAAGTTCTTGTGTTGTTTCTAGTTTCATGCATTTCTTTTATCGAAAATGCTTATGAGTTCTCTTTAAGATTTCTTGCACCTTTTATTCTTAATATAGATACTTTATGCTTAGATTAGATCAAGATAAAGTACACTTAAACTAGATAATTGGTAGTAGGAAGTTCATGGAATTCTACTTTGTTTATGTTATCTCATTTGATTTCATCTGCTAAACTTTTCGATTTAAAGAACTAACACCAAACCCTTACGATTGAGTTATGAAAAGGCTAGAGACTAAGAATTGCTCATCAACATGTTTTAGGTAGATCCATCTCCAATGGTGCTTTAATTCATAAGTTTACTTGCTTTTAATTTCATTTACTTTGATTAATTTTCTAACAACTTTAAATCTTTTTGATAAGTTCAAAAATAAAAGAAAAACAATTTTAATCCCATTTGGTTGAAACGAATTTTATCCTCTTAGCTTAACTCTACTCCCCCTTTCTCTTGGATTCGATCCCCTACTTGCCCCACAAGTAAGGTAAAAGAAAGATCAATATTAACTCCAATGGGAAGAACAACAATAGTCCCACTAGAATTTTGGCACCGCTACCGGGGAAAGGTAAAGGTAATAGTGGTAAGTTTTGATTTAAAATTTATTTATTTTATTTTTATTTTTTTATTTATTTCTTTTGGTTTCTTTTTGTAAGTTCAAGTGTTCTTGAGGATTTAAGAGAGAAGAAAGAAGAAAGAAAATTTTAAAAAAAGTAATTCCCATTTTTTTTTTCACCCCAGACAGCAGAACATAACTTGATTGTAACTTTCTGTTCCAATCTCCTATTTACTATTATAGTATATCGATTTGGGGTAGAATGAAATTTTCTATAAAATGTAATGAAGTCAGTAAGATTTTGATAAGTCAGAATCTATTTTTAAGTTTGTTTACTATCATTTCTACTAATATTTATATTTTGCTACTTGTAGGTGTATATATTTTTTTTCAATTTCCTTTAATATTTAGTTAGGTTCATTTTTCTATTTTAGAAACTCTTGTATAGAATTCCTTATAATTTTTTTTAATTATCCAAAAAGACTTG
The DNA here is from genome assembly GCF_017979445.1 of Akebia trifoliata. NCBI lineage: Eukaryota > Viridiplantae > Streptophyta > Magnoliopsida > Ranunculales > Lardizabalaceae > Akebia > Akebia trifoliata. Next base: position 21,682,041 of record NC_141385.1, read on the forward strand.
GATTGTAATAGACTAAGGAAGGACGACGGGTGGACAATACCGTCACGGTTCCTTAGGTTCGCACATCAAAATTAGAATTGGTAAGTCGACTCAAATTGTCTTCAACTTGTCTAGCAGTGGGGTAATCCCGAATACCCATGCCTTTTTATGCTAGTGGGTTACTCCTTGCCTTTGTGTGTTATTTTTTCAATTTGCACACATGTGAAATAGTTAATTAAGTAGTAAAGAGCACCCCTCTCCTAGAGATGGCATGATAAGATAAGGATTGGAAGTCATTACCAATTCTTTGCTCTAATTAGAATAATCAACTCACTAGTCATTCAATCAAATTAAATAAAATTAATCAAAAGTTGATGATGATTGAATTAGAATCTTAAAGAAACTATGTCCTTAAAACCCCAATCTTGATGTTGATCGAATTACAACCTTAAGAAAATTAAGTACTTGAAACCCCAATTTTGAGATGCCACAAAGGTTGATCACTCCTTTGATAAGTCGAAGATTCATGCACTCGATCAAGAACTCATAACGAACTCTTAAGGAACTCATAAAAAAGAACACATGAAAACTTAAGATATTTCTTCAATAAACTCATAAGAAAAACTCATAAAATGTAAATTGTTAATTATGTTCAAAATACAACATAAGGTGCCATTTTATAGACAGATTAGATCAAGATGGGGTTTAATTAGTCCTTTGAAAATAAAAGACCAAAACTAAGGACAATTAGAATATCAAACTCCCAATTAACCCTTGCATCTAATTTGTTCTTACAAATCACTCCCTTGCACAAAAAGATAGTTGACCATCCTTGTTGAAGCTTTAACATCTCCAAATTTGATCTTAGAATCTTCTAGAACAGTCTCCTTGTATTGTACTTCCACAATCAAGCCTTGTAATGCCTCTTCCATCCTCTTTGTCCTTGCCCTAGCCAATTCCTTGCAATAGTATTTTAGAAGACTTGGGAACATCAACCCGATCTCCATTATTCTCCCCCTCTTCGAAAAGATTCGTCCTCGAATCACCTACATCAAACAAAGATAAATTAGTTACATTAAAAATTGTACTAACATTACCATAGTCGGGTAGCAAATCTAGTTTGTAGGTGTTATCATTGATTCGCTCCAAAACTTGAAATGGTCCATCTTCTCTAGGTTGCAATGTTGGCTTCCTTTGTGTAAGAACCCTCTCATTATGCAAATGCACCCAAATCCAATCTCCAGGTAGGAAGACAACTTTCAAACGCCTCTTTTTGGGTTGTTTAACATATGGCTCATTCCTCTTGTGGCGCCCCGTCGAACACTAACACAAATCCCCATGTCAGATCTCGAGGTACTAGGTGGCACCTCGAAATTTCGGCATGGTCTCCTTTGTTTGTGTTAGCATTCCAAGGCGTATAACCTGCACCTGATAAACGACATACAATCCTGCATATATACACATAAAATAGAATACTAGCGGAAGCCTATATACGTCTACTAACGTACAAAATATTAGAGTGCGGAAGAATAACCAGAATATATGATTATATAATTATTTCTCACTCTAACAAAAGTCTTAACGCTCAGCACAAAATCTATAATACTTTTGGACAATTCGATACCACTAGGGGTATAACCCCAATACTCACCAAGTGACGGACTCTGGCTAATGGAGATCGAGTTGCTGTTTCCAAGTCTTCTCAAGAACCATTGCAAGGAATTGGCGGTCCGATGACTAGGGCAAGGACAAGGAAGATGGAAGAGGCATTGCAAGGCTTGATTGTGGAAGTCCAACACAAAGAGGCTATTCTAGAAGATTCTAAGGCTAATTTTGGAGATATCAAAGTTTCATCAAGGATGATCAACTATCTTTTTATGCAAGAGATCAATTTGGAAGTCAATTTGAATGCTAGGGTTAATTGGGAATTGTTATGTTCTAATTGTCCTTAGTTTTGAATTCTTTATTTCCTAAGGACTAATTAGACTTTCTTTATTTTTCCAAGGACTAATTAGAATTAATCTTGATCTAATTTGTCTATAAAAGGGCACCTCATTTTGTAATTAAGACACAATTGATAATTTACATCTTATGAGATTTTGAAGTTTATTCAAAGAAACTTTAGTTTTGTTTCATGTTTTCTTTATGGGTTCTTTATGAGTTCTTTATGAGTTTTCATTCGAGTTCTTGAAGAAAAGACATGACTCTTCGACTTATCAAGGAAGTGATCAATCCTTGTGGTGTCATTAGATTGAGGTTTCAAGGACTTAGTTTCCTTGGGGTTTTAGTCCGATCAACATTTTGAATTTGTTTTAAAACAATCTAGAACGTTCGAAGCCTTCGAATAAAAGGGTTCTTAGAAGAGATCATCAAGAGAAGGTCTTAATCCAAGAAGGTTCACATCATTTGGTATCAGAGCATCAAGATTGCTGGAAAATACATCAAGATTGAAGTAATCCTTCGAAGATTTGGTTCGGGTGACATTCGAATTGGAGATCAAACTTGGTATATCTTGCTTCCCAACAAAATTCATAGCAATTCAAAGCCAATGATGGCTAGAAACCAGGTTTTTTTTTTATTATTTTAAAACATCTTGATCGGTTCTTGTTGGAAATCATGAACATTCATTGAATTTCGTAGTTGTTCTTACATAGTTTGTTGTAAATTTTGCATTTTTTTCTTTGCGGTATTTTTCTTTGTGAGTTCTGAAATTTTTCTTGCTGAAATTATAAATTGTGATCGATCATCAACAATCAATCGAAGATATATAATCTACATGATCATCTTTGTTTCTAAAAGAATTCAAATTTTAATTTCGTGTGCAAGTTGAATTTTAATTTCGTGTGCAAATTGGACTGTTCTTGCTGGAAAAAAAAAAAAAAAAAGAAAAAAAAAATCTTTCATTCTTGTCTTTAATGTTCTTTCGTTGAACAACAAATAGTTAATGTTCTTCATGCTGATTGGTATTTGCTATTGATGTTATTTCTATCCACGCCAATCGCAGAAACCACAACAGCCTTGCTGAATCTTGTTTGAAATTTGTTTGAACGTTGTTGATAACCATCTGCTCTCATTTGTTGTTGTTCTTTAATGGTCTTACGACAAAACACCTCCAACGAACAACTACTGTTGCTGTTCTTTAAGATCTTCATAGTTTTACAACATTATCTTGCTGAAATTACAGCAAGTGTGTTACAGCCATTCCGCCATTAAAGAAGAACCAAGAATCATTAATGTTGCTGTAACTAACTCTTACAAACCAAAAAAAAAAAACGATGTGTTGGAATTCAGCAACACATTACATGATATAAATCATAAGTCTGTTCTTGCTGAATTCATCGTCAACCTTGACCATTTGCTGAATTCATCGTCAACCTTGACCATTTGCTGAATTCATCGTCAACCTTGACCATTACAGAACGTTCTTTAATTTGGGTGATAGATCTGTTCTTGCTGAATTCATCGTCATAAATCTGTTCTTACTGAATTCATCGTCATAAATCTGTTCTTGTTGAATTCATCGTCAACTTTGACCATTACAGAACGTTCTTTCAAAGAATTGATCTCTTACATGTTCACGAACAAGCATTTATTACTGTTCCTTAATGTTCTTTAATGTTCTTTAGCTGCATTTTTGATTTCATCGAATTTTGACGATTGATGTAGGAAATAACCTGCTGGAATTTTGATGTTTAGGCAGTAACTTGTTGTTGCTGTATGTGTTGTTCATCAGACTTTTATGATTAAAAAAAAAAAAAAAACACCAAAGAACGTGGTAGTTGATTGGATCACGGATTCCATCGTCAAGTTACTGTTTTGAGGACTGTCATTGTTAGTTTTTGAGCTTATTATTTGCTGTTGATTCAGATTTAAAAAAAAAAAAAAAAAAAAAAAGGAAATGGCTATTCGCTGTTTGTAGTTGCAGAAAATTGATAAATTGGAGCTGTTAACTTCAAACGGCCATAACTTTTGATCCGGATATCGGAACGACTATTAGTGCATATCAAATCGAAGCTCTTTTCGAGATCTATAAGTTGAACAAGGCATAGCCTTGTTCCACACCGTTTCGACCTTCAATTCCATCATTTTCATCACTTTCCGGGACTTACAAGATTGTTGCATATTTTTTTTTTTTTTCGTTTATTTTAACTTACAGGGTTTCAACCATGAGTAAGGAAGGGGGAGAACCACATGAGACCGACTTAAAATTATTCATCAAGGCCGTTCATGATCAATTTAAATTGTTGAATTCAAGGTTGGACAATATGGAATCCTCTAATGAATCTAAACCATATCGAAGACATGAGTTCGACGGAGAAGACGATATTCATTCCGAAGCGGAGAGAGTACATTATCGACGGGATAAGAAAGTAGATTTCAAAGAAGATAATAATTTGGGTAGCATAAAGATGACGATTCCGACCTTTCACGGAAAGAATGATCCTGAATTATATTTGGAGTGGGAAAGAAAAGTTGAACACGTTTTTGATTGTCATAATTATTCCGAGGATAAAAAAATAAAGCTAGCCGCAGTGGAATTTACAAACTATGCCAGTATATGGTGGGATCAATTGGTGATCAATAGGCGTAGAAATGGTGAGAGACCTATTCGATCATGGGATGAGATGAAGTCAGTGATGCGTAAAAGATTTATTCCTAGCCATTACTATCGAGATTTGTATATTAAATTGCAAGGGTTGGTTCAAGGTTCCATGAGTGTAGAGGATTATTATAAAGAAATGGAGATTGCCATGATTAGAGCAAGCATAGAGGAAGATAGAGAAGCAACCATGGCTAGATTCATTGCCGGATTGAACAAAGAGATTGCTGATGTGGTTGAGTTGCACCATTATGTGGAGATGGAAGAGTTACTGCACAAAGCCATTAAAGTGGAAAAGCAAATCAAGTCTAGAAGGTTCAGATCTGGATCATCTTCTAATAATCCGTGGAGACCAAATTGGAAGGACAACAAAATTCCTTTCAAACCAAAAGAAGACACAAAGTCAAAGCCTTTGGTTTCTATTCCTAAAGATAGACCTGAAACAAAACCTCTTATTAAGTCACGTCAGATTAAGTGTTTTAGGTGCCAAGGGTTTGGACATATTGCTTCTGAATGCCCAAACAAAAGGGTTATGGTTGTATTGGCAAACGGAGACATTGAAAGTGCTAGTTCAAGTGACAACGAGATGCCTCCATTAGAGGATTGTTCTGATGTTGAAGTAGAAGAGCCTGTGCATGGTGATTTACTTGTCACCAGGAGAGCTTTGAGTATACAGCCTAAGGATGAAGGAGATGAGGAGCAACGTGAGCATATTTTTCACACACGATGCCACGTGAAGGATAAAGTCTGTACATTGATTATTGATAGTGGGAGTTGTACCAATGTTGCTAGTACCTTGTTGGTAGAGAAGTTGAATTTGAAATGGCAGAAACATCCTAAACCGTATAAGCTTCAATGGTTGAATGATTGTGGAGAAGTGAAGGTCAACAAGCAAGTTCGGGTTCCTTTCTCAATAGGCAAGTATGTGGATGAGGTTATTTGTGATGTGGCACCGATGCATGCCGGTCATATATTACTCGGTCGACCGTGGCAATTTGATAGGAGAGTGTTGCATGATGGGTATAAAAATCGTTATTCTTTTGTAATGAACAATCGAAAAATTGTATTGGCCCCTCTCAAACCTTTACAAGCTTATGAAGACCAGGTTAGGATAGCAAGTGAGTGCAAAAAGAGAGAGAAACAAAAGTGTGAGCAAAAAGGAGAGCAAAGTGAGCAACCTGGAGAGAAGAATAAAGTACTGAGTGTACTTGCTGACAAATATGATGTTAAAAGTGTAATGATAGCAAGGCCACAAGTTCTAGTTCTTATGTACAAAGATGTTTATTTTCTACTGACGATCTTAACTCCTCTTTGCCTAGTGTTGTCTTGTCTTTATTACAGGATTTTGAGGATCTTTTCCCCGAGGAGATTCCACATGGTTTACCTCCTTTAAGAGGAATTGAGCACCAAATAGACTTCATACCTGGTTCTGCTATACCAAATAGACCTGCTTATAGAGCTAATCCCGAGGAAACAAAGGAGATACAGAGGCAAGTGGATGAACTGTTGCAGAAGGGATTTGTAAGGGAAAGTCTCAGCCCATGTTCGGTTCCTGTTCTCTTAGTACCAAAGAAAGATGGAACATGGCGCATGTGTGTGGATTGTCGAGCTATTAATAAGATAACGGTAAAATATAGGCATCCTATCCCTAGGTTAGATGATATGTTTGATGAATTGCATGGCTCTCATTTATTTTCTAAAATTGATCTAAAGAATGGGTATTATCAGATTCGCATGAAAGAGGGAGATGAATGGAAAACTGCATTTAAAACTAGATATGGGTTGTATGAATGGTTAGTAATGCCTTCGGTTTAACTAACGCACCTAGTACATTCATGAGATTAATGAACCATGTCTTGCGTGCTTTCATGGGAAAATTTGTGGTAGTTTACTTTGATGATATTTTAGTCTATAGCAAAAATGTTGATGACCATGTGAAGCATTTGCATGCTGTATTTAGTGTGTTAAGAGAACACCAATTATATGTTAATCTTAAGAAATGCACATTTTGTATGGAATCTGTTGTGTTTCTTGGATTTGTTGTTAGTTCGCAGGGAATTAGTGTTGATGAGGAAAAGGTAAGGGCAATAAAGGATTGGCCTACACCTAAGAATGCGAACGAGGTAAGAAGTTTCCATGGTTTAGCAAGTTTTTATCGAAGGTTTGTTAAGGATTTTAGTTCTATTGCTGCACCTTTGAATGAACTTGTTAAAAAGAATGTTGTTTTTAATTGGGTTAATGTGCATGATCAGGCTTTCCAAACTTTGAAAGATAAGTTAACTAATGCACCTTTGTTGTGTTTGCCAAACTTTGATAAAGCTTTTGAAATAGAGTGTGATGCATCCGGGATTGGAGTAGGAGCTGTTTTGATGCAGGATTCTAAGCCAATAGCTTATTTTAGTGAAAAGCTAAGTGGGGCAGCATTGAATTATCCTACTTATGACAAAGAGCTTTATGCACTAGTGAGAACTCTTCGAACATGGCAACATTATTTATGGCCAAGGGAATTTATCATTCATTCTGATCATGAGAGCTTGAAATTCCTGAAGACCCAAGGTAAGCTTAATAAAAGACATGCTAAATGGTTGGAGTTTATAGAAACATTTCCTTATGTAATTAAATATAAACGTGGGAAGGAAAATGTTGTGGCCGATGCATTATCAAGAAGGTACGTATTACTTACTTCATTGCAAACTAAACTACTTGGTTTTGAATTAATTAAAGATTTGTATGCCAATGATTCTGATTTCAGCCAAGTATGGAATGCATGTGCTAAGTGTGCATTCGGTGACTTTTATAGGCATGAAGGATTTCTTTTCAAGAAAGATAAATTGTGCGTGCCAAATTGTTCTGTTCGTGAATTACTTGTAAGGGAAAGTCACGGGGGAGGTTTAATGGGTCACTTTGGTGTCCTAAAAACTTTAGATATCTTACGTGAGCATTTTTATTGGCCCCATATAAAGCATGATGTTCAATCTGTTTGTGACAAGTGCATTACATGTAGGCAAGCAAAATCTAAAATTCGACCGCATGGCTTGTATACCCCTTTGCCTGTACCTAATCAGCCTTGGACTGATATTTCTATGGATTTTGTTTTAGGATTGCCAAGGACTCAAAATGGTAAAGATAGTATATTTGTTGTTGTTGATAGGTTTAGTAAGATGGCCCATTTTATTGCATGTACTAAAACCAATGACGCAACACATATTGCTGAATTGTTTTTTAAGGAGGTAGTTCGATTGCATGGGCTACCTAAATCAATTGTTAGTGACAGAGATGTTAAGTTCCTTAGTTATTTTTGGCGTACTTTATGGAGTAAATTAGGAACTAAACTTCTGTTTTCTACTGTTGCACATCCTCAAACGGATGGCCAAACTGAAGTAGTTAATAGAACACTTACTACCTTGTTGCGTGCTATCATTCAAAAAAATTTAAAACAATGGGAAAAGTGTTTACCACATATTGAGTTCGCATATAATAGGACTATTCATTCAACTACTTCATTTTCTCCATTTGAGATTGTTTATGGTTTTAATCCTTTAACGCCTGTGGATATTTTACCTTTGCCTACTAATGAACATGCTAATCTTGATGGTAAGAAAAAGGCAGATTTTGTGAAAGATTTACATGCCAAAGTTCGAGCTAACATTGACAGGAAGAATGAGCAATATGCTAAGCAAGCCAATAAGGGTCGTTTGAAAGTTATCTTCCACCCTGGAGATTGGGTTTGGGTGCACTTGCGTAAGGAGCGGTTTCCTACCCAAAGGAAATCAAAATTGCAACCTCGAGGAGATGGTCCATTTCAAGTCTTGGAACGGATCAATGATAACGCCTACAAAGTTGATTTGCCAAGTGATTATGGTAATGTTAGTGCAACTTTTAATGTTGCTGATTTATCCTTGTTTAATGTAGGTGATTCGAGGATGAATCTTTTCGAAGAGGGGGAGAATAATGGAGATCGAGTTGCTGTTTCCAAGTCTTCTCAAGAACCATTGCAAGGAATTGGCGGTCCGATGACTAGGGCAAGGACAAGGAAGATGGAAGAGGCATTGCAAGGCTTGATTGTGGAAGTCCAACACAAAGAGGCTATTCTAGAAGATTCTAAGGCTAATTTTGGAGATATCAAAGTTTCATCAAGGATGATCAACTATCTTTTTATGCAAGAGATCAATTTGGAAGATCAATTTGAATGCTAGGGTTAATTGGGAATTGTTATGTTCTAATTGTCCTTAGTTTTGAATTCTTTATTTCCTAAGGACTAATTAGACTTTCTTTATTTTTCCAAGGACTAATTAGAATTAATCTTGATCTAATTTGTCTATAAAAGGGCACCTCATTTTGTAATTAAGACACAATTGATAATTTACATCTTATGAGATTTTGAAGTTTATTCAAAGAAACTTTAGTTTTGTTTCATGTTTTCTTTATGGGTTCTTTATGAGTTCTTTATGAGTTTTCATTCGAGTTCTTGAAGAAAAGACATGACTCTTCGACTTATCAAGGAAGTGATCAATCCTTGTGGTGTCATTAGATTGAGGTTTCAAGGACTTAGTTTCCTTGGGGTTTTAGTCCGATCAACATTTTGAATTTGTTTTAAAACAATCTAGAACGTTCGAAGCCTTCGAATAAAAGGGTTCTTAGAAGAGATCATCAAGAGAAGGTCTTAATCCAAGAAGGTTCACATCACTGGCTGTCTATCTGACCCACCAGATGATTCTCACTCATGTTCTACACCTGCCTCGCTAAGCTTCGGATCTGAAATTAAAGAAATGGAGAAGGAAATGGTGAGTAACAATGATTACCCAGTAAGGAAGAAAATAATTTCTGCCAATAACCTCTCCTAACATGAACGAATAAACATACTGAATCATTTTAAAATATGCAAAGTTTTAAAGAAGAAAATACGATTAACTGGTACATATAGCCAGGGATGAGCAACTAAACATTTTAAAACTCACATTACATCGATCATCATTACTCACTATAACATTCTCTTTTTATACAAATCTAATTGATCAAATGGAAACATTAAACGTACTAGCAATATTAGTACAACTTCCACTATCAATAATCAATGTACACACTTTATCCTTCACGTGGCACCTTGTATGAAATATATGCTCACGTTGCTCCTCAGAGCTCAGAGCTGTATACTCAGAGCTCTCCTAGTAACAAGTAAATCACCATACACAGGTTCTTCCACTTCTTCATCATAAAAATTCTTTAATGGTGGCATCTCGTCGTCACTCGAGCTAGCACTTTCAATCTCTCCATTTGCCCGTACAACCATAACCCTTTTGTTTGGGCATTCAGAAGCAATATGTCCGAATCCTTAAAACCTAAAAGACCTAATTTCTCGTGACTTAGTAAAAGACTTTGTTTCGGGTTTATCATTAGGAATAGAAATTGAATTCTTCAACCTTGCTTCTTCTTTCGGTTTGAAATGAATTTGGTTGTCCTTCAAATTTGATCTCCACGGACTATTACAAGATTATCTAGATCTAAACCTTCTAGATGTGATTTGCTTTTCCACTTTAATGGCTTTGTGCAGTAACTCTTCCATCTCCACATAATGGTGCAACTCAACCACATCAACAATCTCCTTGTTCAACATGGCAATGAATCTAGCCATGGTTACTTCTCTATCTTCCTCTATATTTATTCTAATCATAGTAATTTCCATTTCTGTATAATAATCATCTACACTCATAGAACCTTGAACCAACCCTTGCAATTTTATGTACAAATCTCGATAGTAATGGCTAGGTATAAATCTTTTACACATCACTGACTTCATCTCATCCCATGATTGAATAGGTCGTTCACCATTTTTGCACCTATTGAACACCAATTGATCCCACCATGTACTGGCATAGTTTGTAAATTCCACGACAGCTAGCTTTATCTTTTATCCTCAAAATAATTATGGCAATCAAACACATGCTCAACCTTTCTTTCCCACTCTAGATATATTTTAGGATCATTCTTTCCTTGAAAAGTCGGAATCGTCATTTTTATGTTACCTAAATTGTTATCTCCTTTGAAGTCAACTTTTTTATCCCGACGTAATTTACTTTCTCCAATTTGGAATTAGCTTCTTCTTCTTCGTCAAACTCATGCCTTTTATATGATATAAATTCAATAAAGGTTTCCATGTTATCCAACCTTGTATTCAGCAATTTAAATTGATCATGAATGGCTTTGATGAATAATCTCATGTCGGTCTCTTGTGAATCTCCTCCTTCCTTACTCGTGATTTGAACATGTAAACTTAAATAAATGAAAGCAGCAAAAGACACAACAATCTTGTAAGTCCCGAAAGGGAATGAAAGCTATGGAATATGGGGTCAAAATGGTGTGGAACAGGACTATGCCTGTTTAACTTGTAGGAATCGAAAAGATATTCGATTTGATATGCACTAATAGTTGTTCTGATAGCCGGATCAAAAGTTATGGCAGTTTGAAGTTAGCAACTCCAATTTATCGATTTTCTATAACTACAAACAGCAACTAACAAATCCATTTTTCTTAAAAAAAAAAAAAAAAACAAAAGATAAATGTTGTGGCTGAATTTTTATTTTAAGTTTTTAAAGAAAACAAACTTAGATCAGAAATTTAATGGTTCTGTGGTGCAGTTTCAACAAGAGGCGTTGGGTGTAACGTTGTGTGAAAATTAAGAATTCTTCAAAAGAAAACAACGTTTACCAAAAGAATTCATCAAAAGAAATATGTTATTAAACATTTTTTTTTATCTGAAATTCTAGCAACAAAAAAAAAAAAAACATGTTAATGGCTGTTGTGGCTGAGGTTTCAACAATTAAAAAATAAATGTTGGGGATAATGTCGAAGTTGCTACGGAACTATCAATGCCAGCCAATTAGAAAAAACAGCAACTCAGCAAATTAGCACATCGGCAAATCAAAACAAGAAAACCATGTAACATTCTATATGTAATTTAGCAAGAAAACCATGTAACATTGTCACTTAATCTGATGTTACTAGTCTGAATTTCAGTAAGAAAGAAAATCGTTTAAAGAAATATATACATATAAATCAGAATTTTTTTTGAAAATAAACTCATGTCAAATGTTGAAAACAGACGTGGTGGCTGAGTTTCAGAAAGAAACGTTGGGGACAACAAGAAGAACCAGCAAACAAGAATTTTTGGCAATTTGTATTCTTCTGGAATGGCAGATGTATAATGGCACACCTGTTTCAACAACAACAACAAGTCGTGCTTCTGAATTTCCAGCAAGAAGTCATTGTGAATCAAATGTGAAGGTGATAGTTCAGCAAGAAAAAAAAATTACGTTGAGAACCAACAAGAAATGATAGATCGTTCAACGAAACTACAATTTATTACAGCCAAAACGATTGTTCATATATTTATTATGAGAAAAAAATGAAAAATCCAGCGAAAAATGTTCTCAATAAATGTTCTTTAATGAAAAACACAGCAAAGGATGATTCAAATAATGTTCTTTATTGAAAAAACACAGCAAACAACAATGGTGAAAACATAGCAACGTCATTGATGATGAACACAACAACGTTTTTATATAACTCTCTCAAGATCTCCAAATGTTTTATATATCCCACATCTCCACCAATTTTTTTTTTCAATGTAAGGTCATTAAGAACAGCATTCTACAAACGAAATTTTATGAATAACAAACAAATCTTCATGAACAACAAACAAATCGATCAAGACATTTCAAAAAAACCTAAGCATTCATTAAATTCCATGGTTGCCAATTCAGCATACAAACATAATGCAAAAAGATTTCAGCAAGAACGCTCATGGTTTCCAAAGGATAAATATATATAACAACAACAAAGAATGTTTCTCTTCAATCAAGAATGCATCAAGAATTTTGAAATCTAAAAAAATAAAAAAGCCTAGTTTTTCCAGCAATGCTTGGTTGTGAATTGGTGGGAATTTATAGTTGGGGAGCAAGATCTACCCGTTTTGTTCTCCAATCCAATTGTTACGCTACCCGAATCTTCGAAGAATTCCTTCAATAATGTTCTATTTTCCAGCAATCTTGATGCTCTGATACCAAATGATATGAATCATCTTGGATTAAAACCTCCTCTTGATGATCTCTTCTAGGAATCTTTTAATTCGAATGCTTTGAATTTTTATATATTTGTGATACCGAAGTATATGAATCCTCTTGGATTAAAACCTCCTCTTGATGATCTCTTCTAGGAATCTTTTAACTCAAAGGCTTCGAATTTTTTTATATTTGTGTAAAAACAAAAGTTGATGATGATCGAATTAGAACCTTAAGAAAACTATGTCCTCAAAACCCCAATCTTAATGATGATCGGATTAGAACCTTAAGGAAACAAAGTCCTTGAAACCCCAATCTTGAGACGCCACAAAGGTTGATCACTCCTTTGATAACTCGAAGATTTGTGCACTTGATCAAGAACTCATAAAGAACTCTTAAGGAACTCATAAAGAAGAACGCATGAAAACTTAAGATATTTCTTGAATAAACTCCAAAGAAAAACTCATAAAATGTAAATTGTAAATTGTGTTCAAAATACAACATAAGGTACCCTTTTATAGACAAATTAGATCAAGATAGGGTCTAATTAGTCCTTTGAAAATAAAAGACCAAAATTAAGGACAATTAGAATATCAAACTCCCAATTAACCCTTACATCCAATTTGTTCTTACAAATCACTCCCTTACACAAAAAGATAGTTGACCATCTTTGGTGAAGCTTCTAGAACGACCTCTTTGTATTGTACTTCGACAATCAAGCCTTGTCATGCTTGTAATGCCTCTTCTATCCTCTTTGTCCTTGTCCTAGTTAATTCCTTGTAATAGTTTTTTAGAAGACTTGGGAACATCAACCCGATCTCCATTACTCAGTCTATTAAAAAAGGAAGGTGATTTAAGAGTGCCCTTGCTTATGTATTGTGTGCCACCTCCAATCTGGAGATCCGAATGATTCAAAATTACTTCATAGAATCAAGTTGGAAGGCTAGTTACATTATTTCTACCCAGTTATAAGCTGTCTAGCTTTAGGTAACCTATCTAGGTCTAGTATTTTCTTTTCATGATTATTTAATCGACTATGTGATTTGCACGCTTGGTAGACGTTCACAGAGCAACGTAGTTGAACCACAAGTAGAATACGCAAGACACCATTAGTAGTTATGATGGACAATCGAGAGCGAACTCTCAATGAGCTTTTCGTTCTCGCTTCAGCATCTCCTCCTACATGCATTGTGTTACCATTGAATAATGCACTTCAATTCGAAATTAGGGTTGCCACCATCAATATACTCCTTAAGTTCCATGATTTAGAGTGTGAACAACCTTACACCAAACTTAATTGATTCTTGACTATATGTCAAACTTTTAGAAATTAGAATCTAGATGAGGAAAGTATCAAGCTTATTCTATTCCTGTTATCCCTGGAAGACCACGCAACTACGTGGTTGAATTACCTATCACCCAATTCCATAGCCACCTGGGATGTTCTTTTCGAGAAATTTATGGCTAAATTATACCCGATGGCCAAAATTGAGAAAATAAAGGACTTCATTAAAAGTTTTAGAGCCCGTCCTGATGATGAATTTTCCCAAACTTGGGAAAAGATTCAATGATTTATTGGTCAAGTGCCCATACCATGGCATTGACAAAATACAGTTGTTGCAAAGTTTTTATAAAGGATTAACAATGAATCAACGTACCTTAGTCGAGTCTATGCATAAGGGACATGAATCAAACTCCAACCAAACGTACGATTTCCTCATAGAGTTAGCTAAGAGTGCTCAAAATTGGAGCACTAACCAGGAAGAGTTTGATAGAGACGATCCGGTTAGGAAGACAGGCATGTATAAAATGAAGATAGACCCTGATCTAAAAAATGTCATGTCTAGTCTAGTGAGTGGGATGAACAATCTCACGAAAAAGTTAGATGCCTTTACCATCTTAGCTTCCAAACCTCACCTAGACCCTCGTACAATTTCGCAAATGACTGTCGAACCAAGTTCTTTGTGCGTTATATGCGACGGCAATGACCATTTGGTCGAGTATTGTCCCAACTTGCCTCATATCAAAATTGAACAAGCAAATGTGATTAATTAATGACTATTTTAGTCAAACGTATCACCCAGATAATAGATTCTATCTTAATTTCTCGTACAGATATAATGAACCTATTCAATCTAGTGGTCCGTCAAGTAACAATAGGAGTTTTCCTAGGCAATCTAGTTCTTCCACAAATCAAGCCATTGTTTCTCAAGTCCTTTATCAACCCAAAAATCTATAGATTGTAGAGCCATCAAACTAGATCCCATGACCAATTACCAGTAGCCTGCCCAACAATGGTCATCCCTAGAATCTAGCAACAACAATTCATCCAACTGCAAACCCATCAAAGTCAAATTCAGATTAATTAGGTCACTACGCAATCCATAGTTAAGATGGAAGTTTAGTTGGGACAGGAGAAATGTCAACTTCCTGGTTAGACTATCCCTAACCCTAGAGGTTAACCTTCGATTCCAAACGGATTGAAGGGTCAATACAAAGTAAGAAATAATTCTAGAGCTCCACAAGACTCAGTCCAGGCTGTCCACACCTTACGTTCAGGAAAGAAAAGTGGACAACAAGGTCCAACTTATTGACAAGGGAGAAAAAGTCCTAGAGAAGGACAAAGTTCAAAAAGAAGTCATAAAATCTCCAAAAGAAAAGGAGAAAGATTTGGAAAATTCTCCCAACATCTTGTCAATTCCAGAAGTTTTATTTCCCCATCGCCTTAGAGAGTCCAGAAAAGGTAAGCAGTTCGAGGGTGTCTTAAAAGCCTTCCAAAATGTGCATATCAATATCCTATTCTTAGATGCCATTAAGCAGATACCTTCTTATATGAAATTCCTAAAGGATTTAACCACAGCTAAAAGGAAAATACCATTTCTTTGGGAAGTCATCATGGCAACTCAATCTTCGTCGCTCATCCAACAAAAGATTACACTAAAATTTAAGGATCTTGGATGTCAGACAATTTCCATTCACATTAGAAATCAAGTGGTCGAGAAATGTCTCTTAGACTTAGGGGCTAGTGTGAACCTTTTTATCTTATTCGATTTATAAACAATTAGGTTTTAAGATTTTGAAATCCACCGATATCACGTTGAGTCTAGTCGATAGGTCCATACAAATTTCAAAGGGTATAATTGAGGACGTGATAGTTAAAGTCAAAGATTTTTATTTTCCTGTTGACTTTGTTGTCTTAGACACAGTACCAGTCATCAATTCGAACAATCATATTCATATCATCTTAGGACGTCCATTCTTAGTCATGTTTGATGCAGTCATTCATTGTAGAAATGGGATTATGACTTTAGAATTTAGGGATATGAAAGTGAAACTGAACGTTTTCCACAATTTTCAAGGAATTGATGTAGATGATGGTATGGAGGAAGTGAACATGATAGATATGCTAGTCAGTCAAATGGTTGGCTCACTTGGCCTTGACTTGGACGTAGAAGAGTCTATAAGCGAAGTCAATGCTTTGCTTGAATCCGTTCCACTCTTAGATTCTATACGATGGCACGTGAAAGTTGAAAGTCTTCCTGTGCACACATCTAATCTTGTTCCTTCCCATATCGAACCTTCAAAATTAGAATTCAAGTCGCTTCCAAAAACCTTAAGATATGTATTTCTTGACAAGAATCAAACCTTGCCTGTGATCATTTCCTCTCACCTCAATGAAGTCTAAAAGGGAAAGTTGTTAGTAGTATTAAGAAAATATCAAGAAGTTATTGGTTGGACCATAGCTGACATCAAGGTAATTAGTTTATCTGTGGTGATGCACCATATTCGTCTAGAGGATTTCGCTGAGCCTTACTTAGAACCTCAGAGACGACTAAATCTTGTCATGAAAGACGTGGTTCGGATAAAAGTGATGAAATTACTAGATACGAGTATCCCATCTCTGATAGTCGTTGGGTGAGTCCTATACAAGTAGTTCTTAAGAAGTCTGATATCACTGTGGTAGTAAACCAAGACAACAAATTAATCCCCACTAGAGTTCAAAATGAATGAAGAGTGTGTATCGATTATAGGAAACTCAATTGGATAACTCCTAAGGATCATTTCCCATTACTTTTCATTGATCAAATGTTAAAGCGTTTAGCATGACATTCTTACTATTGCTTCTTAGATGATTATTCCAGGTACAACCAGATGCCTGTTGTTCCAATCGATCAAGAGAAAATAACTTTCACCTGCCCCTTCGGAATTTTCGCGTATCGTCGCATGCCTTTTGGATTGTACAATGTACCCGCTACTTTTCAACGATG
Source organism: Akebia trifoliata (assembly GCF_017979445.1). Lineage (NCBI taxonomy): Eukaryota > Viridiplantae > Streptophyta > Magnoliopsida > Ranunculales > Lardizabalaceae > Akebia > Akebia trifoliata. The sequence goes on from NC_141385.1 coordinate 21,698,945, forward strand.
TATGATGAGTATATTTTTCGACATGCCAGAAAGATATCTCGAAGTGTTCATGGATGATTTTTTATTTTTTAGACCAAATTTTGAAGAATATTTCCATCACTTGACTTTGGTCCTTGAACGTTGCAAAGAGGTCAATCTAGTCCTCAATTAGAAAAAAATGTCATTTCATGGTAACATCAGAGATTGTGTTAGGGCACATTATTTCTGCTAAGGGGATTAAGATGGATATGGCGAATAAAGGTCTAATCGGAAAATCATCACCTCCTAGAATGATTAAAGAAATTAGGTCATTCCTAGGCCATGCGGGTTTCTATCGTAGATTCATTAAAGATTTTGGAAAAATCTCGAAGCTTTTATGTGAGTTATTGGGAGAGGATGTTCCTTTCGACTTTTCAAAGTCATGTTTCTCTGCGTTCAACAAGCTCAAATCCGAGTTAACCTCGACACCCATTATTCAACCTCCAAATTGGAGCATTCCATTTAAAGTTATATGTGACACTTCGAATTATGTAATAGGTGTTGTTTTGGGTCAACGAATCGAAAAACAACCTCATGTTATCCAATATGCTAGTAAAACCCTTAACGATGCTAAGTTTAACTACTCTACAACAGATAAGGAAATGCTAGCAATGGTTTATGCCGTTGAAAAATTTTGTCCTTACCTCATAGGATTTAAAGTTGTGATCTAGACAAACCACGCAGTATTGAAGTACCTTCTATCAAAGAAATATGCTAAAACAAGGCTAATCCATTGGATTTTACTTTTACAAGAGTTTGATCTCGAGATTCGAGACAAAAAAGGGGTAGAAAATGTCGTAGTTGATTACTAGTCTAGAATAGTTAATAAGCCATCCGAAGAGTCCTTACCCATCTCTGAATCTTTTCCCGATGAGCAACTTATGCAAATCTCTTAAGCCAACGTTCCATGGTATGCGGACATTGTCAACTACCTAGTTATAGGTCAATTCCAAGTCGAAATGACTAGCCGAGAGAAACTCCATCTTTTATCAAAAATAAAATGGTATTTCTGGGACGAGTCATACTTATTTAAGTATTGTCCTGATCAAATCATTAGACGTTGTATTCCAACCTGTGAGCAAGTCAATATCTTAGAGTTTTTTCATAATCATGCTTGCGGAAGACACTTTAGTGGTAAGAAGACCATTATGAAAATCTTATAGTACGGTTTTCTCTAACCTAGTATTTTTCGTGATTCCCACGAGTTTAGCAAATCTTGTGATAAATGTCAGAGATTAGGAAAAATCTTCAAGAGAAACGAAATGTCTCAAAATCCTATGTTGATTATCAAAATTTTTAACGCGTGGGGTATAGACTTCATGAGACCCTTTCCTATCTCCTAGGGTTATCAATACATCATAATTATCGTTGACTACGTGTCAAAATGGGTCGAAGCTGTGGCATGTAGAACTAACGATCACAAGGTTGTGATAAAATTCATCAAAGAGACGATCTTTTCAAGATTCGGTTATCTACGAGTTATCATAAGTGATGGTGGCTCGCATTTTTGCAACAAGATCTTTGCTGTGTTGATGAAGAAATATCTCATAACGCATAAGGTTGCCACACCTTACCACGCACAAACAAGTAGACAAGTGAAGATTTCTATTAGGGAAATAAAGATTATCTTAGAAAAAATAGTCAATCCTTCAAGAAAAGATTGCTCTTTGAGATTGAGCGATTCACTCTGGGCCTCTAGAACTGCATTCAAGACACCCATAGGGATGTCTTCCTACCAGTTAATTTTTGGCAAGGCCTGTCATCTCCTTGTAGAACTCAAGCATCGTGCGTATTGGACGATCAAGCGCCTCAACTTTCATGTTGATAAAGTTGGTGAGAAGCGAAAGTTTCAACTAGACGAGTTAGAAGAGATTAGAATTGACTCGTATTGTAGACACCCCAATTTGAACAGGTCCTCACTCGAAAGGGCCCAAAAATAATAATTTTTCAATAAACTTGGCTAACGGGCCTCGAAGGCCCGAAGCATTAAAATCTGACATTTTTACCAAAATCCAAGCTTCTAACACCTCTTAATGGGTTAGTAGATCCACCAAAAGGATTCGGCATGCTCCCTTCTACCCCGCTTCATTCAAAATATCGATTTTCCAACAAAATAGGTCAACGGACCTCTAAGGCCCAAAACGCTAAAAATGGCAGTTTTGATTTAATCGAAGCCCCTAAGACCACCCAATGGTCTAAAGGACCCACTAAAGGGATCGGACCAACCTATGTTATCCCAACCTTCACCGCTTCACGCTTACATCCAAAAAATCGATAAAATCCTTCAACGGGCCTAAAGGGCCCGATTTGCCAACACGTGACATTTTTTATCGAATCGACAATTACAAAAATCTAAAAAAAATTAATAAATTAAAAAAAAATGTGAGACTTGGGATGCCAACCCTTCATCCATCCTCTACCGCTCCGCCCCGAAATCCACAAACACCTTAAGCCCATGCAAGGCCCATAAACCATTAACCCTTTTCAAAGTCAATTTCCCATATTACCTAAATCATATGATAAACCCACCTTCAAAAATCCCATTCAAATCAAACCCCATCCAAGCCAAAATAACCTACAACCCTCTAAAAGCCCAAGCCCAATATATCCAAAAATCCACAAAACACTAACCATACCCAATCCTTTATCCAACCCACAACCCTAACCCATCAACCCTTACCCACATCAACCAATCACCCTCTCTACATCAAAAGATGACACAAGTCATCACCATCCTTCACTTCCATCATCTAATCACTTACCCCCATCACTATTCTCTAAACAACTCATCTAACCCACCTCACATCTCTCTTAAATCACCTCAACCCATACCCTAACATATCACCATTCTCTAACATCATCAACCACCCACACCTCAACCCATACCCTAATCCATCACCTTTCTCTAACATCATCAACCACCCACATCACCACCCATATCTATCCATCATCTTCCTTAAAACACTCTAATAAAATCACCTCAACCCATACTCCCCTCATCATCAACCAACTACCCATACCTCTCTCTTTAATCCAACCACCATCAACCAATCAACCAATCTCATCACCACACTATCTCATCTCATATGCCATATGGCATCATACCCTTTCTCCTCCCAAAAACCAATATACCCACCCCTTACACAATCCATTCTCCTAAATCTAAACACCTCACCTCTTCAACCAACCTAACACTCCTTCTCCAAACAACCCTCTTACATCCCCACTTCCCCCATCAACCATCACTCATCTCACCCTACCAAACACTCTACCCAAATGGATTTGGGTAGGATCCAAATCATTTGGATCAAAATCTCACCCATTTTCATCCTTTACACAAATACCCTCACTTTCATTCTAAATTTCAAACCTTCCACCCCTAAAACCTATGCCATTACCCTTCCTTTCAAACTTTCACCCCATTATACCCCCAAACCCCCTCCAAACATCTATAAATACCTCACCCCTCATCCCAAAAATGGTTACCAAGTCTCCCTAAGAAAAAAATCTACTCTCTCTACTTATCCCCACTACTCTCTCATATCATCTTCTAAAAAAGGAAAGTTTCACTCTCAACTCACTAAAGAGTCAAGAGAATTAAAAGAAAAAAAAAGAAGAAGAAAAGAGGATCAAGGATACAAGGTGGGTGCAACAAACCCCCCTCTCTCTCTCTCTATCTTCTCCTTCTCCCATTCCTAATATCCCCTTCTTCTTTTTTATTTTTATTTTAAATGAGTAGCCCATAAGGCAAATGATTCATTAGGATCATCTCCTTCAAAGAGATGATCTTATAATCAAGTCGAAAACGAATCCCTACTTAGGGTACAAATGCACCCACGTGGCACACTATTTTTCATTTTTTTTAGATCAAAATGACCAAGTTGTGTAGAGGTTACCGCCACTTGGCGTGGAGAAAAGGGTGCCTAATCCCTTCCCTTTTCTCTAACCAAACCGCTTATCCAAATCCCTAGGTTCGATTAGTTCTTTATCCATCGTGAGTCACTAATGCCAAAAATGTCATCTTTTTGGAAAATGTACATGAGATAACCATTCACACCCACTTACAACTTGAATGGTGGCGACTCCAAATCATAGTAGATGTGGTCGTCGTAATAACGAAATCCAAGTATCTACAGCTGGCGACTCCACTGGGGAGGAATGGCTCATCCCTCGTGCATAACTCGGTCATTTGAAAAAAAAAAAAATGATTTTTCTTTTACTAATGTTGTTTGTTGTTTGTTGTTTGTTGTGTGTGTATTGTTTTGCTTTTGTTTTCATTATTATGTTCTCGATGTAATATTTACTTACATTTTTGTTGCTTCATTATGATGTTTGTAAGGGGGTAGATGAAGAATAATGAATGAAAATGCACGTGTGCACTCGCGAGCATAGCCTCACTTCCTAGCCATCCCACCCTTAATATACTTAGCCCCGATGCTTAGTAGTTCCACGGCTTAAGATCGTTATTTCAAGTGTCGGGAATGAACACATCAAACCCGATCACCAACCAACGATGTGTATACTTCGGTATGCATCGAGGTTTGAAGATCGGGTAGCCATGAAGCCACCTATTAAACTCATGCATGTGCCCGGCTAGATGAGTTATGACACAAGTTTTTAATGTTACATTGACCCCCAAAGCAATATTGTATGCAATTATTGTGGTCGGGCCTTGAAGCCCAAGTTGTAAGCCCAAAAGTGGCAATTAGATCATAGGTTTGCTTTACTCTCCTTTTATATCCCTTAGGTAAAGGGGAGGGAATGCTTGTTGCATCATGTTAAAAAAAAAATAGTGAGTAAGGAACCAAAACAGTAACAAGAAGAGGCACAACAAAAATAGGAAATAAGAAACCAGTTTCTATGAAATACAGGAATTGGATTTCTTTCTGGTCCGTGTCCATGACACGGATGGATGTGGATGTACCTCATCCGTGTTCGGAATACGGTTGAGTCAAAGCGTGCCTCATCCGTGTTGTGAACACGGTTAAAACAATGACAACCTTACCCGTGTTTTGAGCACGGTTGAAAACAGTAAATGCCTTATCCGTGCCCAAAACACGGATGACAGAATGAAAATTACATCTGTGCCATTAACATGAACTAAAGTGAACTTGATCCTCCAAAATGAACTCGACAGTCCATTTTTGAAGGGGCTCACTTACTATTGATCAAACATTAATGACCCTTAAAAAAAAAAATCCCAAGTTTTGGACAATTTAAGCAAAATGGATCTTTGTTAGTCAATGTTTTCAAAAATAAAACAAAAAATAATAGTAATAATAATAAATAAAAATAAAAATAAAAATAAAAATAAAAAGGGGAAGGATTTGCGGATTTTCCAACTCAAAACAATTTTGTGAACCGGGCCCACGATCCAAACCATTTCCAATTGGGTTACGACCCAAATCCATTTCCAACTGGGTCCACGACCCAGATCCATTTCCAATTGGGTTACGACCCAGATCCATTTCCAATTGGGTTACGACCCAGATCCATTTCCAATTGGGTTACGACTCAGATCCATTTCCAACTGGGTTACGACCCAAATCCATTTCCAATTGGGTTACGACCCAGATCCATTCCCAATTGGGTTATGACCCAAATACATTTTCAACTGGGTTCACGACCCAGACCCAGATCCATTTCAACTGGGTCCACGACCCAGATCCATCCAAATGGGTCCACAGCCTAGATCTACTACAACTGGGTTCATGACCCATACCCATTTCAACTGGGTTCATGACCCAGACCACTACAACTGGGTCACAGACCTAGATCCGTTTCAACTGGGTCCACTTCCAAATGGGTCCATGATCCAGATCTATTTTAACTGAGTCCTCGACCTAGATCCACTTCAACTGGGTCCTCGACCCAGATCCACCACAAACTGGATCCATATCCAATTTCGAACCAAGTCCATGATCCAATAAAGATAACAACCAATCAATCAACTCAAATGAATTCAATCTTTTTCAAAAAATAAATAAATAAATAAATAAAATTTCAAAAAATACCAATTGCAGGCCTTGATCAAAGTCGGTGCCTAGAAAGATCTTACCCTATTGATACGAGGGGGATAGACTACGTCTATTCAGGGAACAAGGTGATTTAAGAGTGCCATTGTGCGCTGCCTCTTTCTTGGAGATCTGCCTAGCCGGCGATGATTTCGGAGAACTGACTTAGAGGCTACCAAGAACATGGTTATTCCAACTTGATTATCTCAAAAATTATCTTTGCGAAATATTTTTCCAGCTCCGTGCTGATGCCAACTCCGTGTTGACGCTGACTCCGGATCGATGCCAGCTCCATGCTGAGATAATTTCATTTATCAAAATATTTTTCCGACTCCGTGTCGATGCCAGCTCCGTGCTGATGAAATTCCTTTTTCAAAATATTTTTTCGACTCCATGTCGATGCCAGCTCCGTGTTGATGAAATTACTTTTTCAAAATGCTTTCCCGACCCCATGTCAATGCCAGCTCCGTGATGATGCCAACTCCGTGTTGATGCCGACTCCGTGTCGATGCCAACTCCGTGCTGAGATAATTCCGCTTTCAAAATATTTTTTCCGACTCCGTGTCGATGCCAGCTCCGAGCTGATGAAATTACCTTTCTTAAAATAATTTGCAGACTCCGTGTCGATGCCAGCTTTGTGCTGACGACATTACCTTTCCTAAAATATCTTACCGACTCCGTGTCAATGCCAACTCCGTGCTGATGCCAACTCCGTGTTGATGTCGACTCCGTGTCGATGCCAGGTCTGTGCTGATGTAATTCTTTTGTAAAAAATTTTATCAACTCCGTGTTGATGCCAGCTCCGCACCGAGAAATTACTTTTTCGCTAAAACTCATAATAAACAACTTTACCCGACTTAATAAAACATAATGCATCTTTATTCTTGTAAATAAGATAGTAACACTCGATCGTCTATACCCACAGGTGGCCAAGCGAAAGAAATACAAGCAGCTAGAAGTGCCTCCCTATTTTCTCAGATCGTCAACCGTCACCATGAGTTCTTCTGAACTAGCACAACCTCCAGTGACTGAAGCGTCAAGTATCAACCCGCAAATAACAGCACTATTAAAGATAATTGAGAGACAAGAAAAGATAGTAAGTACTGTGTTAGCCAATGCCAGCATCTTACAAACTCAAACGATACAGCAACACGCATCCGAGTCGAATCAAAAGTTACCCGAGCAACCTCTACAGGGGCCACATACCACAATGCCACCTGTAGTGCCTGAGTACCAGGGGCCTCCGCTCTATATTCCACAGAACTGACCACCCCCTGTGGTCATTCCCAACGATGAATGAGAGTACAGGGTTACGGAAGCTAAAAGTGCAATAGATGAAAATTTGGCTCAGCAGATTGAATATCTACAGGAAGAGATGAGGAAGATGAAGGGCCTCAATACTATGAGTGGAACCCGATTCAAGGATCTGTGCTTCTACCCTAATGCTCAATTACCAGCCAAGTTCAAGTGTCCAGAGTTTGAAAAATATAACAGAGTAGGGTGTCCGCTGTCGCATCTGAAGTTGTATTGTGGATCCATGTGCCAGTATGGCGAGGATGATAGGTTGTTGGTACAGTTGTTTCAGAGGAGCTTAACGGGGCTGGCACTCAAATGGTTTTCTGGATTGGATCACTCACTCATTAAGAACTGGCAAGACCTGGCCGAGATGTTCTGGCAAAATCACCGGTTCAATACTGATGTGGGGCTAGATCGAAATAACATGGCCAAAATGACAAGAAAGCAGAGGAAAACGGTAAAAGAGTATGCACAGAGATGGCAAGAGTCCGCCTCACAAGTAAGGCCCACAATGACAGAGCAAGAGATGAACACCACGTTTCTCTTGACACTAGGACACGCCTTCTATACTCATCTGGTGGGGCACACCACAGGCACATTCTCGAACCTGGTACAAGTGGCGGATCGGGTCCAGGACGGGATCCGAACCGGTCTGATCTTTGATTTCACGAGCCTAGGGGCAACAACAGGAATCCCTTCTCAGAGAAAGCCAGTGCCTCCAAGAAAGAAAAGGGAAGAAACACAGGTCAATAACGTACTGTCGAATCGACCCCTTTTCATCCCTTCACCAGTACCGAGATCACAAGCACCGACAACTTTATGGACACCAGCATCGCCAACATGGAACCCTCCACCTTAAAATCAATACAGGGCAAATCCTCCACCAGTTGCAGAGCAGGCACCACTATACGGGCAGAACCAGCAGGCACGACCCAACAAAGTAAACAGAGGGTTTACTAGGTTACCCATGACACTATCGGAATTACTGCCAATCTTACTTAGGGGTGAGTATCTTGCAAAACGTCCGCCAAATCCTGAGGCTACCAAAGGGCCAGGATACAACCCCAATTTGTTCTGTGAATTCCACATGGGTGCAGCAGGGCACTCTATAGACCAATGCTGGCAGCTCAAACATCAAGTACAAAACTTGATCGATAAAAAGGCTCTCATCCTAGACGGGCTTGCCAACCGACCTCAACAACAGAATATCAATCAAAATCCCCTACCTACTCACAATGAAGAGGGGAGTGGGCACAGGGTAAATGTCATCTGCGGAGGACTCGACTTCAATCATTCAGATTTGATAGCACCTATTGGGACAAAAATTAGGGTCCACCTAACCTAGGAATCCAAAGCGTCAACGGTTAACACAATCAACCGCTACACAACAAACGCATCCAAAAGTTCACTTCCACCACTCAGATTGGCCGACCTTACCATCCATCCCACTCATCAAAATACTACTACCCGATCACCTCTAGTTATACCTTATGGATCATCGAACCATCAAAATTCTACCTGACCTCCGCTTATTATACCATACACACTGCCAACTCCTCAAGGATCAACTCAACCACCCCTTTTCATACCACACACTTCATCTCCACGTCCACCGCTCGTCATTCCATATACCCCATCAGCTTACCACACAACTCCTCCTACTACCACTACCTCTAAATCATGACCACCACCCCTCATTCTTAATATGAAACCCGATCCACCCCCCATAACCATACATTCACCTAAACTATTCCCCTATAGCTCCGACCAGGCAGTTCCTTGGAGCTATGAGATCACTATCACCACAACCACTGGGGTCGAAACAATGAAGAAAGTAATGGTGGCTGATATCGACCGTATAACAAGGGCAGAGAAGTGCTAGAAATTGTTAGAAAATGGGATGAACATCAAGAAAGAAATAAAAGAGACTGCAAAAGAGGTAACCGACGAAGAAAAAAGGTAAGTAAAGGGAAAGGGTAAACTATATAAGGATGACAGGACGGAAGAGAAGGCAAAAATAACAGACAAAGAAGCTGCAGACTTCATTAAGCTTGTTCGAAAGAGCGAGCATAATATGGTAGACCAACTAAACAAATAGCCAGCTCAAATCAGTGTTTTGGGCCTAATGCAGAAATCAGAAGAACACCAAGAGGCATTATTGAGAGTTCTGGGGAAATCACATATACCTGCAACCACCTTACCGGCACAGTTGGAGCAAACGGTCAGCCTTATCATGGCCCCTAATCCTATTATTTTCACAGAGAATGAATTTATGCCTGAAGGAACGAGGCATGTCGAGCCACTAAACATTATGGTCATATGCAAGGGCATGATGGTCACCAGAGTACTGATTGATAATGGCTCAGCGCTTAATGTCTGTCCGCTTGAGACCTTTCGAAAACTCAACGTTGATTGGTCACACGTCAAGCCAAACAACAAGGTTGTCCGAGGCTTCGACAGCTCAAGAAGAAATTCCATGGGAGAGGTGGATTTATCGATCACAATAGGTCCTCACACCTTTGAAGTGACATTTTAAGTCATGGAGATACCGACAACCTTCAATTTATTACTGGACAGGCCATGGATCCATATAGCAGGGATTGTATCGTTTCATTGCACCAAAGAGTCAAATTCATTATGGGGCAGAGAATGATATCGGTACTGGCAGAAAATCTTATCCCAGCTGGGAGAGCTCCAGATGTGCCATTCATCGATATCGAAATGACAAAGGACAAGGCACTCTACCATTCATACCAATTCGCTGCTATCAATCACATCGAGAAAGGAAATGAGAAGATAAGGGCAAAGCTATCAAGAACAAATCTGATGATTGGTCGAGTTATGAAAATGGCAGGTTATCAACCCAAGCAATGGTTGGGACCGGGAGGAAGAGGGAGAGCTACACCGGTCGAAGCCAAAAAGCATACTCCTTATTTTGGTCTCGGGTTCAGGCCCACAAAAAGGGATATTACAGAAATAAATGACAAGAAAAAAGAGCTCCAACTAACGAGAAGGCAAAACCGCGAACCGAATGTCTGAAATCTAGGCAGGGTTCCACATATCAATGTTAGCTTCCCAAAATCACGTATCAGACCCGACAGTTTATTAGAACCACAACCAGCAAAAAAACCAAAAAAGGTTAAATTTCGCACCGGTGCACATTCAAGAAGACCAGTCGTTGAGTCCCAATCATCCTTCGTAGAAGGCATTGATGTTCTATTCAATGGGGATTCCAATGAAAGTCCATCAGAGACCGCTCCAAAATCCACCAAAGTGGAGATCACTACCAACCAAGAGAATTCACCATTTCCTACGGGCATTGACTGGGCATCAATCGTCATCCCACCGAGCTTAGGAGGAACTATGCCCCAATCTGACAACAACCAATCGGAGATCATGGTCATCTCCGAACCACCAACCAAATCATCTAACAAATCACTCGCTCATCTCATCCACCCCCTTAAAGAAGGGGAGACATTGCACAACTGGGAGGAAATCCCATTGACGCTTGAGGCTGTCGAGGCCTATAAAAAAATGCTGTTAGGCGACATCAATTTGCCTGAGAATCATAACGAGCCCTCGTTCTCGGGTAAAGACTGTTTTGGAGGCTCCCTATCGTTATTAATAAATTTGCATGATTGTTCTTCTTATTTCAAGTATCTAGAAAATCACAAAAAAACAAATATTTCTCAAAAACTAAAAAAAGCAAAAAGCTTTCAAAATCGTAAAAAAATAGATATTTTTCAAAAATAAAAAAAGGGTTTTCAAGGGATCTGTCTCCATCAAATGAGTACCCAGATAAAATAGAATTTGGAAGGGACGATTATAATTTCGATAGGGATAGAAGAAGAGTCTGAGGATGAAATGGAATACCCACCCAAAGAATTCAAAGATTTGGTAGAACGTCACGAGAAGGGTGTTCAGCTAAACATTGAGGATACAGATTCAATTAATCTTGGTACCAAAGATGACCCACGAGTTGTCAAGATCGGAGCCTTATTGACGTCACAACAGAAAAAAGAAATTGTTGAATTCCTATGGAAGTATCAGGACATTTTCGCATGGTCGTACAGGGATATGCCTGGGTTAGACACGGATCTGGTCGTCCACAAACTGCCAATTGCTACCGGAAGCAAGTCGATCAAACAATAACTAAGAAGATTGAAGCCAGAATGGGCCCTCAAGGTCATAAAATTACCATTTTGCCCTTGGAGAGGACTTTTTATGTTTCAAGTCGGTTTTTGATGTTCTAGGATGTTTTAGAATCGATTTTCGTAAAGAATTCAATGAGAATATTGGTTTTGTCATTTGTAAAATTTTTTGTGTAGAATGGTCGTGAACTTTGTGAGGGGCATTTTCATAATTTTGTCAAATTTTGTGAAAATTGGCGAAATAATTTATTTGATTTCGATTTGTTATTTTATGTGTTTGAATGAGTTTTCCTAAGCGTAACGTAGGCTCTAAGCTTGTCTTGATGTTAGGGGTATTTTGATAATTTGGTCATTTTTTAGTGATTTTTATCGTAAAGCTTCTTTTTGGCCTGCAAGATGATGATTTCTATGTTTCTGGGGTCATATTTTCCTAGCGTAGCGTGGTTTCTAAGGTCTTGTCAATTCGAGATACCTCATCCGGATTTCTGAAACATATCTGATAATAAAATCAAGCATCGGAATAAACATCCATCATTGGACACCGTTGCGATCGAGTTGACGAGTTAATTAATCAGGCGAGTGTAAAAATGGGGTGTCTACAAATGCCCCTCTTTGGCAGAGGGTTGAAGCAAACTAGATAGCAAATCTATTTTGGTAGATAGTGCGATATCTGAATGCCAAAGCTAGTGACAGTTCATTTTACAGCCTGATTTAGCAATTCGTTGGGGCTTTCGGATCCTTGAGGGTAAAACTCTCCCCAAACTAAAAAATTGTCCAGTCCTTGAGCGTGAGCTCTCACTGGCATTGTCAGATCCTTGAATTTTAGAAAAATCTCCTTGACTGATGTAACATTTGTGCAAGTGTGTGTACTTAAAATCTGAGATAAATTTCAAAGAGTTTGAGTAAAATCTGAGCATAAAATGAATATAAATTGAGCATAATTTGACCATAATCTTAGTATAAATTGAGCATAGACTGAGCATAAACTGAGCATAACTGAGCATAATCTGAGCATAATTGAGCATGGACCGAGCATAAATTAAGCATAACTGAACATAATCTGAGTATAATTTGAGCATAAACTGAACATAATTCTGAGAAAACCCTCGACGGTAACTGAGTAAAATCCAAGATAACCCTTGACGGTAACTGAGCAAAATCACAGATAACCCTTGGCGGCACCTGAGCAAAATCCAAGTTAACCTTTGGTGGCATCTGAGCAAAATCCAAGATAACCCTTGGCGGGATCTGAGCAAAATCCAAGATAACCCTTGGCTGCAACTGAGCAAAATCTAAGATAACCCTTGGCGACATCTAAGCAAAATCCAAGATAACCATTGGCGACAACGGAGCAAAACTGGCAGAGGAATGAATTTTGGAAAAGAATGAATGAATTTGGAGAAGACTGATTAAAATGAATCGGAGAACGAATAAATCTAGAAGATAATGAATCTAGAAAAGAATGATCGAATCCAAGAATGAATGGATATGAAAAAAAATCTGGGAACGAAAGAATGCCATATCTCCTACTCTAGGTAAATGAATTATTAGTTAATCTCTGGGCACAGTCAAATGTGAGATTCGAAGTGCTTTTGTTTGAACCTCAAGATTTTATCCAAAAGTTTTATGAATTTAAAACCTGAGTTTTTATTTCTTTTGAACCACAAGGGTTTTCAAAAAATTGTTATCAAAAGGGTAACCTTACGTTTGGGGTTCCCATTGTCTTTTAGGATTAACATTGCTCAAAAACAAAATGTCCCTGGTTTGATAACAAATATGGCATTGGAGATAATTGAATACATCATAAAAAAATTGCCCCTAGTATAAGGGAAACTACATATTTAGAGGAAAAAAAATGTCCATTGTATGAAGGTTTGAAATATTTGATTATCACAACCGGAATAAAGATCCAACTTTTAATTTTGATTAATTTTATAGAAGATTTTGAGTAAAGCTCAAGAAAACAAAATATTTCCTTTTGAGACTCATCACAAAATTCACCCTTCTCCCCTTTAGTTCACTTGGAGAAGTAGAAAATTTTCAGATCCATCATAGACAAGATACTTGTAGCTTTTGAGTCTCTGCCTAGTTTAAGCTAAGTGTTAAACTTGATTATTCTGACTTCAAATGTCTCAGCTTGAACTTCCTCAGATTTTCTTTTATTTTTCTTTGTTGCTCTAACTTTTCCCTAGATTGCCTTTTCAGGTTTTCGATCTAGTGAGCATGCTCTAGCTTTTGCCTAGATCACCTTTTCAGGTTTTTGATCTAGGGAGCTTACAATTTTGTATCTTTTCTTTGCTCTGATTGTTGCCAAGGTCGTCCTTTCAGTTTTTCAACCTTGCGAGCTTGCCTAATTTTTGCCTAAGTTGTCCTTTTGGGTCAACTTAGCAGGTTTTTTATCTTATTTTTTTCTTTTTCTTCCATTCTGAACTTTTGGAGTTTCTGTCTAATCATGCTTTACTACCTTCCTTAACTTTTTCGCACAGTACTTAAAAGGACTTTTATGGGTAGGCTTAGGACTAGGCATAAAAAGAAAGGAATTTTAAGGCTCAAAAACCAAATGCCCGTTGTATGGCATTTCCATTTAAATTGTTTTCTTTTTTCTTGAATTTTCTTCCCCATTTTGGATGGTATTTATTTTTCTTTTCAGATTTTTTCTTTGTCGGGAAATCTATTTTTTTTATTTTGATGTAGTCCGGCCTAAAGTAACTTCTCAGGTTACCTACGTACCTCAGAATTTTGGGATCAGACCAAAACGTAGTTCGAATCTTCCCTCCCCTAGGTTAGGTGATCTGGCTGAGAAAGAAAAATGCATAATTTTTCTTTTGAAAAAGGCATAACTTTTCTGTTTGAAAAGGCTGCAAAGGGGTTGAGAAAGGATATATTGAACTGGATAATAGGAAAATTGATTCGGCCAAAGATGACCTCCTTAAATGTAGTACCGTTTGATTTGGTAAAGGTTGGTTAGTTTTGGTAATTCGATTCTATCATGATCTTGAAGCCTGACAGGCTTTCCCGGTAATATTTCCTTAATGATGAATGGACCTCCCCAATTTGGTTTGAACTTCCCTCTAGGGTCAAAAATAGGAGCTCGATTCTCTTTGAGTACTAAATCCCCGACTTGTAAGTGATGGGCCTTAATCTTTTTGTCAAATGCACAAGCAAATCTTCTTTGATAAGCTTGCACGTGATGTAAAGCTCTTAGTCGTTTTTCTTCGATCAAATTTAATTCTTCATACCGTTGACGAACCCAATCTGCTTCTGACAACTGACTTTCCAATAAAATCCTAAGAGATGGGATTTCCATTTTAACTATCAAGACTGCTTCCATGCCATACACTAAGGAATAGGGAGTAGCTCCAGTAGAGGATCGAATTGAAGTTCGATATGCCCATAGAACAAATGGTAGTTTTTCTGACCAATCTTGATGTGATTGACACATTTTCCTACTGATAGTCTAAAGATTCTTATTGGCCGCTTGAACTGCTCCATTCGTCTGAGGACAATAAGATGATGATTTATGGTGCGAGATTTTAAACTTTGAACATAGAGTAATGTCTTAAACTTTGAAGTGCGATCCATTATCATAAATCAATTCCACTTCAACCGCTTCATAGTCTGAGGAAGGTAAGAGAATGATTTGTGAGGTTGGATCTTAAACTTTGAACATAGGGTGATGATCTCGACTTTGAAGTATGACCCACTATCAGATACTAATTCCAAAAGTATTTTGAATTGACTTATGACATTTGCTTTGATGAACTTCGCAACTTGAGATGCAGTGAGGACAACATCAATACGTTTTATAATATCTTCTTTGATCTCATTGGTATTTCCATTCTATCGAGCGAATACGTATTCACCCAAGCTACGTCCTAACATATCTTCATAGGACCACGCAAACCAGTCTTTTAAAATTTTTGAGTAAATTCATTATCCCCTCGTGTTCCTCTAGAGATAAGATGATTTCTATTTGAATCTCTTTAGGAATTATTTTCTGTTTCGAGATAAAAGACCTTTACTTTCTCGATTAAAGGTTGAGCCCGACTCTTATCTTCTTGTTCAGGAAAGAAATCTATCACATTATTAGTTAATTCGTTAATGTGCTCGAGGTATTCAAAAATTTCCTTTATCAGATCAATTTCAGATGGGGTGACAGACACCTCTGTAAACTCAATAAGCTAACTCGACTCAACAGGAATAGAGTAGACTCAATCTAAAGAATACATGACCTTACTGAAAAAAAGGGACTCGAGCTAACCCAAATGACTCATGAAAACTCAATACAAGTACCCACATGAGTTTAATTAGGATTGAGGATTGAGATATTGCTTACAATCGGTAGAATTGAAGCACTATGATCTTTAGGGAACAACTGGGCGATGTTGAAAAATTATGAGGTCATTTCTGACTGTTGACTTGATATTGACGTTTGTTCTAACTGACCGGACTTATAACCCTAGCTAGACGATGGACGATTGACCTTAGGTACAATGATAACCCTTAAACCTCATTGAAAGTGAATTTAATCAATTCCAGTATTACCCCCTTGATAACATTTTAAATGAACCTTGAAAATTCATGCAATGATTATTCAGAAGGAAAATAATTCTATTGCACTCTTGAAAATTATTGACAAATAATGTTTTCATTGAATAAAACTTTCACAAATCTGATTATTTTTTACAAGTCATTTTCTTTTTAGAAAAATACTTTTTAGTAATTTTTCAAAGTCCATGCAAAAAAGAAAATTTCCAAAGTTCATGTAAAAATGTATCTTTTGTAAATCATTTTCCTTTCTTCTCTTTTCTTTTGGAAAATATTTTTTCTAGAAAACACTTTTCTTCTGGAAAACATTTTTCTTCTTTTAAAATGGGTCAGAATCCGAATTTAGAAAATAATTTGATTTCCATTTTGATCTAAATGGCCCAACCCATTATGATTGTTGGATCGAGATGAACTGGGTCATTATGAATTATTGCAAGAAATGGATTCGTTATTGGGTCGGTGCACCCATTTTAATTTCCAAAAGAAATTTTTTTTATTCTTTAGGAAAATCATACATTCTGATCTCATACATCGTTCACATACATTAATGAATCACAAAGTCTCATTCAAATAATAACCCGGGAACACCCATGATAAGTTCAACTCGTGACCTATAGGGGAGGTTTCTAACTTTAAGCTTACTACGTGCAATACATTTTTAGCTTGCCACTCATGCCCAAGTACACCTATATACCTCTCGAGCGTACTCAATCAGACGGTACGTGGTGACTTGGTTTGATATACCGTATAGGTGATAATCTAAAACTTCAACTCACTTCTCTTAAGCCAATAACAGTCAGTTTGATCCCCAGTTGAGAGGTGGTGCACGATGCTGAGCAAGGGCCTACTTAAATACCTCTCGTCTAGAATAGACGTAGTCTATCCCCCTTGTACAGTAGGGTACAACGAGGCAGGATCTCGCTTAGGCACTGGTTTTGACTAAGAAGTACAATTGATATACTTGGAATATCTTTGATATACCTACGGGTACGAGTCAAGAGTTGTAGCTTTTATAAATGGTTTTGGCATCACACGAGGGGACTGGCCACGTACTAGTACTACGTTGGCAAATGGGACATGTGACTGTGCGGAATACAATAGGTCAAAGGGTCTGGTCACTCCTGCCTAGGTGCATCGATATACCTTTCAGAGTCACCTGATCAAACGGTACTGATGCCCCAGTTTGATATACCCTAAGGTACTTGACTAGAGTTGTGGTTTTCATAAATGACGTCGCATCTCCAAGGAAATCGGGCCACGCACTAGTGCCACGTTGGCTATAAGGGACATGCAACGTGCAATGCAATAAAACAAACGTGCTAGTGGTGTGTACAACAAAGGGCGGGGTGTGCCCAGGGCCTTTTTCAAGCAAATGGGCCCATGGTCTTGATCATATCATCATACATTGATACTACACATGAAAATTAATCAAGATATTCACAACGTATTACATCGTAATCAACACCGGCACATCACATATCTTAATCAAGATTATGGCAATGTTAGATAAGTAATCAACGTAAAGATCAATAATAAGATTTGATCGTTGAACTCAGCATACAATCCAAAAATATTTATTCATATGATCCAATCAAGGGTTAATCTAGACTATCCTAAAACAAATTAAGATTTCAAAGGATGTTAAATTAAAGATAGAATGATTGTTGTTGGATGAAAAGGCATAAATCCCTTTTTTTTTTTTTTTTTTTTTTTTAAAAAAAACAAATTGATTTTTCAAAGAAAAGAAAAAAAAATTCAAAGAATATACTAAAAAGATCAAAACAAAGTCCTAAAAAATGTGCAACCAATCAAGTGAGTTAATAATGGCATTCCACTTTTTCCTAATGCCACCCCAATTTTTATGTAAATCACCAAGTTAATTGCACACAATTGAGGTGTCATTAAGGGAGAGTGGTGTGCCAAAAAAAATCACTTGGCTAAAGAAGAGACTGTCACTAGTCTTTTACAAAAATTGGGATAAAATTGAGAGATATTATTGGCAAACCCATTGTTTACTGACAACACACCACTCATCTTCAAAAGTGAATAGTTGTTTACATTTAGATTGGTGCATTATAAGTAAACAATGGTATGTTAATAATAATTCTCTAAAACTCTTATCAAAGAGCACTCTAAAATTGAGTTTTTTTTTTTTTTTTGAACCCAATCGAATATCGTAATGTTAAAAGCTTTAAAACAGTGAACAACCAAACAATAGGCTAAAAAACAAAATGATTCCTTTGTGGTAAGTTGTTTTGGAGTCTCTAAATTTGGCTAAGAGGGAAACTCGAAGGATGGGGGAAGGATATATTGCTCTCTCTACCATTTGGTGAAATAACAAACACGGACTTTGTGCTCATGCTTGAGTAATCATCATCATCACTTGAGTCTCCCTTAATTTTACACCCTCTGCACCTTCAACAATTGCTTTAAACATTCCCTCAACAATATCATCTCCTCTCCGGGTTCGAAGTGGAAAAAAAACAAAACAAGACTGAAAAAGAAAAGAAAAAAAGAAAGAAAAAAAAAAACCGAAACCATGAACCAAATACTATGAACAAAGAAGATTCGATTGAGGACAAGGAAGGTGTTAAGTATCTTGTCCCTCCCATCCTAAGATGGTTACCAATTAGATGACCAACTGGTGTAATTAGGAAACTCTTTTTTAGTTTTAAAAGTAAATGAACTTATAAAGAAAAATTAAAAGGCAAAAGAACTATAGTCTAGTTTTATGAAATAAAAGATTTAATAAATGAATAAGCTAAAACAAAAATGTTACTTACTAAAATGTTTAGTGAGCTTGGGACTTTGATTAAAACCCATATGGATCTCATCATTTGGAGTCCCAAAGCTTCAAAAAAAATTTATGCACTCCTTAAGGAGACTTTATTTATTGGTTAGATCCTTTGATGAGATTCATGATTTGAACCACACCATATGAGAATCAAGCTTACATGCATAAGATTTTATCCTTTTTTGTATTATTTTTGTTGACTATAAAGGTTGAATATAGGTCTATAAGGACCTAAACTCTTGCTTGTGGTCATTTTAAAAGTGGATATGTGCAAAGTGCATACATGTGATAGACTTATCAAGACAAGATTACCTCTAAAGATAATTTACTCTAGTTTTATTGCTATCAAAGAGGTAGAACAAGAAAGCTATTATTCTAGAAAACTTAAAGTGTAAGTAAAGTAAAGAAAGTAAAAAATCTACACTATGAATTTAAATTGTATGGAATTAAAGAAAGGAAGTAAAACCTAATCTAATACTCTCAAGGAGCTTATTGAGAATTTATTAGGGGAGATTACCTCTGAAAGAGATTACTCTCTCTCCCCAAGCCTTTAAACTATAAATTTAAAGAACTACACTAAGAAGCAAGTAAGTAAGCTAAATAAGAAAAGTACTTGAAAGTAAAAAAGAGGGGAGAGAAAGAGAACAAGGGAAGTAAAATGAAGGAGTATGAGGGTTTAGCCCTACCTTGGTCTTCTTTTTGGTTTCTTCTTCTAGGGATTTTTAGAAAGATTTTGAGAGAATAGAAAGGCTTAGAGATATTTGGGAGAGTTTGAAAAGAATTTTAAATCACCAAATGAGCTTTTTCCTACTTCCCTTTTGCCTTGGAAGGGTCCTATTTATATGATTTTGGGAGACCCCTAGGGATAAACTTGTCCTAAATCATAAGACTCCCAATATTTTTAATAAAATTTCTAGAGAAAACCCAAATTACCTCTCTTCTCCTTGGACTTAATGGTTTTTCACTCAGCTATAAGTCTCACTAATCATGATGATAAAGAGGATAAGATTGTTAAAGGTCATAGTTTCGAGAGAATTCTTTGAGAAGGGTAAAAGGGTCCTAGGTCATTGGCTTTGGGTCAAATCTAGAGAATTAGGCTAGATGCTTCTCTGTCTGCTTCGCAGAACAGTTCTGAGGTGATTGCCCATTGAGTTCAAGCATCCATCCAAAAAGTGATTCGAAAACTCCTAGCAATGTCGTCAACCAGTTCTCCGGTTAGTGGACTCAGGCGCTTCCAGCCACATGACAGGTTATATGTCTTGCTTGAATGCATCCAGTCCTGTTCATTCTACTGTTCCCATAACCATTGCAAATGGATCCACTTTATATGCGTCCAAAATAGGATCTGTTTCTGTTCGTTCACCAAACGTGTGGTTCACTTTCCAAATCTTGTTTGTACCTAAACTCTCTATGAATTTGCTGTCTATTGGTTATAGGTTTATAATGATTGTTCAGTCTTATTTGTAGGTTGTGTGATTCAGGATCTGAAATACGGGAAGCTGATTGGGAAAGGCCGTAAGGAGAGGAGGCTGCTGGGCCGAAGCGCTAAAGGTTGAAAGAGAGTATTGTGTGCAGAGGGGGCTATGCTTGCTAACTAGCACATTACAATTTTTTAGCCTTCGTTTGCTACTAGTGCACTACGACTTTTCAGCCTATTTCTTTATAATATAGTTCTGGTAAAACCGAAAAGGATATTCATTTCAAAGGGCCTGTCGGCCACCGCTTGCGAAGACGGAGCTTGCACTGAAGCGGACCTATGGCTTGACCTCAGCTACACAACTAATAAGAATCATGGCGCTCTCCTATTTATCTCTATTAAGATCACCACCCTGCCTTCCCGAGCTACCGCTGCCTTTACCTATTACAAGTGGTATACCTAAATCCAGTATTCCAAGAGCCTGCCTAAGAGACACACTATTGACGTTGCGTTCGGGGCTATAAAAGGGAGTCCCTCACTACACTCACCTTAAAACACCTAAGGGATTACAAAAGGTCCCCCAGTGCTCCATTCTAAAGAGGGAACGAACTACAAACAGGGAACTAAAACCAAGGAACTCTTAAACAGCTAACCGCTTGAGAGGTGTTCTCAATACGTACATTAACAGGTCCTTAAGTCTTTATTCCGAATAGGCGGGGGAAAGAGATTATCAAAAACAAAGGAGATAGTCAACTGCCCCCCTAAGCCCCGGAGGGGGAAGGCTAACACAAAGAACCACACTAATGCCGTTACGTTCGGGCCTCTCCCCCGAGAGTCCCTTCACTACACTCACCTTAATGAACCGTAGGACGTATAAGGCATACTAGTGAGAGACTTTCCCAAGCAGCACAAACAGAAAGAGAAAAGCTTAAGGGACATTATAAGCACTACGTGAGCTCGGGACCGAGAGTCCACTCGCTCACTCCGCTTAAGCCGTTTCGCTCGGGCTTATCCACGAGAGGAAGGCTTTCATTGAAGCATATATGTTGATCTTTCTTAATGCTATAAATATAGAGCTAAATAGGACCTTATTAGTCCGAAGGTCAATGTTGGAGAGTGGAACGAAGGAGCAGAGAATGAATCACTCCAGCTGTAATATCGGACAAGTACGTTGTGGTTGGACCAGGATGAACGAAGCTTTAGTATATTAATTCAATGCCAACGAGAGCTGCTGCAGTGCCCGTGGCTCAACTTCCGTAGCTCCTTGTCAGGAAATTGGTCCCTGAATTCGAAGATTCCCCAATGATCGGGAGGATTTACCTTTCCATGGAGAACATCAATTAGGACCATTGAATCACTTTCTATGGAAATAGAGAGTAGGATATTAATAGATATGCAAAGTTCAAACCAGGCTATAAATTCTGCAATGGTGTTAGTCACATGTCCATAGTAACGACAAAAAGCAAAGACCATACCTTCAAAAGGCCTCCACCACCACCAAGACAAGCTTCCCTCTAGAAGCACCGTCGACATTGAATTTGAACCTTCTCAGAGGAGGTCTACTCCACAGCCATATATCGAAGAGTTTTCGGCTTAACGGAAGCGTTTAGTTTGCAATGCATTTTCACAGAATCTATAAGTGGCAAGGTAGGTCTGAATTTTTGCGTTATATATCTGTATGAGGATCACTAGTGGTTTTTTTACTCTCATTGTTTCGGTTTCAAAATGCTCTGTATCTTCCTCTTGATATGTTTTAAAGGGGCATTCAAGTGTATGACACCCTTTGAATCAATAGTAATCTGAACACCCAGAGTCAAATGAGAGTCCTCCTCGATTCACGACATTGATTGTGGACTGCAGCTTGAGTTGCTTTGTTCATTCTTGAAAAGTGGAGGTGACTGTCTCTTTTTCCGGGTGTCCAGGCGTGATAGCTAATAGTAAGTCATCTGCATATCTGGCATATTTTACGTGACGTCAATGATGATGAATTTTAAAATCAAGCTGGTGCAGAAAGATATGAATGAGGACTGGTGATAGCGAGCTGCCTTGTGGTATTCCTTTATCGATGGCTGAGTAGCTTTTTCCTTTTTTGTTTATCTTTGCGTTTTTAGGAATGAATGAACTAGACTGCAAAAGGGCTGGTCATCGATATATTGATGAAAGACCGAAAGAAGGCCCAAGTGATCGAGATTATCAAAGCAACTCACAATGTCTGCTTGAATGAGTTGTTCAACCTCTCCCCAGCTCTTAACATGTGCAAAGAAGGTTTGAGTTCCCATATCTTTCCTAAACCCATGAGAGCACTCTAAGAAAAAGCTATGAAATACTGAATGAAATATCTGGGAAATGGCATCCATCACATCAATTACATCGATCCTTATGTGGTTGTGTGATTGGGCGCATCTTCCCGGGTTTGCTTGGCTTTGGAATATACGATCTATCCTGTTGGTGGAAATGATGATTCCCTGATAGGCTTTCTTAACTTACTTAATATCATATCACCGACCTTCGATTCCTCAAGTTTGTAAACATAACCGGTGTCTTTCCATAAGGCGTCTACTCGTGTAACGACTTTTTCTATGAAATGCACAACAGTGTTAACATGATGATTTTTCATGGGCTTTTTCTGGAAAAGAAAGAATAGAAAGCTCGGTTTGAAATGCCTTTTGCCATAAACGGAACACTAACCTAATCGAGAAAGACAGAGCATTCGAGTTCAAAAGAAAGGCTGGTTATGTCCGTCTCCTTCTTTATGAACCGGGCTTGGACCATGTCTCCCGAACAATCTCAGTACATATGGCGCAAGACGATTCCACATATCGAGGTCAGAATGGGATCGGGTGTTTTCACGTCTCACCGTAGTGCCCGGTTTGTCTTGATTGGAGATTGATGAACAAGAAGGAATGACTCAACACTTTTTGACTCGCAAAAACTCCGCCCGACGACTCTAAAGCAACACGACTGAACTCGTTGGCTACTCTCTTTATTAGGGCTCGTTCTTTCTACCTACTGAATTCTCAGGCTAAAGCCGTTAGGACTCGTGTAGAAAACGTCACTCGCCTATATTTCGTTCTGTAAACTACACTCGCCATTAGGACGAGTGAAGTTTTCTACACTATAAAGGCAGAGAATGGAATTTGAGTCAGGTTTCATCATCAAAATGTTAGTCTGTAAGAGTATACAAAAGTTCATAAATAGGCGATTGCAGCCTCGCTCTGTGAGCCCTCGCCCCTTTCAGTCTACTAATAAGAAAGCTCGTGGAGTAAAGGAGCGAAGTTTACGTAGCGAGGCCTTATGACGAACGAAGTTTATGTAGCGAGTTCCTTGTGAGAGCAGTATACGTAGTAAGCAAGCTACCCATAATCTAAGGTGGGTGTAGTATACATAACGAGCCCTTTCTGGCCTCTTCTCCCGCAGGAAGCAAGCTACCCAGAATCTAAGGATTCAATCCAGCCACAGGTTCCCCTACGGCTACCTTGTTACGACTTCACCCCAGTCGAAGACCCCACCGTGGTATGCGCCAATAAGACCACCAAAAGCCTTTGTGGCACTAGTGGTACACACAAGGAATGGGTGATCATTGGTCCGATGCTTCGGGCGAAACCAATTCCCAGGGTGTGACGGGCGGTGTGTACAGGGCCCGGGTACATATTCACCGCGGCATGCTGATCCGCGATTACTAGCGATTCCAACTTCATGTTCCCGAGTTGCAGAGAACAATCCGAACTGAGGCAATCTTTCCGGATTCGCTCCGCCTTACAGCCTTGCTTCCCATTGTAATTGCCATTGTAGCACGTGTGTGGCCCAGCCCATAAGGGCCATGCGGACTTGACGTCATCCCCACCTTCCTCCAGTATATCACTGGCAGTCCCTCGTGAGTGCGGCACGCACCTTTTTGTTTGTTTCGGAGCTTGAAGGGTGTGACGGGCGGGGCGTACTATTACCACTACGTACCACACCACCGGGCGGCTCGCCTGAATGCCGAGTCTTCCTCCGCCGCCAACTCGACGTCGTCGTCACCTGCAAGATACAGTTAGAAAGTCCTATCGCAGAAGGCGCTCTATTGAGAGAGAGTTTAGTACCATCAGATAGAGTGTAGTTACGCTCGTCATGACATGTTGAAATTAATTGAGTTGGATGGAGTTGTTAGTTCCACATTTTGTCAATATTGAGAGTTAAGTAATGTGTCGGACCGATTTACAGTTCAAGACATGTGAAGACACTGATAAAGTCACTCAACCTCAAGCACATCGAGAAAATGCATAAAATGTGTATGCATAAAACTTAAAAGGTAATGAGACTACCTAGACCATTCCTTAATACCCAGATGATTGTTAAGTCGACCCATATTGGTAAATATCTCGACTTATTCATTCATCAAGCTTTTGGGAGCTCTAAATAGGCATAAAGGGTATTTTGATAATTTAACCACCCCTAAACCATCACCCACCTTGGTCAGTGTTTGGGGATATTATATAAGTAACATCTACTAAATCCCTAAATGTTTAATCACCAGACTTCCCAAGAGGACAATTTGGCCTGAAATGTCTAAAATGGTATTTTGATAATTTTACCCACTTAGACCATGGCCCACCCCTTGGTGAAAGTTTGGGGACCTTTTATTTAGTAATATCTAAAAAATCCCAGAATGGCTTGTTTAACGAAGCATCTAGGAACAAGATATAGCTAACAATGACCTAAAAGGGCATTTTGGTAATTTACCCAATGCTGCCAGGTAAAACTACTAGGGCCCCTGGCAGCAAGATCCATGTTTCACCAAGGCCACAGGGTGAGTTACTCCAATGGTCCAAAAATTCAAAAATTGACTATTGAAGCTCCTGGCGCCACAAGGAATTAACCCAACGCTACCGATGGGTATTTTTTATTTCTCAAATACCTTTAAAACTCAGCTCTTGAGTTCATTCCTTAGTTAGCTCAAACATAAGCTTTATCCTTACCTTGTTTGACCCCCTTGAGGTAAGGAGTTCAAAGTGATCAAGAAGAAATCCTCAAGTATATGAAGAATTGAATCAACAAATTAGAAGATCAATTAAGTTGAGTCAAGTCCTTGTAAGTTTGTTTTCATTTTTATTTGATGATCTTAAAGGTTCTTGATTTCTAGTCAAAATCAAATTCTTGTGAAGAGTTGAGGACTCTACTTAAAAGAATTAGGTTGTGGATTCCCTAGGGACAAAATCCACAAGTTTGAGGAAGAAGCATTTTTCTCAAACTATAAGTCTAGATTTATCCTAAAGAATAATCTGAGTTATACGGTTTTGAGGTGCACCATAAACATCATTTGTTAGTAGAACCCAAGACCATAGATTAGGGTACTTAGTAGTGGATGTAGGCAAGTTGTTAAACTACTATAAACCTTACGTGTCCTTTACTATGCTCCATTTTCAATAAATGACATGCATGGGAGGACTTGCATATCAAATGTTTGTTAAAATGTCTGCATCACATTTTTCAGTTGCATGTTTTGCTATGAATGATTTAAGTTGATATTGCGCATCTCTATGTATTTACTTACTTTATCATAATTTTGAGTAATGAATTTATTTTAATTTCTTGATCCCATCAATTGACTTACCTAGATAATCTAGGAGAATTAAAAAGATTTTTTATTTTACCTATTCACCCCCCCTTCTAGGTTTAAATATAGGAAAAAACCTGAAATTTCAATTGGTATCAGAGTGGGTTGCTCTAAAAAGGTTTAACAACCTTGAGTTGATCCTATTAGCTTTGTCTAAACTCGAGAAATAGAACTCCACTCGCTCATGTTCGATGGAGCTAAGTACGATTTTTAGAAAAATAAAATGATGATACACATTAATTTACTAAGTAGGGTGAGTAACATGATTGAGGAAGGTTGGGAACCTCCTGTTGACCCCATAAAAGTAAATGCTATTTGCACTACGATTCTGAGACCAACAAAGAATTGGTCCGAATAAAATAAAATCTAATGAAAATCAAATCGTCGACAAACTAACTGAAGTTGATGTTCCCAAGTCTTCTCAAGAACCGTTGCAAGGAATTGGTGGTTCGATGACTAGGACAAGGACAAAGAGGATGAAAGAGGCATTGCAAGGCTTGATTGTGGAAGTACAATACAAATAGGCCATTCTAGAAGATTCTAAAACTACATATGAAGATGTCAAAGCTTCACCAAGGATGGTCAACTATCTTTTTATGCAAGAGGCCATTTTGAAAAAATAATTTGGATGTAAGGGTTAATTGGGAATTTTATATTCTAATTGTCCTTAGTTTTGATCTTTTATTTTCTAAGGACTAATTAGACCCAATCTTCATCTAATTTGTCTATAAAAGGGCACCCCATGTTGTAATTTGGACACAATTTACAATTTTAATTTGAACAATTTGAAGTTTATTCAAGAAACTTATGCTTGTCTTCATGTGTTCTACTTTATGAGTTCTTGTTAGAGTTATTGATCAAGTGCATGAATCTTCGACTTATCAATGGAGTGATCCACCTTTGTGGTGTCTCAAGATTGGGATTGTAAGGACATAATTTTCTTAAGGTTCTAATCTGATCAACATCAGTTTGTTCCTAAGCAATTTAGAATGTTTCGAAGCCATCAAATTCAAGGGGTTCTCCAGGAGATTGTCTAGAGGAATCCATATCAATGGAGTACATCTAAAGGGGATCATATCATTTGGTATCAGAGCACAAAGATTGCTGGAAAACGGACTATCATTGAGGTTTTCTTCGAAGGTCTAGGTAGTGTGATATTCGAGTTGGAGATCACGGTTGGTTGGAAATCAGGTTTTTTTTTCTTCTTTTATTATTTGAAAGAAAAAAAATCATTCTTGTTGGGTTCTTGAACTGGAAAAAAAATCATGATCATTCATTAACTTTCAATTAAATTTTTCTTGCTGGAAAATTCAGCAAGTGTGTCTCTATGATTCTGCCATTAAAAAAGAACCCAAGAAATTGTTGAAACACAAATTACCAATCGTCTTGCATTTCAACAACAAATTACAAGTTATAAATTATAAGTCTGATTGTTGTTGAATTATAATTGTGGAACATTATTACATGATCACCCACGATTCAATCTTCTTGAATCCCTTTGAAGACTGTTTGCAATATTGAAATTTTTTTTTCCTAAAATAAGAACCTAGTTGTGGCTATTCGAATTTCAGCAAGAACACATTGGGGAGACATTTTTTTTCTTTGTTTTATTTTAATCTTTATAAAGAACGTTTGGACAGTCCTCTTTAGGACGTTTCTAAATTCTGAGATTGTTGTGGCTGACCTAAAATCTTTATAAAGACTGAACAACAAGAAAGATAGCGTTTTAAGTTGCTGCTTTTGTTGTTTTTTTTTTGTTTCATTAAATGCCAACGTAAAGTTGTCGTTAATGGTCGTTCATTGGAAAAAAAAGGACGAATAATCTGCTGGAATTTAAGAACAAATCTTTGTGTTCATCTCCATTAACGTTGTTGAGTTTTCACCATTGACGTTGCTGACGTTGCTGTGTTTTTTTTTATTTTTTATAAGGTTCATAAGGTTTTATAAAATAAAAAAATAAAAAATAAAAACTCTAGTTTCTTTTTGGAATAAGAACAATTTGTTGTTAAATTTTGGAATTGTAGAAAAAGAAATAAAAAAGATTGTTTGAAAGTTGTTTTCTTTTTTTTCTTTGTTTCTTTCTTTGACGTGTTACATTCAATGGAATTTTTTTTTGTTGCTATAAAAACATAAATTCTTTAAGAACATTTTCATGCTGTATAAACATAAATTCTTTAAGAACAATTTCATGCTGAATTAAGGGCCATAACGATTTCATGTTATCTTAAATTCTTTGATGTTCTTTAATCTTCACCCCAACGATACACCCAACGTCTCTTTCTGGATTCTTGATTGATTAAGTAACGATTTCTTGTCTTCTTTTAAATGCTGGATTTTAGGTTTGTTGAATTCTAGTTTCTGTCAAGAACCATAAAGAGAGAGACAATCATCGATAATAAAAAAAAAGATCGCTATTCGCTGTTTGTAGTTGCAGAAAATCGATGAAATTGGAGCTGCTAACTTCAAATGACCATAGCTTTTGATTCGGGTATTGGAACGACTATTAGTGCATATCAAATCAAAGCTCTTTTCGATTCCTACAAGTTAAATGGGGCAAAGCCCTGTTCACACCATTTCAACCCCAAAATTCATTGTTTTCATCACCTTCCGGGACTTCCAAGATTGTTGTGTCTCTTGTTGTTTTCGTTTAATCAAACCATGAGCAAGGAAGGAGGGGAACCACATGAGACCGATATGCGATTATTCATCAAGGCTATCCATGACCAATTCAAATTGCTGAATACAAGATTGGATAACATGGAATCTTCTTATGAATCTAAATCATATAGAAGACATGAGTTCGACAAAGAAAAAGAAGCTAATTTCGAAGTGGAGAGAGTAAATTATCGACGGGATAAGAAAGTTAATTTCAAAGGAGATAATAATCTGGGTAGCATAAAGATGACGATCCCGACCTTTCATGGAAAGAATGATCTTGAATTATATTTGGAATGGGAAAGAAAGGTTGAACACGTCTTTGATTGTAATAATTATTCCAAGGATAAAAAAAAAAAAGCTTGCCGCAATGGAATTTACAAACTATGCTAGTATATGGTGGGATCAATTGGTAATGAATAGGCACAGAAATGGTGAGAGGCTTATTCGGTCATGGGAAGAGATGAAATCAGTGATTCGTAAAAGATTTATACCTAGCCATTACTATAGTGATTTGTATATAAAATTGCAAAAGCTGGTTCAAGGTTCCATGAGTGTCGAGGATTATTTTAAGAAAATGGAAATTATCATGATTAGAGCAAACATAGAGGAAGATAGAGAAGCAACCATGGCTAGATTCATTGCTGATTGAACAAGGAGATTGCTGATGTGGTTGAGTTGCACTATTATGTGGAGATGGAAGAGTTACTGCACAAAGCCATTAAAGTGAAAAAGCAAATCAAGTCTAGAAAGTTCAGATCTGGATCATCTTCTAATAGTCTGTGGAGACCAAATTGGAAGGACAACAAAATTCCTTTAAAACTAAAAGAAAAAGCAAAGTCGAAGAATTCAATTTCCATTCCTAAAGATAAATTTGAAACAAACCCTCTTATTAAGTCACGTCAGATTAAGTATTTTAAGTGCCAAGGAGTTGTACACATTACTTTTGAATGTCCAAACAAAAGGGTTATGGTTGTATTGGCAAATTGAGACATTGAAAGTGCTAGCTCAAGTGACAACGAGATGCCCCCATTAGATAATTGTTCTGATAATGAAATAAAAGAACCTGTGCATGATGATTTGCTTGTTACTAGAAGAGCTCTGAGTATACAGCCTAAGGATGAAGGAGATGAGGAGCAACGTGAAGAATAAAGTGTGTACATTGATTATTGATAGTGGAAGTTGTACTAATGTTGCTAGTACCTTGTTGGTAGAGAAGTTGAATTTGAAATGGAAGAAACATCCTAAACCATACAAGTTACAATGGTTGAATGACTGTGGTGAAATGAAAGTAAACAAACAAGTTCAGGTGCCTTTTTCAATTGAAAAGTATGAGAATGAGGTTCTTTGTGATGTGGTGTCGATGCATGCTGATCATATATTGCTTGGTCGACCGTGGCAGTTTGATAGGAAAGTTTCGCATGATGGGTATAAAAATCGATATTCTTTTATAATGAACAACCGAAAAGTTGTATTGGCCCCTTTCAAATCTTTGCAAGCTTATGAGGACCAGGTTAGGATAGCATGTGAGTGTAAAAAAAGAGAAAAACAAAGGTGTGAACAAAAATTAGAGCAAAGTGAGCAACATGGAAAGGAAAATCAAAGATTGAGTATACTTGCTGAAAAACATGAGGTTAAAAGTGTAATGTTGGCAAGGCAACAAGTACTTGTAATTTTGTACAAGGATGTTTATTTTTCTACTAATGACCTTAACTCCTCTTTGCCTAGTGTTGTGGTGACTTTATTGGAAGACTTTGAGGACTTTTTTCCCTAAGAGATTCCTCATGGATTACCTCCTTTAAGAGGGATTGCGCACCAAATAGACTTCATACTTGGTTCCGCCATATCAAATAGACCTGCTTATATAACTAATCCCGAGGAAACGAAGGAGATACAGAGGCAAGTACATGAACTATTGCAGAAGGGATTTGTAAGGGAGAATCTCAGTCCGTGTTTAGTTCCTGTCCTTTTAGTACCAAAGAAAGATGGAACATGACGCATGTGTGTGGATTGTCGAGCTATTAACAAGATAACGGTAAAATATAGACATCCTATTCTTAGATTAGATGATATGTTTGATGAATTGCATGGTTATCATTTGTTTTCTAAATTTGATTTAAAGAATGGGTATTATTAGATTCGTATGAAAGAGGAAGATGAATGGAAAACATCATTTAAAACTAGATATGGATTGTATGAATGGTTAGTAATGCCTTTCGGCTTAACTAATGCACCTAGTACATTCATGAGGTTAATGAACCATGTTTCGCGTGCTTTCATGGGAAAATTTGTAGTAGTTTTACTTTGATGATATTTTAGTCTATAGCAAAAATGTGGATGAACATGTGGAGCATTTGCATGCCGTGTTTAGTGTATTGAGAGAGCCCAATTATATGTTAATCTTAAGAAATGCACAATTTGTATGGAATCTGTTGTATTTCTTGGGTTTGTTGTTAGTACGCAGGGTATTAGTATTGATGAGGAAAAGGTAAAGGCAATAAAGGATTGGCCTACACCTAAGAATGCGAATGAGGTAAAAAGTTTCCATGGCTTAGCAAGTTTTTATCGAAGGTTTGTTAAGGGATTTAGTTCTATTGCTGCACCTCTAAATGAACATGTTAAAAAGAATGTTATTTTTAATTGGGTTGATGTACATAATCAGGCTTTCCAAGCTTTGAAAGATAAGCTAACTAATGCACCTTTGCTGTGTTTGCCTAATTTTGATAAAGCTTTTGAGATTGAGTGTGATCCGTCCGAGATTGGGATTGGAGTTGTTTTGATGCAGGATTACCTATTTTATTGAAAAACTAAGTGGGATAGCACTGAATTATCCTACTTATGACAAAGAGATGCATTAGTGAGAACTTTTCGAACATGACAACATTATTTATGGCCAAGGGAATTTATCATTCATTTTGATCATAAGAGTTTGAAGTTCCTGAATACCCAAGATAAGCTTAATAAAAGACATGCTAAGTGGTTGGAGTTCATAGAAACGTTTCCTTATTTCATCAAATACAAACGTGGGAAGGAAAACGTTGTGGCCGATGCATTGTCTAGAAGGTACGTATTACTTACTTCATTGCAAACTAAACTACTTGTTTTTGAATTGCTTAAGGAATTGTATGCCAATGATTCTGATTTCAACCAAGTATGGAATGCATGTGATAAGTGTGCATTTGGTGATTTTTATAGGCATGAGGGTTTTTTATTCAAGAAAGATAAATTATGTGTGCCTATTTGTTCTTTTCGTGAGTTACTTGTGAGAGAAAGTCATGGGGGAGGTTTAATGGGTCACTTTGGTGTCTTAAAAACTTTAGACGTATTACGTGAGCATTTTTATTGGCCTCATATGAAACATGATATACAATCTGTTTGTGACAAGTGCATTACATGTATACAAGCAAAGTCTAAAATTAGACCATATAGCTTGTATACCCCTTTGCCTGTACCCAACTAGCCTTGGATTGATATATCTATGGATTTTGTTTTAGGTTTACCAAGGACTTTAAGTGGTAAGGATAGCATATTTGTTGTTGTTGATAAATTTAGTAAAATGGCCTATTTTATTGCATGTACTAAAACCAACGACGCAACACATATTGCTGATTTGTTCTTTAAAGAAGTAATTCGATTGCATGGGTTGCCTAAATCAATTGTTAGTCATAGAGATGCTAAGTTCCTAAGTTATTTTTTGCGCATTTTATGGAAGAAATTAGGACCTAAACTTCTATTTTCTATAGTTGCGCATCCTCAAACGGATGATCAAACTGAAGTAGTTAATAGGACACTTATTACTTTGTTGCGTGCTATCATTCAGAAAAAATCAAAATAATGGGAGAAGTGTTTACCACATATTGAGTTTCCATATAATATGACTGTTCATTATATTACTTCACTTTCTCCTTTTGAAATTGTTTATGATTTTAATCCTTTAACACCTGTGGATATTTTACCTTTGCCTACTAATGAACATGTTAATCTTGATGGTAAGAAAAAGACAGATTTTATTAAAGATTTCATGTCAGAGTTTGAGTCAACATTGACAGGAAGAATGAGCAATATGTTAAGCAAGCCAATAAGGGTCGATTAAAAATTGTTTTCCTACCTGGAGATTAGGTTTGGGTGCACTTACATAAGGAGAGGTTTCTTACACAAGGGAAATTAAAATTGCAGCCTAGAGGAGATGGCCCTCCAAGTCTTGGAGCGGATTAATGATAATGCCTACAAACTGGATTTGCCAAGTGATTGATAATATAAGTGCAACTTTTAATGTTGCTGATTTATCTTTGTTTGATGTAGGTGATTCGAGGGTGAATCTTTTCGAAGAGGAGGAGAATAATGGAAATCAAGTTGCCGACAAACTAACTCAAGTTGATGTTCCCAAGTTTTCTCAAGAACCATTACAAGGAATTGGTAGTCCGATGACTAGGACAAGGACAAAGAGGATGAAAGAGGCATTGCAAGGCTTGATTGTGGAAGTACAATACAAAGAGGCCATTCTAGAAGATTTCAAAGCTTCACCAGGGATGGTCAACTATCTTTTTATACAAGACACCGTTTTGGAAGAACAATTTGGATGCAAGGGTTAATTGGGAATTTTATATTCTAATTGTCCTTAGTTTTGATCTTTTATTTCCTAAGGACTAATTAGACCCAATTTTCATCTAATTTGTCTATAAAAGGGCATTTCATGTTGTAATTTGTACATAATTTATTATTTAATTCTAAGAATTTGAAGTTTATTCAAGAAGCTTATGCTTGTCTTCATGTGTTCTTCTTTATGAGTTCTTGTTGGAGTTCTTGATTGAGTGCATGAATCTTCGACTTATCAAAGGAGTGATCAACCTTTGTGGTGTCTCAAGATTGGGGTTTTAAGGACATAATTTCCTTAAGGGTTATAATCTGATCAACATCAATTTATTCCTAAGCAATTTAGAACATTTTGAGGCCAACAATATTCAAGGGTTTCTCGAGGAGATTGTCTAGAGGAAACCAGATCAATGGAGTACATCTAAAGGGGGATCATATCAAAATCAACAATAGCCATAACTTCAAAGCTCTTAATGCCATAACTAGTGTCATTTCTGATGATGAATATCAAAGGATATAAATGTGTATGTTGGTCAAATAAGCTTGAAAAATCTTAGAAGCCGCACACAAGGAAACTAGTATTGTGAAGAAATCTAAATTCCAACTCCTTAGAGTTTAATTTGAAAATATTAAAATGGAAGAGAGTGAGATTGTCCAAGAATTCACTGCATGGTTAAGTGACATATGAAATTCCATGTTTTATGTAAGGGAGTCAGTCCCACAAGATAGAATTTGTTCAAAAATCCGTAGATCCCTACCCAAAAGGTTCGCCTTTAAAGTCACCTCGGTTGAGGAATATTAAGATGTGGAGACTATAACTGTTGAGGAACTTATGGGTTCCCTCACCACTTTTATGCTCCATCTCAAAGGTCTTCCCTCTAAAGGGAAGACGTCGGCTCTTAAGACCTCCTCATCTAAGACATCCTCTACATGGTCATCCCGTCTCCTTGTTGAATCCTCCTCTTAAGATTATAATAAATTACTAATGAGGAAGAAGATGATAATGACCTTGATGAAGAGGACTTAGCCTTGCTTACCTCAAGATTTCATAAATTCTTTAAGAGGAAATGTTCAAATAGCATCTGTAAAAAGAGTCAACCTATGGAAAGACAACCTACAATAGGAAAATTCTCGTCCAAATATAAGGAAAACACAGAGTTCTACAACTGTAGCAAAAAAAGGCCATTATTCTAACGTATGCCCCTCTAAGCCAAAATCTAAAGGTCCTCAAAGGCCGAAGTCTAAGGGAAATACTATGACTGTAAAAATCACGTGGGATGACGACTCAGATGAATCGGGAGGTGAGGAACAAAGATCCTTAGATTCTAAAGACTATAATATCATAGAGTTATATTAGGGACGATCAAGGCAATGCAGCAAGGTTACTTTCAGAAGGTTGTCAAGGTAAATCGATAATCTATCACGAGTTGGAAGCAATCCAAAAGGGGCAGATTATGGCCATGAAGCGAATATTGAAAATATTGAGGTTGCTGCTGAATTCTCAATAGTTATTGGATGCATCCAAGGTTCTTTTCAAAGCCCATGGTATGTGCGTAGGCTAGTGGAAGAAATTCAAAGACTAAGAACCCTGTTTAAGACATGTACTTTCTCTTTTTGCTTTAGGGAAACAAATAAAATGGCTGATTTTTTGGCTTTCCATTGTAATGAAGTGATGTTGATTGAATTTTCCCCGCCCCTAACTAGAGAGATTAATAAGTTAGTTAGTGAGGATGTGATATGATCCCCTTTAGATGATCTCCAAAGATATGGATTCCTCTAAATGGTTTCCTCCAGAAACCCTTAAATTTGATGGCTTTGAAACAATCTAAATTGCTTAGGAACAAATTGATGTTGATCATATTAGAACCTTAAGGAAACTATGTCCTTAAAACCCCAATCTTGAGATGTCACAAAAGTTGATCACTCCTTTAATAAGTCGAAGATTCATGCACTCGAATATGAACTCATAAAGAACTCTTAAAGAACTCATAAAAGAAAAAAGATGAAGACAAGCATAATCTTCTTGAATAAACTTCAAAATCTTAGAATTAGAATTGTGTTCAAAATACAACATGAGGTGCCCTTTTATAAACTAATTAGATCAAGATTGGGTCTAATTAGTCCTTTGAAAATAAAAGACCAAAACTAAAGACAATTAAAATATCAAATTCCCAATTAACCCTTGCATCCAATTTGTTCTTACAAATCACTCCCTTGCACAAAAAGATAGTTGACCATCCTTGGTGAAGTTTTGACATCTCCAAAGTTGATCTTAGTATCTTCTAGAACGGCCTCCTTGTATTGTACTTCCACAATCAAGCCTTGTAATGCCTCTTCCATCATCTTTTTCTTAACCCTAGCCAATTCCTTGCAATAATTCTTGAGAATACTTAGGAACATCAACTCAACCTCCATTATTCTCCCCCTCTTTTAAAAGATTCGTCCTCGAATCACCTATATCAGTAACATTAAAAATTGCACTAATATTATCATAGTCACTTGACAAATCTACTTTGTAGGCATTATCATTGATTCGCTCCAAAACTTGAAATGGTCCATCTCCTCTAGGTTGCAATTTTGACTTTCTTTGTGTAGGGAACCTCTCATTACGCAAGTACATCCAAACCCAATCTCTAGGTTGGAAGACAACTTTCAAATGCCCTTTTTTGGCTTGCTTAGCATATTGCTCATTCCTCCTGTCAATGTTGGCCCGCACTCTGGTATGTAAATCTTTCATAAAATCTATTTTTTTCTTACCATCAAGATTAGCATGCTCAGTAGTAAGCAAAGGTAAAATATCCATAGGCGTTAAAGAATTAAAACCATAAACAATTTCAAAATGAGAAAATGAGATAGTAGAATGAACAATCCTATTATATGCAAACTCAATATGTGGTAATAAAAGTTTAGTTCCTAATTTATTCCATAAAGTATGCAAAAAATAACTTAAGAATTTAACATCTCTATCACAAACAGTTGACTTAGGCAACCCATGCAATCGCATTACTTCCTTAAAGAACAAATTAGCAATATGTGTTGCGTCGTTGATTTTAAAACATGCAATAAAATGGGCCATTTTGCTAAATCTATCATCAACAACAAATATACTATTCTTGTACAGAAGTACTAATACTTGTTTTCTTGCCATCATTGCATTCTTAACCTCATGTTTTCCAGCAAGTACACTTATTATATTATTTCCCTCTCCACATTGTTCAATTTTCTCTCTTTTTTGCTCACACCTTTGATTTGCTCTCATTTTGAACTCTCTTGATATCCTAACTTGATCCTCATAAGCTTGCAAAGGTTTGAGAGGGGCCAATACAACCTTTTGGTTGTTCATTTTAAAAGAATATCGATTTTTGTACCCATCATACGACTTTCCTATCAAACTGCCACGATCAGCCAAGTAATATATGACCAGCATGCATCAGTATCACATCACAAAGAACCTCATCCTCATACTTTCCAATTGAAAAAGGTACCTGAACTTTTTTTTTACTTTCACTTCTCCACAATCATTCAACCATTGCGACGTGTATGGTTTAGGATGTTTCTTCCACTTCAAATTCAGCTTCTCTACCAACAAAGTACTAGAAACATTAGTACAAATCCCACTATCATTGATCAACATACATACTTTATCCTTCACGTGGCACCTTGTGTGAAATATATGCTCACGTTGCTCCTCATCTCCTTCATCTTTAGGCTGTATACTCAAGCCTCTCCTAGTAATAAGTAAATCACCATGCACAGGTTCTTCTACTTCATCATCAGAATAATTCTCTAATGGTGGCATCTCGTTGTCACTTGAGCTAGCACTTTCAATGTCTCCATTTGCTAATACAACCATGACCCTTTTGTTTAGGCATTCAGAAGAAATGTGTCCAAATCCTTGGCACCTAAAACAGTTAATTTGACGTGACTTAATAAGAGGCTTTGTTTTAGATTTATCTTTAAGAACAGAAAACCAAATTGTTCGACTTTGATTCTTCTTTTGGTTTGAAAGGAATTTTGTTGTCCTTCTAATTTGGTCTCCATAGACTATTAAAAAATGATCCAGATCTGAACCTTATAGACTTGATTTGCTTTTTCAATTTAATGGCTTTGTGCAGTAACTTTTCCATCTCCACGTAATGGTGCAACTGAATCACATCAGCAATCTCCTTGTTCAATCCGGCAATGAATCTAGCCATGGTTACTTCTCTATCTTCCTCTATGTTTGCTCTAATCATGAAAATCTCCATTTCTCTATAATAATCCTCTACACTCGGGGAATCTTGAACCAACCCTTGTAATTTTATATACAAATCTTGATAATAATTGCTAGGTATAAATCTTTTACGCATCACCAACTTCATCTCTTCCCATGACCGTATAGGCCTCTCACCAATTCTGCGCCTATTGATCACCAATTGATCCCACTATATACTTGCATAGTTCGCAAATTCTACAACAGTGAGCTTTATTTTCTTATCCTCAGAATAATTATGGCAATCAAACACATGCTCAACATTTCTTTCCCATTCTAAATATATTTCAGGATCATTCTTTACTTGAAAAATCAAAATCATCCTTTTTATGCTACCCATATTGTTATCTCTTTTGAAATTAACTTTCTTATCTCGTTGATAATTTACTCTCTCCACTTCGGAATTAGCCTCTTCTTCATCGTCGAACTCATTTCTTCTATTTGATTTAGATTCAGAAGAAGATTCTATATTATCCAACCGTGTATTCAACAATTTGAATTGGTCATGAACAGCCTTGATGAATAATTTCATGTCGGTCTTGTGCAAATCTCCTCCTTCCTTACTCATGTTTTCAATACGATGCCCTTTTTTTTTCTTTTTTTTTTAAATGAACCACGCAAAGCCAAATCAGGATTTAATGTCGAAATTGCTGTAAAATTACCAATGCTAGCAAAATAGAACAATTTTTAAAGTGAACCAAGAATTCAATTCAGCAAGTAAGGTCGAGTTCATGCAATAATAAAAACAAATAAAACATGGGAAACAGCCCTTTCAATAAAAATGTTGTATGTTTAATAGAAGCGTTTTTGTTTCGACAAGGTCGTGATACATAGCAAGTCCAATATATATGTATAAATATATATACGTTGTGGCTGAAATTCAGGAAAAGAAATCAACGTTTTGAACTGATATTCAACAACAGAAAATAACGTTTTGAATGTAACACGTCAAAGATAGGACACATTCAACAATTGCAATACACAAGTTGCTGTGGTGTTTCAGCGTTTGGGCATTTTCTGTTGTTAGTATTTCAGGCAAACACGTCAATTTAGTGGCTATCTAGTGTGAGCTACAACGTCAATGGTGAGGTCATACAAGACTAAAACACAATTTAAACGAAACCAAAGAGAGCTTCTTGGACCACATTTCGGTTTCGTTTCAGATGTGGATTTGGAACCAATGAGAAATATATGTCTTGTGAAGTCGTTTGTTGGAAAGATTATTTTTTTTCTTTTAAAAAGAGTGGCTGTTGTGGCAATCGCAGAGAAACCTCAAACAAATACAGCAACAAAAGGTGTAATTAAAGAACAACAACTTCAATGATTCTTGTGTTCTTGTTTCTGAATCCAATTGCAAAAGAAAATATTTGGAAGATATGTGCTTCTCTTCTAAAATTTCAGCAAGAATCCATGGAGTGTAAAGATGACGTTGTGGTCTTTATAAAGAATGTTATAAATCAATTCTCTTTAGAAAAAAAAAATGTTGTACTTTATAATGGTTGAATGCTGAAAACGTTGTGAATGAATCTTAGCAAGAAAGAACGTGTGAAAGAAATGTTTCAACAATTTTTTTAAAGAATTTTCAAAACCTTCGAAACATAAGTTTTCTAAAATCTCTATGTTTGAAGCTGATGGCACACGTGACAAATCCGAAAATAAGTGAATTACAATATGTTAAAAGCAAATTCCAGCAAATGATTCTACTGGTTTTATATATATATATATATATATATATATATATATATATATATATCTTCTGATCAGATCGAATATTCAACAAGAATTCAGCAACGTGATTTGTTTGAATGGTAATCCAATGTTCAAAGGAAATGTGTTTCTTTAAAGAAATTTTCTTTTTTTTTATGAATTTTTAAACAAATACAAACAACTCAAACATTTTATTTCAGAAAACTCAAGTATATCAAGAACAAGAACACATGAAAATATTTGAATTTTCCTTTGTTGTCTCCTTTAATGGCAGAAAAGATAGTTGCCCACTGACTGAATTTACAGCAAGAAATCCAGTAAGAACAAATCAGCAATATCAAACAGAAACAAAAAAAAAAACGTGGCGGTTATTATTTTAGCAAGACAGAAAAAAAAAAAAAAAAAAAAAAAAACAAATATCACGTTGTGGCGGAATTCGAAGATGACAAACCAGCAGATGTTTTGTTCCTTAAGGTTCTAATCCAATCAACATCAATTTGTTCCTAAGAAATTTAGAATGTTTCGAAGCCATCAAATCCAAGGGGTTCTCGAGGAGATTGTCTAGAGGAATCCATATCAATGGAGTACATCTAAAAGGGATCATATCATTTGGTATCAGAGCACAAAGATTGCTGGAAAACGGACTATCATTGAGGTTTTCTTCGAAGGTCTAGGTAGTGTGATATTCGAGTTGGAAATCAAACGGTTGGCTCGAAATCAGGTTTTGTTTTCTTCTTTTATTATTTGAAAGAAAAAAAAATCATTCTTGTTGCGTTCTTGAATTGGAAAAAAAAACCATGATCATTCATTAACTTTCAATTAAATTTTTCTTGTTGGAAAATTCAGTAAGTGTGTCTCTATGATTCCGCCATTAAAGAAGAACCCAAGAGATTGTTGAAACACAAATTACCAATCGTCTTGCATTTCAACAACAAATTACAAGTTATAAATTACAAGTCTGATTATTGTTGAATTATAATTGTGGAACGTTATTACATGATCACCCACGATTTGATCTTCTTGAATCCCTTTGAAGACTGTTTGCAATACTGAATTTTTTTTTCCTAAAATAAGAACCTAGTTGTGGCTGTTCGGATTTCAGCAAGAACACATTGGGGAGACATTTTTTTTTCTTGGTTTTATTTTAATCTTTATAAAGAACGTTGTGACAGTCCTCTTTAGAAGGACGTTTCTGAATTCTGAGATTGTTGTGGCTGACCTGAAATCTTTATAAAGACTGAACAATAAGAAGGATAGCATTTTAAGTTCCTGCTTTTGTTGTTTTTCTTTTTTTTTTGTTTCGTTAAATTTCAATGTAAAGTTGTCGTTAATGGTCGTTCATTGAAAAAAAATGGACGAATCATCTACTGGAATTTAAGAACAAATCTTTGTGTTCATTTCCATTGACGTTGCTTAGTTTTCACCATTGACGTTGCTGTGTTTTTTTTATTTTTTATAAGGTTCATAAGGCTTTGTAAAATAAAAAAAATAAAAAATAAAAACTCTAGTTTCTTTTTGGAATAAGAACAATTTGTTGTTAAATTTTGGAATTGTAGAAAAAGAAAAAATCAGGATCCAATTCTTCCATTTGAGCGAGAATCAGAGCCTTCATTTTTACTATTCTTTGTGTTAAATCCTTGGCTTTCTCTTCCCCTAAGTAGCCTGGGTTGACCCCATTATACCCTTGTTGTATTAAGCGAGGGGTGACTTGATCGATAGATTTCCACCAAAGACATAATTCTCATCCTCGGCTTCATCATCAGCCTCCGGAGGGATTGGATAATCAAGAGTCGATGGTGAATCCAAAAGGAAATTTTGAATCAACGGTTTGTTAGGCAGGCCCTGAGATCCTGGGTGGGCTCAGAGTCAGATCTAGATCTAGAGCTTTACTCCTAGATCTATTGCATTAAGCCCTTCCAACAACTCACTCATGTTGCCATTAGGCATTACCTCAATGTTGGAACTGAAAATCTCAGCATAGCTGCCAATAAAAAACATTTCTGGGGCTTTAATGGTCAGAATCTTATGGACGGCTCTAATGGACTCTGCCTTATTGATCCGAAGTCACTCTGATCACCTCCCTCCACGTGCCGGCATGGTACCTGCCAAAATCACTCTGACACTCAAGTTAGAAAAATAGAATAATAGTATAAAATGCTCGTAAGACCTCCAATCCCCCCAAAAGATCCTCTTACCAATGCTTATTGTGCTACTTATATATCCTGGTTACGAATTAGGGTTTTCCCCTTTTTAGGCGACGATCTTAGGATATCCCCTGATTCTGTGGATCCTTTTACAGAACGAGGATCTTCTGGATTGATCATACTATATTGTAGAGATCTCCTCTAAGATCTCTGGGATTGACATGTGCATATCAGACTTACGGTTATTCTTTGACTAGGTCTGCCCTACTTGGCAAACCAGGTCTAACTCAGTGTTGTGCTGCCTTTCTAGGCTAACTAGGGAGATCTCTACTTTGACCTGTCCTGCTTGAAGGACAACACCTGTATGCTGACTTGCACCTGGTACCACTTAATCGGCTTAGACATGTGTACAACTTAGATAACTATGCAATTATTTTCCTTTATAATTACCCCCTCTCTATGAAATTTCCTCGTCTTGATTCTCCATAATTACTTTTATTTTTCCCAAATCGATGAATTTAATGCAACGTCGTTTTAAATCACTTTTGATGGATAAGATGGATCACTCCTCATCTGTGTCCGTCCGTAAACCCCATTTTCATCTGTATTATCCCCAAATTGTGATGCTTAATCTGGGCTCAGGTATCTTCTCAGGCGTGTTTGTACTCTGTTATCTTCTCTTATAAGTAGGAGACCTAATGCTCGATCTCCTTCTTACTATGCTATAATTCTGTGACTTCATCTTTTTGTACTCTATGAAAAACTTTCAGCCTCTTTCTTTCTACTCTGCTACTACTTTTACCTCTCTTAGACCGAGGTAATCTTCTTTACTTGTCAATTTTTTTTACATATTTACTTTATCAATGGCTACTAATGCAACCCAACTTCGGTAGAGTCTCTGCATTCCTGCCTCTGTGTCTCTTCAGGTCAGCAAAGACCCCCACAACCCCAGTGAATGCCGTCAGGGAGAAATCTTGGTCTATGCCGGCCAAATTAAGGCTGGCCTCAGTTTTCCTTCTTCCTTCCTTAGAGAAGTACTAAGTAAGATAAACCAGGCCCCATGCCAAATGTCTGGCAACTTCTAACATTTAGTGGAAATTGTGGAGAAGATGAGTACAACCCTCAATAAGTTCTTCTTCAGATACAATCTAAAGGCTATCCCCAATGCCCGGGGTATTACTCGTTGTCCTCCAAGAGTATAGTAGTGGCACTGGTTCCTTTTCTCCCTAGTTCCGATGAAGGGTGTTACAAGGATCCCTGGCATTCCTCATGAGGGATTTAGGGTCCTTCAAACCTTTTAAGGTAAGACTAACTTGATGTTGTTGGCTTTATCTCACTCTTTTACTCTGTTTGTGACTTATTTTGCTTCTAACTCTTACTTTTTTTTCTTTAAAGATTCTTCTTCCCTTACTGCTACTGAGGCTAAGAAGGAGTAGCGCAGAGCATCCAAAGATTGGCAGTTAATACCAATGGACCTCCAAACCAAAGTTGTTGAGGATGTGGCAATGGAAGACTTCTCTTCTGTTTTACTGCGACCATCTGCATGATGCGACCATCTACATGACGAGTCTCCTTTGATCTGGCTGAGCCGATCTTAAAAGATGTTGATCCATTCCCCTCATCTCTGCTCCCCTTCAGCCTCCTCCACGACAAGGGGCCTATTTGGTCAAGTTTCCTTTGCCCAAGCCAAACAAGACTTGAAAAATCTTGATCTATTCCTGGCTTATATTTCTTACCCTCATTCATCTATAATTCTGCCAGGGTCTTCTAACGTCATGAACATCGACTTCTTGGAATTCCCTTTCTAATATTCCCCTGCCATCACGGTTGCTCTTCCCATTGATCCAGCCAAGAAGAAGAAGCTAAAGAGTCTAGCTTCTCAAGGCTCCTCTGTCACTAGAGATGCTGGACAGTTGACTATAGTACCTAAGGGGTTGGCTGCCCTTGCTTCTATCTCTACTTTTACTTTTGTTACGGTTACTATTGATGCTACTACTGTAGTTGTAACTATCCCTATTGAGCTTCTTGAGGAGATTCAGGTCCAAGCAGGACAAAGTTTTGCCACCCCCAAAAAGCACAATTCTCTGCTCCTAACCTACAACTGCAAAAAAGGCACAGGCTAGTTAGGAAAGTTTTGAG
The DNA here is from genome assembly GCF_017979445.1 of Akebia trifoliata. Taxonomy (NCBI): domain Eukaryota; kingdom Viridiplantae; phylum Streptophyta; class Magnoliopsida; order Ranunculales; family Lardizabalaceae; genus Akebia; species Akebia trifoliata. The sequence goes on from NC_141385.1 coordinate 21,742,269, forward strand.
GGATCTTTCTTCCCCAGAGGAGTCTGAACAAAAGGGTGTCCACCACCTAAAGGCTCCTTTGAAGGAAGCTGCATTCCCATGGAGGAGTTGTGAGACCCCCCCTCCGAGGTGGAAATGATTACAATGACTTTCGACCTCCCCTCCATCATGTCCACAATAAAAGCTACGGGGTAAAGAACCCAATTGTAGCTGCTTCTCTACCTTCCCAGTCCATTCCTCCCAAGGACTGTGATGTTGCAAACTGAGCTAACGTCAACTTGGGCTTTAGTCGGTTTGCTCACGACCTCTATCAGGTAAGTTTTTGTTTTTCTCACTCTATTATTTATTTCCAGGCTTTTACTCGTTTAACTGCTCTACTCTTCTTGCAGGCCAACATCTATGGAACCGTGGCTTTCCTAAAATGGCGTGACGCTGAGGACTAGGCGACTGTCTTGGTTAAGGAACACGAAGAAAAAAGTAAATTGGCTCTAGGCTAAGCTGGCTTCTTCTAGCCAATTTTTCAAAGAGGCTAAAAAGGAGATGGAGGTTAATCTAGCCTAGTTTTCCCAGGCCATCCTAGCCTTGGAGGCCTCTAATAGGAAGTTGACAGATTTCCAGGGTATTTTTCAATTGGAACTGGCCAACTACAAAAAGATAGTATAGAGGAGAAACGAAGAGTTAGTCGATCTCCGAAGAAAAAATATAGCAATAGAAGCTTGAGCTAGGCTCCCTAAGAATAGGTGTTGAATCGGCCAAAATAGCTCAAGCTAAGGAAAATGAAGTTGAGAACAAGAAATTGTTGGGGCAACTATAAGCCCAATACTCTCAATTGGTAGGGAAGCCTCGACTAAGGCCTACCACAAAGGCTTTGAGGCTATTCGACTTCAATATGAGCGAGAGGAGGAAGAAGGGGATGATGAGGGCGATATGGACGACGCTCCTCTTATTTCTCCTGTCAGGAACATGTCTTGGACTGGACTCATGGAGGCTGGACTTACCATAGAATTAGTCCCTACCGAAACGACTGATTCTTCTGCCTAGACTAGTGATTTGCCCCTTGCTTTACCTTCTGACCTACCTCATATCCCAATCATTGACGTTGATCAGGATGAGGTGGCCAACCCTCCAGATACCGCTGCTGTAGTTGATCCTCCTAGCCTTACTGCTCGGACTTCGCCTTCTACCAGTCAGCCTTCTGTCACTGAATGAAGATCTGATCTTTGCTTTTGTTACTACTTTTTGTATTATCCCAACTTTGGGATCTCTCTCTTGTATTTTTTCCTTGTCTATTAATGAAAAAAATTTGTTTTTGCACAACTATTGTTTTGTCTGAAACTTTTCCTCTTCTTATTGTTTACGCTGCACAAATAATCTGCTAGTCTCTTTCTAACTTAGCATAAATTTCAACATTACGCTATGCTTAAGAATTCCAACTAATCTGCTCTTTCGCTCCATTTTCCTTACTTAAGCTAACTCAAGCCAATTGCTTATCCGCCTCTAAAGCGAACTGTATTTGCAGTGTTTGCACTTGTGCGATCCATAGCTGAACTATTGCATTGCTCATTTTACTCATTCCTTTACTATAGTCCACAACTGAATTGTTGCACTTTTCATGCTTTCCACCTCTTGCCATTATGCAATCTATAGCTAAACTACTATACTGCTCATATTTACTACATCTTCCCCCCAAGTTCTATCTTAAGTAAGTTTTACTTAGGTGGAACCTTCTAGTAGACGAATGTACTATACTTTGGGGGGCTATACTTTTGAGTTGCTGTCCTTGAAGAAGGCTCTAAATCTGTTGAATCTATCTTCTCCCATAGCGGTTATATTTGGTGTTAACTTACTCATGCCAGAGTAGGGCCCCGACCAGCTTCTTCTTCGTCGATTAAAGCAAAGAAAACCTACGTAAACCCGGATCTAGGTGGGATCCGTCTTCAGTGCTCTTGAACTCATGATAGAGTAGGACCCCGACCAATTTCTTACTCTGCCAATTAAGGTATAGAAGACCCACGTAGGTCCGGATCTAGGCATGATCCACATTAGTATTTTTATTACTCGTATCAGAGTTGGGCCCTGGCAAACTTCTTACTCTACTAGTTAAGGCAGAGAAGACCCACATAGGCCCGGATTCAAGTGGGATCCAACTTAAATGCTCTTGAAACTCGTGACAGAGTAGGACCTCGACCAGCTTCTTACTCTACCAATTAAGGTAGAGAAGACTCACATAGATCCGAATCCAAACGGGATCCACATTAGTGCTTTTGTTACTTGTGTTAGAGTAAGGCCCCGACCAGCTTCTTACTATACCAATTAAGGCAAAATAGACCCACGTAGTCCTGAATCTAGGGGGGATCCCTCTCCAACACTAATTCTTGCGCATAAGTTACTAACGATCAAAAAATATCATTTATTGATAATACCATTTCAAGTTAAATGCATTCCACAGTTTGGACAGCTCTTGACCAGACATCGTTACCAAGTAATAGACTCCCTTCTGACCTATCCTTGCTACTCTATATGGCCCTTCCTAGTTACAGCCCAACTTGCCACTATTCTGTTCTTTTGTATTCTAGAATACCCTACGTAGCACTAAATCTCCTTCGTTAAATTGCCTGTGGTAGACTTTCTTATTGAAGTAGCTTTGTAACTTCTTGTGATAATGCTCTAGCCGCCGTTTCTCGTTTCTCTTCCAACAAGTCTAGTTTTGCAATTATCTACTGGTTGTTTTGGTCAGTCTGCATTATTCTGGATCTTATTGTAAAAGTTATTTTTTATAGGGATCATTGCTTCCATGTCATATGCCATAGCGAACGACGATGTCCCTTTAGAGGTTCTGGTAGTTGTCATGTAAGCACATAACATTCCATGCAAGACTATTTTCCACCTCCCCTTTGTTTCTCCCAGCCTCTTCTTTAGAGTATTTATTAACACCTTATTGGTAGCCTCTGCTTGTCAGTTACCTTGGGGATACTACAGCATGGAAAATAATGTGTTATCCTGTGCTATTTACAAAAATCCTTGATCTGCTCTCCTGTATATTGTCTCCCATTATTTGAGACTAAGGTGCGCAACAGACCAAATCTACAAATAACTTGAAGCGGAAGGTGTGGCAACACCTGAAGCGGACAGACCAATTCGAACACATGAATGCTGAACACCAGCAGGATCAATGTAATATGAGAGAAAGGTGTAGCACCAATTGACGTTTTGAACGATGTACGATGAGTGAAGAGGGGTATTTTCTTACTTACTTAATTGAATTTAATAGGAAGGTAGCTTTTTTCTTGTAGCTGAGCTAGTACTCTTCTAGTAGCTAAACAAGTATGAGCTAGAGCTAGTTATTTGTTCCAGTCTCTTAGCAAGCAGTAGTTCTAGTAGCGGAACTACTACTTCCAGTAGTTGAGCTAGTATGAGTTACTTATTATAGTAGCGGAACAAGTCTGAGTTGAGTTACTTGTTTTAGTAGCTTAACTAGTATGAGCTATGAGTTCTAGTACCAGAGCTAGTCTGAGTTATGAGTTCTCGTCTCTTAGGAAGCAGTAGTTCTTGTTCTATTCTAGTAGCTGTATGAGCTGTTTAGTTGTTCTTTGTCTTATCTGCACTTTAGCCTATTAACTATTAGCTGTAGTTAGCCTTTTGTAGCTGCTGGAACAAATAATATGTGACCCCAGAAAAGTGGTTAGCTGCAGTGTTCGTGTTCCCCTTATCCTGGGGAGGGTAGTCGGCCTTTCCGCTGTTTTTTCATGTTTTTCCGAGTGTTTTTGTTCAAAAGAGCATCTGATTCGACGCAAAATGTCTCATCTTTTATTAGGTGAACATCATTTTTTTCGGGCCAAAATGTCTTTGGCGCTAGTTGCTCTATCATAAGTTTGTTCTATAGGCTGCAATTTCCAAGCTCCTCTTGCTGCATCCTCTCTCTCTTCCCTATGAGTTACCGAAAAGTTTCACCTACGTAGCCCCTGTAGACCTCCCTTAAAAGGTACTTTTTGGCGATGGTTTCTTGTAGATGTTCTCCCTTTTTTTCCTGATGAGATAATATTGACTCAATCAGGTTCGATCAAGTCTATTGGTAGCCACCGGTGACCGTCCTTAAAAAGTCACTTTTTTGTGGGTCTTGTAGATGTTATCCATTTGATCATGATTCCTGATGGCCCTAAAGCGAGTGTAACCGATCGATTGTATTAGCGAGGATCGGCCTTCTACAGCGTTTTGTTTCCCAGTCTCTTTCTCTTTCTATCAGTTAGGGTGAAAGCTCGCTTCAGCAGTCGACGATCGAGTGGAATCAGCTGTTGTGGATTCTGTTTCTTCTGAATACGAGTTTGATTATGGAGCTTTTCCTTTTTTCCTTTCCTCACTCTTGAAGCCTTCAAGCCATTGGATTCAGTAGAGCTCCAGGCGGAAAAGCCTACTTGCGCAACTACAACTATAAATGAGTAGGCTAATACAGCTAAAGTTGGGCAAAACCATACCGCGCTTTCCCTAAAGGACTGTTCCCTTTCAGTGGGACTGGGGCCATACGCGATAAGGGCACACAACTGGCATCTCAAAAGGCATCGAAGCAGTTGATCTAGTTGAATAAGTGGATCTAGTTGACTTTGACGCTGTGGATTCTGTTGTTGATGAAGCAGATTCAGTTTCTTCCGTTGAATCATCGCTTTACGCTGATCTTGACTCGCGTGACGCTCTATTTCATCTATCAGTAACAGGATCTGCAAGCAAGAGAGGAAGAAGTAAGCTATGCTGCTGTTGAGTGGGGCCCCTTTCTCCTTGACGTAACAGGGGAGGGAGCAGCTAAGTAAGCATCTGATCGAGTGGACTTTGAATCCGTATCTTGCTATGAAGTCGGAACTGACGTAACTACAAGAAACTAAGCAGTTATTGATCCACCACCATCAGAAGGAGAGCTCGTTTCAGCAGTAGATCTAGTTTCAACCGAGGGTCAATGTAATATGAGCTGCTGTCAAGGAAGGTTCAGTTTATTCAGTTGATTCTGAATTTACTAGCTTAACTTGAGATGCCGCCCAAACCTTTATCCGCGTGATAATGGTTCTACATAGATGGGGGAGCCAGCCCTATAATTTCATTCCATCTTTACATGATAGGAAGGGGATGCACAAAGTTTATCTTTTTTGCTTGTTGAATAAGGAAGCTTCCTCACCTCGTAACTCGTTTGCGTTTCCTACTTTTAGCGATAGTTTTGTCCATTGGGCTGAGGTGTTGCTGGATTATGTTTTATGGATGGGTACATTGGATATAATCAAATAAAGATGGCCTCCTCTACTAATAGAACGAAAACGCCATTTGCCATTCCCTACCGACTACACTACATTAGACATCAATAAGAGCGCGCTCCTTGAGAAACTAAGCAAATGGAGGGACCAACAAACAGAAGATTAAATGAGAACTATTATGTTTTCTTCAAAAGATGGTAGCTTCCAAGCTTACCTCTTGGTTGTCATCGCTTGATGACTTCCTTTTCCACTAAGTTCTTGCTTAAGGATTTTAGCGTACGATCTGGGTTGTTTCCCCTCACCTCCTACGGCATTTTATACATTGTCTCCTTCTCAATTAAAGAATTGGAATAGAGAAGCCTAACTACACTACACCTAACGGTACTACACTATCTATCAATAGAAACTCTACATAGAAAAAATTGAAATAACCGGTTTTCATGCCAAAAAGACTGGGATTCCTACTAAATTGGTGAGGCTATCCCATATATAAAATTTCCAAATTGGTCATCAATGCACTATAAGCACAAAATATCACCAAACTGGATACCATTCCATCGTAGGCAAAAATAATTTTCAAACGAGTGAACATTACACACATGAATAATTTTTGAATTGGTAAAAGTCACAACAAGTGTAACCAATTATCGAATTGATTCAATTTTGTAACGTACATATATAGTTACCGAATTGGTAAAAACTCCTAACATGCATGATTGCCAAATTAATCTGAGTTTCTCACATGCTCAAATAACCTCCAAATTAACAATTCTCGAAACATGTATCAATTATTTCGGAATCAACTAATTTCCAAATTACTCCTATTCCAAACATGGTGAATAATTTTCAAATGGGTAAAAATTCGACCCCAAGCATGAATAATTATTAAATCGATAAACATATCATATACATAAAATATTCTCGAATTGGTAAAAATACTCATATGCATAACTAAGTTCCAAATAAGCCAAGTATCACCATGAGCATGAATTATTAAACATAAACATGAATGTTATCAATGCGATCGAATCATTATGAATTTTCAAGAGTAATTTTTTTTTTTAACTTTTGCCACATAACATGCAACATATTTTGATAAAAACTAAAAAAACCACTTGATAGTCGGAGTAGAAGAAAAATTAAAGAAATCCCATTCGACTCGATCGGTTCTCAAAAACCATTTGTGCAGTATTGAACGAATATAACGTGAAAATAAACCCCCCATGTGAAAGTTATGAAAAAAATCTAAATTTCAAAAAATACCAGAGAATAAAAAGAAAAAACTAATAATAAAAATGAAAAAAATAAAACAATCGAAAGGATTCTCTTCAAATAAGTATAAGAGGGGGGAAAAGGAATAAAAAAAAATAACAAGAAAATAATAATAAAAAGATAGAAAAATAAAGCTCACCTCGAATAGTGAAGTGGTGGTCTCGGTAACCCCTTCAAACTAGGTAGAGCTCGTAAAAGTGGTAGACAGAGATGAAAAACGTTGTTATTGGGCATTAAGAGAAGAAGGGAAGACTAAGAGAGGAATGAGTGAGGTGTGGCCGTAAGAAAAGAGTTTGAAAAAGATGTGTGGGAAAGGGATGGTTGATAGATGGTTATAATGAAGTGCAAAAAAATAGATGATGAAGAGAAGAATGGAACTAGCTCGATGATAGTGCTGTGAGTGTTGGTGGCTTGAGAGGGCGGTTAGAAGATGGGTCTGATAGAAAGGAGAATAAGGTGGAGTGTGACATTGGGGGTTGTTAATGGTGTAGAAAAGATAAAGAAAATGAAGTAGAAGACATTCAGTTAGGTTGAAAAATGAAGAAGAGATTGATGTGGGGATTCGATTGGACTGAAAATGAAGGTGAGAGAGAGGAGGTCTGTGAGTTGTGTGGTTGTTATAAGAAGGAGAGGTAGAAGAAGGTTATGTTGGTTCATGAGGTCAGAAAAAGGATGAGGGGAGAAAAGATGGTTGTGATTGCTACTATAATGGAATGGAGATGAGGAGAATGATGAAAAGGTCGTTAAAGGAAGTCAATGGAAAAGGAAGGTACGTCTTTTTCTCTTCTTTTTTTTATTTTCTTCTTCCTTTTCTTCTTTTTTTCCTTTTTCTTGCTAACGTCCAAAAAAGATAGAAGAGGTGACAGAGAGTTTTAGAGGATGCTTGAAGATCTCTAGACTTGGGTCATGAAGGTTTTCTATAGCTGTTGTCCACGGTCCTTCCCCCTTTTATCAATTTTTTCCTTCTTCCTAATCGTGTAGGTGTGAGAAAAGGAGAAAGGGACATCCTTACTGCTCAGAAAAGGGTCTTATTTCTCTCTTATCTATATTTTTCAACTTCTCTTTTTTATTTTACTTTCTTTTTTCATTCTCTTGACCGAACTAGGAAGAAAGAAGGGACATGCATGTGTAGGGAATGATCCCATGCTTCTCAACCCATGGCACGTTGGTGGGTGATTCGTTGATTAATTGATGATTAATTCAAAACTTTTTATTATTGACTGATTTTAAATTTACGTTGAATTGGTAATTAATCAAAATTTAAAATTGATTGAATTTGGCTGGATTGATTTATTAGGTTTCTTATTTTTAAGTTTTGATTAAAATCGTGATTTTTTATAACTAATGTCTTAAATTGTCTTTTTTTGTGGTGACGGGCATCATTCCTGTGATGAAAGTCGTCATTTTACGTGAAAAATCTCGTCATTTTATGTGCAAATTTTTTATTTTCCTAAGTGTGAGGATTTTTAATTTTTTTCAATATGCATGAATGTTGTCAGAAGTTTATTTCCAATCACATTTCCTAAGAATCAAGGTTTCTAAGTAAAAGTCAAATATCAATGGGCATTTTAGTTATTTTTGTAATTCTTTGTAAAATTCTCTGTTTTCAACAATTTTAGTCCTGTTAGACTCGAAATCACATTCTGAAACTAATGAAGATATTTCGAAGGTATGGGACCCACGAGGGGTATTTTCATCATTTTTGTTAAGTTTTTTGAATTTTGACAAGCAATTTGGTTTGGTCTTTGATAAGAATGCAAAATGTCGTATTTTTCTCCTTTAATATTTAGTCCTTTATACATATTTAGTGCCTAAATGTACTCATTATTCTTTTATTTTGATTTAGGATGCAAATGGAGGTGTTAAGTGCAAAACGAAATTAATTGGGCGATTTTGGACAGTTTTGATATTGCTTCGTAATCTGGGCTTAACTCTCTCATCCGAACTCCAATTGAGATGATTCTAAATGCTATGGAACGCGGAGAAAAAGATCTACAACTTTCGTGTTTTGAGTTTTAAGAGATAATGACTTTATCAAGGTCAAAATTGGGTTTGAAGTTGCTACACGTAAACTGTTGACGCGAATTTGACGCGAATTTGTTAAAAATTTGACGAGGTTTATTTTCGAAAGTCTCAAATCTAGTGCACGAAAATTCCAACTAAAACACCACTTTCCTAATTATATTAGGACTTTATTTTATTTTAATTAGTCAGATTTATATATTGTTATTGGAGGATAAGATTTAGGATTTTTTTAGGAGATTTTGTTAGCTTCTAAGAAGGAAGAGAAGAACGGGTAAAAGAAAAAAAAAAAGGAAGATCTCTATCTCTCTCTCTCTTGCTCTCTCTCGATTAGGGTTTTTTTTTTTAATCTTTTCTTTAGGAAAGAAGTGGCTGAAACTTGGGGAACTAGGGGGCCAACGAGTTGCTGTCAAGAAGGAGAAGTTGCTGAAATTTTTCAGCAACATTATTGTCAACAACATCATCGCCGTGAGGAACATCACCACCAACACATCTCAAACTTCTTTGGTTGTGTTAAAAAGTGTAACCCTTATGACTTTTATTTATTTTTATTATTGCAACCCTGGTTGCTTTTGGATTAAAGAACATCTTGTTGGATTCTTAAGTTGGAAATTTTTAATTCAATGAGTTAGTGACTTTCAGATTCATTAATTGATGTTTTCGGATTGGTGATATGTAGACACATGAATCAGTGAATTTTAATTATGTATGCTGAATTTTCAGTTTGGTCATATTGAAAACTTTGATATTAACGGTCATTGAAGCCATAATTGTATCTCTAATCACCTAATTGATTTGGAATATGATTTAAAAGTGGTAAAAACTATGAACAATAGTTGTGATCTGAAAATTACATGTTCTTTAGCCATGGACTTTTCCATAGGTTTGAAGAGTAGGTTATTGAATCATAATTCTTTTTGATCTCAATGATTTGTTTAAGAAGTTGTAAGGATACGCTAAGTACTAACTTGATTGCTTAATCAAAATAACTCGGTGATGGACTTTTCCAAAATCCTAGGGATTATCTAAGAAGGAATTTATAAGATGCATGATCTCTTTAGGCTTGCATTTTGATTCAATTCGGATATGTAATTAAGGCATAAAATTCGTTATCTATGTTGAAGCAATTTGATTAGTCATTTAATGAATTTATTTTTCTGAATTGTGAGAGAAGATGATCAATTGTAAATATTTATTTCTTTAATTTTTATTTTTATTTTTATTATTTTTTTCTTTTTATTATTATTATTATTATTTTTAATCCGAATCGCCAAAATTGAAACCCCTACAAATTTGTGTAATATGTTTGTTTTCAATTTGTTAATTAAACTAACTAAAATTTATTATGACTCTTTAGAATAGGAGTACCCGCAATCCCCGGCCAATAACGATACCCTACAAATCACTTTACTACAATCTTCTATAGGGTTTATTGATAACTAAAAATATGGTCAATCAAATGGCGCCGCTGCCGGGGATTGCAAAATCCCTATGTTTTAGTGTCATTTAACTTGTTAATATTCTATATTACTTGTTGAGCTTGCATGTAATATATCTTGTGTTATACTTATTGAAATTTTAACATGAATCTTTCCTATCTCTATGGCGATCACATTGTGATGTTTTTAGGAAGGGAAGCTTATTATTATTTCAACTCTAACTTGTATATTGTTGTCTTTACTTTTGGGTTCAGGTCCATGAATGTCCGCAGGTAGAAGAAAGACTCAAGAACTTGCAAAACGCTTAGCCTTGCTAAAAGAAGTTGCACATCAACCCCCACCTCACCAAGAGGAAAGGGAAGAGTCGGAAGAGTCAGATAGCTCTTCCTATCCCTTGTCAGACGAGGAAGAAAACATACCTGATTTAGAAGAAGAAAGTGAAGAAGAAGAATTACCAATGGCTGAAACCATTAGACAAATGTCTTCTTCAACTGATGGGGGAACCGCACCAACTTGTATTACTTATCCAGAACCAACAATCGGCAAAGTAGCTGAGTTTGAACTAAAGAGTGGGTTTTTACACCATTTGCCCAAATTCCATGGGCTTACTAATGAAGATCCTCATAAGCATCTCAAGGAGTTTCAGTTTGTGTGTTCAAGTATGTGCCCACAAAATGCGGATCTCAACATTTTGAAGCTAAAGTCATTCCCTTTCTCACTTGAAGATAGGGCAAAGACTTGGTTATTTGATCTACCTTCAGGCTATATCAACACATGGGAGAAGTTGATGACTGAGTTTTTGACTAAGTACTTCCCCGCCTCAAGGATTACTGTCTTGAGAAAGCAAATAACTGGAATTGAGCAAAGGAAGGATGAGGCATTTTATGCCTACTATGAGAGATTCAAGAGCTTAGTTGCATCATGTCCTTCACATGGGATGAAGGAAGGAAATCTACTTACTTACTTTTATGAGGGACTCCTCCCTCTTGAACGTCAATTGTTAGATGCTGCTGCTGGAGGTTCTTTTGTGGATAAGACACCTGAAGTTGCTAAGGAGTTGCTCGCCCAACGTGCTCTTAATTATCAACAATATGAAGGAGTGTTAAACTCCACTCGTGGGGTGAATGAGGTATCTTCTAACTCTACTCTTGAGGAAAAAGTTAATAAAATGTCTACTCTTCTGTCTCAGGTATTGAACGTGAATGGAGTACAAGTACAACAAGTTGCTCAAATCTGTGGTGTGTGCTGTACTCAAGGGCATCCAACTGACCAATGCCCCCAACTGATCAATAATGGAGGATGGGAGTCTCTTAACGCTGTTGGGTTTCAAGGTAATCAAGGTGGACAAAGGTATAACCCTTTCTCTAACACATATAACCCTGGACTTAGAGATCACCCCAATTTACGTTGGGCCAACAATGATAATATTCAGAACTCTCAAGGACAAGGGCAAGTGTTTCCACGCCCTCCAGGTTTTCTGATGAGACCTCAGGTACCTCAAAACTTTGTATCTAATCCTCATGTGCCTACAAATTCTAATGCTCCTAATTATGATGAGATTTTAAAGTCCCTTGCTCAAGGGCAACAGAATTTAAATACTGCTACTCAAGCTCTTGTTACAGGTCAACAGGCTCACACTAAAGACATTGTAGAGTTGAAAAAGCAGTTGGGACAAGTGGTAGACTTCATGGGAAAGATAACCGAGAGCGGAAAATTGCCTAGCAACACTGTTCCCAACCCAAATATCGAACAAGCTAAAGCTGTTACGACAAGGAGTGGTAAGACCCTTGTGGATGTTCCCAAAACCCTAAAGAAGGCCCAAGTAACCCACAATGAGGAAAAGGACAGAGAGAAAGATCCTGCCACATCAAAGACAGAAATGATTAGTCCTTCATCATCTGAGAAGGCTTTGAAACCTCAAGGTAATGAGCAAAACCCTAAAAATTCTTTCGATTATAGTCCTTTTACTCGTGTGCCTTTTCCTAGTAGGTTTGCCAAAACCAAGAAGGATGAATCTGATCAAGCCATCTTGGAGATTTTTAAGAAGGTACAAGTCAACATGCCTTTGATTGAGTGTTTGAAGCAAGTGCCAAAATATGCCAAATTTCTGAAAGAGCTTTGTACTACAAGGAGACAAACTCGTGAGAAAGAGGTGGTAAAGATGAATGAGACAGTCTCTGCTGTCATCCAAAGGAAATTACCACCAAAGCTTAAGGATCCAGGGAGTTTTTCTGTTCCTTGTGTGATTGGTACGAATAAATTTGATAATGTCATGTTAGACTTAGGAGCTTCAATTAATGTGATGCCTTATAGTCTTTATGCTTCTTTAGATCTGGGTGAACTTAAAAGTGATAATGTTGTTATCCAATTGGCTGATCGATCTAACAAGTATCCTAAAGGATACATTGAGGATGTTCTTGTGCAGGTGAATCAACTCATTTTTCCCGCTGATTTCTATGTCCTTGATATGGAAGAGGCACCCCTAAATTCCACTCCATTACTTTTAGGGCGCCCATTCATGAGGACTGCAAGAACAAAGATCGATGTTTATGGAGGAACATTGACCATGGAATTTGATAATGAAATTATACGCTTCAACATCTTTGAAGCTATGAGGTATCCATTGACTGACATTAAACCCTGTTTTTCTATTGATATTATTGATTCATTTGCGCAGAGGTTTATGGAAGCAATGGAAGAGGATGAGTTGAAAGTAACACTCTCTCAAGGAGTTGGTTATAATGAGAATGGAGATTCCATTTCTAAAGCTGAGTTGGAGAAGGCTGAGGAGCCCATTGTGATTAGAACCGTGGCCTCCCTTGAGTCCCTACCCATTTTACCAAGGTATATTCCTCCTTTGTCCCTTCCTATTTCTACTAACAAGATGTTACCTTCAGTGATACAGGCCCCTACACTTGAGCTTAAGGTTTTGCCAGATCACTTGAAGTATGTCTTTTTGGGGGATAAGGAGACGCTGCCTGTTATTATATCCTCAAAGTTGGAGGAGAATCAAGAGAAGAAGCTTGTGGACATTCTTAAGAAGTACGAGACCGCCATTGGTTGGACTTTGGCAGATATCAAGGGAATCAGCCCAACCATGTGAGTCCATAGAATCCTATTGGAGGATGGTGCCAAACCCACCAGAGAAGCCCAGAGACGCCTACATCCACCCATGATGAAGGTAGTACAAGATGAGATAATAAAATTACTTGATTGTGGCGTTATTTACCCTATTTCAGATAGCAAGTGGGTGTCTCCTATTCAAGTTGTGCCAAAGAAGTCTGGAGTTACTGTAGTAAAGAATGAGGAGAATGAGCTAGTACCTCAACGAGTTGTGACTGGTTATCGAGTTTGCATAGATTATAGAAAGCTCAATGCGTCAACAAGGAAGGACCATTTCCCTCTGCCCTTTATCAATCAGATGCTTGAGAGATTAGCTGGTTACCCTTTTTATTGCTTTTTGGATGGATATAGTGGGTACAACCAGATCTGTATAGCCCAAGAGGATCAAGAGAAGACCACCTTCACTTGCCCTTTTGGCACTTATGCCTACAAACGTATGCCATTTGGATTATGCAATGCACCAGCTTTGAAGTATTTGATGACAAAGAAGGAGGCCAAACCGAGGCTGATTAGATGGGTGTTGTTACTTCAAGAATTCGATTTGGAGATCAAAGACAAAAGGGGAGTGAAAACTTGGTAGCTGACCATTTGAGCAGACTTGTACATGAGGAGGACACCTTACCCTTGCAAGAATCATTCCCAGATGAACAGCTCTTTGGGATTGAGATAAAAAGTGACAAAACTGGAAATGAATTCAAGGTGAATGGCCATCGCTTGAAGCCTTATTATGAGGCTTTTAAGGAGCACACTGTGGAAGAAGTACCCCTCCTAGAGGCTCCACTCACAAAGGACTAAAAACGAGGTACAAAGTCTAGGCTGAAGGACTGTAAACATTCAAGCGCTATTGGGAGGCAACCCAATTCAGCCAAGGCTATTGAGGATACATCAACACAGATTTGCATTTTCTTTCTCTCCTCTATTTACTTTGGTGGATTTCATTTTTTTTTATTGTGTGATTTTCGTGAATACCTTGCTCATGTTTATATTTCTACTTACAGGCTTATTCTGATTTACATTGAGGACAATGTAGGATTTAAGTGTGGGGGAGGGATTTACAACTTTAACAAAAAAAAAAAAATTAAAAAAAAAAAAATTTGTTTTGTTTTTAGAATTCCTTCCAACTCAATGATGAAACTGATTCTTAAGATAGATGGCTTGTAAATAGAATTGAGCATATTTTTACAGATAAAACAAGAAATGGAGTTAATTTGCTTATATTGTAGTCATACTTGGAAATTTTGATGCACATTAGCCTTGATTCGAGTAATATGTTATCTTAAAGTGAAGCATGGAGACATATTGAATGATACTTGCATAATTCCGCAATATTTGTGAGCTATTCGAGCCTTATAATTGATTCATTATACATATCAATTTAAACTTCTTTTCTGAGTGCATCTTGTGAATATCATGTTTTCTAGAACTTGCTTTAAACCTGCTTGAGACAATTTTACATGTTCAGATTTGGAGAAGACGGAGGCAAATTAGGATTTCACCACCATGGCCAAATAGCCTTTGTCCTGATTGTGATTTGACCCTTAGATAGCCCTTTGAGCCTTCATTAGCCTATTTTCTTCATTAACCCACATTTACTTACTCTTTTTAACTTAAACACTTTACTTACCCTTTTCCTTGGAACTAGTGAGCTTGGATCTTGTTTATAAGGTGATATCAAGAAGGGTGGAAAAGCATAAGTTTGAGGTCACATTTTCCTAGCATTGCAAAGGCTCTAGGTTATTGAAATGCATGGCGAACCTAAGCATACGTACTTGCTATATAGATTGTAAAATATAACGATCCTAAAAGTATGTAATTTCTAGGTCGAGTGTATCAAGAAAGGTATCCAACTAGGAAGAGATTGGAGAAAATCGAGAAAATGCCAATTCACAATAATCGGGTGACGGATTGTCAAATTGGACAGATACAAAAATGAAGTGTCTAGAGATGCCCTTCTTTAATAGAGGATAAAAGCAAACTAAATGGTAAATATACTTTGATAGATAGTACAACATCCGAATGCGAAAGTCAATGATATCTAATTTTGTAGCTTGATGCGACAATTCGTCGGGGCGTCTAGATCTCTAAGAGTAAAGCTCTCCTCGGACTAAAAGATGTCAGATCCTTGAGTGCTAACTCTCACTGAAGGTAAGGGTGTCAGATCCTCGAATTTTGAGAATTCTCCCAGACTGATGCAATGAATGTGCATGTGAGTGATGGTATGATGCTTCGGAAACATTATTTCAGATCATTGAGAATAAACTCTCTTCAATTAAAAAATATGTGGGCTTAAGACAAGTTGTAGAGAGAAAAAATGTCAGATTTAATTTCTAAAAATGCCCTTAGTATGACATTCTCTCTTTTTTTATTCTTTTTTCTTTTCTAATGCCCCTAGTTTGACATTCTTTTTATTTTAATCTTTCAATAGGAATTTTTCTTTTGAATGATACTTTTGTTTGGACAATATTTTTTTTATTTTTTTTGTGTGACCGAGCCTGAAGTAACTTCAGGTTGCCTACGTATCCCAATATTTTTCTTTTAAAATCAGGTCAAAACGTAGTTCGAAACAAGACTCCCCTCCCGAGGTTGGTTGGTGGGGTTTAGAAAGAAGATGATATTAATTTTTTAGAGGCTGCGAAGGGCTAAAGAAGGTTGTCTTTTTCTTGGTACGATAGGAAAATGGTTCTACCAAATAAGGCCTCCTTTAGTGAAATACAACTTGATTTAGTCAAGGTTCTGGGAATTCGATGTCTTGATTGCTCTGTCAAATAAGCTCTTCTTTTGAGAATGAGTGGTCTTCAATCTTCTTCTGTGAAATTGAGTATGATTGAGTTCTTTGTATTTGACATTAAATCGCTCAACTTTTTCAGAACTTTGAAAAATCTTTTATTCTTCAGCAAATGAAACTTTTTTTCTCGAGTAAAAAGTATGAGGGATCCTCTCTATGAGTCTTAACACCTTTGTCGATGATTCCAACTACATCATTTTTTACTGATAATTTTTTACTTTGAAAATCACTTTTGACTTTATTTCTTGATCTCCCTAGTATTTTGGTGCAATCTGATCTGATGATAGGCAACGTAGTGCTTATGCATAACATATCCTCATAGGACCATGCAAGAACACTGTTAAATTTCTTAAGTAAGTTTATTGTTTTCTCATATTACTCTAAGGATAAGGTAATTCCAAATCGTACTTTTTAAATATACTCTTTAATTCCTTTTTCATGTTAGATTTTATGCTCAAATCATTATTACGCATATGATAATTAAAAGACTCCTTTATTTTATTGGAATTAAGAAAAACATAAACTGAATAACTTGACTAAAGAACAAGAAAGAAGAAAGTAGAACAAGGGAAAGAAGAACAAGTTAGAAAGGGAAGGATCGGTTGATGAACAAGAAGTATTTATTGCCTAGAATCTGATAAATCCTTGAGGAAGATGGCTCTCCTAGTAGAGCCTGAACCTTACTCATATAGATTCAACAGTGGTTCCTTAGTCTATGAGACAGGAGATGACAGCAAAAGTCAGAAAGGGAAGGATGGTGGAGAAAGAAAAGAGTCTGATGGGACATAGTTGAAATCGATCATGAGACAGAATGCGACAATGTGTTAGGTACTAACGGGCAATGTGGAATAGGCCATGAGGCTAAATGTGGGACTGCACCTGGATGCACTAATGCGGTGCAGTAGGATCATGAGCTTAAGAAGAGGAACAATATGGAAAGAAAATCGGGGAGGGACTCTGAGGAAGGTAGACCACCCAAACATGGCAATGTGTTAGATGGCACGAAATCTTGGGCTGGTATTATAAGGGTTGTAGCCTCAGGAAGGGGAACCAGGGAGCTTACTTTCTCAAAGCCTGAGCTTCATGGTGGCAAGGTGTTTGTCAATTTTCCTAAGTCAGCTATGGAAGAAGGGGAGGCAATGTGGGACAACAGCCTAGTGGGTCACTTTCTTAATAGCAAGCTCCCATTCAATGTAGTCAAAGGGACCGTGGAGAAACTTTGGAAGACCAAGGGAACTCTCCAAATTTTCTCAGATGATACTCAACTATTCTTCTTTAAATTCAATGATGAACAAGACAAAGAAGAGGTTCTTTAGAAAGGGCCATGGTTTATTGGTGGGAAACTGTTAGTTTTAAGAGCTTGGGAACCTTGCATTGAACTCAACAAAAAAAATTAATTGATTATTCCAGTGTGGGTGAAGCTCTTGAATCTACCAAAGAAATTTTGGACTCCTACCAACTTGGAGATTGTGGCAAGTGGAGTGGGGAGACCATTATACCTGGATAATGCTACTGAGAAGTTCTCTCAACTTTCATATGCAAGGGTGTGCATTGAGATTAATGCTAAGAAGGAGATCCCGAATACTATTTACATCAACATGGGGGAGAACAA
The DNA here is from genome assembly GCF_017979445.1 of Akebia trifoliata. Lineage (NCBI taxonomy): Eukaryota > Viridiplantae > Streptophyta > Magnoliopsida > Ranunculales > Lardizabalaceae > Akebia > Akebia trifoliata. The sequence continues at coordinate 21,759,735 of NC_141385.1, forward strand.
AGAGGTTAAGGTCAAGGTTGTGTGTGTTGGATGCCCCCAAAATGTTTGCAATGTAAAATTTTCGGTCACCATGATTCTAAATGCCCATTGAAGTTGCCAAAAATTAAGAATAAATGGAAAGCAAATCAAAAAACTACTACTGGGAAGAAGAAAAATTCAGACATTGACACCATCTTAGATCAGGAGGAAGGAGAATGGGGACTGTAGCGAGTAAAAAAGAAAAGGGTACAGTAGATTAGCACATTCAAGAGGAGGAGGACAATAAAGGTAAGCCCATGGAGAGTGACACCCCAATGGAAGTGATGGATTAGGTTGGCCAAAGAGAGGAAGACAATACTCTAAGCAAAGGAAAAATGACTAGGGAGCTCAGCCCAAAAGGGAAAGGAGGTAGCATAAGTCTTGGGTCGAAGGGTAACAAAAAGAACAACCAAATTGTAATCAAGAGCGATAGATTCAGTGCGTTGAATGAAGATGAAGCTAGTGAAGAATTTAAAGCTAGAAACGTGGTGGTGGATGAGAAGGACAAAAGAGATAAGAGATCTACGGGGTCCATAAGGGACATCCTTAGCAAAAGGGAGGCATTATTTACTACGAGGACACCAGCAAAACAGACAATAGTTAACAATAGTAGGGCAGCTTCATGCTATGGAACCCAAGTCACTGAACAAGGTTTTTAATGTCTATTTCCCTCTGGAATATTAGGGGTCTCACCTCTAAACCAGCCAGAAATTAGGAAATTTATAGTTAAGCATAAGGTCGCTATTATATGCATAGTGGAAACAAGAGTTAAGAAGGATAATCAAAATGCCATCCTTAGGAACTTAAGTCCAAATTGGGCAATCTGTGACAACTATAATTATAGCCATGGTGAAAGAATTTGGGTGGTTTGGAACAAGGAAATAGTTAGCTTGTCTATCCAGCTCATTGACGTGCTTGTGGATTGGAAAGATTGCCAAGGGATCTTCCTTTCGTTAGTTTATGGGTCAAACTGTGGGAGACAAAGGAGGGAGCTTTGGACTAATTTAGAGTTTATTAGCAACAATATGAGAGTTCCTTTGGGGGTGATGGCGATTTTAATGTGGTGTTGAATAGTAATGAAAAGGTGGGTGGTAGACTTATGCATAGACTTGGAAGTGAGGAAACTAGGCAATGCTTTAATTCGGCTAGTTTGCTAGATCTCAAGGCTGTGGGTTGTAGATTCATGTGGTGCAACAAACAAAATGAAGGAAGGATTGTCCTGAAGATCAACAAAGCCATGGGAAATCCTGAGTGGATTGATGTCTTTTCCGATGTCCAAGCGGAGTTTCTCCCTAGTGGGATTTCTGATCACAATCCAATCCTATTGGATATGCTAATAGATAGAAAGGCAACAATCAGATCCTTTAAGTTTTTCAATTTTTGGGCTAATGATGAGCATTTCCTTCCTCTAGTTAGGAAAGTTTAGGACCTCAGATTGATAGAAACCCAATGTTTAGAGTTATGAAGAGGCTAAATATTCTCAAAGGAGAACTTAGGCAATGGAGCAAACAAAAATTTGGGAACCTTTCTGTTAAAGTTTTGAAAGCCAAAGAAGTGTTAGATGAAGTGCAAGCTAGAATTCAAACTGAACCTCTTAATGTCCAGCTCACCCTAAGAGAAAGAGTTGCTGTCAGTGAGTATGCCACCCTGGCCAGACATGAGGAACATGCCATCAGGCAGCAATCTAGGGTGAATTGGTTAAAGCTTGGGGACAGCAACACATCCTTCTTTCATCAGTCTTTGAAGGTTAAGAGATCGAGGAACTATATTACTAAACTAAAAAGGAAAGATGGTCAGACTGTAGAGAGTGAAGATCTCATCAAAGAGGAAGTAGTGGAGTACTTCAAGGACATTTTAGGAAGGGATGAAGACAGTGTTCAGCATAGGAATTGGGACTTCGAATTCAACAAGACCTTAACTACGACTCAGAGGGTTTTGCTGGCTAAACAAGTGATAGACGAGGAGATTAAGGATTCTTTATGGAGTATTGATGGTGAAAAACCCCAGATCCTGACGATTTTTCAGTGGCCTTTTTTCACAAAGCCTAGAGCATAGTGGGTAAAGAAGTCACCCTAACGATTAGAGGTTTTTTCAAAAAGGGGGGCTAATCAAAGAGCTAAACTCCACAGTCATTTCCCTTATCCCGAAGGTTCCAATACCAAACTACTTGGATGATTATCTGCCGATTTCTTGCTGCAATGTTCTTTACAAGTGCATCTCGAAAATTATGTCCAATAGGCTTAAAGAGGTGATGCCTCAGCTAATCAGTCCCAATCAGAGTGCCTTCATCCATAATAGAAAGATTGCGGACAACATTCTATTGTGTCATGAAATTATAAGGAGCTTCCACCTAAACCAAGAGATGCCTAAAACTGTAACAAAGATTGATCTTAGGAAGGCTTTTGACACAGTACAATGGGAGGCAGTGTTGTAATGTTTAAATTTATTCAAGTTCCCTCCTATCTTCATCCAATGGGTTAGAAGTTGTATCTCTTCCACCAGATTCTTAGTGTCTATCAACGGGTCCTTGAAGGGGTATTTCTTAAGGAAGAGGGGCTTGCACCAGGGAGACCTCCTATCTCCCTTTTTTCTTTGTGATGATCATGGAAGTGTTTTCGAAGCTTCTAGCGATGGAAGTTGAAAACGAAAATTTTGAGCTCCATCCAAGGTGCCGTAACCCCAAAATTTCTCACTTATGTTTTGTTGACGACTTGTTGGTTATGTTTAAAAGGTCCTTCAGGTCGACGAAATCCCTTTGCTCAACTCTAAAGTGCTTCAAAGATATGACAGGGTTGGAGATGAACCCATTGAAAAGTATAATCTTCTTCACGGGCACAAAAATGCTAATACCAAGGATGCTATCCTAAGAGCCTTGGGGTGTGAAAGCGCCCTCGATCCGCTTTTGACCCTTGAGGTTTGGGAGTCGCCACCTAGTTATTATGGTCTAGGAACCAAACTGACTCTAAAACGGATAATGAACTAATCTACTATAGAAAATTTGAATCCGGGGATCATGTTACGGGGTTGGAAGGTGTTAGGCACCAACCCCGCCCGGCCATTGCCGGTCTCTACTTATCCCAAATAAATCTACATCGCTAATGACAATCCTAGATTAAAAAATAATGAAAAATCTTACATCCAATCTGCAAAAGTGATATTCCCTCAGATCTGGTAAAAACGACTCTTTGTACCGTATTCCTCACTTCGTTCTATCTCCGGATCTGATTTCTGATCTCCGAGATAAGGTATCTCCTTCTTGGATCTGGGTGCTTCGAATTTGTTGTGGATTTTTGGGATGTTTTTGAGAGGTTTTTGGGTGTTTTTTAGGCTAAAATCGGAGTAGGGGTGTTAGGGAAGGAGTTGGGGCTCCAAAATTAGGGTTTTGGGGAGGTTGTGGAGGCTTCTTCACCTACTTTTCCTAGGGTTTTTTCTTTGATACGAAAATAGGGTGTGGAGGCTCCTATTTATAAAGTTTTTTAAGAGAATTAGGGTTTCATTAGGGTTTCTTTTAGGGTTTCAATTAGGGTTTAGACTTTGGTCTCATGAGATGGACTTAGTCCTTAGGGTTTTAATTTAGGGTTTTGACTTTTAGTCTTATGAAATTGACTTGATTAGTTTAGATTAGGGTTTTGATTTAGGGTTTTGACTTTTAGTCTTATGAGATTGACTTGATTAGTGTTTTGATTTAGGGTTTTGACTTTAGTCTTATGATATTGACTTTAATACTTTGACTTTAGTCTTTCTTGGTTGACTTTAATGTTTTGACTTTAGTCTTACTTGACTTTAGTCTTACTTGATTGACCTTAATGTTTCTTTTTACATTTTTTAATGATTTATTTATTAATTTCGAAAATTTTAATTATTAAAGTTATAAAATTACCATTTTGCCCTCGGAGAGGGTTTTTTACGTTTTAAGTCGTTTTTCAATGCTCCAAGATATTTTGGAATCAGTTTTTCGTAAGGAATTCAATGGAAATGTTGATTTTTGTCATTTATGAAATTTTTTGTGTGAAATGATCGTGAATTTTATGAGGGGTATTTTCGTAATTTTGTCGAATTTTGTGAAAATTGGTGAAATGATTTATTTGGTTTCGATTTGTTGTTTTATGTGTTTGAATGGGTTTTCCTAAGCGTAATATAGGCTCTAGGATTGTTTTGATGTTAAGGGTATTTTGGTAATTTGGTCATTTTTAGTGATTTTTATCGTGAAGCTTCTTTTTGGTCTGCAAGATGATGATTTATATGTTTCTGGGGTCGTATTTTCCTAGCGTAGCGTGGTTTTTAAGTTTTGTCAGTTCGAGATACCTCATCCGGATTTCTGAAACATATCTGGTAACAAAATAAAGCATTGGAATAAACATCCATCATTGGGAACCTTTGCGATCGGGTTGACGACTTGATTAATCAGGCGGATGCAAAAATGGGGTGTCTACAGATGCCCCCTCTTTGGCAGAGGGTTGAAGCAAACTAGATAGCAAATCGATTTTGGTAGATAGTGCAATATCCGAATGCCAAAGCTAGTGACAGTTCATTTTACAGCCTGATTTAACAATTCGTCGGGGTATTCGGATCATTGAGCGTAAAAATCTCCCCGAACTAAAAGGTTGTCAGGTCCTTGAGCGCGAGCTCTCACTGGCAGCGTCAAATCCTTGAATTTTTAAAAAATTCTCCTTGACTGACGTAACAACTATGCAAGTGTGTGGACTCAAAATATGATATAGGTTTCAAAGAATTTGAGTTGGAAATGAGTCAAATCTGAGCATGAAGTAAATATAAACTGAGCATAATTTCAAGAAAACCCTTGGCGGTAACTGAGGATAGTTCCGAGAAAGCCCTCGGCGGCAACTGAGCATAATTCCAAGAAAATCCTTGGCGGCATCTAAGCATAGTTCCGAGAAAACCCTCGGCGGCAACTGAGCATAGTTCCGAGAAAACCCTCGGCGGTATCTGAGCATAATTCCAAGAAAACCCTCGGCGGCATCTGAGCATAATTCCAAGAAAACCCTTGGCGGTATCTGAGCATAATTCTGAGAAAACCCTCGGCGATATCTGAGCAAAATTCCAAGAAAACCCTTGGCGGCATCTGAGCATAGTTCCGAGAAAACCCTCGGCGGCATCTGAGCATAATTCCAAGAAAACCCTCGGCGGCATCTGAGCATAATTCCAAGAAAACCCTTGGCAGTATCTGAGCATAATTCTGAGAAAACCCTCGGCGGTATCTGAGCAAAATTCAAAGAAAACCCTTGGCGGCATCTGAGCATAGTTCCGAGAAAACCCTCGACGGCATCTGAGCATAATTCCAAGAAAACCCTTAGCGGCATCTAAGCATAATTCCGAGAAAACCCTCGGCGGCATCTGAGCATAGTTCCGAGAAAACCATCGGCGGTATCTGAGCATAATTCCAAGAAAACCCTTGACGGCATCTGAGCATAGTTCCGAGAAAACCCATCTGAGCATAATTCCAAGCAAACCTTTGGCGGAATCTGAGCATAGTTCTGAGAAAACCCTCGGCGGCATCTGAGCATAATTCCGAGAAAACCCTCGGTGGCATCTGAGCATAATTCCAAGAAAACCCTCGACGGCATCTGAACATAATTCCGAGAAAACCCTCGGCGGCATCTGAGCATAATTTCAACCAAACCCTTGGCGGCATCTGAGCATAGCTCCGAGAAAACCCTCAGCGGCATCTAAGCATAATTCCGAGAAAACCCTCGGCGGCATCTGAGCATAATTCCAAGAAAACCCTTGGCGGCATCTGAGCATAATTCCGAGAAAACCCTCGGCGGCATCTGAGCATAATTCCGAGAAAACCCTCGGCGGCATCTGAGCATAATTCCGAGAAAACCCTCGGCGGCATCTAAGCATAATTCCGAGAAAACCCTCGGCGGCATCTGAGCATAATTCCAAGAAAACCCTTGGCGGTATCTGAGCATAATTCCGAGAAAACCCTCGGCGGTATCTGAGCAAAATTCCAAGAAAACCCTTGGCGGCATCTGAGCATAGTTCCGAGAAAACCCTCGGCGGCATCTAAGCATAATTCCGAGAAAACCCTCGGCGGCATCTGAGCATAATTCCAAGAAAACCCTTGGCGGTATCTGAGCATAATTCCGAGAAAACCCTCGGCGGTATCTGAGCAAAATTCCAAGAAAACCCTTGGCGGCATCTGAGCATAGTTCCGAGAAAACCCTCGGCGGCATCTGAGCATAGTTCCGAGAAAACCCTCGGCGGCATCTGAGCATAATTCCAAGAAAAGCCTTGGCGGCATCTGAGCATAATTCCGAGAAAACCCTCGGCGGCATCTGAGCATAATTCCAAGAAAACCCTTGGCGGTATCTGAGCATAATTCCGAGAAAACCCTCGGCGGTATCTGAGCAAAATTCCAAGAAAACCCTTGGCGGCATCTGAGCAAAGTTCCGAGAAAACCCTCGGCGGCATCTGAGCATAGTTTCGAGAAAACCCTCGACGGCATCTGAGCATAATTCCAAGAAAACCCTCGGCGGCATCTGAGCATAGTTCCGAGAAAACCCTCGGCGGCATCTGAGCATAATTCCAAGCAAACCCTCGGCGGCATCTGAGCATAATTCCGAGAAAACCCTCGGCGGCATCTGAGCATAATTCCAAGAAAACCCTTGGCGGCATCTGAGCATAATTCCGAGAAAACCCTCGGCGGCATCTGAGCATAATTCTGAGAAAACCCTCGGCGGCATCTGAGCATAATTCCAAGAAAACCCTTGGCGGTATCTGAGCATAATTCTGAGAAAACCCTCGGCGGTATCTGAGCAAAATCCAAGATAACCCTTGGCGGCATCTGAGCAAAGTTTCGAGAAAACCCTCGGCAGCATCTGAGCAAAATCCAAGATAACCCTTGGCGGCATCTTAGCAAAATTCCGAGAAAACCCTCAGCGGTATCTGAGCAAAATCCAAGATAACCCTTGGCGGCATCTGAGCAAAATCCAAGCTAACCCTTGGAGGAAACTGAGTAAAACTTGCAGAGGAATGAATTTTGGGCAAGAATGAACGAATTTGGAGAAAACTTATTTGAACGAATCGAAGAGTAAATAAATCTGGAGGATAATGAATCTGGAAGAGAAATGATTGATTCCAAGAATGATTGAATCTGAAAAAGAATCTGGAGAACGAAAGAATGCCATATCTCCTTTGTGATATCCAAAATGCTTTTGTTTGAAACTCAAGGATTTATCAAAAAGTTTTATGAATTTAAAACCTGAGTTTTTATTTCTTTTGAACCTCAAGAGTTTTTCCGAAAAATCGTTATCAAGAGAGTAACCTTAAGTTTGGAGTTCTCATCATCTTTTAGGATTAACATTGCTCAAAAACAAAATGCCCCTAGTTTGACAATGTACGTGGCATTGAACACATCATTAAAAAATGCCCCTAGTATAAGGAGGGAGCTTACATATTTAGAGGAAAAAGAAAAAATGCCCCTTGTATGAAGGTTTGAAATATTTGATTACCACAAGCGCAATAAAGATCCAACTTTTAATTTTGATTAACTTTATTGAAGATTTTGAGTCAGGCTCAAGAGAACAAAATATTTCCTTTTGAGACTCATCATAGAGTTCACCCTTTTCTTCATTGGTTCACTTGGGGAAGTAAGAATTTTCAGATCGATCGTAGACAAGATACTTGTGACTTCTAAATCTATGCTTGGTTTAAGCTGAGTATTGAACTTGATTATTCGGACTTCTGATGTTTCAGCTCGAACCGCTCTCAGCTTGGGATTTTTTTATTTGCTCTAACTTTTGCTTAGATATCCTTTTCAGGTTTTCAATCTAGCGAGCTTGCTCTAGCTTTTGCCTAGATCGCCTTTTCAGGTTTTCGATCTAGCGAGCTCTTTCTCTTTTCCTTTGCTCTGATTGTTGCTAAAGTTGTCCTTTCAGATTTTCAACCTTGCGAGCTTGCCTTAATTTTTGCCTAAGTCGCCCTTTTCGGGTTTTCAACTTAGCAGGCTTTACATTTTTTTTATCTTTTTTTTTTCTCTGAAGTTCTAGAATTACTATCTGATCACGCTTTGCTACCCTCCTTGACTTTTTCACACGGTACTTAGGAGGACTTTTATAGGTAGGCTTTGGACTAGGCATAAAAAGAAAGGAATTTTGAGGCTCAAAAACCCAAATGCCCCTTGTGTGGCATTTCATTTAAAAAAATTTCTTGAACTTTCTTCCCCATTTTGGATGATATTTCTTTTTCTTTTGAGTTTTTTTTTCTAGATTTTTCCTCTGTCGAGGAATCTATTTTTTTTTTATTTTGATGTGGTCGGGCCTGAAGTAACTTCTCAGGTTGCCTACGTACCCCAAATTTTTGGGATCAGACCAAAACGTAGTTCGGATTTTCCCTCCCCTGGGTTAGGTGATCGGGCTAAGAAATAAAAGGCACAATTTTTCTCTTTTTGAACAGGCTGCAAAAGGGGTTGAGAAAGGAGAATAAAGAACTAGGTAATAGGAAAATTGATTCGACAAAAATGGCCTCCTTAAATGTAGTACCGTTTGATTTGGTCAAGGTTAGTTGGTTCTGGTAACTCGATTCCATCATGATCTTGAAGCCTGACAGCTTTTCCTGGTAATATCTCATTAATGATGTACGAGCCTCCCCAATTTAGTTTGAACTTCCCTCTAGGGTCAAAGACAGGTGCCTGATTCTCTTTGAGTATTAAATCCCCGACTTGTAAGTGACGAACCTTGATATTTTTATCAAATGCACGGGGAACTCTTCTTTGATAAGCTTGCACGTGATACAAAGCTCTCAGTCGTTTTTCTTCAATCAAATTCAATTCTTCATACCGCTGGCGAACTCAATCTGTTTCTGACAACTGACTTTCCAACAAGACCCTCAGAGATGGAATTTTCATTTCAACTGGTAAGATTACTTCCATATCACACACTAAAAAGTAGGGAATAGCTCCAGTGGAAGGCTGCATTGAAGTATGATGTGCCCCTAATGTGAATGGTAACTTCTCCAACTAATCCTGGTGTGATTGACACATTTCCTTGATGCTTGTTTTGAGATATTTTATTGGCTGCTTCAACCTTTCCATTAATCTGAGGACAGTAGAGAGAAAATGTGATGTCTAATATCGAACTCTGAACACAGAGTGATAACCTAAGCTTTGATGTACAATCCATTATCAGAGATCAATAACAATTCAATTGTTTCATTAATCTAATAATGGTAATCTATTCTGGGAGCTCTACCATTTCGAGAAGTGTAGCACTAATACATTTTGTAACATCTTCCTTGATCTCATTTTCTCAAGCCAGTATCTATTCTGTGTCAGACAACACCCAAGCTTGCACTTAACATATCCTCATAGGCCCACACGAACAAGTCTTTTAAAATTTCTGAGAAAATTCATTATCCCCTTGTGTTCCTCTAGGGATAGGATGGTTTCTATTTGAATCTCTTTAGGAATTTATTTATGTTCCGAGGTCAATGACCTTTGCTTTCTTGAGCTTGACTCTTATCTTCTTGTTCAGGAGAAAAATATATCCTTAAAGCTAGATTATTAGTTAATTCGTTAATGCGCTCGAGATATTCAAAAATTTTCTTTATCCAATTAAATTCAGAAGGGGCAACAGACACCTCTATAAACTCAATAAACTAACTCGACTCAACAGGAAAAGAGTAGACTCGATCTAAAGAAAATATGACATTGAAAAATTGGACTCGAACTAACTCAAATAACTCATGAAAACTCAATACAACTATCCACAACGGACTTGATTAGGACTGAGGACTGAGACATTGCTTATAACCGATAAGACCAAAGTACTATGATCTTCAGGGAATAACTGGGCGATGTTGAGAAATTCTAAAGGATTGATTTGGCGTTGACGTTCGTTCCAACTGATTGGACTAGTAACCCTAGCTAGACGATGGACGATTGAGCTTAGATACAATGATAACCCTTAAACCTCTTTGAAGGTGAATTTAACCAATTTCAGTGTTGCCCCCTTGATAACATTTTAAATGAACCCTGAGATTTTATTGAATTCTGTGCACCAATCCATTAAACAATTCATCCGTTCAATGATTATTTAGAAGGAAATTATTTTATTGCACTCTTGAAAATTATTGGAAATAATGTTTTCATTGAATAAAATTTTCACAAATCTGATTATTTTTTGCAAGTCATTTTCTTTTTAGAAAAACATATTTTGATAATTTTACAAGATCCATGCAAAAAAATAGATTTTTGGTGAAAAACATATTTCAAAAATTTTTCATGCAAAAATAGATCTTTTGTAAATCATTTTTCCTTCATTTTCTTTTCTTTCGGAAAACATTTTCTTCTGAAAAATATTTTTTCTCTAAAAAATAGTTTGTTATTTGGAAAGCATTTTCTCTTGGAAAATCTTGTTCTTATGGAAGAAATTTTCTGGAAAACACTTTTTCTTAGAAAACATTATTTTTTAGAGAATAACACTTTTTTTTGGAAAACATTTTTTTTAAAGAACACTTCTTTTGGAAAACACTTTTTCTGAAAAATACTTTCCCTTCCTAAACCATTTTTGCTCTTTGAAAATTTGATTTTTATTTCGATTTAAATGGTCCGGCCCATAATGATCGTTGGATCGAGATGGACTGGGTCAAGTTTAAAATGGATTTTTTATTGGGTTGGTGTACCCAATGATACTGTAATTTCAAATCGAAAAATTTATCCTTGAGGACAAACCCGCACATTCCTGATCTCATCATTCATATACATTCATCTCATCATTCACATGCATTCTGATCTCATCATTCACATACATTCATCATTCACCAGGTTCCATTCCATAAACAACCCGGGAACACCCATGATAAGTTCGAGTCATGACCTACTAGGAAGGTTTCTAGACTCTAAGCTTACTACGTGCAATGCATTTTTATCTAGCCACCCTTGCCCAAGCACACCTATATACCTTTCGATACGTGGTGACTTGGTTTGATATACCGTGTAGGTGATAATCTAAAACCTCAATTCACTTCTCTGAAGCCAAAAACAGCCAGTTTGATCTCCAGTTGAGAGGTGGCGCACAATGCTGAGCAAGGGCCCACTTAAATACCTCTCGTCTAGAATAGACATAGTCTATCCCCCTCGTACAGTAGGGTACAGCGGGGCAAGATCTGCTTAGGCACCGGTTTTGACCAAGAAGTGCAATTGATATACTTAGATTATCTTTTATACCTACGGGTACGAGTCAAGGGTTGTAGCTTTCATAAATGGTTTGGCATCCCACGAGGGGACCGACCACGTACTAGTACTACGTTGGCAATCGGGACATGTGACTATGTGGCTCACAATAGGTCAAAGGCTCAGGTCTCTCCAGCCCGGGTGCATCAATATACCTCTCAGAATCACCTGATCAGACGATATTGATACCCCCAGTTTGATATACCCTAAGGTACGTGACTGGAGTTGTGACTTTCATGAATGACGTCGCATCTCCGAAGAGATCAGGCCACGCACTAGTGCCACGTTGGCTATATGGGACGTGTGAGTGGGTAAAACAGTAAACGTGCTTGTGGTGTGTGCAAAACAGGGTGGGGTGTGCCCGGGGCTTTTTCAAACACGTGGGCCCATGGATCCAATCAAACCAATCATTACAAAATGAATTACATGAACATTTAATCGAAATAAAACACTATCCCAATCACATGAATATTTAATCGAGATCAACACTATTCGAATCACATGATTGAAAATAAACATATCAAGCATATATCCATGTTAAAAGCAAACATTTAATCCGGCACATTTCTTTATGTGTTTCAATCAAGGGTCATTTGGGTGACCCTAAATAAATTGAGATTTAAGAAAATATCGAATTAAGGATAGAGTGGTAATTGTTGGAACACATGATGGTTTTACCAGAATCGACCAATTGATTTTACTATTTTTTTTTTTGTTTTTTTTTTTTAAAAAAAAAAAATTAAAACAAAAGAAAATGAAGAAAAACCCCATTTAAAACGGCCAAAATCTAGCCTATAAACCGATGTTTTTATTAAAGAGAGAGGAAAAAACGAACACACTTCAAATCGATTTTCACATGGAAATTCTTTAATTAAAAATCAAGGATTGGTGTAGAGAAACCAATTTTAAAATTTTGATTGTAAAAATCCCCATTTTTATTTTGATGTTCGATCGAACACGTGTTCTAATTAGTGCCCATGATGGAATAAAGATTCCACGTGTTCAATAGGATTTGGAGTGCATATCGATATTTCCGCGAAAAATATTCTTGATAATCTCATTGGAATCGAATTCGAGTAGATAAAACAGAAAATTACCATTAATGGGAGACTGTAAAAGCATCTCCAAAATTTTAATTATGTTATCTACAAATGCATTATGATCGGATCGTTCAATTGTCGAACACATCCTTTCTTTATGAAGTTCAAAACCCGCTCAACCAAAGAAATTTCAATTGTAGAAATCCTAGGAACATCAACAATCATTCCAAGAATATCTAACCAATTTGGGGAAGACAGATTCCTAAAAAAACAAACCGATACCTCGATCACTAATTTCAAATCGAACGATCCTACAACTTTCATGATCTAATCGAATAAATCACACAAATCAGTCCATAAAATAGAGATTATTCAATCCTTTAATCCTTCTTCCTCTCCACCGTTCCAACACAAAGAAATCGACTTATTTTCGTTAAAAAAAATTGGGTTTCAAACGGAACCAAAACAGAAATTTTCGGTCAAAGATTCAAATGGTTTCAAAGTGAACTAACGGTTCTACACTTTGAATCACTCAAAACCCACGATCCCAAGCACGAGCTATGAACCGATTGGGCTGAGATTTCAGCCGATCAAACAGAGAGACCAATTCGGTCTACTGTTGAAGACGATGAACTGGTTGGTTTGGTTGAAAATGATGAACCGAGATCAATTTCTGATTTGGTTCTGTTGCGAACGATGAACACAAAATCAATTTCTGATTTGATTCGATTGAAAAATAATGAACATAATATCAGTTCTGATTTGGTTCGATTGAAACTTCGATTGATGAACACAAGATCAGTTTGGTTCGATTGAAAACTGATGAACATAATATCGGTTCTGTGCATGGAGTTTTGAATTGATTTAAATCATTTTTAATCGATTAAACAGACAGACCGAATCATTTCTTGTTGAAGACGATGGACCACGGATCGGTTTTTGATTTGGTTCGGTGATCCCCATTTATTTAAGAAGATTTTTTTTCGTTGATTTTGCTGGTTTCAAAAGGTTGGATAGAGAGACCACATCGGCATCTATATGAACCAGCGTTTTCTCTTCTTGGAGAAGATGATGTGCGCATAGAAAGAATTAGATTTCATTCAACGCACACCAACACACCTCCTCATGTATTGGTGGTGTGAACGAGAAAAAACAGAAATTTTTTTATGGCACACCACACGTACCAGCACCCTTTTATTGGTAAGTTGGTGTGCAAATTGAAAAACGCCACGTTATTTACGGCACACCAAGCCCTTCAGCACGCTTTGCCTTCAACAGAAAAAAAAGAAAAAAACAAAAAAAATTTGACATTTTTTCTTGCTGTCAATGGACAGCATGCTAAAAAATAAAAATAAAAATTTAAAAAAAACCAAAATGTTGTCGAAGGGTGCAACGTCAAATATCAAATCAAACACACCTAAATTTTGAATCGAAATATAATTACGTGCGTAAAAAAATTCATGGTCAAAAAACCATTATCTCGTCCTCAATAAGATTATTCCTTTGAAATCTCGCATTATTTAGGGTCATTTCGAATGACTTTCGATTGAACCATTAAAAAAATGATATACCGGATTAGGATATTCAAGATTGAATCATGTGATCTATGATTAAGCCAAAAGAAAAACAAAAAAAAATATAAATAAATAAAATACAATAAACAAGTAATCAACTAACTAAAAATCAAATAAAAGGGTCCTATTAGCGACGTATCCCATACTTGGGGCTTTTCAAGTTTGATCCTCGAAGGTCCCCAGCGGAGTCGCCACTGAAAGCGCCCACGATCCGCGGGGTGCGCGGATCCGCTTTTGACCCTTGAGGTTTGGGAGTCGCCACCTAGTTATTATGGTCTAGGAACCAAACTGACTCTAAAATGGATAATGAACTAATCTACTATAGAAAATTTGAATCCGGGGATCATGTTACGGGGTTGGAAGGTGTTAGGCACCAACCCCGCCTGGCCATTGCCGGTCTCTACTTATCCCAAATAAATCTACATCGCTAATGACAAACCTAGATTTAAAAATAATGAAAAATCTTACCTTCGATCTGCAAAAGTGATATTCCCTCAGATCTGGTGAAAACGGCTCCTTGTACCGTATTCCTCACTTCGTTCTATCTCCGGATCTGATTTCTGATCTCCGAGGTAAGGTATCTCCTTCTTGGATCTGGGTGCTTCGAATTTGTTGTGGATTTTTGGGATGTTTTTGAGAGGTTTTTGGGTGTTTTTTAGGCTAAAATCGGAGTAGGGGTGTTAGGGAAGGAGTTGGGGCTCCAAAATTAGGGTTTTGGGGAGGTTGTGGAGGCTTCTTCACCTACTTTTCCTAGGGTTTTTTCTTTGATACGAAAATAGGGTGTGGAGGCTCCTATTTATAAAGTTTTTTAAGAGAATTAGGGTTTCATTAGGGTTTCTTTTAGGGTTTCAATTAGGGTTTAGACTTTGGTCTCATGAGATGGACTTAGTCCTTAGGGTTTTAATTTAGGGTTTTGACTTTTAGTCTTATGAAATTGACTTGATTAGTTTAGATTAGGGTTTTGATTTAGGGTTTTGACTTTTAGTCTTATGAGATTGACTTGATTAGTGTTTTGATTTAGGGTTTTGACTTTAGTCTTATGATATTGACTTTAATACTTTGACTTTAGTCTTTCTTGGTTGACTTTAATGTTTTGACTTTAGTCTTACTTGACTTTAGTCTTACTTGATTGACCTTAATGTTTCCTTTTACATTTTTTAATGATTTATTTATTAATTTCAAAAATTTTAATTATTAAAGTTATAAAATTACCGTTTTGCCCTCGGAGAGGATTTTTTACGTTTTAAGTCGTTTTTCAATGTTCCAAGATGTTTTGGAATCAGTTTTTCGTAAGGAATTCAATGGAAATGTTGATTTTTGTCATTTATGAAATTTTTTGTGTGAAATGATCGTGAATTTTATGAGGGGTATTTTCGTAATTTTGTCGAATTTTGTGAAAATTGGTGAAATGATTTATTTGGTTTCGATTTGTTGTTTTATGTGTTTGAATGGATTTTTCTAAGCGTAATGTAGGCTCTAGGATTGTTTTGATGTTAGGGGTATTTTGGTAATTTGGTCATTTTTAGTGATTTTTATCGTGAAGCTTCTTTTTGGTCTGCAAGATGATGATTTCTATGTTTCTGGGGTCGTATTTTCCTAGCGTAGCGTGGTTTCTAAGTTTTGTCAGTTCGAGATACCTCATCCGGATTTCTGAAACATATCTGGTAACAAAATAAAGCATTGGAATAGACATCCATCATTGGGAACCTTTGCGATCGGGTTGACAACTTGATTAATCAGGCGGATGCAAAAATAGGGTGTCTACAGGGTGCAAGGAAGGGATGTTGCCGATGAGATACCTTGGAGTCCCTTTGGTTTAAAAAAGGTTACCCTATGAGGATTGTCGTCAGCTTATTGAGAAGATCAGTGTTCGTGTTCAAGGCTGGAAAGGGAGATTCTTGTCCTATGCAGGGGAAATAGAGCTCATCCGTTCGGTTCTAAATAGCATGGCTTCCTATTGGGCTAGCTTGTTCCTTCTACCCAAGAGAGTTTGGAAAGAAGTTGGCCAGATCTATGCGAAATTTTTATGGGCTGGCAATAAAGGAGCCTCGAAAATTCAACCCATTAGTTGGGCCCAAATCTACAAGCATAAGCATGAGAGGGGCCTGGGGCTTCGGAACCAGGAGGTCTGGAATAAATCAGCCATTCTTCGCCATGTGTGGAGCTTGGCCTCTAAACATGATAGTCTTTGGATTAGGTGGGTGTACCATAATCTCATCAAGTCTAGGAGCTTTTGGACATTACAATGTCCAACTCAATGTTGATGGTCTTGGAGAAAGATCCTGAACTCAAGAGCAGTAGCTGAAAGGCTTATCATTCATCAGATAGGTACGAGAATAGCCACAGACCTTTGGATAGAGTCGTGGCACCCAAATGGAATCCTTGTGAATCAGTTCCCTAGTGAGCTCCGTTATGACTCAAGACTGAATCTTCGAGCGAAGTTAGTGTTATCATTCAATATGGGCATTGGAATCCTCCTCATCTCACGGTTAGAGCATCAGATATGGGTAAAACTAGGTAGACTTGAGCTGGATGCTAAAGACAATGACACGATCAGGTGGGTGGGTAGCTCGACAGGAACTTTCACTATCTCCTCGGCTTATGATCATCTTATACCTCGTTGGCAAAGGGTTGGCTGGAGGGAGTTGGTATGGTGTAAGAGAGCCATCCCAAAGCACAAATTCACTCTTTGGATGGCTGTGATGGGCAGCCTCAAGACTCAAGATTGGCTGCGATCGAGGTACATCATCTCGAGCTCTTCCTGTTCCATTTGTAATAACAGTAATGAAAGCATTAAGCACATTTTTATGGGTTGCAGGTTTGCAAGAGAGGTCTGGAAAAAGGATCTCAAAAATTCCCTTATAACTACAGCTATTAAACCGTGGGCGCAAGAATTGGATTGGATGGTCACTAACTTCAAGGGTAGGGAGCTTACCACAGATATCAAACGAGCCTCGTTCAGCACCTTTGTCTACCACATTTGGAAGGAGAGATGCAAGAGGATTTTTAATAATAAGTTCCCATGAGGACAAGTTAGGGCAAGCCATTGTCCAAGATTTGATAATAAGGTTTAGCGGAGAAGTTAATACGGTGGAGGATTCGAGTTTCAACAGAAGTTTCTTTGAGTCGTGGGCTATAGAAGTTAAATTTAGACTTCTTATTCTGAAACATTGCATATGGAATCCCCCTCCGTTTCAATGGTGGATGATTAATTGTGATGGCTCTCTAAGAGGTAATGTTGGGGGTATATGGGTGTTATCATCTATGACGACAATGGAGACATTATATGGGCAGGGATGAAAGGGGTTAGAGGAAGATTCATGTTAATCCATGAACTCCAAGCTATCCATATCGGCCGTTAAGCTAGGGAGGCAAGCTATCAAAGTGGTGTCAGATTCAGAGGTTGCAGTTGAAGCTTTAATGGGGCACATCACTCCTCATTGGTATACCAAGAGAATCATTAGGGATATTAAAGAATTACAGGCTAAGTTTAGGGAATGTGACTTTCTGTTTACTTATAGAAAAACCAATCGTGCTGCGAACTATCTTGCAGGCTTATGTAATTTAGATTCCTTTGTGGAGATCCTTCTAGACTCAGCTCCTTCTGTCTTGGCTAGGCTTGTTAAGGAGGATGCCGATGGAAGGATGGTCCTTAGGTTGCAGTCTCTTGTCCTTTGGTTGGGGATCCTCCTAAACCCCAAATCACCATTTTTCAAAAAAAAAAAAACTTGACTAAAGCTAAAATGGTCCGACATGACTTAAATAACTAACTGAATTTAATGACTGATTGAATTTAACTACTAACGCAACTAAATTGAAACTAAAAGAAAAACTCATAGACACTTGATTGCAGAGTGGGGAAATCATTCTGAATTGATGGATTTGATACTGGGGATCTATGCTACTTTAGATATCCTCACGATAGACGATATGAACTCATCTACTTTTGCCACCACTTTATCTTTTCTTATTCTAGCATGTTAAATTATGAATAACCCGTTGCTTCAAGAAACCATTTGTCTTCCAATTCCGTCACTATGTCATAGTAGATGGGCTCATTATGGTAGAGTAAAGATAAACCAATAAAATCAAGTGAGTGGAAGAAGGAAATTAGGTCAACTAGTTCGGGTTTGAATAAAGAAATTAGGTTAAAAGTAGGTGGAGGTTGGTTTTGAAAGTTAGGGAAATGATTAGTTTTAACATTGGGCGTAGTCATATAGTGACTTTTCCTTGCTCAATAAGGTCTTGAATTGCATGACAGAGAGTAATACACCTATTAAAACACATGACCATGCATCTGATGAAATTTACATAATTGCCCATTATCCAAGCTTGGAGGAAGAGGATTGGACAAAGGCTTAAGTTGCAACAGTGTCAGTAATCCCTTTTTTTATCAATTTTGAAATGAGATACTGAGGGACATTCCAAGATTGGAGAATTATCTCCTAGACTTGAATTGCAAAGGTTGAACAGCTTGAGGAGCTAGTGCAAAAAAAAGGTATTAACCATTTGTTAGAAATTGGATTTGAAACTTTTAGGTTTTGACTTAGACGAGCTACCAAAAAGTTCTAAAGAGAAGGCATCTTCAACTTGATTTCCAGCTTCAAAGAGAAACTAAAAAGTGGAAGGTACTAAGGCATCAAATACTTAGCATAATTTGGAATGAGATTTCTGAGGAAGATCTTGACTTGTTTCTTCTCTTTATGTCGGTCTTACAACTAGCAACCTTAACTCTCCATCGAGTGATGAACTCAGTAAAAGTTTCCCCGGACTTCTACTTGATCGTTTCTAAATCTCTTCTTTTGAGTTCAATGTCTGCGTTGAATGAGTATTGACCGATAAATTCTTTCATTAATTCATACCATGTTCTTACACAAGATGAGTCCAATGACATGAACCAACGTAAGGCAAGTTCTTTGAAAAAGTTGAGCCATTTGCTCCTCACTCAGTCCTTGAGATTGCATGATGCCAATATATACTTTCAAAAGAATTCTAGTGCATCTAATCCAGTCAAATTTATCTATGTCTTGCCTGTAAATTTTTTTGGCAGATAGATAGTAAGAAATAATGTCATTGCCACTAATCCAAGGACAAGACCATCTGGATCCTTAATCCCCTTCTTGGTCTTCGGTGAGGCCAAATACTACCCGGAGTTTTATAATTTTATCTTTCTTCTTTTCAATCTTCAAACCTTCAATTTGTGTTTGAACAGAGGCAATGATTCGACTTGAAAAGGTGATGAGGACATGGCTAGCACAAGAACATGGAACGTGGATCTGATTCAAGTTCCCATTGATCCGGTTACAAGAGCACGTGCCAAGAAATTTCAAAATGCGTTGAGTGGGCTGATTCGAGGGATTTAGGCTTAAGCATGCACGTGGAGGCCCATTGATAGTGATGAATGAATTTTCCAACCTTTAACAAGCATGATCCAAATTTAAGAAGGTCAGTTGGTGTGTAATGGGCTGAAGATTAAGGGATTAAAGTCATAATTAACTCTCTTTTAATTGAGGCAAAATTTATTTCAGTTATTAGGTAGTTTTTTTTTTTTTTTTTTTTTTTTGGATATTATGAAATTAGAATTCCAACAAGAATACTTTTCATAGAGATAAGGAAAGAAGAAATAAAATTTCAGCTAACTTAAGAAGAACGAAATTTGGCCAAAGAAATAACAATAAAAGCAAAATGATGCAATGAACACGATGACAAATTGAACAACGAAACGGAAAATCAAAATCAGAATGTAAGACATGGATTTAAAAGAAAATAAAAAAAATGATAGGCAAACCTGAAACATAAACTGAGCTCTGATACCAAAATGTAAACCATGCCAACTTGTGATGAAACCCATAACATGATTAGTGCCTAAGACCGTTCTACTTTCAGATTCGGATGGTATAGACATGAGAATGTTCATCATTGAACCTCAATGCTACGTTGTTTGGAGTCGCCACCATTCTTTTTTGGAAATGGGTGTGAATGGGCACTAGAATCGATTATTTTGAAAACCATTTTTTAATGGCATTGTAGTGACTCTCAATCATATTAAAGGTATAGTCTACCTAAAATCTAGGTAAGGGGATTCGGTTAAAGAATGGGGAAGGTGTTAAGCACCCCATTCTCTCTACCTATGGCGGTTACCTTTAGATTTGACCATTTTTAAATAGATTAACATAACAAGTGATATGCATGAGATGCATGAAGTGGGTGGGTGCACATAGTGTGTATGTACCCCTTTGAAAGAGAATTTAATATTTGTGTAGACATGAGGATATCCTATAGGAGAGGATATCCCTTAAAGTCATCACATTTTTACATGAATTAGAATGTTGGTTTAAGATTTTAGAGAAGTTCCATGGATGGAGTTCCCTTTAGATCCACAACCTTAATGCATGCATGCTTAGCTAAAAACTTAGTATTTTAGTCCCATCAAGAGAGCTACACAATTCTTCATCATTACCAAGCATGTGTGGTGTGTGTGAATGGTGTACATTATGATGCATGAGATGAAAGTGGGTAAATAAGGGCTTCAACCTCCATCCTTTCGACCAAACCGCCTCAAGCATTCCATGCCCAAGGTTGATGTTCAATCTACTTAAAATGAAGGAGGGTTTTCCATCACATCCTAAAGGTTTCTAAAAAGAAAAAGAGAGGGATAGAAGAAGAATATGCAAGTAAAAAAAATAAATAAACAATTATTATCCCACCTTGTCCCCTTAGAAGTCTTGAATGAACTTGAGCTTAAGAGATGAACTTGAGAGTTGAAGGATGTAGTTAAGGGTTGAGAGATAAGAGATGAGTAGAGATTTTGGTAGAGTTTTAGGTTGAGAGAAGGGGGCTTGAGAGCATGAATTGTTCTTAGAAAATGAGGGTATTTATAGAGTTTTTGGAGGACTTTTGGGGATAAAGTGGTCCAACCCTAAAAATAAAGAAAATGGACATGAGATTTAGGTTGTTTCTTTTTGGATTTTCTATTTGTACAATGGTAAAGATGACATTTGTGAAGAAACCCTAAAAGCATTCTTTGATCTTTGGTTTTTTGGTAAATAGAGGTGAGAGAATAAAAGTACTTTTGGAAGGATAAATAGGGGGGTGACATGTGTAAAGGTAGAGTGGTAGGTGAAAAGTAGACCTTAGTTCATTTGTAAATAACTTATAAAGCAAGGGTGGAAGGATATTTTTTGAAATTGACCAATGGGAGAACAAAGTACTTTTTGGGAGGGTGAGTAGAAGAATGACATGTGTAAAGTTGAAATGGTAGGTGAAAAGTAGACCTTGATTCATTTGTAAATAACTCATAAAGTATGGGTGGAAGTATATTTTTGAAATGGACCAATGGGAGAACTCCATGTATGTACTTGAAGATTCTCACCTTTTGAGGGTATGATTGGAAATTCTCTCAACTTTATATATTATTACCAAAGACCAAAGTATCTTTATGATTTGACTAACATTTATGGAAAGGGCATTCTTGGATTTTCACAAAAAAAGAGTTGACTCTCCAATTAGATAATCCATTGGGTATTGAGGGCTTATGAGAGATCAACATGTGTCATCTTTTGGGAGGTGTGAGAGAATGGACTTAGAATGGACTTGGTGTTGGGCTTAGAATGGACTTGGTTTTGAATTTAGGATATGGACTTAGGTTTGGGCTTAGAATATGGACTTGGGTTTGGGTTTAGGATATGGACTTGGGTTTTGGACTTGGGTAGGTTGGAGAATGGATATAGGTTCGGATCAGATCATGGAAGTAAGTAGAATTGGCTTGGATTAGGGACAAGGTATGGGTATGCAAAAATAATATGAGATGATGCATGTATGCATGTATGCATGAATAATGTTACCAAGTGGCAATGCGGGCCCATTAAGAGGCTCGAGTTCTAAATCGAAATCAATTCGAGGAAATTCGGATTTTTCTAACGGGTTCGTGCAAATTGGGGTGTCTACAGATGGAAAACCGCAACCCAACACCTATAAAGAAATGCAAACCTTGGTATAAAGAAAGACACCACAATCAAGGATGGAAACTCGATTGATAAGTCAAGGAATTCAATGCAACAGAGAAATCTGATAAGTTCAAAATAGTTCTAAAGAATCAAAAAGAAATTATTCTCACTTTTTTTATGAATAAAACAACTAATCTTTATTGAATGAAAAGAGTACAATTTATAGCACTAAGGCCACGAATTTCCAGATCTAACTTACCCAAACCAAAAAAAGGAAGTTGAAAAACTAAAAATAAAAAATAAAATAACTACCTAATAAACTGAATAAATTCAGCCTCAATTAAAAATGAGTTAATTCTAACTTTAATCCCTTAATCTTCGGCCCATTACACACCAATTGACCTTCTTGAACTTGGATCATGCTTGTTAAGGATTGAAAAATTCGTTCATCGCCATCAATAGGCCTCCACGTGTATGCTTAAGCCCAAATCCCTCGAATCAGCCCACTCAATGCATTTTGAAATTTTTTGGTATGTGCTCTTGTAACTTGACCAATGGGAACTTGAATCGGATCCACGTTCCATGCTCTTGTGCTAGTCATGTCCTCATCAAAAATATTCTAAAATCTAATGGAATGTTGCTTCATCTATGGTAATTGTTCCTTCTTGTGGCAAGGGTTGACTACTTGAACTTGAAGATGGTATTCTAACAAGATAACTCTTTTAACGGACCCAAAGTGGCATAGACGGTGGTTTAGAAAATTTAGGAAAAATTATTACTTGATTGAAATGAAATAGGATTAAACAACCATTCTAAAAGATAGTTCTTAATCACATGATTAAAATTTTGATATAAATTAGTCCAATCTAGTAATAATCACTAAATTTAAATGCACTATAAGTCTATAGTGACCACATGGGTAATGAAGGTTGATCGCAAGTCTACCCCTAACAGTGAAATGGTTGTCATGGATAATGAAATAATTGTCACGGTAATCTCTTCAGACTGGGTAGAGCTCAAAAAAGTAGTGGAAAAATATGAAAGAGGTTGTTGTTAAGCATTATGATAAGAAATGACGACTAAGAGAGGAAGGGGTGAGGCGTGGCTATAAGAAAAGAGGCTGAGGGAGATGTGTAGGAGAAGGGATAGCTGACAAATGGTTATAGTAAAGTGAAAAAAAAAATTATGAAGAGAGGAATGGGGTTAACTCGGCGATAATGTTGTGAGTGTTGGTGGCGTGAGAGGGTTGTTAAAGGATCTAAAGAAGATGGGTCTGATGGAGAGGAAAAGAAGGTGGAGTGTGACGTTGGGGGTTGTTAATGGCGTAAAGAAGAATAAAAAGATGAAATAGAGGACATTCAGTTGGGCTAAAAATGAAGGTGAAAAAGAGGAGGTCTGTGAGTTGTGTGACTATTATAGGAAAGAGAAAGAGTCTTTGGTTCGTGAGGTCAGAAGTAGGAAGAGGGGAGAGAAAATGGTTGTGATTGTTGCTATAATGGAATGAAGATGAAAAAAACAATGGAGAGATCATCAAAAGAGGTCAATGAAGGAGGAAGGTAAGTCTCCTTCTCTTCTTTTTTTTTTTTTTCTTCTTCCTTGTCTTCTTTTCTTTTTTTCTTCTGGCTATTGTCCAGAAAAAAGAGAGGAGGTGAAAGAGAGTTTTAAAAGGATGCTTGAAGATCTCTAAAGTTGGGTCGTGAAGATTTTCTATAGTTTCTGCCCACATTTTTGTTCTTCCTTCTTTTATCGATCTTTTCCTTCTTACCTAACGTGTAGATGTGAGAAAGGGAAAAGGGACATCCTTACTTCTTAGAAAAAGGTCTTCTTTCTTTCTTATATATATTTTCCAACTTCCTTTTTTACTCTTTTTTTCATTCTTTTAACTAAACTATAAAAGAGGAAAGAAGGGACATTCATGTTTAGGGAATGATCTCACGCTTCTCAACCCATAGCACATTGGTGGGTGATTCATCGATTAGTTGATGATTAATTCAAAATCTTTTTATTATTGATCGGTTTTAAATTTACATTGGATTGGTGATTAATCAAAATTTAAAATTAATTGAAGTTGGATAGATTTCTTATTTTTAAGTTTTGATCAAAGCCACGATTTTTTAAATTAAGAATTTAAATTTTGTCATTTTTTGTGGCGACGAACGTCATTTCATGTGATGGAAATCATCATTTTATGTGAACAATCTTGTCATTTTGTGTTGAAATTTTTTGATTTTCCTAAGCGTGAGGATTTTTAAAATTTCTCGATATGCATGAATATTGTTAGAAGTTTATTTTAAGTCACGTTTCCTAAGAATCGAGATTTTTTAAGTAAAAGTCGAATATCAAGAGACATTTTGATTATTTTTACAATTCTTCGTAAAATTCTTCGTTTTCAACAATTTTAGTCCCATGATCTGATGCTTCGAGGTTGTATAGGATAAAACTCTATGAACTTTGGAATTTTTTTTCCCAAAAAAAGATAGTTTTTACCATTGAATTTTAATTTTAAATTTGAGAGTTAGGTGGAAGTTCAGTAGCTATCCATTTTCAAAACCTTGGATCAAGTCCAAAATAATTTTTTTTAGATATGAGTTTTCCTATGAAATCTGAATGGCTATGGTGTTGGATTGCCAATGTAATCCATTTGAGCAAAACTACACTTACTAAGGCTTAAAATCTGAATAAGCTAGTAAGCAAAGCATTGGTGTAATCCATTTGAGCTGAAGGACGATAAGAGTTAAAATCTTACTAAGTTATTAAGGAAAGTATTTTTCATTTTGAAAAATTTTGAAGCAGTTTTCAAATTACAAATGCGTGTTAGTCAGTTTAAAATAAAGGGGGCTATCTCTAATATCAAAATACGTGGGAAAATCAATATTTTTTTTAAAAATTGTCAATTTGACTTAAGAAGATATTTTTGAAACATTTCGGAGGTATGGGACCCACGAGGGGTATTTTCATCATTTTGTTGATTTTTTAAATTTTGGTGAGCAGTCTTGTTTGATCTCAATGTGATTGTTTTTAAGTTTCAAAGTCACATTTTCATATCATTTTGAGAGTTTTAGGTTATTGAAATACGTGATAAACCTAAGAGTACGTACTTACTAAATCGAGTGTAAAATATAGTGATCCTAAGCATGCATAATTTCTAGGTTGAGTATGCCAAGAGAGATATTAGACTGGGAAGGGACTGGAGAAAAATGGGAAAATGCATCTCACAAACTTTCAACTATGTGCTCATCATTAGGAATTCACAACAACCGAGTGATGGATTATTGAATCGGGTAGATGCAAAAATGGGGTGTCTATACCTGGCCATAACATAAGCGATTGGCTTCAAACAAAAAATTTGAATCACTCATTTTCTACCTCTTAAAATAAATATTTAACATTCAATACGTCTAAACATGCATGATTTTTGAAAAAATTTATTCCTAAATTAAAATCACAATCTAGTTCTTTAATCTAAAACTAATTTTTTCTATAAAAAAAATTAGTAACTAAAAGCTAAAATGGAAGAATTTTTACCTTTCTTGCATCTTTTATGAAGAATCAGCTCCATATGCTCTTAGTTTTCTTTTCATAAAGCTTTCTCTTTATCCAAACCATGATCTCTTGGGTTCAAAGCAAAGCCCTCAACGAACCAAAACTTTTCTTATCTTTCCCCGATTATAGGATCCCACTCACCTTCTCTTGTTTTATGGTATTTTCTTAACCAATAGCGTTTTATGCTTACTCATAAAATTCATTATGGTTGGGGTGTTCCTCATTATCTTCTTCATTTATTCTGTCACAAATCCTCTGTTCCTCAATTTCACTTTTCTTTAACACATATTTCTTACCCAAACAACGGTTTTGTTTGTTGAGTGTCATGTCCTAGCATCGCTTTCTTCAACACATCGTTATATGCAAAAACATCAATTACCCAACATCAATTCCTTCTAAAATCTCGTTTTATCCCAACATCATTTTCTTCTATCCTCGGTTTATCCCACATCGCTTTCCTCCAATATCACTTTCACTAAAACCTTGCTCTATCGCGATATTTCGATAGCAATTTTTCTACATTGATTTTTCTTTACAAAGCATTGTTGCCCTAACAATTTTCTTTTATATCTTCTTATTTGAATAGCAATGTTCAGGGATACTCCTCATTCTCCAACAATTACTTTCATTTTCATCTCTCACTTCTTAAATCTATTTTCCGTTTTCATTTCAATGATTTTCTCTTCGTTAGTTTTTCTATTTTATTCATCATGCTTCTTTTATCTTCTCTTCTATTTCATTTTTCTCTTGTCGTTTTGGATTACTTCTCATTCTAATGGAATCGTTTGTTGGATATTTTCCATGTAAACTCAACAATCTGAATTATCATAGGCATTTCTTTCCACTAAGAATTAAAAAGAAAAAAATCAAAACAAAGTAGGGGATAAGCTATTTTGGATCGAATTCGTACCTTTGAAATTATTTCAATGACTACTAGGGTGCTTTGCAATTACTTTGAGTTTCTCATGAGCTCTTGGATTTCTCTCAACAATGGTTCTCTTCATAATGAATTTCAAACGACCCTTTTTCACATCGTACATATTGTTTATAAGATGTATTATCATGGGTCCACTTTCTTCGATTCATACATTCCACGTCATTGTGTTCTCGAGATATTTATCAAGCCAGATTAATTATGTTATTTTCATGTCTCCATTATCCACTGGGTTTTCTCAATAATTCTTGATCGAATTATATTTTTTCAATTTTGGTGTGATGCTTGCCTTTGAGTTCTTTTGACAGGCAAGCATCAATGGGACTTTATTATTATAAGTTAAAATGGGCCCACATCAAGATCATGATCAAGCTTTTCTTGTCTAGAAATTAGATATAATTATGGATGCTTAGGGCCTTATGAGCCTTATAGGGGAGGAATCAAGAATTGAAGAATTCAAAAGTTCAAAGAATCACTCAAAAAGAAAAAGAATAATCAATGAAGAAATGGTGTTGATTAATTGAATACGCTTTGAGGAGTATTGTGTACCAAAATCGCTATGAGAGCATCACATCAATATCGCTGCTCTATCAGAAAACATTATAGTGTTATACGATTAAAGTGATATTTGATCCCTCAACTTAAGTGAGCAATTCTTTACATGTTGTTATTGAGAGTGGTGTGTTTTCTTACACACATGTAATCAACTATAATTTTTCACATGTCTTTGGTAAATATGCCTATTTTTAGATATTACGTATTTATTATGTCTTTTACTTGTTTTAGAAAGATTGAATCTATAAGTTCCCCCCCCCCCCTATATTCTTCTATAAATAAAAGGGAGAGACTTCTGTTTAGGGGATAGAAAGATTTTTATATCATACATTTGAGATCTAACAGAATGAGCCTAAGATTTTCTTCATTTTTAGGAAAGTTTAGATTTTGATAAAGAAATAGTGATATCTTCCCATTTTATCATGAAGATCTATTGTACATTAAACTCGACTTGACAAATAAAGAAGCTACGAGAGGAAACTTGATTAAATTTGTAGAAATTCATCTAATTCAAAGGAAATGTGAGATCAAATTCATGTGGTAACATCATCATTTTCATTTTTCATCATAAGTTTTGAGTTTTTCGCCAATAATCTGAGAATTTCACTGATTAAAATTTGAATTTATCCTTGAATTTCGTTAGATTTGATTATAAAATTGATTTTTTTAATAAAATAATCTTTCAATCAATAAATTTAATTGACTCTTTGTCAAATTTTGAGATTTGAGTTTTTTTCGAGAAATAAACTTTATTTTGGAAATCTAGAGAAATCCTGAAATGAGAATCGGAGCTAATCATCTTGCCATATTGCAAAGTTAGATTACGGATCCTCTTCCTTACGATGGGGACAAGATCAACTAAGAACTCATCAGTATCCCCCAAACATATTAAATCCAAAAAATATTCTGAACAAGTGCATTTTCCAACGATTTTAGATTCGAAAATCTAAATCGAATGAGTTTTAAGAACATCCTTTACTGGGAGAAATAGAGGGTCAGTTTATCTAGTAGAAGCATAAGAGTGGTTAGTAAGGAAATGTGCTTTGGTAAGTGTCATGGATTGCATGCATGAGAAGGTCACCTTAGTCTCTTTTAAGTTAAATGGTAATGCTAGTCAGTAGTAGAAATTAGTCAGAAATGTATAAAGTCATGTATCGACTACTTGGAGAGAGTTTCAGAGAGCATTCTTGGAAAAGTTTTTGTTAGAGACAACTAAGTAGACGAAGTATTAGGAATTTGCCAACCTAAATCAGGGACCACAAATTGTGATCGAGTATGAAATGAGGTTCACCTAGTTATAGAGGTATGCGCCATATTTGGTGGCTACAGAAGTGAAAAAAGCAGGGAGATTATTTAGAGGTTTGAAGCCATTCCTTAGGAGCAAAATGGTCGAATTTGAGAACAATAGCTACTTGGAGACAGTGAACAGGGCACAGAGGATTGAAGGATAGGAGGGTGAGTTATAGGATGTTATGGGACAGACCAATTGCCTTACAAGACAATTATAAAGTCAGGTAGATCTTAGGAGATCGACACATACCAAAATCCATTTGCAAGGACTGCATTATTAGATGATCGTCGATCTAACACTTTTAGAATTGTAAGAATTGGATTTGATCTTAGGGAAGGAATGGTTAGTTCAAAACCATGCCCATGTAGACTATTTTGCTAGGACAGTGACATTCAGGAAACCAAGATACCCAAAAGTGAACTTTAGAGGGTTCAAGAACCAAGTAAAAAAATTCTAGAGGAGTCAGTTGAACAGTTTGGGAGCATTAGAGAAGATCACCCCTTCTATGTCTAACATAATAGTGGTTAGAGACTTCTTAGACGTATTTCTAGAGGATTTATCGAGATTACCATAGAATTGAGAGATAGAATTCTTTATAGACCTAACACTTGGAACATGGTTGATATCCATTATTACTCCATACCAGATGGCATAAGTGGAGATTCATGAGTTGAAGGCTCAAATTGATGAACTTATGAGTTTGGACTTCATTAAACTGAGTTTCTTATCCTAGGGAGTTTCGATTCTATTTGTGAAGAAGAATGGTGATTTATTACGATTTTGTATCGACCACAAGAAATTGAATCAAATAACTATCAAGAACAAATACCCTCTTTCCCAAATAAAGGACTTATCCAATCTACTGTAGGGTGCCCAAAACTTTTTCAAGATCGATATCAGATCTGGGTACCATCAGTTAAGGATAAAAGAGAGTCATTCTAAAGACTATTTTCGTAAAAGGCTAGGAACTTCGAGTATCTAGTAATGCCTTTTAAACTGACAAATGCACCGACAACTTTTATGGACTTGATGCACAGAGAATTCTAGAGACACCTCGACAGATTTATTATTATGTTTATACATGATATCTTACTCTACTCCAAGTCTAGGGAAGAACACTTGAAGATTACACTTCAGGCTTTGACGAAGCACCAATTGTATGTCAAATTCAATAACTATGAATTTTAGCTAATTGAGGTGAAATTCTTGGGACACGTGGTATCGAATAAAGGAATTTTAATAGATCCTACGAAAGTACAAGTGATGTTGAATTGGAAAAAAACCCAAAACCTAAAACAGTTACAGATATATTACAAAAGGTTTGTTAAGGGATTTTCTACCCTTGCAGCACCTTTGACATGGTTGACTCAAAAGAACGTAAGATTTGAATGGGACAACACGTGTGGATCAACATTCGAAAGATTGAAGAAAATATTGATTACTGCACCGATTTTAGTATTACTAGTTGTTGGGGAAAAGCTAACCATTTACATAAATGCATTTGGGATAGGTTTGGGGTGTATTTTGATGCAAAATGGAAAAGTTGTAGCATACACTTCAAGGAAGTTGAAGATTCATTAAAAGAATTATCCAATTCATGATTTAGAACTGGCATATGTTGTTTTTGCCTTGAAGATTTGGAGACATTATATTTATAAGAAAACATTCAAGATATTTTATGATCACAAGAATCTTAAATACATAGTCTCACAAAAGGAGTTGAATATGAGACAAAGACATTGAATGGAGTATCTAAAGGACTATGACTTCACATTAGAATACCATCCAGACAATGTGAATGTGGTAACTGACGCACTTAGCCGAAAAAAAAGGAAACATGTTAGCACACATGATGGTACTAGAGTGACAGATGCTAAAGATAGTGGTAGAATTCGCATTTGATACACCAATTGAAGTAGAGAAACATCATAGTCATTTGGCTGCAACAAGGATTCAAAATTTATTAGTTACAAGGATTACAAAACTTCAAAGATTGGATGTAGATTCAACAGAATATCAGTTGGGAATGAATGACACAACAAACCCACCATGGGAGCCTCAGATTTTATGACAGATTGTAGATACCTTTAGATAATCAGTTGATGGGGGATATTTTGAGTGGGGCACAACGGTCGAGTAATCGATCCACCCAAGAAGTACGAAGATGTACAAGGATCTTCAAAGATAATTTTGGTGGTCAGGGTGAAGAAAAACATTGTAGATTTTATGAATGACCATGTATTTGACTAATCAGTAGGTTAAAGCGGAACATCAATAACCATCAAGTCTTCTCCAACTATTATCGATAGTGGAATGAAAGTAGGAACACGTAACCATGGATTTTGTTGTTGGGTTACAAAGGAAGAGTAACAGTTTTGATACGATATGGGTGATTGTAGGTAGATTGACGAAGATGGCTCACTTTATTAGCGATAGTCAAGTTTCACAGAGTATCAACGGTCATAGTATTGGATAGGGACCCTAGATTTACTTCACAATTCTAAAACAGCCTACATTCAGCTTTAGGTACTCAGTTGAGCGAAAGAGTAATTTATATATATTAAAAGATATGTTTCGAGCATGCATTTTGGACTTCGGAGGCAATTGGAAAACTCACCTAACCCTAGTTGAGTTTTCTTATAATAATAACTACCAAGCTAGCATAGGTATGGCTCCATTCGAGGCATTGTATGGGAGGCCATGTAGATCACTAATATGTTGGACAAAGGTTGGAGACACAACTTTGATGGGTCCAAAGTTGATTGAGAAAACGACAGAGAAAATCAAAATTATCAGGGAGAAACTAAAGACTGCCTATAATAGATAGAAAATCTATGCAAACAAGAGGCGAAAAACTTCAGAGATAAGGGACATAGTATTCTTGAAAATATCATCTAGAAAGGGGATATCTAGGCTTGACATGAAGGGGAAGCTCAAGCCATGTTACGTAATACCGTTTGAGAGTTCTAAGAGGATAAGACTAGTAGCTTACAGATTGATACTACCCCCAAGCTAGAACAAATTCACAATGTTTTTCACATATAATGTTGAGGAAATATGATCCAAATCCCTTACACATAGTCGACTTAAAATCATTAGAGGTTGACGATGACACATCTTATGAGGAGAGACCCGCTTAGATTCTAGACAAATGAGAAAAAAAAGTTGAAATCTCATAACAATGTCGAGGAATCGACATGGGAAAAGGAGGCAGACATACGAGCATGATTCCCTGAACTATTCACTAATTAACGTATGATTTTAACTTTTGAGGACAAAATTTTTACTAAGGGGGGGGGGGAATGTAATGCCCCAATTTTTAATGCGTATCTTGAAGAAATTCATAGATTAAATAAACAGAAAATTTTCCTATAATTGGAGTTAGCGAAACCACTTATACCATTAGATCCGCAACGAAAAATTATCAAAATAAACTATAAGTTTGTGAACATTAGAACACAGGACATTTAACTTCTTAACATAAATTGATAAATGATCGTTACGTCCTCAACTTGATTTCCAACCTCAATGAGGGATTGAAAAGTAGGAAGGTACTAAGGTATCAAGTACTTGGCATAATTTGGAGTGAGATTCCAGAGGATAATCTTGACTTGTTCCTTCTCTTGAGGTCGGTCCCACAATTAAGCTGCTTTAGCTCTTCATCGAGCAATGAACTCAATTAAAGTTTTCCCAGGTTTCTGTTTAGTAGTTTCTAGATCTCTTCTTGTGAGTTCAATATCCGTGTTGAATGAATATCGACCAATAAACTATTTCATCAATTCATGCCATGTTCTTACCCGAGACGAGTCCAATGACATTAACCAGCGTAAGGCAGGACCTGTAAGGGTTCTTTGAAAAAGTTGAGTCATCTGTTCTTCACTCAAATCCTAAGATTGCATTATGCCGACATATACTTTCAAGTGAGTCTTAGGGCATCCAATCCCATCAAACTTCTCTGGCAGATGGACCATGGGAAATAACGTCATTGCCCCTAATCTAAAAGTAAGATCATCAGGGTCTTTGATGTTCTTCAAAGCAGTTTCAACCTGAGTTATTCGATGAGCTAGAACAAGGTCGACGTGTAACTGATCATCTTCTTGGTTTTCAACGAGGTCAAACACATCCTGAGGTTCTATAGCTTTATCTTTTCCCTTTTCAATTTTCAGGGATTCGATTTGTGTTTGGACAGAAGCAATAATCTGTGCTTGAAAAGATTTTAAAATCTGACGGAGTGCAGCTTCATCCATAGTACTCGTTTCTTCTCGTGACAAAGACTGACTACTTGGCAATAGTACTCTGGAAAGATGACTCTTTTCACAGACCCACAGTGGTACAGATGGAGGTTTAGAACGTTTGAGACCTGATTAGAAGTAAACCAAGATTAACCATTGACTCTAAAGGTTTGACTCTT
Source organism: Akebia trifoliata (assembly GCF_017979445.1). Taxonomy (NCBI): domain Eukaryota; kingdom Viridiplantae; phylum Streptophyta; class Magnoliopsida; order Ranunculales; family Lardizabalaceae; genus Akebia; species Akebia trifoliata. Next base: position 21,792,241 of record NC_141385.1, read on the forward strand.
AACCACATGATTAAAGTTTCGATATAGAATAGCCCAAGTCCAGTGTAAAATATCGAATCCAAATGTACTATAAGTCTATAGTGACCAAGAAAGTGAGAAAGGTTAGACGCGGATCTATCCCTGATTGGGATTAAACCTTTGATCAGACAAATTATTTGATCCTAAATCGAATATTTCTATACAAAGTGGTTTGGATCTTTAAAAGTGAAACCAATTAGTCCAATTGATTTGGTATTGATCAGTTTGATCCATTTGTCAATTGGGCCAACTGGTTTAAGTGGTTCAAATTAATCGGTACATTTCACCGATTGGGTCGGACCGATATTGCGGGTTTTATTTGATTATTCTAGATCGGTCCGCCTACTTACCTATTGGTTGGATTGAATAGAGCAACCCGGGAACACCTATAGTCAGTTCAGGTTGTGACCTATAGGAAGGCTTCTCAACTCTAGGTTTACTACGTGCAATGTAATTTATCTGGCCACCCTTACCCAAGTGCACCTATATACCTCTCAAGCGTACTCAATCAGACGGTACGTGGTGACTTGGTTTGATATACCGTGTAGGTGATAATCTAAAACTTCAACTCACTTCTCTAAAGCCAAAAACAGCCAGTTTAATCCCCACTTAAATACCTCTCGTCTAGAATAGACGTAGTCTATCCCCCTCGTACAGTAGGGTACAGCGGGGCAGGATCTCGTTTAGGCACTGGTTTTGATCAAGAAGTACAATTGATGTACTTGGATTATCTTTGATATACCTACGGGTACGAGTCAAGAGTTGTAGCTTTCATAAATGGTTTGGCATCCCACAAGGGGACCGACCACGTACTAGTACTACGTTGGAAATCTGGACATGTGACTGTGTGGCTCACAATAGGTCAAAGGCTCAGGTCGCTCCAGCTTGGGTGCATCAATATACCTTTCAGAGTCACCTGATCAAACGGTACTGATGTCCCGGTTTGATATACCCTAAGGTACGTGACTGGAGTTGTAGTTTTCATGAATGACGTCGCATCTCTGAAGAGATCGGGCCACGCACTAGTGCCACGTTGGCTATATGGGACGTGTAAGTGTGTAAAACAGTAAACGTGCATGTGGTGTGTGCAAAATAAGGTAGGGTGTGCCCGGGACTTTTTCAAACACATGGGTCCATGAGTCCATATCAAACCAATCGTTATAACATGAGTCACATGAAAATAAATACCATTCCAATCACATAATTAAAGATAAGCACATTAAGCATATATCAATGTTAGAAGCACATTAAGCATATATCAATATTAGAAGCAAGCATTTAATCCAACATTATATCTTTATGTGTTCCAATCAAAGGTTATTTTGGGTGGCTCAAAATAATTCAAAATTTCAATGCATATTGTATTGAGGATAAATGGATAGTCGTTAGGATGGCAATTTTAAAATCAAATGACCCTTTCTTTATTTTTATTTTTTTAAAGAAAATCCTAAAAAAAAATAAAATAAAGAAGCCTATAAACAAATTAAACAAATTGATTTTTTTTATTCTTTTAAGAAACTCCTTTTTATCATTATTATTATTATTGTCACGCCAATTTCTTTGTTTGCAATCAAATAACAAATACAGATGATTTGTTATAGGTTGATGTAACAATAAAAATAATATATATAAAAAGAGAACAGAAAAAAAATCCTTAACACGAGGGAGAGACTTGTATCCTCTACCACCATTGAGATAAAAAAAACGAGACACATTATTGGTATACCCATTATTTACTTACAGCACACATTGTCCTTTTGAAAATTATTTCGTATGGATAGGTGCGTTACAAGTAAGGATTGGTGTGCTAATAACGACCCTCGAAGTACCCCAAAATCAATCTCTACTAAGCCACAAAGAATACTCCAGCAAATCATATATGCAAGATTCCATAACACGTGAAATCACAATTTTAAAAAAAATTGAAAACGAATCAAATATGAAGTGGCCGGCTGCCCCATCCAATTATCAATTTCACCGAATTAGACTCAAATCAATTGGTTCGAAAATCAAGTCTGAACCGAGCAAGTCCCTTAAGGAACGTCAAACAAGTCATGACTAAATTTTTAAGAATTAATCTTAAATGTTCAATTGTATCAAAAACCTTGACTTCCTTCTATCTTTTCAAATTGAATAATCCGAAGTTTTGAAGAATTACTCAGATGATTTGATAAAAAAAGTAAATTGAAACTCGTTTTTTTTTTGTATTTACTAAATTAATCAGCCGTTCAAAACGAAAAATAATACCCATAAGGAAGGGAAAAAAAAAAAGAATTGTTAGTTCAAATGTCTTAATCCTCTCCTCTTCTTTTCATTGTCAACGCACTAAATCAGCGAACTCGATTACTATAGCAGAAACTTGCACAATTCGCAGCGATAAATCTCGGTTACAACCAGAAATTTTTCCAAAAAAAAAAAAACGATGGCCTCTGCTGGGGTGAGGGATTTGCCTTCTTCTCATTACCGAAACAAAACCAAAAAAAAAAAAATTTAAAGAAAATACTTTAGAACATCAGCCATTACCGCTCTGCTAGAGCTCAAAAACCGACTCAGAACACTCATAGATCCCATGGTCTTCGTTCAATCTCTTTTATCGATGACAAGATCTCCTATCTTCGATCGAAACACAGCAAGGTTCAGATTCGAAACCCACAATCAGATTTTCGCTAAGAGACCGCAACAAAACAAAAAAGAATTTTTTTTTTTTTTTTTGATCTCTTAACCTTCCACACAAAATCAAAAGCCGATCAGATTTAAGGGTGTAAATCGATCGGCTGAGAAACTTCTCAAGTCTCTGTTGGAGAGACGAAGTAATCAAACAAAAACTGATTTAAAAGGATTTAACAATTTAAAAAAAATGGTTTTCACTTGGGGCACATCAACCAATAATTAAAGACTAGGAGTGGTTCTAAGTCCTAACAGAACCTCTAAAAGAAACTTTTTTTTTTTAATTTTTTTTTCTTTTCTTCTTGTTCTTAATGGACAGTACGGTTTGCCAAAAAAATAAAAATAAATAAAAAATCAAACAACAGATCAAGCACACACTAAAAATTCTTTTTTTTTTTTAAACAAATCTACCCATGCATCTGAAAAATTTATGGTCCAACTATCAGTATCCCATCCTCAATAAAATCATCCATATTGAAATATCGCATTATTTAGGATCATTCCGAATGGCCCTTGATTAAATCATAAAGACTAATATGTTAGATCAAAATACTCCGAGTAGAATCAAATAATTAATGATGTACCAACAAAAATAAAAACAATAAACAAATAATAAAAGGAAACTAACTAAAAATTAAAATAAAATAAACTAAAACAAAAAAACGATGTCATTGGCAATGCTCCCATACTTGGGGTTTTTCAAGTCTGATCCTCAAAATCCCCAGCAGAGTCGCCACTGAAAGCGCCCTCGATCCGCGGGGTGCGCGGATTCACTTTTGACCCTTGAGGTTTGGGAGTCACCACCTAGTTATTACGGTCTAGGAACCGAATACTGACTCTAAACGGATAAAGAAACTAATCTACTAAAGAAAAATTAAATCCGGGAATCACATTACGAGGTTGGAAGGTGTTAGGCACCAACCCCGCCCGGTCAATGCCAGTCTCTACTTATCCCAAATAAGACTACATTGCTAACAAAAACCTAGATAGAAAAAATAAAATAGATTTTACCTTTGAACGCGACGGTTTTATTCTCTCAGATTTGATAAAACTGCTCCTTGTATCGTACTCCTTACTTCGTTTTGTCTCCGGATCTGATTTTGGATCTCCGAGGCAAGGTATCTCTTCCTTAGATCTGGATTCTTCGAATTTTGTTATCGATTTTGGGGTATTTTTGAAGAGCTTCTAGGTGTTTTTCAGGCTAAAATTGAAGTATGAGTGTTAGGTAAGGAGTTGGGGCTTCAAAATTAGGGTTTGTGGGAGGCTAGGGAAGCTTTTTGACCTACTTCTCTTAGGATTTTTCATTTGATACGAAAATAGGGTGTGGAGGCTCCTATTTATAAAGTTTTTTAGAAGAATTAGGGTTTGATTAGGGTTTCTTTTAGTATTTTAATTAGGATTTTGACTTTAGTCTTATGAGATTGACTTAGTCTTTAGGGTTTTAATTTAGGATTTTGACTTTAGTCTTATGAGATTGACTTGATTAGTTTGACTTTAGTCTTATGAGATTGACTTTAGTCTTTCTTGATTGACTTTTAGTCTTTCTTGATTGACTTTTAGTCTTACTTGATTGACTTTAGTCTTACTTGATTGACTTTAATTTTTTGAGAACCCCCTTTTATTATATCTTCAATTCTTTGGGCCCCCAGATGGAGGGGTCCTTGAATAAATATCCTGGCAACCATCAACAATTTTGCCTGAAAGCCTGATTGATCGATTTTTTTGTTCAAATTTTTAAATTAATTTTATTAATGTTTCACTTTACATTATTTAATATTTATTTATTCATTTCGAAATTGTTTAATTATTAAAATTGGAAAATTACTGTTTTACCCTCGGAGATGACTTTTTGTGTTTTAAGTCGTTTTTCAATGTTCCAGGATGTTTTGGAATCAGTTTTTCGTAAGGAATTCAATGGGGATATTGGTTTGTGTCATTTATGAAATTTAGGGTTTTAATTTAGGATTTTGACTTTAGTCTTATGAGATTGACTTGATTAGTTTGACTTTAGTCTTATGAGATGGACTTTAGTCTTTCTTGATTGACTTTTAGTCTTACTTGATTGACTTTAGTCTTACTTGATTGACTTTAATTTTTTGAGAACCCCCTTTTATTATATCTTCAATTCTTTGGGCCCCCAGATGGAGGGGCCTTTGAATAAATATCCTGGCAAACCATCAACAATTTTGCCTGAAAGCCTGATTGATCGATTTTTTTGTTCAATTTTTAAATTAATTTTATTAATGTTTCACTTTACATTATTTAATATTTATTTATGAATTTCGAAATTTTTAATTATTAAAATTGGAAAATTACTGTTTTTTACCTCGGAGATGACTTTTTGTGTTTTAAGTCGTTTTTCAATGTTCCAGGATGTTTTGGAATCATTTTCGTAAGGAATCAATGGGGTATTGGTTTGTGTCATTTATGAAATTTTTTGTGCAAAATGATCGTGAATTTTATGAGGGGAATTTTCATAATTTTATCGAATTCTGTGAAAATTGGCAAAATGATTTACTTGATTTCGATTTGTTATTTTGTGTTTGAATGGGTTTTCCTAAGCGTTGCGTGGGCTCTAGGGATGTTTTAAGGTTAGGGGTATTTTGATAATTTTGTCATTTTTTAGTGATTTTTATCGTAAAACTTTTTTTTGTCTGCAAGATGATGATTTCTAGGGTCACATTTTCCTAGCGTAGCGTGGTTTCTATAGTTTTGTCAGTTCGAGATACCTCATCTAGATTTTTGAAACATATCTAGTAACAAATAAAGCATTGGAATAATCATCCATCATTGGGAACCGTTGCAATCGGGTTGACGAGTTGATTAATCAGGCGGATGCAAATATGGGATGTCTACAATACCTTATCGAGCTTTGTCGCGATTCCACTAACACAACATATATAATAAACAACACCTATTTTCGCTTACCATCTATTCTTAGTACCAAGTCAATCTCATTTATAACTCGTACACTTATGTCTCCCATATTCTGTAACCCAACACATTCATTAATTAATCACTCTAATTCAAACTCATACTCCAACTAATCCATTATTTGTATAACCCTAAGATAACAATCAATTCACCTTGTATCACTTCCCCACCAATGTCTATCAACAATAATCCTTTCATATCTTCTCTATTATTTATCTTTACTTCTCTCACCAATTACATCGTCTATTATGTTTTACTCATACTTGCTATGAATATTACTTCTCAATGCAAAGTCTTACCGCAAACACACCACTATCTTTATATTCAATTCAGATTTTACAAACTCTGAATTTATCAGACTTATTTGATAAAGACATTTCAAAAAATTGCATTTCAAAAATTACTATTTTCGCCAATAACGACAAATCTAGGACTCTTTCAACAAAACTTCGTGTTTTAAGGAATAATAGATATACCTGAGGCCAAGTAAGTACAAAACCTATTTTCTTTGCATTAATCTTTCAACATCTTGCATACATTCAGATAATGACAAGAAAATACAAAAAGTGGGAATACAACACAGTCGATCAAACGTCATGATAAGAAATGAAAAAGGAGTTAAGGTGTTCCTCTAAAGCACGGATGCGGACAACTTAGCTCGTCATCACTTTCTCGGCATCTGAAGCATCACGACTCACCAAATATGCTGCAAAGTCATCAAAATGAGGACACTGGGCAAGTCGATCCCTCAACTTAGCAACTTCAGCTCGAAGCCTAGCCACTTCGCCACTATCACTAGATTCAGATTAGGTAAGGACGGATGTCAGTCGAGCAATCTCCTTCTGCATCTTCTTCTCGGATTTAAGCAAGATAGCCTAAATTCTATGATGATCAGTCTGAGACTCCTCAACTTGATCTCGGTAATCAAAAAAGGATGAAGCACTGGGCCACGTTCGGGGAACTATCGACACCGAGGGCATCCCAGAGATGAGTTCTCGAATCCAATGTAGGTATGACGGGAACTGGTGTGCTGCGAAGATGGGTCGACTTAGAACCTCAGCTCGACTTCATTCTTTTACGAGTCGACTCAAAAGTGCAGTCGACAAAGGACCAACCAACTTATTAAAATTTTCGGGGATGAGCATACCCTATTGTAACCAAATTGTTGAAGAACTCGAAGGGGTATATAATGAGTTAGCCCATGAAGACCAATCAAAACGAGAAAATGGGCACCATCAAATGCAATCATGAGAGACTCCCGAGGTTGGAATGCACCAACCCACCTCACTTCTTCATCATCAAGGTTACCGATGATAGAATACCACTCTTCTTTGCCACCTGAGGGGAGGGGAGCAACTCGTCTCGACATCATAAGTACGAGATCGGTATTAACGTAAAATGGACGACTAACAACTTCAGTTGAAGCCAGATGATCCATAAACCAAAGCTACAATAACAGGAGTATTCTAGACTTTGGAAACTAATAAATTTAAGTCTAAATTTAAATATAAGCTAAGTTTGGAATTTACCTGCAGGAGTGGAGCACATCCTCGAAAAATTCGATCACGACCGGACGAACAAGCCGTGAGAGAGTGGAACATCTCACTCAAAAGCATCGATGCCAGCCGGCATCCTTCCCGGACTTGTTGAATCACGTGAATGAGAGAAAGGTCCATGATGTCTCCGTCACTCGAAAACAAAAGTTGACTCACCACCATCAGAGTAAGAGCATAGAAATGAATCAACGGCTTCAAAGGATCCGTTAGACATTCAATCAATAAGGATTTGGACATTGTCTTCAAGACCGATCCGCCATCTGGAATCTTCAAAAACTTACGGTTTATCCCTAAGAAGTCAGAAGTCTCGTTTCGATACCCATCATGCAAGGGTGGAATCACAACCGCACCCGATATTTCAAACCCCAACAACACCTCAAACTCCTCAATGGTGGGAGTCATTTCATGCTCCCTGAATCGAAAAAGATTGAGCTCGGGGATCCAATACCCTAGCATTGCCTCGATCAAATCCCATTGCAATTGTACCTTGGGCAAGGAAAGAGTGAATCCCAACTTATTCAAACACCATTGAGCCTTCTCATCATTATCCATACTATCTACCCAACTACTCAAGAAATGATCGACAAAGCCATACATTTTCAAGTTGGGAAGAGTAGAGGACACCTCCATAAGACTTGAGAAGAGGCTTTGAGGAAGAAGGAGAGTAAAATCTACCAAAAGTGTGAAAGAGGGAAGTAAAGTCGTGAGAAGTGAAATGTTAGGGCAAAATTGATGATGAAACATGCTTAAATCATGGGGTAAATCATACTGGTCCATACTCTGAAACACGGACGAAATCAAATGTTGGCTGATCCGTGCTTAAAATACGGATGGAATAAAAATTAACTTATCCGTATTTTAAGTACGGATGCACTAAAATGTTCGTTCGTGCTTAAAGCACGGATGAAAACCAAAATGATCTATCCGTGCTCCTAGCACGGATGAAAACTTGGTAAAACTTATCCGTGTAGGGAACACGGACCAGAACATTTTAACCTTGGGACCCTGAGTCATTTGAGTTTTGACAGCTCAAAACCACGTAACGATCATTTCAGGGCTCGATACCTTAAAATCACATGGAAATGATTGAGACTCCCACATGCTCGATAAACGCCATCAAAACTCTCAAAAGCCCTCAAAGTGTATACCAGACATGTGGGAATTCACCATGATTGCATTGGATCAAACCAGGGTCTGTTGGCTATTTGTATCCCTCATCTTCAGACCCAGGGCCCTCAAACGGCTCACACTACTCAAGAACATACTCAAAGGGTCCTTTGGACCCTAATCGCACCCTTCACCCGCCCGTAAGCTCACCAACACTCAAAGGGGCTCAAAAGCCCTGATAATCGATCATGCCCAAAAAGCCCGTTGGGACCCGAGTCAATTACAACATATGATCATAATGGAGCAATAAGAAATAATTGACAGATATATATATATATATACAAAAGCTTAAAATGTTTACAAATATGATTGAACCTAATTCAAAATGTCTAAATATCTTGTAAGGTACAAAAAGATCAGATCGAGGGGGGAGCATCATCCCAAGCACTCTGAGTCTCTGGGATCGCTCCAAAAGAATATCCAACCACTGCGCCCGAGTCAGACACCCCAGAAGAAGGTAGACCGTGCATCCGCAGTCGTCCGTCCTAATCCGTGAAGAATAGCTCTGCGTCCAGGGCAACATCCTGCTCTGTAGTCCCGGCAAGATCTGCACCTGGGACAGAGGGACCAATGGAGGGGGACACCTGAAAAGAAAGAAACAAAGCAGATTAAAATACAGGCAGAGATATATACAGAATATGCATGGAAATGGATAACTAAAATAGAAATACTTACCCTAGGAGGTGTCGGAGGCCACATAGAGGTGCTCACTCCGTCTCGACGTCGATAATAATCCTGAAAAGATCATAAAAGAACCAATCAAGACATAATACTTATGAACTACGATCTATGAAATGGAAAAGAGAAAATAAACAGAAAAGGACATACCATCTCAGCCTACAGATGTGACTCTCGCAAGGCCATCTCAAGCTCCAACTCCTGAATCCTGGTAGCCTACGCCTCGATGCGAGTCTCCTGCTCCTCAATCCGAGTAGCCTGCTCCTCTACCTCGGCCCTAGAGGCTCTCCACCTGTTCTCCATCTCCACGGCCCTCGCTGCCTGGGCCTCAATCACATCGTAGCCCTCTCGAAGACGACGAAGATCATCGGCCTGAAAGTAAGAACACCGACCAAGTGAGAACGATGAAAAGCAGAAGGTTCTAAGGAAAAGAGGCAATGACAAAATACGTACCGTGGCGGCATGCTCCTGTAACAGGACCCCTCTAATCTCCATAATCCCAGCCTGAGCAGTGACTGCAGGCATGATACACCCAATGGATGCCTCTAGAGTCAAGCCTGGTAATTACCTGCTCTCACCAGCCCAGCAGCATCTACGCCCCTCGCCTGGACAAGATATTCATCTACCATCATAGCCCCGAGATAGGCTCAGGTGGAGCGACAGGGATGCAAAGGTTCCCATCATGCTGGAAGAACAAGCGCTCCCCTAGATAGAATGTGTACCTCTGCTCTCCAATGAAATAGGGGTAGCGCTGTCACCTGGTGTTACACCGGTAGGCGTTCCTCACCTCCTACCTTCCGCTGACAGTGCGGGGAAGGTCTCAAAGCGTAACAGTGAAGATCTGCAAAAGAGACAGTCAGAAAACAGATACATATAGCTTCAAAGACAAATAGAGAGAAAAGGTTCAGATGCTCACGTCTCGAAGACGACGTCGATCAATGTGGGCTCGGGTACTCCTAGGGCTGCTCCGGATAGCCCTCACATCTCTGGTGGCCCAAAATGCTCCCAAAAGATAACCCTCGTCAGGATGATGACGGGTAGGCAAGTAGAATGGGAAATATACATGAACAAAATTTGGGAAAAGGAAGAAAATGTCAGACAATGAACGTGACATTGAGAAGGAAATTGAAAAGAAACGAAATTGAGACCTATTTTACCTCGACAAACTGCCAAAAGAAGCGTGTGGAGATCCCAGCTCCACGAGGCGCAGTGATGCCCTCCACCACTCGATCCAGACCAGCAAGAATAGTCCCATATATCAGGCTTCCCCAGTCGAAGTCTCCGATATGATCAATATCATGCATAACCGAAAGGAAGGTGGTAGAGACTGAAGAGTCATCCTCTAAAAAGAAGCAGTTGCCGATGAGGAGGAAGCAAATACGGAAAATAATGTCGAAATCTCTGTCTCCAAATCGGGCTGATCTCTCTCTGTAAGTATGAGGAGCCCCGTCCTCTCCCTCGATCAACAACATGCCCATTAATACCTCCGTGCTAATACGCCCCATCTTCCCCACCATGGAGGTAAGGACTCTGGTAATGTCCAACAACCCTCCCAGTTCCTAGACAGTCAACATGGCTAAGGGCAGAGGCTCTCCATCCATCGCTATGCCGATAATAGCCACAAAGTCTGAAAGCCTAATGCCTATCTCCACCTCAGGCATATGAAAGGAATGAGTCACCGGAAACCATCTCTCCACCATGGCCAAAAATAAAGGGCAATCAGCCCTGAGAGCTGGAATCTGCAAGAAAGCTCCAAAACCCACTGTCAAGAACTGGGTCCGGATATCATCTGATAATAGGGCAGCTGTGGAAAGAAAGGTGTTCCACCTCCCTCTGAAACTGGCTGAAGGATAGGGAGTAGGGATATCCAATCGGACCAACATCGAAACATGCCTCCCTAGACCACGGAGAAAAGAGGTATCTGGAACCCTCCACTCTCCTCCTCAGGGATCTCGACCCTAGGAACCTCACGACCCACTCTGCCCACGCCAATGACCCTATTTGCCTGACCTAGGTCGCCACGTCTACCTCTCCCACCACTGCTACTAGGGAGGTCCTCGACTGGACCGCTCTGAGAACTACTGGCCTCCTCTGCCCGACTGCTTGAAGAAGAGCCAACCACTGAAGATTAATCGGGCCTCCGCAATGGCTGCCTTGGCCAGCCGTACTCCATCGCCACACCGGACCCCAAAGCAAAACCCAGGTAATACCTAGCCAAGAACCCATCCCAACCACGTCGAGATATCATTCAAAGGAAAAAAAATACGTAGATACCCGTAGCAAGTCAAATGTTCACAATCAAGCAGGCAAAGGGAAGCAAAGATAAGAGAGGAAACACAACAAGCATGATAAACATACATTGTCAGACCTAGAGCATGCTAAAAGGAGGAAAAGAAAATGAGAGAAAAATTAACTCGCCTAACAAGCCAATTCAATCCACGCAGTCCACTTCAATCCACCCCTAAACAGTCCCCAAACTGTCCATAAACTATGCCAATTCCCACTTAAAATCCAGTCCCTAAAACAATCCCTACTTCTCGCCCAAAACCATCATATTTCCCACTCGAAGACCAATCCTAAGATGTCACCTCTAGACCACCCTACTTCACCTCATCATCACTCGTCAAACCCCCAAACCAATCCTAGAATAATTTTAGCCACCCCTGAACCCCCTACCAAAAACAGTCCCTCGAACTCAACCCATATACTATTCCAAACCGCCCCTAAACCACATCCAATTCCCATTCCAAAAATACTCACTATTCACTTCCCAGAAACACCTCTAATCCACTCCAAAGAAACTCTAAAATAGTCCATAATCCTTGCCCAAAACAACCTCGAACCACCCCCGTTCATCAACCATCGCCTCCGCTAAACCACTCTTATGTATCTTAACCCGGCCCATGAACCATCCAACAACCATTTCTTTCACCCACCTCGTGATTCCCAATCAATCACCCAGCATCATCAACCAATCTACGCCATTTCTCATACCCTATGACCCTAACCCCAATTAACAAAACAACCCCACAACGCCTTCACCACACCCAATTCCACCACAACCCCAAATTTCTCGAAACCTCCTATGAAACCCTCACCCAAAAGCATCATCGATCCACCATCCACCAATTCCATAAATCAATAAACCATACACTCACATACAATCAAACAACGAAATAAAAGCAATAAAATCAGCAAAGCAAGGTCGTCCAAAAATAGTTACGAAGAAGGCAATTTGCACAAATAACAACTTCCCAAAAGGGGAATGAAAACATCACGCATGGAGAATATAAATGAATCAAAGCTAAAAGCGAAAGATGGAAAACATGAAATAGGGGTGTTGTCTGTGTCCAAAGCAAGTTCAAAACAAAGGCTTACGTAACATGATTGTAAAAAAGGGAAAAGAAAAGAAAAGAGAACAAATATAAAACTTGCCTCGATAATAGAAGGATAGTCCACATGCGCAAGCAAATCTCTCAAGGCTTTAGGTCGCTTCCAAATGCAACAACGTGCGCTCAAAATCGTCCCAACAGCCAAACCAAATGACCAAATCAACGAAAGCAAGGAAAAGATAAAGGGAGAAGAATCGTTGAAAATCGCCAGAGAAAAGAAGAGAAACCAAAAGAAATCGAAAAATGAGGGGCCGCGAGACTTAAATCGTTTGAATTTCATACTGGTCCGTATTACCAGTACGAATGAGGGAAAATAAGTTGGATCCATGCTCCCAGAAAGGATGAAAGAAACGATAGAGCTGACTGTTTTTGAAACACGGATGAGAAGGAACCAAAGGCCATCCGTGTCTCAAGCACGGATCAGTCAAATAAAAATCAAGAAATCAAAAATCAAATCAAAATAAAAAAATTGAAAATCAAATAAAAATAAAAAAATTGAAAATCAAATAAAAATCAAGAAAATTGAAAATCAAATAAAAAATACACCAGAAAAAAAAAATTGGAAAGATTTTCAAAATCCTTTGGACTTACACTCAATCTCGATTTGTTAAAACATGACTAAAGAAATACCTGAATTTCAAAAACTACCAAATTTTCATCAAATCCAAGGTCTCACACAAGCTTCGTGCTATCGAGATCAAGGAATTAATAAGGTAACTCTGTCAAACCCCGTGCTTGAGTAACCATTTTCTACAAAAGTCATCAATTTAATCGATAATTCGAAGTCATGTTTGGCAAAATTTTGTTTGGCCTGTACAAATAGGGGTTTAGTCTATTCTTTGCAGTTCTTTGCACGCAATTCCTAAAAAGAAGAGCAGTTGTAGACACCCCAATTTGAACGGGTCCATACTCGAAAGGGGCCCAAAAATAGTAATTTTCCCATGAAATTGACCAACGGGTTTCAAAAGTCCAAATCACTAAAAAGTGACGTTTTGATCGAAACGAGGCCCCTAAGACCTCCCAATGGTCTAAGGGACCCACCAAAGGGGTTTAACCTATCCTACACTTGTCCAAACCTCACCGTTCCGTCTTTGTATCCAAGAATACCCGAATGCTCGATAAAATTCTCCCACGGGCCTAAAAAGCCCGATTTGCCAACACGTGGCATTTTTTATCAAACCAATGATTGCAAAAATCTCAAAAAAATTAATAAATTTAAAAAAAAAATGTGAGACTTGGGATGCCTACCCCTCCTCTACCTCCACCGCTCCGCCTCCGAATCCACAAACACCCTAAGCCCATTCAAAGCCCAAAAGCCCTCAATTATTTCCTAAATTAACTTCTCACCTTACCCCCCCCCCCCAACCTAAAATCAATCTCATATCATCTAAAATCTAAAACTAACCAACCCTCTCAAAATCATTTCTAAAATAACCACAATCAATCCATAAAACCCAAAATCACTTTCAAAATCCAAGCCAACATTACAAAGCCCATAAACCCCTACCCATATCCAATTCACCTGTAATCCACAACCCACAACCCATCAACCACTACCCACATCAACCAATCACCTTCTTAACTTCAAAAGATGACACATGTCATCATCCTCTCCTACCTCCCTCATCTAATCACCTACCCCCATCACCTTTCTCTAACAATTCATCTAACCTATCACTTCCCTCCAAAATCACCTCAACCCATACCCTACCCTAACTTAATCTATCAACATTCTCTAACACCATCAACCACCCACATCACAACCCATATCCTATATACCCTAACCTATCACCATTTTCTAAACACCATCAACCACCCACATCACAACCCATATCTCTTACACCCTAACCCATCACTTTCCCTTAAAACACTCCAATAAAATCACCTCAACCCATACCTCCCACCATCATCACTAAACTAACCCATACCCTTCTCTCTAATCAACCAACCATTATCACCAATCAAGTCATCTCATCACCACATCACCCCCTCCCTTTTAACACATGTCATCATCTCATTACCCCTCCCAAAAAAACCAATCTACCAATCCCTTACATAACCCATTATCCTAAATCTAAACACCTCACCTCTTTAACCAACCTAACATTCATTCTCCAAACAACTCCCTTACACTCCCATTCTCCACATCAACCATCACTCATCTCATCCCACCAAACACTCTACCCAAATGGATTTAGGTAGGATCCAAACCATTTGAGTCAAAATATTACCCATTTCCACTCATTACATAATTACCCCTACTTCCATTCTAAATTTCATACTCTTCATCTCTAAAACCAATGCCATTAGCCATTCTCCTAACCTTTCACCCTATTATACCCCCACACACTCTCCCAACACCTATAAATACTCCTCATTTCCTTCCAAAAAGGGTTAACCACTATTACCAATTTTCCCTTACAAAAATTCTCACCAAGTCTTATAAAAAAAGAAAAATATCTATTACTCTACTCTTCTCTCCACTACTCTCTAATATCACTTTCTAAAAAATAATTGCACTCTCATATATCATTAAGGACCCAAGAAGAATTTAAGAAGAAGAAAGAAGAGAAAAAGAAGATTGAAGCTTCAAGGTGGATTCAACAAAATACCCCCATCTCTTCTTCTCTATCATCTACATCTCCCTCTTCTAATGCCTCCTTTCTCTTTTATTTTGTTCTTAGAAGCCCTTTAAGATGTAATGCTCCCCTCTCTTATCTCCGGTAGACTAGACTCCGATCTAGTCGAAAGTATAGAGTTGTAATCCCTTTTAAAAATAAAATCGATTTTATCCCTAAAAATGATTTTAAGGCATTAGAAATTGGATCTTTCTCAACCCATGAGAATGGATCCATGACCTTAGCTAACACTCTTCAAATATGAATTATGTCCAAGACTCATGTCTCTTAGGATCATCTCATTTGATGAAATGACCCTATGATCAAGCCGAAAGTAAATCCCTACTTAGGGTACAAATGCACAACACGTGGCACTTTATTTTTCGCATTTTTTTAATCAAATAATCGAGTTGTGTTGAGGTTACCACCACTTGGTGGGGAGAGAAGGGTGCCTAACACCTTCCATTTTCTCCAAACGAGCCGCTTACCCCGAATCTCTAGGTTTGATTAGTACCTTATCCATTGAGAGTCACTATGTGTCAAAAATGTCACTTTTTCCAAAAAAATGTATATCGGGTGACCATTCACACCCACTTATAATATGAATGGTGGCGACTCCAAACCTTAGTAGACATGACCATCGTAATCGCGAAATCACGTATCTACACAATATTTTATGTCAAACTAGGCGTATTTTATTCTCAAACTTGATCAATGTTAATCCTAAAAGATAACGGGAACCCCAAATTTAAGGTTACCCTCTTGATAGCAATTTTTTGAAAACCCTTGAGGTTCAAAAGAAGTTAAAATTCATAAAACTTTGAGGTTCAAACAGAAGCGTTTCTGATCTCATATTTGATTTTGCCCAGAGATTAACTTATTACCCTTTCACCTAGAATAGAGATAGGGCATTCTTTTTGTTCCAGATTCAATCATTCTTTCCCAGATCTATTCTTTTTCACATTCAATCAGATATATTCATTCTCAGATTCAATCATTCTTTTTCATATTCATTTTCAATCATTCTTTTTCAGATTCATTTTCAATCATTCTTTCCCAGATTCATTCATCCCTTCACAGTTTTACTCAGTCAAATGCCACCGAGGGTTTTCTCGGAATTATGCTCAGATGTCGTCGAAGGTTTTCTCGAAATTATGCTCAGATGTCACCGAGGACTTTCTTGAAATTATGCTCAGATGTTGCCAAAGGTTTTCTCGGAATTATGCTCAGATGCCGCTGAGGGCTTTCTCAAAATTATGCTTAGATGCCATCGAGGGTTTTTTTAGAATTATGTTCAGATACCGCCGAGGGCTTTCTCGAAATTATACTAAGATGTCGTCGAGGATTTTCTAGAAATTATGCTTGAATACCGCCGAGGGTTTTCTCAAAATTATGCTCAGTTTTATGCTCAATTTTATGCTCAGTTTATGCCCAGATTATGCTCAGTTTATGCTCAATTTGGTGCTTAGATTTTACTTAATGCTCAGATCTAACTCAGACTATCTCTGAGATTTATCTCAGATTTCGAGTACACAAAATTACACATTTTTAATCAGGGAAAATTTTCTAAAATTCAAGGATCTGATACTGTCAGTGAGAGTTCATGCTTGAGGACCTGACAAATTTTTTAGCTTGGGGAGAGTTTTATCCTCAAGGATCCGAACATCCCAATGAATTACTAAATCAGGTTGCAAAATGAACTTTCACTAGCTTTGGCATTCGGATATCGCACTATCTATCAAAATACATTTGCCATCTAGTTTGCTTCAACCCTCTGCCAAAGAGGGGCATCTGTGGACACCCCATTTTTGCATTCGCTTGATTAATCAACTCGTCAACCCGATTGTGACGATTTCCAATGATGGATGATTATTCCAATGCTTTATTTGTTGCTAGATATGTTTCAGAAATTCAGATGAAGTATCTTAAACTAACAAAACTATAGAAACCACGCTACGCTAGGAAAATATAACCCCAAAAACATAGAAATCATCATCCTATAGATAAAAAGAAACTTTACGATAAAAATCACTAAAAAATTCTCAAATTACCAACATATCCCTAACATCAAAGCATCCTTAGAGCCCCCTTACGCTTAGGAAAATTCATTCAAATATATAAAATAACAAAATGAAATTTCACCAATTTTCATCAAATTTGACAAAATTATGAAAATGTCCTTCATAAGGGTTGACAATCATTTCACGTCAAAAAATTTCATAAATAATACAAACCAATAATCCCACTGAATTCCTTATGAAAAATCGATTCCAAAACATCCTGGAACATCGAAAATCAACTTGAAATGCAAAAGTTCTCCTTGGAGGTAAAACATTAATTTTTCTATTTGTAAATTTTTTAAATTCGAAATTAATAAATTAATTGGCGTAAAGTAAAACCCTAACCAAGTCAATTTCATAAGACTTAAGTCAAAACCCTAACCAAGTCAATCTCATAAGACTCAAGTCAAAATCCTAACCAAGTCAATCTCATAAGACTTAAATCAAAATCCTAATTAAAATCCTAACCAAGTCAATCTCATAAGATTTAAGTCAAAACCCTAATCTAAAAAGACCAAGTGAAATCGCCTTGACCCTGCGATCTGCTAAATAACGAATAGGGGTCTGATCTACGTATCTCGGGGATTTTAAAAGAATAGGGAGTCGCCACCTAGTTTAGGTCTAGGAATCAAAATTAACTCCAAATAGATATGGGTCGGTCCACGAATCAGAGAGATGGGTAAGGGGTCAGGTTACGGGTTTCGGAAGGTGTTAGGCACCAAACCCGTCCAATCGAGATGATCGATATCTATTATGATCCAAAACTAACCTATAGTCAACGGAATAACATTAGGGTCAACGGGATAACATTAGGGTCTAGACCATGGTCCAATCATCATCATCAGTTTATGTCTAGTTTACCAAACGAATCTTATGGTTAAGATAATTACATAGATTCTCGAATTTCCCATAAAAGGAATCCCACGATTTAATAAGACTTACGTGGCACCAAAAATTAATGGATCAATTCAGTCACATTTTGAATAGTATGAAATCGATTCTCAATGCCACGTATACAACATTAGTGAATTGGCTTATTGACAATATTTTATTAAAGAAATTTGATATTTTGAATTGCCAGGTGACGACATTTTATCAAAGAAATTTGATTTCGGAATCGCCACGTGCATCCTAAAATCAATGAGTCAACCCACACATGTTTTTTTAATTAAAGAAATCTTGATTTTTTGAAATGCCACGTATATTAAAATCAGTGAATCAACTCACAAATTTTTAATTAAAAAACTCGATTTTTGAAATGTCACGTATATTAAAATCAATTAATCGACTCACAAATTTTTAATAAAAAAACTTGATTTTTGAAATGCCACGTATATTAAAATCAGTGAATCGACTCACAAATTTTTTATCAAAGAAACTCGATTTTTGAAATGTCACGTGTATTAAAATCAATGAGTCGACTTATATGCCTGATTTTATAGAAAAAACCAGTGAGTTGACTCATGCGCCAATTTCATAGAAAACATCGATTTTAAATTTTCAATGTATACAAAATCAGTGAGTTAGCTCACATATCCATTTTATAGAGAAAAAAATCGATTCAAATTTCTAATGTAATCAAAATCAGTGAATCAACTCAATAATTTTGATCAAGAAAATTTTAATTTTTCAAAATTGTCACGTGCGTCAAAATCATTGAATTAACCCACATATCCAGTTTATAGAAAATAAAAATCGATTCAAATTTCTAATGTAACCAAAATCAGTGAGTAGACTCAATAATTTTGATGAAGAAAATTTTGATTTTCCAAAATCGTCACCTGTGTCAAAATCATTGAACTAACTCACATATATATTTTATAGAAAATAAATCAATTTAAATTTCTAATGTGCCCAAAATCCGTGAGTAGATTCAATAATTTTGATTTTCCAAAATCGTCACGTGCGGCAAAATCATTGAATTAACTCACATATCCATTTTATAAAAAAATAAATCGATTCAAATTTCTAATGTACCCACAATCAATGAGTCAACTCAACAATTTTGATCAAGGAAATTTTGATTTTTCATCATCGCCACGTGCACCAAAATCATTGAATTAACTGACATATCCATTTTTATAGAAAACAAATCGATTCAAATTTCTAATGTACCCAAAATCAGTGAGTCAACTAAATAATTTTGATCAAGAAAATTTTAATTTTTCAAAATCGTTACGTGCGGCAAAATCATTGAATTAACTCACATATTCATTTTATAGAAAATAAATCGATTCAAATTTCTAATGTATCGACAATCAATGAGTCAACTCAACAATTTTGATCAAGGAAATCTTGATTTTTCAAAATCGTCACGTGCGCCAAACTTAATGAATTAGCCCATACATTTCGCAAAATCAACGAATTGATCGATTAATATTACAGAATGAGAAAATCGATCCGATAATATTAATAATCAATTGGTTGATCCATCAATATTTCAGAAATTTTAAAAAATTACCATTGGTGCCACGTACACCTAAAAAATCGACGAATCCATTCGGATACATAAAAAATTATGAAGTCAAGAATAAATAAATGAAATAAACAAAGTAAATAAAGAAAAGAAAAATTACCTTTGCCAAATCATTTCGGATGCTTGGATTCCTTCAACAAAAATTCAAAATAGCTATGAGTAATGTCGTGATCTTACGAGTTTGATGTGTGAATCTTTCTCCAAAATCAATTTTTTTTTCTTTGAGGGTAACGAAGAAGACGTTAATAGAGGTGAGACTATGGTTGATTTTTTTTTTATGGTAAAGAGAGAGGGAGAGAGAGTTGAGGATGTTAATGGAGAAGAAGGTGTGACTTTTTTTTTTCTTTTTAGAAGGAAGAAGAAGGTTGTAGGTTTAATGGTGAAAAAAATGTTGCTATTTTTTTTAAAGGGTAGCCTCAAAAATATTTTTTCATCTTTTTTATGGTTCATTTGATCATCTTTTATGGTAGTTCTACCATCAAACATGAAAGAGGGAGAAATATGAGTGATGGTGGAGAACATGGGTAGTTATGAGAAGTTGGAGAGAGGGAGATGGAGGACATGGGAAAGAGAGAGTTGGAGAAGAAAATGTGTGTCCACGTATTTTCTTTCTCTTTTTTATTTTTTATTTTTTAAGAATGGAGGGTGATGATCCCACACTACTCACCTTAATGATCTCTCATAGACCATTAAATTGATTAGTCAGTTGGAACTCGATTTTAATTCAATCAGATTTGGATTTCAATTTGATTGAGTAGATTTTTTTTTTATTGATTTAATTTTGAATTCGATTGGTCGATTTTAGTTTTGAATTTGGTTGACCGATTTTAATTGTTCGATTGAATTTTAATTTCAATGTTAATCGATAGATTGGATTTTGATTTAAAAGTTTGATGGATTTTAATTTTCACTTTGCTTAATCAATTGAATTTTAATTTGATTTTTGTTTGATTATAATTTGATTTTGAATTTTTTTAATTTGATTTTGAATTTCAATTTGATTTTAAAATTTGATTTGATTGATTCAATTTTAATTTGATTTTGATTTTATTTTGATTGGTTGATCGATTTGATTGATTCTAATGATTTTCAACTTGATTTTCAATTTAATTTTGAATTAAATTTAGATTTGTTTTTGTCTATACTTTAATTTGATATTTAAGTTTGATGTTTAAATTTTAATTTTGATTTTGTATTTCAATTTGATTTTAAAATTTGATTTGGTTAATTTAATTTTGATTTTGTATTTTAATTGGTTGATTAATTGGATTTTGATTTGATCGAATGTATTTTAATTGGTCGATTTTGTTGATTGATTTTAAAATTTAATTTTATATTTTGATTGGTTGAATGATTTTTAACTTGATTTTTAGTTTATTTTTTTTATTTTGATTTTGTATTTTTAATCGGTTTCTTAATTTTTAATTTAAATATAATTTTTATTTTGTATTTTAATTGAAATTTAATTTGATTTTACGATTTTAAATTGATTTTAAATTTTAGATTTTAATTGAATCTTAGTTAAATTTTAGTTTAATTTTTAATTTGAATTTTATTTTGGTTTAATTTTTTATTTGAATTTTATTTTCCTAGGGATCAAGGTCTCTATGTTAGAGTTGGATGTTAAGGGGCGTTTTGGTCATTTTTATGATTTTTGACGATTTTTCTTGAATTTCTCTGTTTTCATCGATTTGGGTCCCGTTAGACTTGAAATGACATTCTGAGTGCAATGGATGTACTTTCGAGATTTTTCGGAGGTCCAAAATTTATGAGGGGTATTTTCATCATTTTTGTGATTTTTCAAATTTTTTACGATTTTCAGCATGAGATTTCTTTTGGTCACCGTGTAAGTATTTCTAAGTTCCAAAATTATATTTTCCTAGTGTAGCGAAGTTTCTAAGTTACCGAACTGTGTAGCGAACCTAAGCATACGTGCTTGCTAAATCGGATGTAAGGTGTTTCTATGTTGATTCGTGACGAGTAGAGGGGATGAAAAGACTAAAATAGAAGGGATCAAGCAATACTCACAAACCTTCGAGTTCTTTTATGCTCATCATTAGGAATCCACAATAGTCGACTAACAAATTGTCGAATTGGGCAGTTGCAAAAATGGGGTGTCTACACCAAGTCAATCTCATAAAATTAAAGTCAAAACCCTAATTAAAACCCTAAAAGAAACATAATCAAACACCAACTCTACCCAAAAAACTCTATAAATAGAGAGCCTTCACAATCTAATTTCGTAGGTCAAAGAAAATCCTAGAAAAAGTAGGTCAAAAAGTCTCCCTAGCCTTCTCAAAATCCTGATTTTGAAGTTCTAACCCCTTACATATCATCCAAACCCTAACTTTTACTCAAAAAACTCCCACAAACCCTTCAAAAATACCTAGAAATCCATCAAAAAATTAGAAAACACTCAGATCTAGGAAGTAGATACTTCATCTTGGAGATCAGAAACGGATTCAATGACGGAAAATGAGCAAGGAATCGTATGCGAGGAATCTCTCCACTAGATTTGAGGGAACAAATCGTCACGAACATTTAGGTACATTTTTCCTCTATTTATTTTATTTATTTGTTTTTAAGTCTTTTAGCAATGTAGTCTTCTTGGAAAATAGTAGAGACCGACTTTTACCGGGCGGGGTTCATCCTTAACACCTTCCAACCCCGTAACGTGATCTCCGGACTTAATTTCTTTTTCTAAATTAGTTATTTTTTTATCCATCTTGAGTCAATGCTCGGTTCCTAGACTGTAATAACTAGGTGGCGACTCCCAAACCTCAAAAATCAAAAGCGGATCCACACACCTTGCGGATCGAGGGTGCTTTCAATACTATCCTGGTTTGTACTTTAGAATATTTTCCCATGCTTAATTGGTTATGTTGAGAATATCTTGAAAAAATGTTTATATTTGCTTTAGTAATTTTCCAGCATATTTGTACTTGTTTCATTGTTATTTTATATTGAAAATTTTGCATGTTTCCAAACTTATTAGAATGTTTTTCCCCATATTGGAGACTATTAGTTTTGAGATAGTTCTTTCCTACTGGATAACTCTCCTATTACCCTCCCTATCATTTTCAATTTTAGATCCTCTCACTAATGATAAATAGTTAAAAGAACTTGTAGAAGAATTTCAACATCCTAGTAATTACATCAACAATCATAATCTACTTTTAGATGAGCATTGGGGTTACACCTATTAGCTTGGCTTGTAGTTTAGGTGTTAGGATTTCCTATTTTCAACTTTATTTGAGTTGTTGAAAGTTGGATTTGATTGTTAGTACGAGAATTCATCAAAAAATTTGTTTTTTGTTGTTTTCGTTATAGTTTACATCTAGTTATTTTGTAGATAATTTTCATTCTTATATTTCAGATTAATTAGATTTTTCGCTACAATATTATACTTTATCACCGTATTTCATTATTTATAATATTATCAATTGCGGGAGTGTTGTTTTAGTGCCTTGGATTTTAACATGGAATCATGAGGATTCATGTTAAAATTTGGAGGCGCTACACAAGAGGTTTGACCTAGAAAATTATTGAAAAAAAATTGAGATTAAAGGGATAAAAGATGAAAATAATAAAGTGGACAAAAGGGGTAAAAGAGAAAATATAATAAAGTTAGGAGAGGTGAAGAATAAATAAAATAAAGTGGAACCCAAGAAACTATATCTTGGTAAAAGGGATATTATTAAAAAAATGAGATTAAATGGGTAAGAGATAAAAAATAATAAAGTAGATTACAAGGGCAAAAGAAAAAAATATAATAAAGTTAGAGGGGCATCATCTTTTAGGTTAAAGGGGTAAAATTGAAAAAAAGTAGAGTTGGAGGGGTATTATTAAAAATTGAAATTAAATGGGTGAAAAATGAAAAATAATAAAATCGATTAAAGAGGTAGAAGATAAAATATAGTAATATTAAATGAGGTGAAGAATAAAGAAAATAAAATGGATCCCACGAGCTTGATGTCATTTAATCTGTAAAACTGTAAAAATGATGGGAGGTTTGTTCTAGTTGAATTTGTCTCTTATGACACTACAGTTGATTGGATGTTTGTGTCACCCACAATTGTTCCAACTCAATTATGATTTATTATATAAACTAGAGTTCATCTGTGCCTACACGTGAATCCTCTCTCAATTTAAGGGGGAAAAAGTGAAAAAGATAAAATAGATTAAAGAGTAAAAGAGAAAATATATTAAAGTGGGAAGGGGGCATCCTTTTTTGGGTTAAAGGGTAAAAATGGGAAAAAAATATAATTGGAGTGGTATTATTAAAAAAATTAAGATTAAATGAGTAAATGATGAAAAAGAATAAAGTTGACTAAAAGAGTAAAAGAAAAAATATAGTAAATTAAAGGAAATGAATTCTAAAGGAAATAAAGTGAGTCCCATGACACTAGTAGCTTGATGGGAGGTTTAACCCTTCAAATAAAGTGGGTCCCAATGCAATTGTGCTTTATTATATAGATTAGAGTTTACTTGTGCCTACAATACGAATATCCTCTCTTGAGTTAAGGGATAAAAGTGAATAAAAAATAAAGTTAGATAGGTATTATTATAAAATTTTGAGATTAAAGGGATAAAAGATGAAAATCAATAAAGTGGATTAAAGGGGTAAAAGAGTAAATATAGTAAAATTAGGAGAAGTGAAGAATAAATAAAATAAAGTGGGTCCCAAGAAACTATAACTTTATGGATGGGGTATTTTTAAAAAAAATTGAGATTTAAAGGGTAAAGATGAAAAATAATAAATAAATTAAAGGGGTAAAAAAGAAAATATAGTAAAGTTAGAGGGGGCATCCTTTTTTAGGTTAAGAGGTAAAAATAAAAAAAAATAAAGTTGGAGGGATAGTATTAAAAATAATTGAGATTAAAGAGGTAAAAGATGAAAAATAATAAAGTGGATTAAATGGGTAGAAGAGAAAATATAGTAAAATTAGAGGAGGTGAAGAATAAAGAAAATAAAGTGGCTCTCATGCACTATAGTTTGATGGGAGGTTTTGTAGATGATAGTTGTGGTTGATTTGATGTTTGTGTCACACACAACTATTCTTCAATCAATTGTATTTTATAATATAAATTTAAAATTCAATGTAATGTTTGTTTCAGATTATTACAAAGGTGATTTTATCATAAAACGAACCCAAAAACTAAAAACGCCATTCAAAATGTTTCTCACGCAAAAATCATTTGTATCAATTTTGTGATAAATTGAGCAAATCATCGTGTAAAAAGATTGAAAAAAACCCTTTTCTCTTTATAGTCTCTAAACCATTTTCTCTCTTCACGTTTCAATTTCCATATTCCATTGTTCATAGTGTGGATATGCTTCTAGAGGTAAGATCATAATTTCGCCCCTTTTCTTCTCTCCATATTTGTTTTTTATAGGAGGGGGCATCTTTTTTCAGATTAAGAGGGTTAAAGTAAAAAAAATAGAATTTGAAAGGTATTATTAAAAAAATTGAGATTAAAAGGGTAAAAGATGAAAAACAATAAAGTGAATTAAAAAGGGTAAAAGAGAAAATATAATAAAATTAAAGGAGGTAAATAATAAATGAAATAAAGTGAGTCCCATGGTACTATAACTTGATGAAAGGTTTAACCCATAAAACTATAGATAATAGGGCGTTTGTGTCATACACAATTGTTTCAACTCAATTGTGTTTTTCTATATAAATTTAGAGTTCGCCCATGATTACGACACATGCATCCCCTCTCGAGTTAAAGGGGTAAAAGCAAAAAAAAAAAAATAGTTGAAGGGTATTATTATAAAAAATTTCTAATTAAATAGATAAAAGAGAAAATATAGTAGAGTTAGGAGATGTAAAGAATAAATGAAATAAAGTGGGTCCTAAGAAGCTATGATGGAAAGGGTATTATTAAAAAAAAATAGATTAAAGGGGTAAGAGATGAAAAATAATAAAAGAGATTAAATAGGTATGAGAGAAAATATATTAAAGTTAGAAGAGAGGCATCATTTTTTGGGTATGAATTAAAATTTTGGGGTATTACAATCATGAGACCAACTTTGTTTCCTTTCTTCTTCACCTCCTCTAATTTTACTATATTTTCTTTTGTATCCCGATAATCCTTTTTATTTTTTTTCATTTTTTACTCTTTTTAATCTCAAATTGGAGTGATATCATTAAAAAAAATTGAGATTAAAAAGAGTAAAAAATGAAAAAAAATAAAAAGGATTATCGGGAAACAAAAGAAAATATAGTAAAATTAGAGGAGGTGAAGAAGAAAGAAAACAAAGTTGGTCTCATGATTGTAATACCCCAAAATTTTAATTCATATCTCGAGAAAAATCAAATAGTGGAATTTTAAGAAAATTCTGAAAGTGAAACTAAGGGTAAAACTTTCGGATTTTGTTTTGTTCACTTTAATGAAATTTTACTTTACTGTTGGATTCAAAATGATTGACAAACATACTTTAGCCTGTAAGCACGCTTAAAATCGAGTTCAAATGGAAAAGTTACAAATCCTCGATTTTTTTTATCGACGGGACAAAAAAAAAGAATTTTTGTTAGAGCAAGAATTGAAAGAATTCGATAATATCATTAGGTTCGTAACAAAAAATTATGAAAAATGGAGTATTCACTCGTCAATTTTCAAATTCGAAAAGTTGAATTATCGTCAAAATGAAAATAAATTAAAAAATACCAATTTCGTCCCGCAATTACTTTATATAAAGGATTTATATTTTTCTTCTATTGTTCATTGTCTTCTCTAGGCATAAAAAATCAACAAACAAAGACAACTAAAAAACCTTGGTTTTTCAACCACTTTGAGTCGGGTTTTCATCACAATCAGGACCATTAGCCGTCAGCGAAGAAGGGAAATTTTTCTGCGTCATCGAACAATACAAATCCTCCTCATCAATTTCTCTTTCTCTCTCTATCTCTTCTTCTTCTTTTTCTTTACTTTTCACTAAAAGAATAGTCAAACTATAAAAAGTGGGCTTCGACCTTTTTAACCCAAGATTTCATCAATTTAGACTTCAAACTGTTCTCCAACGAATAAGGGAAAAATGATGCAATCGTTGAAATCTTTGAAACCACCAGATTCTTTTCAAAATCAATCATTCAATTGTATCTAACTCTAGTTTACCTCGATTTTTGCATTGTTTGCCTCGAATTTTTATTACGTTTTTTTGCTTCTAACGACCAAAAATAGGTAGGAAGCTTATAATTCTTACTAGTAATCGTAGATTTCAAAAATGCATTTAAGGTTTTTAGCAAATTAACGATTTTGTTTTAAAACTTATGATTATTTTTTTATTTCAATTCATGAGAAATAAGGTGTTTGATGTGTTTTAAACATGTTTTATAATAATTTATATGTGGGCGAGACGTTTTATCAAAGAACCTTGTGGTTTTGCCAGTTTGGTCCTCTATCACTGCTAAGACCCTATTTTAATTCAAATTTTGTAGTTTTTTAATTTAAATAATAAAATAAATTTAAAAAATTGAAAAATGATTTGATATTAAATGAATTTACATTAATTTAATAAATATCAAAAAAAAAAGAATTGTGTTTTCGAAAAAATTTGAAAAGTGTTGATACTAGAAAAAAGAAAAAATTGATGAAATGGTAAAATGCCAGAATTACAACATAGGGGTGATATCTGTATTTTTTATTATTGTGATATGTGTGGGTTGATGAACGGATATCCATGGATAATTTACTTTATGTTAAAGCGATGCGCTATTTTAAATTTATGCAAGAGTGGGCACACTTGCATGATGTTAATTTCTTATTTGTTTTCAAAGAGAAAAATTATACATACATACATATATATATATATATATATAGAGCGGTTCAGCAGCCCTAAAGTTTGCCAAACATTTTTCAAAACATGGGTTAGAAGTTTTGGAATGAGTTGATTTTTTG
The DNA here is from genome assembly GCF_017979445.1 of Akebia trifoliata. Lineage (NCBI taxonomy): Eukaryota > Viridiplantae > Streptophyta > Magnoliopsida > Ranunculales > Lardizabalaceae > Akebia > Akebia trifoliata. The sequence goes on from NC_141385.1 coordinate 21,819,712, forward strand.
TGAGGATGATCTCTATGATGAGGATATCATCCTCACCAAAAATCAGCCTATTCCAAAACTTCTAACCCCATCCAAAGTGATTTACAAAAATTGGACGGTCCACAATTCTTCAATTTGTAAATTAGGGTTAGAAATTTCAAAATGAGCTGATTTTTGGAGAGAATGATCTCTTCACCGTAGAGATCATCCTCACAAAAAATCAGCTCATTCCAAAGCTTCTAACCCATGTTTTGAAAAATGTTTGGCAAACTTTAGGGCTGTTGAACTGTTCCATATATATATATATATGGGTTGCGTTCAGAAGACAAACAAACCGACTTATATCCTTACAAACTTTTTAAGCCGTCCGATTTAACGGAGATCTATGCTTCAGATCGAGTATGAGTTTACAATCGTTTGTAAGCAAACAAAATTTAAAAAACTTGAATCACCTCCCCGAACAAACAAAAACGAACTCAGAATCTGCTCCTCTTCAATATTCTTTGTCTTCCTCATCAACATAAACAATGTAACACCCCGAATTTTTAATTTGTATCTCGAGGAAAAAAATAAATAGTGGAATTTTAAGAAAATCTTGAAAGTGGGATTTAGGAGTAAAATTTTAAGATGTTTCTGATCATTTTTAATGGAATCTTACCTCACCATTAGTTTCAAAATGATCGAAAAACATAGTTTAGCCTATAAGCATGCTCAAATGCGAGTCCGAATATAAAAGTTGCAAAATCCTCGATTACCGGGTCGGACCAGGCTAAAACAGTGACTTTTTGTTAGAGGAATAATTTTTAAAATTCGATCATGCCATTGGATTCATAACGAAAAATTATTCAACATAGACTATTTATTTGTCATTTTTGGAGATCAGGAAGTCGAATTATCGCCAAAAACGAAAACGACATCAAGTTTAGGGGTCACATCAGGCTAAAAAAGTAAAATTTTTATGGAGACATAATTTGTAGAAATTGACTATACCATTAGATCCGGAACAAAAAATTAGGTGAAATAGAGTATTCATTTGTCAGTTTTAGAGTCCGGATGATCAAATTATCATCGATCGAAACAATTGACAAAATACCGAATTCGTCCCACATTTTATTTAAATAATAATTTTAATTTTTTTTATATGTCATCTTCCCCAACGCGTCCATACGGCCGAGACATATAAAAAAATGAATTTTTTTTTTCTCTTCGATCTTCAATCTCAGATCTCTCACAAACGGCTCGTCGTCGACGATCGACGCAGAAGGGAGAAATGTCCGCAACTACGTTCTCTACAAAACCCACCCGACCTTTCTTTGTTTCACTTTCTATTTTACCCGATATCGTCAAAAATCAGCCGTATTTAGATACGGAAGTTTCGAAACTTTGACCTCAGATTTCGTCCGTTTCTGGGTTAAACCGTCTTCCGACGCAGAAGGGAGAAATGTCCGCAGCTACGTTCTCTACAAAACCCACCCAACCTTTCTTTGTTTCACTTTCTATTTTACCCGATATCGTCAAAAATCAGCCGTATTTGGATACGAAAACTTTGAAATTTTGACCTCGGATTTCGTCCGTTTCGGGGTCAAACCGTCTTCCGACGCAGAAGGGAGAAATGTCCGCAGCCTCATTCTCTATATAACCCAACCAAATTTCTTCCGTTTTCTCGTCTTTTTCATCCCGTATAGTCAAAAATCAGCCGTATTTTTATACGGAGATTTTGTAACTTTGACTTCGATTTTCATCGGTTTTCACTAACAATCTATAGTAGTCGAACGTTCTGACACATCGAAAAGAGACCCATTGCTTACGGTCACGTCAAACGGCCAGCCTGAGCCGGATAAATGGTCAACCAAGCGTGGTAAACAGCGACCAGCCACAAAATCAGGAACTAAAAGTCCGAGAAGAATTGTAACATCATGTCCCGACTGGGAGCGATCCAGTCGTGAATCCCAACTCTCTAATTCCAATACTCCACCATTGTGTATTATGTATCTATTGCTTATTTTGATATATAAAATGAAATGCATGTTTAATATTTCCATTTGATCAATTAAATTTGTATAAAAAGAGAATGTTATAGTGAGTAATGATGATCGATGTAATGTGAGTTTTAAAATGTTTAGTTGTTCATCCCTGGCTATATGTACCAGTTAATCGTAATTTTCTTCTATAAAAACTTTGTTTATTTTAAAGTGATTCAGTATGTTTATTCGTTCATGTTAGGAGAGGTTATTGGCAGAAATTATTGCTTCCTTACTGGGTAACCATTGTTACTCATCATTTCCTTCTCCATTTTTTAGTTTCAGATCCGGAGCTTGGCGAAGCAGGTGTAGAATACGAGTGAGGATTATCTGGTAGGTCAGATAGACGACCAGAGTCCGTTACCTGGTGAGTATTGGAGTTATTACCCCTAGTGGTGTCGATTTGTCTGAGAGTACTATATAGATTTTGATTTTGAGCGTTAGGAATTTTGTTAGAGTGAGAAATTCCTGTATAATCGTGTGTATAAACTTCTTCTTCCGCACTCTAATCTATCGTACGATATTAGACGTGTATAAGCTTCCGCTAGTTATTATATTACACATGTATATGCAGGATTGTATGTTGTTTATTAGGTGCAGGTTGAACGCCTTGGAATGCTAACATAAATAGAGGAGACCATGCCGAAATTTCGAGGTGTCACTTAGTACCTCGAGATCTGACATGGGGATTTGTGTTAGTATTCGGCGGGGCGCCACAAACAAACTCAAAACTACTCCTCTTCGACAGTGTTTTTCTCATCGATGATTTGCGACGGCGATCTGCTCTTCTTTGACAAAAATCAAACCTCTTTTTTTTTTCTCTCTCTTTCTTCATTTACAGCTCGTCTTCTTCTTCCTCTTCTTCGTTTCTTTGCTATAAACGAAGGTCACGGTTCTGATAGACTCTGTGAATTAAAAAGACAGTAAAAACTATTGAACAGACTTGAACATAGACTCTTCGTTTATGTGATTGAGTTTTGACAAACTCTGTAAATTAAAAAGACTTGAAGGATGAGTGATGTACTATTGAACAACAGTAAAGACTTCATGAAGTATTAAATCTGAGAGTACTTCATACTAATTTCAATATGAAGTTGATTTCTGATTGCACAATTTGGATCAATTTATAATTTTTAATCTAATTATCAACAGAAATTTCGGGCCTTGAATTGGGAAATAAAATGTATAGTGAGAAATTCACACTGTTAATGATGGAAATGAGGTTATATTCTCTTTTGATTTCCATTCCTTTGTAAAAAATAACATGAACCATTAATCAAGGCACAATGGATGTAGAAGTTTGATCTCATACTAGGCGTCGCCAAATATCTTGTATTTATGCCTGTCCTCTAAGATCTTAAACCAGAGGACCCAAATCTTGTTGGAAACGAAGAAGAAGAGGAGTAGATTTGTCGAAGATGAAGACGTTGTCGAACGATTCGTAAAGAACGATGAAAACGAACTTGAGAGGAGCTGATTTCTACAGATGAAGGGTGAGATTTTTTCTTTTGGGGAAGTGATTCTAATTTTTTAAATTTCTTTTGTTTATAAACGATTGTAAACTCATACTCAATTTAAAGTGTAGATCTCCGTTAAATCAAAAGGCTTAAAAAGTTTGTAGAAATATAAGTCGGTTTGTTTGTCTTTCGAACGTGACCCTATATATATATGCATCTATTTTATGAACTGTTAAATAGTTTGTGAATACCTGAAGGAATAGTTTGTCATATCATCTAGAGTGATATACTATTCTGAGATGCACGATAGGGACAACCAAGTTCATAAGTGATATGATATGCGTATGAGAATGTCGTCACAACTGGAATTCGAGTGTATTCCTTTATATCTTTTTCAGTGAATGTGTAATGTAAAGGTGGGGTTGTATACGAGTGAAGATGTATAATGAGAATCACATGTACCTATATATAAAGATGACTAGTCAGTGATCACAAACAATTTAGAGTAATTGAACGTCTTGATGTGTCTTGAAGAGACCTGTTTTTGTATGGTTATAGTCAAACGGCCAATTGAAGTCAAGAATAAATGGTCACCTAATTGTGGTAAGTTGTAGCAATCGACCACAAAATCATAAACTAACGATGAAATTTCACACCGGTGAAATATTGGAGCTATCTAATCGTAGAATCGCAGCTTTCTAATTCTACTACTGAACCATTGTGTATTATGTATCTATTGTATTATTTTGAGTTATAATATGAAAATCATGTTTACTATTTTAAGTTTATCAATTTGAATTATATAAAAAGAAAATGTTAAAATATGAGTACTACTGATTGATATAATATGAATTTTAACTGTTTAGTTGCTCGTCCCTACTTATATATATCAGTTAATCGTAGTTTATTCTGTAAAACTTTGTCTGTATTGAAATAATTTAGTATGCTTACTTATTCATTGTTAGGAAATGTTATTAGTTGTAATTGTTTGTTGACTTACTAGGTAACTTTTGTTGTTCACATTTTTTTTCTTATTTTGTTTTAGTTTCAGATCCTGCATTTGACAAGATGCACGTAGAGCAAGCTAGTAAGGATCATCTGGTGGGTCAGATAGATGATCAGAGTCCATCATTGGTGAGCACTGGGATTATATCTACTAGTTGCGTCAATTAGTTTAGGTTGTATCATAAGTTTTGGTTGAGCGTTAGAATTCTATTAAGGAAATGAGATTCTATAAAATCTTATATATTATTTATTTTTTCCACACTCTGATCTATCTTACATTAATAGATGTATATAGAATTTTCACTGCTTGTACATTTATATAAATATATAGGATATTATATATATTATTTATTGGGTGAAATATATATTTAAGTACCTTGAAATGATAATATAAACAAAGAAAACTATATTGAAATTTTGAGATGCTTAATGACATTCTATTATAATATAAATCCAAAATCTAAAAACGTCATTCGAGGTGCTTTTAACCTAAAAATCATCAATAGCGTTTTTTATTTTTGTGGTAAATGATGCAAATTGCCGTATAATAAGATTGCAAAAAAACAAAAAAAATGAGTCAGCTGAAGTGTCCTCAGCGAGGACCTTGTATCGCACTTCTTGACGTGAAAGGCACTCCAGCACGATTTAAAAAAAAAAAAAAAACCTTCTCTCTCTAGACTCTACAGCCTTTTTCTCTTTTCGCCCTTTTTCTTCTCTCCATCTCTGTGTTTTTCAGCGTTTCATTCTTTCATTGATTCAGTTTCAACTTGCAGACAAACGTAAGAGTTCAATTTCTTCTAAATGAAGACTGATTTATAATTCCTGGAGGATTTTCTATGGTTTTATGATGGCTGGGGTTAGGTTTTGTACTCTGAATTCATTTTATACTAGTGTTAATCACGCTTCACATATGCGATTTAGTCGTCCATATAGTTCTTCCATGAACTTTAGAAAATTAACTGATCTTATTCTTCCATCACAATCATGTTTGAGTGCTAATCATAGATACCATAGAAGTTTTTCAAGTATTTTGGGCACTATAGAGGATATTCATTTCAGAATTTTGCCTCTCCAATCCGTTAAAGATAATCAGAATTACAGAAATGAACCCATCTCAGGATTTCCTCCTAAATGCCTACACAACAATGGGTTATCGAATTTACATTCTAAAACTACTACTTTTCCTGTGGGTATGTCAAGTTTTCGAGCATATTCTTCATTTTTTGGTAGCAAAGGGGATGGTCCGCGGGAATCCGAAGTAAAGGTTAATCACACTGATGTAGTTGGAAGTGAATGGGTTGATAATTTGAAGAATGCTTGGCAGTCAGTGGTAGATGCTGCGGCTTATACTGGAGAAAAGGCGAAGGAGTTGTCTAGTGAACTCACCCCTCATGTTCAACAGTTGGTTGATTCACATCCCTATGTAAGAAATGTTGTTATACCTGTTTGTTGGACTTTAACTGGTACAATGTTGGCTTGGCTTGTCATGCCGAGGGTTTTGAGGAAACTTCATAAGTACTCCATGCAAGGCACTGCTGCATTACTACCGGGAAATTTACTTCAAGAACACGTTCCATATGATAAAAGCTTTTGGGGTGCATTGGAGGACCCTGTGCGATATCTAATCACCTTCATGGCATTTTCACAATTGTGAGTTGGTTGTCATTTTGTTAATTAGACGAAAAAAAGAGACAACCTTCTTATTTTTCAAGGCTCTGATATAAAGATGACAAGTTCTTTATTATTCCCATTTTGCAGAGGTGTGATGATTGCGCCGACCACTATTGCATCTCAATACCTTGGACAAGCTTGGAGGGGTGCGGTTATCGTATCATTTGTATGGTTTCTCCATAGGTGGAAGACGAATGTATTTGTTCGTAGTCTGACTGCTCAGAATGTAGTTGGGCTTGACCGAGAAAGGTTGCTAGCTCTAGACAAACTTTCATCTGTGGGTCTATTTGTATTGGGATTGATGGCTTTAGCTGAGGCATGTGGTGTGGCTGTGCAATCTATTTTGACTGTTGGTGGAATAGGAGGTGAGTTTTCTAACTGTTCATCTGATATGCTATTTCTTGTTGTATTTTGTTGAGTTATTTGGTGACATGATTTTTTATTAAATTTGGGGAGTTGTGAAATATGTAAGTGATGAGGGTCAAAATAAACTCAAACTCTCTCCCTAGTTTTCTCTTCTTTCTCTTTTCCTTTCATCTTCCTTTTAGAGCTTTAATCAATTCTTTATTAGTCTAAAAAGGATCCAGAAGAGGTCCTGACAAAAAAAATATGAAATAGAAATAAATTAAAAGAAACATCTTTGAGGGATGATATTAGCAATCGTATGATGTACATCAGCAGTCATATGGATTGCTAAAAACCCTAGACTAGAAAGAACACATAGGCTTATAGAGTTGAATTTTTTGCGGGTTCTGCTATGGTGAGAGAAAAATATAGATTTCAATACATCAGATAGTTGCGATCTTTTTTTTTTTTTTTTTGTTTTGTTGGTGATGGATCAAATCAGTAAGCTTTTGTTTATATCAAAATTTTGAATGTGAGATTCTTCTGATCTATTTTTATCGCTCTTCCTATTTTTCTTCATTACTTTTTTTAAAATATATATTTAAGGAATTGGAAGGTATTGTGAGGCATATTTTTGCCAAATTAGTTATTGGTGTGAGAATACAAGGTTTTTCTTTGGGCATGAGGATGTTGAATTCCAGTTCTAATGGTTTAGAGACATCTTTGACTGTTTCCAGGGCCTCTAGTTCTATGTCAACCGTAGGTGGATACGATGGTAATCCTAATATGAAAATTAAAATTGCGAAGTTGGACGGCAATAACGTGCTCGAATGGTCTCAATCTGCTAAGATGTATATTGGTGGGAGAAGAAAACTAGGGTATGTGAATGGCCAAGCGAAGTAGTCAATTATTGATGATTCTATACATGATAAGTGGGAGCAAGAAAACCTAATGTCAATGTCGTGGCTTTTTAACTCTATGTAATCTCATATTAGTATGGGGTTCTTATTCCTATGGATTGCCAAAAAAGGGGATGAATTACAACAACTTATTCCCAACGATAAATTATTGCTCATGGCTATTAGTTTTCGTTAGGAAAAGAGGAGTTTTAGCTACTTTTTATTCCACTCTTCAGGAACCATGAGAAGAGTTGGATTACTATCAGATATTAAGGTGCGACACTTATTTTGGTAGGGAAATGCATCAGAAACAGATTGAGCATATTCTCCAAACATTGTTGAACAAGTTTTCTTTTTTTTCATTCCATATTGTTCATTCTGATGTGTGGGGATCTGCCATCTTGTGTCTGTTTTACTTTTTTGTTTGATGATTTCTTTTGTTGCACATGGTTGTATCTCATGAAGACTTGTACTAAAGTAGCACATATTGTTATAAAATATTACAAGATGGTAATCAATGTGATAAAAAAGAAGAAAATAGTTTTGTCTAACAATGCCCCCAAATACTTTGAAGGTGAATTGAGGGTTTATCTTAAGAACATGGAATGATACATCACAAACTTGTCTATGTACTTCTTAGTAGAATGGCGTGGCAAAGCCAAAAAATCGTCATTTACTAGGAGTTACTTGAGCATATTGATAGTGGTGCATGTTCCGAGAAAATTTTCGGCAGATGCAATGCTTACAATCACCCAGTGTAGTCAAGGCGAGTGCTTTAGTGCACCTCAAGGCGGGGCGGACCAAAGGTGCCTTAATACATGTGAGGTGAGGCAGTTTAAGTGAGGCGCACCAAGGCAAACGACTTGACTACGCCTTAGTCAGGGGCAAATCGCACCAAGCGTGTGCCTCATTAAAAATGAATTAATTTATTTAATTAAGACACTAATTTCAGATTTGATTGTATACTTTTTACATACAAAATAAAATTTATTTGAAAATTTCAATTTTTTACCATTAAAAATATTGAATTTTACATTAGGTGATTTTTACTCAGCCCAAACCAGTTAGGACTTAGTTGACTTAGGGCCGATAAGGGTATTTGGCTAGTCTAAGGTTGAGCCCGCCTTTTTAGGGTTTGGTTAATGCTCAATCAAGCTTGACCAGAACCCACCCATTGCTAGCCATAATTGTTGTTCTGTCGTAGCAGCAACATCACATGTTGTTGGCTTACTTTTGCTTTTTTTTCCTTCCCTTTTTTTATTCTCCTTATTTCCCTCTACGTTTTCTTTTACTATTGATCATTCTTCTTCTTGAAGTGTTGAATACTTTAACTTGTTTGTAAAAACTCACATTTGTACCTGTTATAAGTGTAAAATATCTAGAACACACCTTTCACTATTTTATTTTTATAATTTTATTCTGCCTTATTTTACTCATGCGTGCGCCTTGCCTTGTGCTTTAGGCACTAGGAGGCCTTTGCTCCTTAAGTGCGCCTTTCGTTCTTACCTACACTATGCCTAATCATATGTTAACTGTGCTGTTATAGTTTAGTCTCCACAGAGTCTTGACTATTGTCCATATTAGCCCCCTTTTGTTGTTTCACGTCGTATTTATGGGTATGTGTGTTTCATTCATATCTTTGGTTTGATCTAACCGAGTTGGACCCTAAAACCATACATGGTGTTTTCTTGGGGTATCATCCATACAAAAGGAATACAAATATTTTGATCTCGTGTCAGGAATTTTTTTTTTGTTTCTATGGATGTCACGTTTTTTTGAATTCATGCCTTATTTACGTGTAGTACTACCTTTCTTCAGGGCGAGCATGTTGTTATAAGAGGCCTTCCAACATTTGTTTCTCTTCAATCCATTCATCGTCCTTATGATAATATACAAGTTTGCACACGACTCCATAAATGGGTAACCACTATGTCACACGTACCAATTTAGATTCTTTGGAACTCATTTGTTTTCTTTATATATTCCTTCTTCCAAGGATAATGCTCCCATTGCCATATGCAAAAGGGAAGCCTTTGTGTACTATGCATCCTATATTTAATTTGTTTTCCATGTATCATCTCTGAGTCTTCTATTTTTTTGTCTTATATATTCCAAGAAGTACCATTTAATCTAGGGTGGCATGAGGCCATGATGGAGGAAATAAAGTGTTGAATAACTCTATTTTATTAGTTTTTTAGGTCTTTTGTTCTTTTTAGTCTTTTTCACTTATTAGACTATGTAATCCTTTTAAAGCCTAATTAGTATTGAGTAATTAATCACTTTTTGAATTCTCTCAATTCAATTAGGTATCAGAGCCTACCTCCATCGCCCCTTCTCCTTGCTACAAACCCCATCGCCCCCTTCCTCTCTTAAATCCATCTTCAACATCTCTCGTCTTAGATTAAAACATCACACCTACGGGTTTTTTTTTGCTCCATACCCTAATCGCACCATGCAATAGGGTCGTTAGAACATCTTGAAGCCCTACGACAACTACAAAGGTGCTGTTTTTTTGTTTTTTTTTTTTTGTGGCTTTTAGGCCAGATGATGGCTCTTAAACCATCCATAGAGACTTGTGGCAATAGCTCCTTGGCTGTTTGCTAAAAAATAAATAAATCGAGGCAGGTGCTATTTGGGGGTTTCGATCACAATAGTGGTGTTGTTTGGTGGTCTCGATCATAGTAGTGGTGTTGTTTGGGGGTTTCGATCACAGTAGGGTACTGTTTTGGGGCTGTGTTCACAACAACGTTGCTGTTTGAAGGTTGCAACAACAAGTTGCTGTTTGAAGCTTACGGCAGCGACAAAACTGCTCCTAGGTACCCTACGATTGCGTTAATGACTTCTCTGATCACCTACAACCGTGTTTGATTACCTTCCACGCGTCTCATGATCGTGTATTGCCACCTTTAGGGTGTTGCGATCAGTTTTTCCTTGTGAGTCGTCTCTTCGTATTTGAACTCTTTTCAAACCAAAGCACATCGACTCTTTGATGGCCTCCAAGACATCCTCTTCCTTGATCACCAGTAATAGTGATGGATCGGACTATCTTCCCTCTCATTCGACTGACTTTTTAAGCATCCAAATTACCACCTAGAAATTAGATGGTCATAATTATCCTCTTTGGGCACGATCGATTGAAATGTTTATTGGTGAAAAAGGGAAGATTAGTTATCTCACAGGGACAGACAAACAACATGCACCGACTGACACTACTTACCCTCAATGGTTTGCTAATGACTTTATGGTCCGTTTTTGGCTAGTTACATCTATGTAACTACACATTGCGGCTGGTTTTGTGTTCTCCAAGACCACAAAATAGAACATAAATGAGATTCTGTAAAGAGTATCTACTCGCAATGTCAAAACAATGCCCAGATCTTTAACTTAGAGCGTGAGATTTTCCGCCTTTTGCAAGGTGACTCTTCAGTCATCACCTATATATCACAATTACGTACTCGATGGGAAGAGTTGACCTTTTATTTCTCGTCCTATGCTTGGAAGGACCCTCTTGATGAGGCATTATATGAGTCGATTCTGGATAAGAATCGAGTTTTTCAATTTCTAGCCGGTTTCCAGGATGAGTTTGAGTATGCGAGAGTTCATTTATTGGGTATGGATCCTTTTTCATCTCTACAGACTATGTATTCTTATGTCTTAGCTGATGAGAGTCGTTGTACAACTGTCCTACCTCACTCTTCAGGAGACCACTCTGTTATGCTTGTTTGCATACCTTTTCCACAACCTCCTAGTGGGTCTCTACTTACATGTCAGCGACATAAGTGTGATCATTGTGGAAAGTTAGGTCACGTAAAGGCCCGTTGCTATGCGTTTCATGGTCGTCCTAATTAGCAACGTCAATTGTCTCAACGATCTTCCGCTTATGTAGTCTCTCAATCGGCTACTGATCCGGCACTCCCTTCAGCTATTGCCTCCTCCTTGGATTCGGTATCGATGTCCCAGACTGAGCTTGATAAGTTTAGGAAATTCTTCAATTGGATGGAGACTTTATCTCAGCTGGTTTCTTCTTTCACTTACTCGGGTACCTTTGCATCTCCACATAGTGTTTCCACTACTTTCTCACCATAGATTATTGATTCTGGTGCTTCAGATAATATGATCGGTACGTCGTCCCTGTTCAAAATCTATAGTGTTTGTTCTGGTCATCGCAAGGTTTGCCTTGCTGATGGTTTTTTGTCTTCTATAGCTGGTCAAGGTCATTTTTCTGTTAAACCTTCTTTATCCTTAACTAATGCACTGCATGTTCTTCAACTAACTACTAATTTTACCTCTGTTAGTAGTATTACCAAGCATTTGAATTGCAGTGTAATTTTTTATCCCTCTCATTGTGTCTTTCAGGGTCCGGGGTCGAAGAGGACGATTAGCACTGGACGTGAAGTGAATGGCTTGTATCTCTTGGACGCACCTGTTTCACCTAGCACTCATTCTGTTTCTCAGCTTAATAGTAGTAGTTAGTCTAATAAGGTACTTGTAATGTGTTGGCACTTACGCTTAGGCCATATTTCTTTTGGATATTTGAAATATTTAAAGAAATTAATGAAGAATGTTGATGTAGGATGGTGAGGGAAGAAGAGGAAAGTTGGGGTTTGAGGAATCTGATTTGGGTGGTTTTGGAATTGGGTTAAGGATTTGGGCAACAATAGGAAAAATGTTTCAAAAATCCTAGTTGGATATATGTTGAAATGTAAAACACAAAAATTTTCAATTACAACATTTTGAAATTAAAAGGTTCAGGGTATTTGGTTAGGGTTAAGTGATAGGGTATGGTAGATTTGAAGAAGGGATTAAAGAAATAAGGATTAAGGTAGAATAAAATGGGTGTCAAGAAATTAAGATTCAAGAATTCAAGAATTCAAGAGTACAAGAAATCATAATCAAGAATTCAACATTGCTTGAAAAATGAAGAAAACAAAACAATAATAGAAAAGATAGATTAAAGAAGATTAGATAAAGAAAAAAAGAACTCCATACTTTACTAGTTTAGCAAATTTTCAGCATTATGGACGAGTTAATCTTTATAGATGATTAAGTAGGTCGACAAATTGAAGGTGCCATTAAAAGCCCTTCCACCAGCCACTAAATGAAGTTGATTCAAGTTGATCGAAAGATGTTCGATGTCCGGGTGTTCTGAAAGAAAAACCAAAGGTAGTAGAGGTCATTGAGAGAGGTAAGAAAGGATAGTTGTTTGTGGTGTTGAAAAAGGAATAGTTAATTTGGTTGAGCAGCTCTCTGGAGAAGGCATGTCAGTTACGTGATAGGCCTTCACGGGAGAAATCTACTTTAGATGGACGAAATATTCTAGCAATGGGTGAGGAAAACAATTTTGGGAGGTTTGTGTGTATCTGCATTTTCAAGGAGAAAGGCTGGGTCGGGCCTTTGGTAATCTCAAAGGGAAGCAATGGTGAGGGATGGCTGGAACTCTTAACCTCGTTAAGAGATGTGGGTGAGAGTTTTGTTGATTCGAATGGGGTGCTACTCCAAGATTCAGGAGAAGGGTTTGGCGAAAATGTTTTGTTGTAGCCACAACCTGTGATTGGGAAAGGGAAGGAGAAAGTAGGTTGCGATCTTGGATTTGTAGAGGTGGACTTGCTAAAAATAACATCTGGGGTTCTTTTGACAAATTGGGGGACAAATTGAAGCCATTTGACAGTAGGTCTTCGACGTGCTTTGGCCATTGGAGGTGGGCCATAGTTTGCGAATCCGACACTCCTTGTGCCGATTGGGGATATTGGTGTTCTTCATTGAGTGGGTTGTTTTCTAGGGCGTTGAAGTGGGGCCTATTGAAATGTATTTTGTTGTCGGATAACAATGGTTTAGAAAGGGCAGTTTGTAATTACTAGCAGATTTGCTCAAATGGAGTAATCGTGTTTCGAGTTGCATTTTAAAGGGATAAGTGCCTCTTCATGTTCTTCGTCCTGATAGTACCCTCTTTCATATTACACCCAGAGTTTTTCTGTGCACTTGTTGTGTTCAAGACAGGACCCCTCATTGCACAAAATTAGATGACAAAGTCATTTTGTGTGTTTTCTTAGGTTTCTCCTCTATATCAAAGGAGTATCAATGTTATGATTCCGTTTCTCATTGTGTCATACGTTCTCTTGATGTCACTTTTTTTGAAAATGTTCCCTACTTTCTTGTCACATCTTTGCAGGACTCTTTTTCTTTGCAAGATCCTTCTACTATAGTGTTGCTTTCTCCTATCTTCTCTCCATTTTCGCCAACGCTTTAGGTTTACTCCGTCGCCCCTCTCCAGCCTTGCCAACCTCCTTGGACTCATGTATATTATTTCTTATCTCTCCTCTTGTCCCTTTTGTTTTTGACTCTGACTTACCTATTGCCCTTCGCAAAGGTAGGTGGAAGTGTATTACTGATCTCCTTATTGCTTAGTTTGTTTCCTATAAAGGCTCTCTCATTCTTATCAGGCCTACCTTGTTGCCATTGCTTCTATTCGAGTTCCTCGGCCTATTTCAGAAACTTTACGAGACCCTCAGTGGATTGCAACCATTGAGATGGATGTTTTGTAGACAAATCATACCTGGGAGCTTGTTTCCCTTCCCTCTAGGGAGCGGACTATTGGTTGTAAGCGAATTTTCACTGTTAAGTATCTCGTGGATGGCATTGTTGATCGATACAAGGCCCATCTAGTTGTAAGGGATTTACACGGACTTGAGGAAAGGATTTTGGTGCTACGTTTGGTGCTGTAGCTAAACTTTCTATTGTTCGTCTCTTTATTTCTTTGGCTGCATGTCACTTACGGTCTCTTCACCAACTAGATGTGAAGAATGCCTTTCTTAATGATGATCTGTCTGAGGTTATCTATATGGACCCCCCTCTTAGGTTTTTTCTTTATGGGAAGTGTTATAGGAAGGTATGTTGTCTTCTTAAATTTCTGTATGGGCTGAAGTAGTTTTCGCGAGCTTGGTTTCAACGTTTTTCTGAGGTTATATTGTCAATGGGATTCTTTTGATACCTCTCATATCATATATGCTTTGTTCGTCGAGGATTAGATGGTCGTTGTACTATTGTTCTGTTTTATGTAGATGATATTATCCTTACTGGGGATGATTCCCAGTGAATTGACAGGGTAAGAATGATATTGGGTTGTGCTTTTGGAGTTAAGGACTTAGGTCCTCTTAAGTATTTCTTAGGGATAGAAGTGGCCCGTTCTCACCAAGGTATTTCGCTATCTCAGCGCAAATACATATTGGATCTTCCTTAGGATACTTGTATGCTTGGTTGTCTTCTTGTTTCCTCTCCTATGGATCAGAATCATCTTTATGTTGAATCTGGTGATCTATTATTTAATATTTCTTTTTATTAGAGATTCGTAGGCCATTTGATTTTATTTGACTAACACCGGACCAGATTTGACTTTTGCGGTCAATTAGTTCATGCATGCTTCGTGCACTTCTCATTTTGATGCTGTTTATGATATTCTTCGCTACTTGAAGTCACTTCCTGGCCCTTGGACTCTTATTTTTCAACTGTTCAATAGCGTTTGTCATGCTTCACTGTAGCTAATTATGCTGATTCTATTACAGATAAAAGGTCTACCTCTGATTTTTGTACTTTTCATGGTGGTAACCTGATCTCATGGAAAAGTAAGAAATAGAGTGTGGTTTCTCGTTCTTCTGCTGAAGCTAAGTATTGAGCTATGGCCCTTGACACATGTGAGTTTATTTGGCTTCGATTTTTGTTGCCAGAGCTGTGATTTCCTATTTTTGATTCCTCTACATTGTTTTGCGACAACAAGTCCGCTATTATGCTTGCTTCGGACTTCGTCCTTCACGAGAAAATAAAACCTATAGAGGTTGATGTTCACTTTCTTGGGGAGAAAATTCGATTTGGTGCTTTTTAGACAGTATTTGTATCTTCTTCAGATCAGTTTGTCGACATGCTTACGAAGTTTGTTGGTCTTTCTGTCATGAATTCTCATATTTTCAAGCTGGGCTTAGTTGATACATTTGCTCCAGCTTGAGGGGGAGTATTGGGAAATATGCATTTTCCTTGTCTTTACTTTAGTTTAGTTTTCTAGTTTTGTATTTTTCTATGTAAGGACATTTATGTCCATTCACCTTGATTAATATATAAATACCTTTGTAAGTTCTCTTTAAGAACAATTCTTTTGGCTATTCCTTCAAAGTAGGTCTAAGGATTGTGGGATCTGCTTTTGAGGAGTTGGATCCCTCTCGTTTTATGGAGCCTAGAGAATGCGAACTCTTAGATTTGGGTAGAGTTGGGTTTAAGGGAACTGTGGATATGAGTTCGAACCAGGAGGAGTTGCAGCTTGAGGTGTTCCTACAACTTCAAGATGTGCCGACGAAGTTGGTGGAGGAAGACAATCCTAGAGTTATCGATCTAGGCCTGGAATTACCATTTCAAGAGCTAGATTTTCAAAAGTCAAATTGCCTAGGGCCTACGAAGACAGGTGGGAGCTATTTGGAGGAATAAACAACGGGATTCGAGGGGGAGCCAACACGTGTTGAAGAGGAAATGATTATGAATCGACAACTAGTAGTTGAGGTAGGTGAGTCGATTGTCTGGCTTCACATGTATCAAACCCAATTGAGTTTCATGAGGCCGACTTGGTTAACGACTCGGCAAGGTGGGCTGGTTTTGATGTACTGGAGGACCCAGAATTATTGGCCCTTAAGTTGAAGCCTGCAAAAGTGTTTTGTGGGCTAAACTCTCTAGGAGTTGGGCCCAGTTCATGTAGTGGGCAGCCCACGTCATTGTTTTGGCCCCAGTTTTTACCTAGAAGTTGTTCAGCCTGTCCAGAAGTTGAGCGAGGCACGATCTTAGTAAAAGAGGTATCTTCTTCCTTCGATGATGGTTTTTTCGTTTGAATTGCTCGTTAAAGGGAGCTCGTTTCCAGGGAGAAGTGTTGTTTGCAGACTGCTATTGCAAGGAAGAGTTGGTTTTTTGTAGTGGGGTTTTTCTTTTGTGCCCATTTTTGCATTGTCGCATGGTGCTCAACCTTATTTAGCTTGCCTGATGGGATTGGATCTAGGGCCATCTAGCTTGCGTTTGCTTTTTGTTGGGGAGAAAGCTTTCTTAAAGGTTCTATCTGGTCAAAGGTCTGGGTATCAAGAGGTGATGCTTTTAGGTTGTGTGCCGGAATCTGAAGTAGACTCTTGTAAGTTGTTCCATTTAGAAGAACCACATAGTTTGGAGGTTCAGATGTCTGGTGGATGGGATGAAGAATATACTTGTCTGGGCAGAGAGGTAAGAATGAATTGGCAAATAGTTTCCTAGTCAATGTGTTAGCAGTTGGGTTATCGGTGTGACGTTCTCTGAAAAAGGAAAGAGAGGAATCGTTGGTGCTTATGGGTATCTCCATGAAGAACAGTTAAGAGGTGAGCTATTGTATGAATAAAGTAATAATGGGTAGGTCCAATGCGAACAACAGGGCTGTCCATGATTTTTTGTTTGACAATCAGAATTTGGTGATTAGTAATGAATGTGCTGGCGGTGATCCTTCGAGCTTGTATGAAGGGTTAGGTTTGGAAGGCGAGTCTAATAAGATGAGTAAGACGAAAGCTAGGTGGACAAGAGAGGTCCAAGAGCTACAGAGAGATGTGGAAGAATTCTCCCTTAAGTTTACTTATTCTAGGAGGTCCGGGAGAAGAGCTGTGGTTAATGATGTCTGTTAAGATTTTCTCTTGGAATGTATGTGGTTTGAACGATTTCTCGAAAAAGGCGGCAGTTAAAGCGATGCTTCACATGGAGGCCTTTAGCTAGTGGTTTTACAAGAAACAAAGTTGGTGGTTGTGAAGGATCATATTGTTAGACTTATGGGGAATTAGAAAAGAGGTTTGAACTTATCTCCCTGCTTTAGGGACTGATGGTGGGATATTAATTTTGTGGAAAAAGAATTTTCTTCATGTAGAGGAAGACTTGATTGGAGCCTTCTCTATATCGATGTCATGCAAGATGGTGGGGTCTGATTTTCAGTGGATCTTTATTGGGGTTTATGGTCCCTCTCGTCATAGTGATTGGCCTCAGTTCTGGGAATAATTGGATGATTTGAGTGTACGATGGGGTCTCCTTTGGTGTATTGGCAGTGACTTCAATGTTATTTGCTTCTCCTGTGAAAAGCTAGGGGAGTCGAGGGTAATTTCTCGGATACGGAGATTTGGGGAGTTCGTGAATAAAAATGGGCTGTTGGATATTCCTCTTTGTGGTGGAAAATTTACTTGGTCTAATAGGCAAGAAGCTCCAATTCTCAATAAGTTGGACGGGTTCTTAATCTCATTAGATTGGGAAGAGTGGGTATACTTCAAGAATATGTTCCAAATCCAGCCTTTGATCATTGCCCAATTTGTTTAAAAGTGGGAGAAGCTAGGAGGCATTCGATTCCATTTCGATTTGAGAATATGTGGTTATTGTATCTTAATTTTTTAGACTTGGTAAATTCTTGATGGGATGTTTTACCTTCTGAAGGAAGACTGGGTGTGGTGTTGAGAAATAAATTAAAGGCAGCCAAATAAAATTTGAAAAGGTGGAACAAAGAGGCTTTTGGCTTAGTAAATGCAAAATTAAAGGTTTTAATGGGGGAGATTGAAGTTATTGATAAGGAGGAATCTAGGAAGTTAGCTAGAGAGGAAAGGGTAAAAAAGGAAGATTTACGAGGTCAATTTCAAAGGGTGGCGGTTATGAATGAAATTTCTTGGAAACAAAAGTCAAGGGTGAAGTGGCTCTATAGGAGGGAGACAACAACACCAGATTTTTTCACCACATGGTGAGCTATCATAGTAGGGTAAACTTTATTTCTAGATTGAAGGTCCAGGGCATATGGAGAGTGGGAGATGAAGAAGTGGCTTTAGGCGTGGTAGAGTATTATAGGGATCTATATACAAAAAACTTTTCGGCGAGACCTTTGCTTGATAGTCTTCCTTTTGATAACATTTTAGTGGATCAACAGTCGTGGCTCGAGAGATTGTTTGATAAGGAGGAGGTTCGCGTTGTTGTGAGTGAGATGGTGGATGATAAAGCCCCGAGCCAAATGGTTTCTCAATAGGTTTCTTCAAATTTTGTTGGGAAGTGATTAAGTTTGATTTACTGGCGATTCTGGACGAGTTCTTCTAGGAAGGTTTTCTTGATTATGGATTGAATTGTACTTTTGTAACGTTGATTCCTAAACTAGAAGGGGCAGATGATGTTACAGACTTACGCCCGACTAATCTTGTTGGTTCGATGTATAAAATCTTGTCCAAAGTCCTCGCTTCTAGATTGAAGAAAGTAATCCAGAATGTAATCGGTTCGTCTCAAGGGGCATTTGTTGCGGGGTGTCATATTCTCGATGGTATTCTTATTGCTAATGAGTGTATTGATTCATCAAGGAAGCAAAAAAACCCGGGGTTAGTTTGCAAGATAGACTTGGAGAAAGCTTACGATCATGTAAGTTGGTCATTCCTTGAGTATCTCTCGAGGAAAATGGGGTTCGGGGAAAAATGGATATTTTGGATTATGAAATGTGTTTCCTCCCCTTCTTTTTCTATCTTGGTAAATGGGTCTCTTGAAGGGTATTTTAGAAGCTCAAGGGGTTTGAGGCAAGGAGATCCGCTATCACCTTATTTATTTTTGATGGTGATGGAAGTTCTCAGTAGAATGATGTCGAAAGGGGTGATGAACGAGAATTTGTAGGGTTTCAAAACGGAGAATCATCTTGTCTCTCATTTGCACTTTGCTGATGATACTTTGATCTCTTTGGATTTTTTGACCGTTCAATTAAGGTTTCTTAGCGGTGTTCTTGGGTGCATTGAGGCGGTGTCAGGAATTTTTGTTAACTTGAGAAAGAGCAAGGTCTTTGGTGTTTGTGTAGATCAGGGGGTAGATGTGATGGCGGCTTCAATTGGCTTTTTAATGTGGTAGTACTTCCATCCACTTACTTAGGTCTTCCTCTAGGCACTAATTGTTGAAGCAAGGAGATTTGGGATCCGGTGCTTGAAAGAATGGGGTAAAGGTTGAGCTCATGGAAAGTGAGGCATTTGTCAAAAGGGGGTAAAATAACTTTGATCAAGAGTACCTTGACTAGTATACCTAATTATTTTTTGTCCCTATTCTCTTTGCCGTGTAGTGTGGAGTTGAGAATGAATAAGATTTGTTGGGATTTTTTCTAGCATGATAAGGAGGATAGGAGGAAATTTCATATGATTTGCTAGAAGAAGATTTTCTTGCCTTAGGTGCAAGGGGGCTTGGGTTTTAGGTCCTTTGTTGCAATGAACTCGGCTTTACTTGCAAAGTGGCTTTGGAGGTTTGGGGAAGAAGTTGATAGTTACTAGAGAATTGTGGTGGCACAAAAATTTGGTGTCCATGAGTTCGGGTGGGAGAGCAGAGATGCAAAAGAGGCATTTGGGTGTGGGGTTTGGAAGGGGATCCTTAGAAGAATTCCGTTATTCCGCAAAAAGGTAAAATTCAAAGTTGGAAGAAGTAACATGATACGCTTTTGGGAAGATAGGTGGTGTGGGGAGGTATTTCTCTTGGAGTTTTTCCTTGATTTATATATGGTGTCCACGAAGACAAGAAAGACTATTGATTCTTTTGTAGTGAATGAGCGTAACGATAGGGGCTGGAATTTTGACTTCAGAAGGCATTTTAATGACTGGGAGATAGTAGTGTGGACCAGCTTTTAGAGTTAGTTGGAGTATTGCAGGTGGATGAAGCTTTGGAAGATTGTAGACTTTGGGATGGTTCAAGGGATGGGAGTTTTTCGGTTCAATCAATGCATGCTGTTGGGATGCCGAGGTCTACCTTTTCTTTTCTTGCTTCTTTTAGTTGGGGTGTCAAAGTCCCCTAAAAAATCTCGTTGTACGTTTGGCTAGCTTCTTGGGGAAAATTGACCACGATGGATCAATTGATCATCAAAGGTTTTTATTCCCCTAATTGTTGTTTCTTATGTTCGTGAAATGGGGAGACAACCAATCACCTCCTTTTGCTCGTTGTGTTTGGTCTCATTTTCTTGGTCTCTTTGGATTGGCTGGGTGCTTTCCAAGTACTACGAGGGAGCTCTTTGAGTCTTGCTTAGTTGGGGTTTTTCATTTAGAGCAGCCAAACGAATCTTGTGGAATCTGCTTCCTTTTGCCATTTGTTGGGGATTGTGAAAGGGGAGGAATAGACGCACTTTTGATGGGAAAGAATTGCAGCTAGAAGAGATCATTCTCTTGAAAGGAAGAGTCCTTTCCTTCAAATATCTGATTGTTCCTCTCCATCCATAGCCCCCAACAAAGGGCGACGGGAAGAATGCTCCACAGAATACGTTTTGAACGCCTATGAATGAGCCTTGTTCTAGTACCCGGAACTAATATTCCCAAGTGTTCACTTGTGTGGATAAGGTTTACGATGTATAATATATAACTTCAATCATAGGGATCAATAACTAGTTGCGTGCATCCTGTAAAGTCTTCACTTAATTTCCTTGGATTTAGCTGACATCCATTGCCATCATTCATTCTCTTCAAAGAATCCCTGATCCAAAACCATGCATGCGATTTTCACCTCATATGGTCCTCTCTTCTGTACATAATGATATTTATCAATGCAATGGAAAAAGATTGAAGTATTTGTCTCAATCTTTTGTGAGCCGTTCCTATATAATCACAGGAGTGAGTTAATGATTTTTCATGTACGACACATCACTGTTAATTGTCTTTATCAATTATGTTTGCAAACTTTCCATATAGGCTTTTTTTTTTTTGTTGATACATGGGTATCCAGACTTAGTCCGACTAGTCCCATGGACACGCCTGTCACCACTTCCAGTACATGCCTTGTGTACCTGGCCTTTTAAAGCACTAGGGTGGTGGCCAGCAAGGGGTGAAGTGATTTGATTAATTGGTTCCTAACCCTTAATTTAGATTGCCTAGTCAGTGTTTTATGTCTTTTTCATTCTATCATCAATTGGATCTGAGCCATTTTTTATTTGGATGCAGGAGTTGCTACTGCTTTTGCAGCCAGAGACATCCTTGGAAATGTCCTCAGTGGATTGTCCATGCAATTTTCAAAGCCCTTTTCATTGGGAGACACCATAAAAGTATATTGAAAATGGCCCTTCTATGAGATGATTTGTTTTTTGAGTTGTGCTGGAGTGAACTCAAAATTGGACCTCATATCGCACATCTTGACGTGAAAGTGGATAGGAACCATAGATGCTTTTTCACTCGTATCTCAAGGAAAAGCATCTATGGTTCACGTACACTTTCACGTCAGGGTGTGCAATGTGAGGTCCAATCTTGAGGTCACTTCAGCATTAATCTTTTTTATTTTTTATTTATCTATGAACTTGTTTCAATGTGATCTATCTCAATGCAGATTTTCGGTTACTGCTGTTGGTGGTAAAATTATTTTTCTATTCAACTTGTTTTGTAAGTCTGATAGGAAATCTGCAATGAGTCTTGTCAATGGTGTTCAGGTACAACTGTTCAAGTGGCTTCCCGAGACATTTATCTTGCCTATACATTGCTTTACCTTAGGTAAAGTGAGGAATGATGCATTGGACTGATTAGGATTCTGAGGTTAATTTATAAGCTACGTTCTAATTGTCTATTTTCCTTGTGACTCACAACAACAAATCAAAGTGTTAAGCATGCTTTTAAAATGTATTTGTAAGACTTATTTTCAATGGTGTATTTTTCTAGTAAAAAAGAACGCTTCTATTGCCTCACCAACTTTTGCTAACGCTGCCCCAAATGTGTGCTACTTCTTTGGTGATTAACATATGAATTGGGTTGGTGTTAATAAAAGTTGGTGTGGCAATAGAATCCATGGTTTAAAATTTCATTTTGTATCGGCCGAAACGTTTGGGATTTTCAACTTTTCGAAACGAAACATCATTGGAATTGGAATAATCGATAGAACATTGAATTTTTTCTTGTATATCTAAGAGATCCAAAAGAAGAGGGAGTTTGAGAAACACAGATCTGAGATAGAGAGATCTAGATCTGAGAGAAAGATCCAGACGTGAGAGAAAGAACCAGATCTGAGAAGAAAAAAAAACCTGATTAATGAGTCGCCGTCGCTGGAGTTCAAGGTCGGCCTCTTCTTTTCTTTCTTGTTTTTTTTTCTTTGAGACAAACTACAGAGACACTGTGGTGTTGAAGAGATGACTTGCCCTTGACCACAGTCACCTCTCAAAAATTCACAAAGTGATTTTTGAGAAACCCCTGTATTTTCAAACTAATTACAAGTCCCTTGACTTGGGTATCCTCTGAAAGACCTTTTTAATTGTTTCAAATGTTTCGGTTTTTGAGAAACATGAGACATCGAGATGAAATGATATTTCAAACCTTGATAGAATCTTCTAAAAAAAGGTAATTCTACATTATCTTGTAAGATTGCGTTTCAGTTACTGTTTTTGCCATTCATATATTCATTATAAAAAAAAATAATGACATATTGATCATAATATCTTTTTCATCCTAATTTTGGGGCTACCAAAATGTATTATCGTCTATCATATTTTAATTAACATTGAGTGCCTCTTCATTTTGTTTATGAGCACAGCATTCAAGCTATTTTGCTGCTGCTTTATATTTATAGTTTTTTGGTACATGATACATCATGCATTTGGTGCCTAAATTATAGAAAACTTGTTCGGTAATGGTTCACCATGTTTAACTCAATTACAGTTCACAGTAACTTCACCACCATAAAGACTGTATACCACGGATGAGATGCTAGAAAAGTGATCTGAGCATATTTTAAGCTCTACATTGGGTTTCCTTTCAGAATGTGATTCTACAATTGTCACTTTGTAAGGGCACAAGAGGGTTTCAATATATTTATCCTTATTGGAATGGAACTCTAACCAAATTTTCTCTGGTTTGTTCATACTTATTCACATCCTGTTTTGCAATTTATACTAGTGAAATGTAATAATTATTAGTTTTGCAGGCTGGATCTATTGAAGGTCAAGTAATAGAAATGGGACTTACTACCACATCATTATTGAATGCTGAGAAGTTTCCCGTCATTGTTCCCAATTCTCTATTTTCTAGTCAGGTGTGCATTGCTTCTCCTCTCTTTTATAATATATATGTATATATATTGAAGAGATCATCCTCACCAAAAATCAGCTCATTCCGAAACTTCTAAGCTTAGTTTACTAGTTGAAGAATTGTGGACTGTCCGATTTTTGTAAACCAGTTTTGATGGGGTTAGAAGTTTCGGAATGGGCTGATTTTTGGTGAGGGTGATCTCCTCATCATATAGATCATCCTCACAAAAAATCAGCCCATTCTGAAACTTCTAACTCATACATTTAAAAAATGTTTGGCACAATGTTTGGCTCTCTTTAGGGCCTCTGAACGCCACCCTATATATATATATATATGTTGAGTTCATACATATCCTAAATAAGTGCACTGTAAATGTATTGATTTAAATTAGTGTTTTCGAAGATGGTGAGACTTACTCCTTGAAGCTGTGTTAGGCCCGGGCTTCCTCAAAGCTTCTCGCACCTTATTAAAAGAGCATAAAAGCTCATGTGGCATATGGCTCATCAACTGAGGCTTTGAATAAGATGGATCACCAAAACTTCTACACCTTTTCTGATCCTCGGGTCAGAAGAGTGTAATTTAGGTCCATCTGTTGGTGGCTTTCTAGCAATGGGGTCCTTATGGTTTTAGAAGATGGTGAGGATTACTCCTTGAAGCTGCATTTGGGCTGGGCTTCCTCAAAGCTTATCGTACCTTACTAAAAGAGCAAAAGCTCATGAGGCATATAGCTTATCAACTGAGGCTTTGAATATGATGGATCATCAAAACTCTTATATCTTTTCTTGAACCTCGGGTCACAAGAGTGTAATAAAGGTCCATGTGTTGGTGGCATTCTAGCAATGGGGTCCTTATGTTCGAAAGGCATCCAAAAGGTTTTTCTTGCCTTTGGGGATAAGGTGGGATTTAGAATTGGAGGTCCAGTGAGGTTTTTGGAGGATTGTTGGTGTGGGTCGTCCCCTCTCAAGGACTAATTTCTAGGCTTGTTTGATGTCTTTGAAGAAAAAAACTCCATTATCCAGTTTTATTGTTTGATCAGACTGCAGAGTTGATAGGGATTTGGGAGTTTGGTTTTTGGAGAGGTCTTAACAATGATTGTGAGATAGACTCCATTGCTAGACTTGTCATTATCATTGCTATGGCCCTTCTACTCGATGATCAGTGTTGTCAAGGCGAGCGCCTTGGTGTGCCTCAAGGCAGGATGGAAAAAAGGTGTCTTAATATATTTGAGGCAGGGCAGTGTAAGTAAGGTGTACTACACCTTAGTCAAGGCGTAGGCCACACAGGCTTACACCTCATTAAAAATTGAATAAAATATATGTATTTTTTAAAATAAGATATCAGTTTTAGATTTGATATTGTAATCTTTACATAAAAAAGATTTATTTAAAAAAATATAATTTTTTTTTACCATTTTAAATGTTTAATTTTACATTGTCATTTTTATCAGCTCGAGCCCATTGGGATTGGGTTAAGGCTTAATCACTTTAGCCCCAATAGAGCTACAAGTTTGGTCTTAGGCAGAGCATGCCTCTATAGGGTTGGGTTAGGGCTCATCCAAGCCTGGTCTGAACCCGCCCATTGACAGTTTGTTATTGTGTGTAGCAAAAGCATGTGTTGTTGCTGCTTGTTTCTTCTTCTTATTGAAGTGCTGAATACTTTAACTTATTTATAGACCTTACTTTTGTACACGTTATACTTGTGAAATATTTAGAACCCACTTTTCACTATTTTGTTTATTTTAATAATGTTATAATTATATCATAATTTTATTGTGCCCTACTTCACTCTAGTGTGTGCCTCGCCGCGCCTTAGGCACTAGGAGGCCTTTTCGCCTTAAGTGTGCCTTTCGCCTTTAACTACACTATCAATGATGAAGATTCTTAATGTTGGTAGATAGACAAGAGAAGGGTATTCTTGGTGAAATCCTTTTATTATTCCAGATTTCGATTGTAGTATTGGCGCTTTTCGTCTATGGAAGTTTGTGTCCCAAAGGTTCCCTCCAAAATGTCTTTTTCCATTTGGGCAGCAATTATGAGGAGGATCTTGATGATGTATAATTTTATTTAGTGGATGTATGATTTCAACAATTTTTTGCAATATGTCTATGATGGATTGGGGGGTGGGGGGTCCGCGAGTTACGTCCTTTTGCATTGGAAATTGGTTAGGGAGATGTAGTCCCATATCATAGGCTTTTTTGGCATTTCGTGGTGCTTCCCTATCTCCATTCACATATTGTATGAGAGTTGGTTACCACTTATGGAGTCCGCGAATTACGTCCTTTTGCATTGCAAATTGGTTAGGGATATTTAGTCCCATTTCATAGGTTTGTTAGGCATTTCGTGGTGCTTCCCTATGCCCATCTGGTATTGTTTGAGAGTTGGTTACTGCTTGGTTATGGTTTCTTGGTGTTTAAGAGGAAATTGTGGGCATTCTTCCATTTGCTGTTTGTTGGGGGATTTGGAAGGAAAGGAATGCTTGGTGTAAAAATTTTGATGAATCAGAACATTCTTCGATGACTTTATGGGGAAATGGGAGTGGGTCTGCAGTAATTCTGTGTAATTGCATCTTTTATTATGTACGTTTTAGCTTGTTTTGTTCCTCTGTTTTGGTTTGGTCATCTTGAACATCTCTCTCTTATTAATAAAACTCTTTATTTATGAAAAAAATAATTATAAAACATGTCTCTGATGAGCGAGGACCTCGAGACAAAAAACCAAACAGGAGCTAATACAAAGATTAACCCCTATCAAGTAGTCCCATTTGAAGACAAAATGGCCAAAATGACATCCTTTGATCAACACCATCACTTTGCAATGACCTCAACAACTTGGGTTCATGGAACCACATGATCTCAAAGTGAACTGGAAAGGCTATTTTACCGATATCTCCACTGTCCAAATATAGGGCAATGATCTGATTCTGGTATTGGGATGGCTTCTTGATACACATCAGAAAAGTGGATTTTCCAAGAAAGTCTTAAATGTTAAACCATGTAAACAAAGCATATTTCTGAGGCAAACAACCAACTCTCATTTCTTCGCGAAGTTATAGAAGTCCCACACACTTCTAGTTAACGAATTAAAGAGAATTTGCAACCAATGATACAAAAGCTCTTTAGCATTCGCTTCCATAATATTCCTTGGATCCAAAGGGAAGGATTAAGGCTCAATCTCACCATATGGAATTGAAGTTAACATTAGTTGCCTAGAAATTGGCTGCTCTATTAGCCTTTCTAAAACATGGAAGAATTCACAAGACTTGAGAAAACACCATCCGCTCCCTTATCATCTTTGCAACTCCTTCTAAATCACCGCGAAGGATGCTCATCTTAATGTGAATCTGAGAAAACTTTCAACATCTTTACTCAGGTTTATGGCTAGCTGAACACTCCTCTATAGCTTGAAACTCGCAGAAATTCACAGATATCACATCCTCATCACCAGCCACAATACTAATAGCCAGTCCTTTATGTCTGAAGAATAAATGCTCTTTTCTCCCCAAAGCTACCCAACAAAAAGCACATTTTAACCTATTGACCACTCTTATAGAGCATTCTATCTTGCATTTTCAGCCCCTGTAATTGCCAAATCATCAACCAAGATCTGAAGCAATGCTCAGAGATGCAACCCTTGAATCATATTGGTTGAACCATGCACATACAGGCTGAACAGGAAGCTGGGGACCAAATAGAGTGATATCTAGGTTTTGAGGTTGTCTTCAAATTAAGGGCTAGGACCGTAAGTAGAGAAGAAGACTTGGGGTTGCATTTCTGCTAGGGTGAGAAACGAAGACCTAAGATCCGGATTTAGGAAGGTCAAAAAAGAAGAAATTTTCATATTACAACGTCAAGAGCGGAATGTAAAGATTGAAAAAAAAAGAAGCAAATGTTTCATGGGAATTTGATTAGGAAGAGAAGAAAGATTTAAATAAGGAAGCAAAAGGTTTGAGAAGAGATTATGAGAGTGAGGTTGTAAACCAGGAATAAAAAAGATAAAATAGAAAGAAGAAGATAAAGACAGTAATGGTACAAGGGAAAAGAAGAAAGATAATTGTTTCAAGAACCTAGAGTGTAGAGTGACGAGAGAAAAAATGATGTGAAAGGGAAAATTGAGGATAAGTAGATTCACTTAAGGATCTTTGTAACAAAGACACAAACACATGTGTTATTTTCTGAGTTTAACCATCCAAACCTGATACATTGGCATGTCCATTTGTTTATTTTGTACGTTGAAAGATGTTCTAGCAATACCTTAGTTTTGTTAAATATGCAATATAGAAGTTCATATCTAGAAAAGGTAATATAAATTATGACCATAGAAAAATTTATGTTATGATACCATTGTGTATGCATGTGTTTGACAAATGGGGAGGGCATGGTGTTCTACACTACTTGAGTAGATTTGAGAGTTTTAGGGTTAGGGTTTTTGTGGAGAAGAAGAAAAGAGATGAAGAGAGTTGTTTTATTCTCTCTCTCACTCATATATACATCATAAGAGTTATTAATTACAAAAGAACCCTTAGAAGATTGGAAATAACCAAGAAACCCTTACAAGAATTTCTACACTCCTCAAGTTGGTGCATATATATTTTTCATGCCCCACTTGTTAACAATGCTATGAAAATGTAAACTACCCAGCCCCTTAGTAAGGATGTCAGCCAACTGATCTTCAGTTTGCACGAATGGAGTACAAATGTGCCCATACTGCAACTTTTCTTTGATGAAGTGCCTATCTATCTCAATGTGTTTAGTTCTATTGTGATGAACTGGGTAATGAGCAATACTAATGGCTGTTTTATTGTCACAATACAAACTCATCGGCCCATGAATAGGAAGATTCAATTCGGTTAAGAGGATTTGAAGCCATAGAGGCTCGCACACCCCATGAGCCATACACTTAAACTCAGCTTCTGCACTGGATCTTGCAACCACTTTCTATTTCTTTCTTCTCCAAGAAAGAAGATTACCCCCAACAAATGCGCAATATTTAGAGGTGGAACGATGATCTGACACTGATCCTGCCCAATTTGCATCTACGTAAGCTTCAACACGCAAACTACCATGACAAGCATATAATAAACCTTGTCTAGGAGTGGATTTTAAGTACCTTAGGATTTTATAAGCAGCATCTAAATGAGTTGCAGTTGGTGCATGCATAAACTGGCTTACCACACTAACTGCATAAGCAATATCTGGGTGGGTTAAGATGAGGTAGATAAACCGGCCCACAAGTCTCTGATATCTCTCAACACCAATGCAGGGCTCACCATTGGACTCATGAAGCCTATAGTTTGACTCAATGGGAGTATCACAAGGCTTGCAACCCATCGTACCTGTCTCATGAAGGAGATCCATAATATACTTTCGTTACGAGATGAAAATACCCTTCTTTGATCTAGCAACTTCAATCTTAAGAAAGTATTTCAATTGACCCAAGTCCTTAATCTCAAACTCCTTTGCTAACTGGTATTTTAATTTTTTCATTTCATCATAGTTATTACCAGTCACTACAATGTTGTCAACATAGACTACGAGAACAGTAATTTTCTCATTGGAATGTTTAATGAATAATGTGTGGTCAGCTTGACTCTGCTTGTAACCATACCCCACCATGGCACAGTGAAACTTTTCAAACCACGCTCTAGGAGATTGTTTCAAGCCATATAACGCCTTTTTTAGTCTACACACTTTCCTTTCAAGTACTGGACATTTAAAACCAGGAGGAAGTGTCATATACACTTCTTCTTCTAAGTCACCATGCAAAAAAGTATTCTTCACATCAAATTGTAGCAATGACCAATCTTGATTGGCTGCAAGGGATGACAACACTCTAATAAAGTTCATTTTTGCTACCGAAGCAAATGTTTCACAGTAGTCAATGCCATAAGTTTGAGTGTAACCCTTGGCGACAAGTCTGGCTTTGATCTATCCTTCACAGTCCTACTAGGAAGAACAACCATATCCCAAGTATTATTCTTCTCAAGGGCCTACATTTCCTCCTCCATTGCCTTTTTCCAACTTGGTTGAGATAGGGCATCAACAACACTACGAGGAACAGATATTGAGGACAAAGCAATAGCAAAAGTGCGATAGGAGGAAGACAAAACATCATATGAAACTGTAGAAAAATTGAATTTATTGAGAATTCTTGGATGATCATTACAAATGCCCCAATAGTGGTATTTATAGACCAACTATCCTATTACAAGAATAATCTAGAATAATAAACCAACTATCCTATTGTAGAAGATTACATGAATATTCTAGAAAGTCAAGAGTGATCAAGAATAATCAAGAAGAATATCCTATTTTCTTGATTCTATGAGATCAGATTTCCTGATTCTCCTACACTCCCCCTCAAGTTGGTGCATAGATGTCAATCATGCCCAACTTGCTTATCAGATGTTCAAAGTTAGGTCTAGCAAGCCCCTTAGTCAAGATGTCGACTGTTTGCTGACTAGAAGGCACAAACGGCAAGCAAACAGTTCCAGCTTCAATTTTTTCCTTAATGAAATGTCGATCAATCTCAATGTGCTTCGTCCTATCATGCTGGACAGGATTGTGAGCAATACTTATTGTAGCCTTGTTGTCGCAATACAGCTTCAGAGGAAGTTCCACAGTCATCTTGAGTTCTTTTAGGATTCTGTATATCCACAATACCTCATAGATCCCTTGAGCCATTGCTCTAAACTCGGCCTCTGCGCTACTTCTGGCAACAACATTTTGCTTCTTGCTTCGCCAGGTAACCAAGTTTCCCCACACAAAGGTGCAATACCCTGAAGTAGATCTCCTGTCATTCACCGAACCTGCCCAATCTGCATCAGTAAATACCTCAACACTCCTTTGATTTGTCTTTTTGAAAAACATACCTTTTCCAGGAGTAGACTTTAAATATCTCAAAATAAGGTAGACCGCCTCGAGGTGTTCTTCATAAGGTGCGTGCATAAATTGACTAACAACACTGACAGAGAAGGCAATATCCGGTCGAGTATGAGATAAATAGATTAGTTTTCCAACCAATCTCTGGTATCTACCAGTATCAACAGGAACACTTCTTTCTTCCCAAAGCTTTACATTGGGATCCATGGGAGTCTCAGCCGATCTGCAACCACTCAACCCGGTTTCCTTCAAAAGATCAAAAATATACTTTCGTTGAGAGACAACGATTCCTTTCCTTGAACGAGCAACTTCCATGCCAAGGAAATATCTTAGCGCTCCCAAATCCTTGATCTCGAATTCTAATACAAGACTTTTCTTCAGTCTCTCTATTTCGATCACATCATCACCTGTGAGAATAATATCATCAACATAAACTATTAGCACAACAACCTTTCCTTCATGAGAGAACTTGAAAAACAAGGTATGATTAGCTTGTCCTTGAGAATATCCTTGTTTTCTGACAGACTGTGTGAACTTCTCAAACCAAGCCCTTGGAGACTGTTTGAGACCATACAGGGATTTTTTTAGTTTGCATACTCTTAAGCCAAACTTCTCCTCAAAGCCCGGCGGACTATCCATGTACACTTCTTCCTCTAAGTCACCATTGAGGAAGGCATTCTTCACATCTAGTTGTTGCAAGGGCCAGCCCAGATTAACAGCAATAGATAAAAGTACTCTCACCGTGTTTAATTTTGCAACAGGAGCAAAAGTCTCAGAATAATCAATGCCATATGTCTGGGTGAATCCCTTTGCCACCAACCTAGCCTTGTATCTTTCCACTGACCCATCAGAGTTGTACTTCACAGTGAAGACCCATTTACAACCCAGAGTGGTCTTCCCAGCTGGCAATGCCTCAACACTCCAAGTATTGTTCTTCTCAAGAGCTCTCATCTCTTCAAGTACTGCTTCCTTCCACTTTGGAACCTTTAGAGCCTCCTGTACACTGTTAGGAATTTCTACACTGGACAATTGAGAGGTAAAAGCAGCAAGAGATGAAGACAATTTCGAGTATGACACAAATTTAGACAGTGGATGACTAGTATAAGATCTAACCCCTTTACGAAGAGTTATAGGAATGTCTAAATCAGAAGGCTTAGACTGACTGTTGGGAAGAGAAAGAGAATTACTTGTAACAGATTCAGATTGTTGATTCGTCCTTGGTTCAGAATCATGGCTGTGCTGCAGAGTCAATTCGTCTTCCCTTTTCTTATGATTCTTCTTCAAGTAAACAATCCCTTTCCAAGTTCGGTCACCTTCCTTGAATCTATTATCCTGTTATGACATTATAGTAAGCTGTTCCTTATTTTCGATTTCCAAAAATTGTTGTTCAGAATTCTGATTTTTAGATTGTTTTTCAAATGTAGGCCTAGACTCAGGGAAAACATCACTCATAATAGGAGGAGTTTCAAGGAACGAATCTTGGCCATTTACTGTAGGTGCAAAGATACTAGACTCAGACTCTTGCGAGAGAAACACATCATCTGAGAGAAAAACATTGCCCGAGTTAAATGAATCTTCCTTAAAAATCTCCCCCTGAAGATGAATATCCTTAAAATGTGGTTGTTTTTCAAAAAATGTAACATCCATTGTGACAAAACATTTTTTCGATATCGGGTCAAAACATTTATAGCCTTTCTGAGTTGGGGAGTAACCAATGAAGACACATTTTATAGCTCTGAGCTCAAGTTTTCCAATTTTTCAATGTTCATGAACAAAAACCATACAACCAAATATTTTTAGAGGTAGATCAGCAGAAAGTCTAGCAGTTGGAAAATAATTTGTGAAAACTTGGAAAGGAGTTCGAAATTGTAAAACTTTGGAGGGCATTCTGTTTATTAAGTACGTAGCAGTTAAAACAGCCTCTCCCCACAGATATTTGGGAACTTTAGTTGCAAAAAGTAACGCGCGAGCCACCTCCAACAGATGTTTATTTTTTCTTTCTGCAACACCATTTTGTTGGGGTGTATCGATGCAAGAACTGTGATGAATTATTCCTTTTTCAAGAAATTTTTTTTCCAAGGTCATGTTAAAATACTCTTTCCCATTATCACTCCTGAAAACTTGTATGTTAGTTTGAAATTGAGTCTGCACCATATTGTAAAAATTTTTAAAAACGCGTTCGGCCTCTGATTTTTCTTTCAATAAATACACCCAGCAGAGTCGAGTATGATCATCCGTAAATGTGATGAACCATCTCTTGTTAGAAGGTGTACTTATCTTATTAGGACCCCAAACATCACTGTGAATAATAGTGAAAGGTTTTGATGGTTTATATGGTTGTGAAGGAAAAGATGTACGGTGGTGTTTTGCAAATTCACATATTTCACAATGAAACATAGATGGATCTTTATTGCCAGACAACTTAGGAAACAAATGTTTTAAATATTTGAAACTTGGATGACCTAATCTTAAATGTCATAACATAATATTATTATTGGAAACAGAAATAGATTCAAAGCAGGAACTTATTTGTTGAGATTGTTGCCTCGATTCAGATCTATCATCAAGGAAGTAGAGTCCTCCACTCTGTTTAGCACTGCCAATCATCCTCCCCGAGGTCAAATCCTGGAACACACAATAAGTTGGGAAAAAATTAGTTTGACAGTTTTGATCACGGGCTAGCTTACTGATAGACAAAAGATTACAGGAAAGTTTGGGAACGTGAAGAACATCGTGAAGAGTGAATGATGGAGATACTATAATAGAACCTTTTCCTGCAATGGCTGAAAGAGAGCCATCTGCAATCTTAATTTTCTGATTACCTGCACAAGGATTATACGAAGAAAAAGGATTTGACAAGCCTGTCATATGATCGGTTGCACCTGAATCGATGATCCAGGTGCGATCAGGGTTGACACCAATGAGAGCTGTTTTCAGGTAATTACCTTTTTGAGCTAAAGAACAAGAAGGATTTTTCTGAGACTCGAGAAACTTGTACAGTTGGTCTATCTGCTCCTTGGTGAAAGGAAACGAACTTGAAGAAGACTGCTGCTCTTGATCCGAGACACTAGTCTGAAGTGCACGCCCTTCTCCACCAGACTTCTTCTTCCAGTTTTGAGGCTTGCCATGAATTTTCCAACAGGTTTTCCGTGTGTGCCATGGACGTTTGCAGTGATCGCACCACGGCCGTTCAGAACGCTTACCATCCTTCTTCACCTCCTCCTGAAAATCCCGAGTTACAAAGGCAGAACTTTCTACTTCCGAGTTAGTAGTACTAGGAACCGATTTGTTGTTAAGCATCACATTCTGCCGTGCTTCTTCTCTCAGAACATCTGAGAAGGCCTCACGAATTGTTGGCAGAGGAGTTTTCCCTAAAATTCGGCCCCGCACCTCGTCTAATTCTTTGTTAAGTCCTGCCAAGAACATAAATACACGATCATTCTCCTGTCGTTTCATGAACCGGACACTATCATTCGCGCATTCCCAGACATCATCATAACAGAGGTCTAACTCCTGCCACAATGTCATCAACTCGTTGTAGTAGGAGGTTACATCTCGGTCACTCTGTTTTGCGTGCCAAAGTTTGGATTTTAAACCAAAAATTTGCGAAGAATTTTCTAGATCGGAATACGTATCTCTGACTGCTTCCCAAACATCTTTAGCCGTCGGTAGGAACATGAAGGGCTTGCCAATTGCGGGTTCCATTGAGTTCACCAACCACGCAATAATCAAAGAATTTTTTGATTTCCAAGTCTTGAGAGTCGAATCTCCATCTGCAGGTTTTGTCACTTCTCCTGTTAGATATCCAAGTTTCCCCTTGCCTTCCAAAATCAAACGAACGATTTGCGACCATTCCGTGTAGTTTTTTCCATTTAGGCGGTGGATATTCAATTGGAACGAATTCGTGGACCCTTCCGAACCACTGAATGAGATGGAGGAGTTCAGGTTCGAACTTGCGATGCTTTCCCCTGACGCCGCTGAGTCCTTGTTGGTCGCACCGGTTAAAGCCGTCTTCCACGGATTTTGGCCCGCCATAGGTAATCCCTAGATCAGAACCTAATGCTTTGATACCATGTAGAAAAATTGAATTTATTGAGAATTCTTGGATGATCATTACAAATGCCCCAATAGTGGTATTTATAAACCAACTATCCTATTACAAGAATAATCTAGAAATTCAAGAATAATCTAGAATAATAAACCAACTATCCTATTGTAGAAGATTACATGAATATTCTAGAAAGTCGAGTGATAAAAAATAATCAAGAAGAATATCTTATTTTCTTGATTCTATGAGATCAGATTTCCTGATTCTCCTACAGAAACAAAATTGGAGATAGGATGTCGAGTACATGACCAAACACCTTTTCTAATTGCAATGGAATATTAGAATTATCAACTTCAGGAGCAAGGCTATTACTTTTGACGGATGGATTTGGGGAGGATTCTTGGTTGGGCTCATTAGGACTCTCTTTAGTGCCTTTGTCATGTTGAGAATACATAAGTAATTCTTTCTCTTATTGTATAATAGGAATCTCCCTCTTGCCATCATTATTGCTGACTTGTAATTCTTTCTCTTGTATAATAGGAACCTCCCTTTGGCCATCATCACCACTGTTATGACCACTATCAACATTGTTAGAGGGAAGAGGGAGAGACAAGACAACAACTCTTAGGGAAAAAACGTCTCTCTACTTTCATTTGTCCTCCCCTGGAGAGATGTGTTCCAAGAGGAATAAAAGGAGGTAGATTCAAAAAATGTTACATCCATAGATACAAAATATTTACGAGAAGGGGATGATAACATTTATAACCCTTTTGATTCGAAGGATACCCAAGAAAGACACATTTGAAGGCTTTAGGGTCAAGTTTGGTGCGGTCGACTCGAGAGACATGAACAAAACACACACACCCAAAGACTTTGGGGGGAATGAGAAACACCTTATCAGGAGAAGACAAAACCTTAATAAGATTTTAAATCCCAAGACACGCGAAGGCATGCGATTAATAAGAAACGTAGTAGTTAAGAGAGCATCTGACCAAAACACTTTCGGTACATTCATAGTAAATAAGAGAACTCTAGTAACTTCCAATAAGTGACGATTTTTTCTCTTAGCCACGCCATTTTGTTGAGGAGTACTTAACACAAGTGGTTTGGTGAATTTTACTATACTAAAAAATGAAACAAGACCATCAGACATGTATTCTCCACCATTATCAGATCTAAGGACTTTAATTTTTACACAAAATTGTGTTTCAATCATTTTGTGAAAGAGTTTAAATATAGAATACACATCACTTTTAGCTTTGAATAACACGAGAAAAAATCATCCACAAACGTAACGAAATAATGAAAACCATGTAATGAGGTAACTGGGGAAGGTCCCCACACATCAGAATGAACAAGAGAAAAAATGTAAACTGTTTTTGTTTCCATTGGCAGGATAAGAGGTTCGACAATGTTTAGCAAATTCACATATCTCACACTGAAGATCTGACATAGAAATAAAATAAAATAACTGAGGAAACAAACGTTTAAGCAACAAAAAGGAGGGATGGCCAAGGTGCCTATGCCACTGTATTAACTCCTCAAAACGATGGCCACTCTGAACAGTAGATGGAAGCTTCTGGACCGAGGTAGCAACCCGTGATGGGGGATCCAAAAAATAAAGTCCTCCTTCCTCATGTCCTGTACCAATCATCCTCCTCGTATCCAAGTCTTGGAAAACACAGTGAGAAGGAAAAAAAAAGTGACATTATAATTTAATGATTTTGTGATATAACTCACAAAAAGGAGGTTTAAAGCAAAATTAGGGACATGAAGAACAGATGATAAGGTCATAGATGGATGAGCAATAATACTACCCTTGCCAGTTATAGAAGAATAAGAACCATCGGCAACTTTTACTTTGTCCCTACCAGAATAGATATAATAAGATGAAAAAAATGAAGACATACCAGTGATATGATCCGATGCCCCTGAATCAATAACCCAAGAGCTGTTAGGAGTAGAAATAGATGCACTGAAGGCCAAGGCTGAAGTACTTGAGTAAGCGACCGCAGATGTAGAAGCCGTATTAGGAGGCTCCAATTGAGCCATAAAACGCCGAAAAGCCTCAATCTTACCTCGAGAGAGGTTAGTACTATCAGATGCTGGTGTTAGAGTTGGAGTAGGCTCTAATGTCTCCATGGAAGTAATAGAAAGAGCGCTTGAACCCCT
This sequence comes from Akebia trifoliata, assembly GCF_017979445.1. Classification (NCBI taxonomy): domain Eukaryota; kingdom Viridiplantae; phylum Streptophyta; class Magnoliopsida; order Ranunculales; family Lardizabalaceae; genus Akebia; species Akebia trifoliata. The sequence continues at coordinate 21,856,199 of NC_141385.1, forward strand.
TTCTCTATCGTAACGACTACCTCCTCGGCCAACTGCGAATGAACCTCTATGTGATGGATGGCCATGAAGATCCCAACAAGTATCCTTAGTATGGCGAGTACGACCACAATTGTCACATTTCAACTTATTTTTATCATCAGCAGTTGTCCCTGAACGACCACCGCCTCGAGCACGACTACCATTGCGACCTCCTCTTTGGGACATCGAGGCTAAGGCTGATCTTTCATGAATGGTAGGTTGGAGCATAGCATTACGACGATACTCCTTACGATACAAGTAGGAATATACTGTAGTTAATGATGGAAGAGGCTCATTTTCTAGAATTTGAACCTTGACTTGTTCGTACTCGGAGTTTAAACTGGCAAGTAACTCAAATACATGATTTTCTTCAACCAACTTCTTATACGCAATAGCATCGATAGAACAATGGGCCCGAAATGTCTGATAATGATCCAACTCTTCCCATAGACGTCGGAGAGTAGAGTAATATGTAGACAAGACTTATCACCTTGCCTCATCTGCCAAATACTATGGCACAACTCATACACACGAGCTATGTTGCCTACTTTTGAATATGTCTGTAACTGCATCCCATATCTCCTTGGCGGTTTGCAAAAATAAGTAATTACTGTTAATGTCGGGTTGCATAGAATGGAGTAGCCGAGACATAACAATAGCATTCTCTGCATCCCATCTATCAAAGGTTGGATCTTTAGAATCAGGAATTGGTAAACTACTGGTCAAATATCCCATTTTGCCTTTTCCTTTAGTGTATAGTATGGCCGATTTAGACCAAGCAAGGAAATTATGGCCATCTAGCTTCACTATAGTGATCTGAAGATTAAAAGCAATACTTTGAGGATTACTCATACTCCCTTCACTATTCAAAGGCATATTCGAAGACTGACTAACCTCATACATTGTAAAAAAACCTTTTGAAGAGACAACAAACACTTTGTGAGCACGAAATACACTCCACTAGATACCCGAAATTGATGTACACTTCACCCGATGGAGAAACACACTTATTATTCTCTTTAACAACACATGACAAGCATTAGAATATGGAGAACAAGTCAATCCAGATCAGAAAATAGCACAAGAGATCAGATTTGCATAGAAAATACCATTTTCAACAAAAAAAATAATCAGAAAGGGGTCTAAAGAAAGGATCTCCGAAGCTTCAATATCTGACCAATCGATCAACGGTCACCACCATTAGATTCCTCATAAAAAAAACGACCAAACTACTCAAGTCCAAACTCAGAAACAAGTAATCGAAATGAATAGATGGAGAGAAAACGACAGATCTTGAATTTTCGTCATTTTTGTTGATTTTACACTAAAAACATCATAACTTGTTCAAAACAATTCCAAATTGCATGAAACTTGTTTAAAAAATTCTCTAAAATCACCTTATCTTAGAAACAATAAGAAAAGATCAAAATATCTAACGAAAACAGCGTCAGATGACGTCAGCATGCCGGCTACTGATATCATCAGACGCAACAAGTAAGAGAGTCTTCTTTGTCTCTCTCCTTTTTCTTTAAATTTGTCTGTAAGGTCCTTTTTGATTTTGAGCTCTGATACCAAGTAGATTTGAGAGTTTTAGGGTTAGGGTTTTTGTGGAGAAGAAGAGAGAGTTGTTTTATTCTCTCTCTCACTTTTATATATATTAACATCATAAGAGTGTTACTAATAACAAAAGAACCCTTGGAAGATTGGAAATAACTAAGAAACCCTTATAAGAATTTCTACAACTTGTTTCGACAAAGTGGAAGGGCAATTAGTTTTTAGAATTGCTTAACATTTGTAGGATAAAATGACACGTAGTGTCACATTTTGTTCATCATGGGCTTAAAGTTCATTCCATGTCAATGCTATTGGACTTCCATAATTTCCAAATATGCTTAAACCTCTTCGGTTTAGCCTAGATTTTTTTATTATATAATTTTTTATTGTAATTTCCTTATGAGTTTTAGTTAAAAATTTAGGGTCTATTTGATGGCACTTGGAAATAGGTGGGAAAATGATTTTCCTTCGAAATGCAAATTTTTAGGTGTTTGGTTGCGCATTTTCCTTGAAATTCAATTTTCCACCTTTGGCAATTTTCCACCCTAGAGGGAAAATGGATTCCCATCCCCTAAGAAAATGATTCTCCCACCTCCTAATTCTCTCTCATGTTACCCTCACGCCCAAAGCTAAATATTATAGTTTTTAAAACTTGATTTGACTCGGATGTCCATCAAGTTGAGTCAAGTCAACAACTCATGAGTCAACTCGAACAAATGATCAAAAATTATTAAATTTATAAATATTTATTTAAAATTTTAGAATAAATAAATATTTTTTTGTTCAGAAAATATTGTATATAGCTAAAGAGCTTGGTTGAGTTTTAGACTAGACTCAATCCACTTTTTGAGTTGATTCGATTGAGCTGACGAGTTGACTCAATGAGTTGGTTCCATCAAACCAACTCTTTTTTTGACATTTTCCTTGGTGCAATCAAACAATGGAATTCATTTTTCCCACGATATTCATTTCCCATGGAATTCGTATTCCAACAGAATACAAATTGCCTGCAATCAAATAGACCCTTGCTAAAAATTATGACCTCTATTTTTCCATATCAGGTTTTTCTATGTTGAGAATATAACTTTTTCATATGTTTTTTTTTCCTTTTTGTTTGTGTATGATATAAATCATGAGATACCCCATTGCACAATCCATTATCGTACTTACTATTTATTTTTTTATGGGTAAGCTAGACTTGAACCCCCAACCTCTGTTTTTTTGCAATGTGTCAAACCAACTGATCTATTGGTCTAAGCCCTAGTGCTTACTGGTATGATAATCGATTAATTTTTTTTACTTCTATATAAATTATATTGCAAGTTATTGAATCCTATATTTTACCTATGTCAAATATTGACGACTCTATCAATATAGCATAGCAAGGAATCATTGTTTGATTGTTCAAATCAAGGCTAGTATCTTCTGTCTATTGATGTTATTTCCACCATGTTGCGCCTATGCTTTCTACAAGGGGCGACTTCTCTTTTAATGATCATTTTCTAATTGACATTGCATGCTGATTTTGCATCTGTTGTATAGCATAACAGAGGCCTTTTTGGAAAGTAATATGATGCTTCTATATTTGATCTATGATGTGGGGATACTTCAACATGCTTTATGTACATTGCTTATGTACCAAATGCTGCATGTATACTTCTACAATACAATTGTCTCATTGTCAGATTGGTGTTTTCTTGACTTCTAACCAAGATTTCAGATAACTTTATGGGATGTTGTAATACCATGGGCCGCTAGCCTGTTACTGTTATTTCCATTATTATGGTAATGGAATGACATTCACTCACTGTGGGCCTTTCCACATGATATTTAAAAAATGTTTCGAAAAATCTGTTTTAAATTGAAATCCAAATTTAAAATTTGACATTTGAACTTACATGATGGAAATGGTGGTAAATAGCAAGTTAGCAACTATTATGTAAGTTTTTTTTGCTTATCATGGGTATCCCCACCCATTGGGTGAGACTAATCCCACGGTCATACGCACCGCCCCCTCGGAAAGTCCTTCGTGCAATTGGTTGATTTGAGGGTCAACCGGACCCTGGAGGGTGGCCCCAAGGAATTCATAGTTTCGTGGGGTTTCAAACACTTGACCTACCCTTCTTGAGGAGGTTGTCAAGGCTCGGCTTGCCACTAGGCCAAACCCTTGGGGTAAACCATCATGAAAGTTTGAAAACTGTTTTCTTCAAAAAACAAATGCAAAAGTAATGATGTTATGCAACAGCATAACGGACATTATTTGTGGTCCAATAATGCTATGTGTTATTTTCTAAAAAATTGTAACGGGTCTTGGCCTTCCGATTTTAACTGTCGTTAGTTTCCATTCTATTATTTTATTTGAAACCATGGTTAAAACCATTCCGTTATTGATGTTATCATCTAACATAGAGAAATGCTATATTGTAATAAACTTTGTAGTGTTAAGGAAAAGCTTGTATCAGGGTTACCTAATTCGTTTGTAAGATACCAAACTGCAAACTGATTCGAACTAAACCAATTGACGGTACGGTTCACTCTCAGTTCGTGAAATGAAGCGAACTCAATGAACTGCATTATCTTATTTTTTTTACCTACCCCTCCACTTGTTGATAATATTTGAGACATCCCCTAAAAATTTAAACGGATAGCATACCCCTTTGACCTTGGTCTTTATTAATAGACTGATGAAAAATGGCCAAAAACCCTCAACTTCCACCTGCGAAAAATAAAAACTTGGGTTTTTTTTCTTCTTCAAAACTTCCATCTTCAATCTCTTTTTCATCCTACTCATCATTTCAACCTTCAAATTCCCTCACCTCTTTCTAGCCTACGAACCGGATTCATTCTTGAATGGCAAATGACAAACCGCGAACCTGAATTTGAACCGAGCGAATCCACATATCATGTAACATAGGTTTGTACCATTAAAAGTTTCATAACATTTGACATAACATAAATACTGTTGATAGTATATTTTCCTTCACTCTCGGGTTTGTCATAACCTAGTTAAGCCCCATGTTCCCCCCCTCTCCAAAAGATCGGCCTTTTGGAGTAGTTGGTTGGTTAACATGGTATTAGAGCGCTACGTTCGTATAGGTCACGGGTTCGAGTCTCCTTGAAGGAGTTTTTCACTCTTATGAGTGAGGGGGAGTGTTGAGTGTTTGTTATCCGCCTCCGCTCTAGGTTGTCATGTGCTCAAGTATCGTGCCCCAGTTAGACCTGTGACCCTCTTATATTCATAGTTGCACCTTCCCCATCAGATTGATCTTTTGGAGTTGTTGGTTGGTTAACATGGTATTAGAGAGTTAGGTTTGTATAAGTCACGGGTTCAAGTTTTTCTACTCTTATGAGAGATGGAGTGTGTTGAGTGTATATTTTCCTCCACTCTTGAGTTTGTCATACCCTAGTTAAGCCCCATGACCCTCTTATATTCCTAGTTCTCCCCCTTTCCTAAAGATCAGTCTTTTGGAGAAGTTGGTTGGTTAACATGGTATTAGAGCGCTAGGTTCGTACAATCACGGGTTCTAGTCTCCTCTTAGGAATTTTTCACCCTTATGGGTGAGGGGGAGTGTTGAGTGTTGTGTTATCCACCTCCGCTCCCGAGTGTCACGTGCTCAAGTATTGTGCCCCAGTTCAACCCGTGACCATCTTATATTCATAGTTGAGTCTTTCATCATCAAACCATGTTAACCAACCAATTACTCCAAAAGACCGATCTATTGGAGAAGGGGAGAACTATGAATATAAGAGGGTCACGGGGCTTAATTGGGGTATGACTCACTAGAGAGTGGAGGAAAATATATACTAACAAATACTAAGAAGTAATACTCAACTTAATGAAACTAGGCATCCATGTATCCGCAAAAGCATGTTTTAGACATTTATCCTTAATTATATATTCATTTTAGACACTATCTTAGCCTTTTTTTCCTTTCTATTTTATTGCTACTTTTGTGGGGATCTCAGTCGCTGGTTTTTTTTCTTTCATTGTATTGAATCCCACTTTGAGATTTTTACTACTTTTATCCGTGTAGATTTGTTTTTGAATAATATGGATAACAAAGCTTAGTGTTTGGCATGTAAATTTTGTAGGTGATTGTGAATAAATCACGTGCCCAATGGCGTGCTATGGCGACCAAAATCCCTTTATGGATTGATAATTTGGAAAAGATTCCTGAGATCACAGAGGATATAAAGACCATGCTGAAATCAAACCCAAAAATTTTCTTGGGAAAGGAGGCTCCTTACTGTTTCCTTTCTCGAATAGAAAAATCATTTGCAGAATTGTCTGTTGGATGCAATCTTAAGTATATGGTAAATTTTCCTTGTACCACTCACAGTAGTTCCAATAACTTGGATTAATACATCAACTAATGAAGTTTTTTTCTTTAAATGCTATTGTTTTATGCTAAATTTCTATTGCATTAAAATTGTTCTTATTTATTATCTACCCTTTTACAAAGACAGCCGCTGCTAAAGTCAGTCTTATTTCATTACATATCCAATTACTACGAAAAATTGTCAATCCTGAATTATTTCTCTTTCCTACTTTAATGCTTACTGGAACTCATGGGATTTGGGGTAACCTTTTATAAGCATTTTGTCTCATGTCCTAGGTGATTCTTGTAAATTCTTCTTTTAGTCACTTTTGGTGGATTTTTTTTTTTAAAGTTTTAATAAGGTTGGGAGGAGTATGATATTAAGTTTAATAGCTCTAACATACCCTTATAGAAAATTTGCTTCTTTTTTTTTTCCCCATGATTTCTATATTTTTAAATTGATCAAAATCATGTAGACACCTACCCACCTCCCTCCCACACCCACCCACCCACCCACACCCACCCACACCCACATCCACATCGACATCCACACCCACCCCATACCCAAACCTCACACACCCACACCCACACTCATGTGCGTGCATGCACACACAATGCAGGAGAGAGAAGCAGGAAGTAGCAAAGAGATCTTACTTGCTTTACACAAAAGCTCCAACCTAAAAATAAAATCCTCAAAAAAAATATATTTGAAATCTTCTATTTAATGGTTTTTTGCGTTTTAGTGCTAATTCTTATCATCCTTCATTTTGTTTTTCACGTTTTTTGTTTTTTTGGTATGACCAGCTCTAATTTTGTATTTGTTGTGGTTGTAGAGCAAAGAAGAGTTCTATTCTACAGAGCAAGATATTCTACTACAGGTAGCACGGATAATCAAGCAACATGGTGCTGCACTGGGTAGCACGTCACAAGATTTAACCTACCAGTGAGTGACTTGTTAAGGTGATAACATCTTTTTTTTTTTTTTTTTTAGGTTAATAAATTGGCTCAATTTGCTCTTATAGTTTCTTTTTACCTTCAACATTTCAAGTCTATAACATATATTAAGATTAATTAGCATTTTAAGTAAGTTACAGATGAAGTTGCCGTTCATATTCAAGAGTTAGTACATGTTTTATCATATTCAAGAGAAAATGCCTGATGTATGTTATTTGTAGATAATGTAGTAATAGTTTATAGTAATTTTTAAAAAACCCAAGGTTGGATCGGACCCACTAGCATTCACAAGTTGAGTCGAATGAAAAAAAGAAAAACATGTTTTTTTTTTTGAAAAAATCAAATAAATGATCTGCCCGGTTTGAACGGTGATCTAACTGACCTAATCGGGATTGTGGTGGGACTAGTCCAATTTTTGGGTGATTTTAGACATATCTCGTCTTGGTGAATACATGAGATAGCGCTTATGTTTTGAAATTGATGTAGGACATCTACATGAATAGCACTTGTGTTTTAAAATTGATGTAGGACATCTACATGAGGAAGATCGGAATTTTCAGACCGAGTCAACTCAGTTTGACCAGCTTAGTTCGGGTTCACCCGATTGGATCCATACTCAATCCAATTTTGATTTTAGTCTTATTTGTTTAGTCTATTTTAGTTTTGAGTTTTAGTTAGTTAGTTTCTATTTCTACTTTGGGAAGTTTCTATTTTGTCTAGTTTCTAATTTTTTGTCTCAAATTTGTTTTAGGTTTCTATTTTGTTCTAACTTCATTTATATTATTTAGATTACAATTAGAAGTGTCCAAATTGAGTTTTTAATAGGTTTAAAAACTTAGTATTATGTTATAGATAAGTTGGAAAAGTTACTTTTTAGTAATTTAGAATGTTTATAAGTTTTTATGAAGTTATCTATTTAAGGAGTTTCATAAAAGAAATTCAACCAATTAGAAATATATCAATTCAATTATCTTTTCTCTTAATTATGTTTTAACTTTATACTTTATTTTCTTCTAAGCTATTAGAATCTATTGATTGTTTATCAATAGAATCTATTGATTCAAATTGATTTTGTGTGTCCCATTGAACACAATCTCTTAATTCCTTTAATAAGATCTATTGATTCACACATTTTTGCTATGTCAAGTTGTATCAGAGCTTTTGCTACGGTCCATAAAAGATGGTTGGTGAAGGTGATTTTTTCACAAAATCTTATCTAGAAATTCAATTTGAGAGGTTTGAGGTTAAAATTATGGTTAAGTTGGAGTCTAATTTAGAATCCCTTGTTCAAGGCATTGGTTCTCAATACCCTTGAGAAGGAGAAATGTAAGAAAATCCTTGGAGATAAAAACAAACCCATGGATTCTACCTTCCCTCCTCAAAAGCTCCTTGGGTAACAATTAGTGAGATTGAATCGACCAATTTTAAAAATTCTGCATAGAATTTTAATCATATTCAAATTGCATCCTCTTAAACTGCATCCCATATCTCCGAGACCCTAGTACCTATCTTCCACCACCATCCCATCAAAATCCTTCCAATAATTCCCTTCCTCAATCACTACTCACACCTCATACCACCCTTTCTCAACCTTCTAACCATATTGCACCACTTTGACATTCGTACACACTTGCTCAACTTTCCCAGACCCTTCCCAATTCTACTACACCACCCAGAATATTTTCCAACACCTCAATATCATCCAAATATCAATATTCAACAATATATTTTCTGGATGAAATCGATTCCTATCTCATCCCTCAAGCCACTAAAAAAACTTCTAATGACATTAATTTTCACCCCTTCATGCATACCCTCACCTACTTTTTCGAGATCAGAAAATCTGTCACAATAAAGTAAGTCTGAAGAATGGATATCACTAGAAGTGGATTAGAAAGCGAGATGTATGAAGAACGAGAAAAAGAAAAATGGTCTTTAAGAATAACTCGAGGAGGAGTTTTTGTCAAGAATGGTGGCCTGATGTAGGACATCTACATTAGGAAGACCAGAATTTTCAAATTGAGTTAGCTTAGTTTGATTGAGTCAACTCGGTTTGACCAATTTAGTTTGGATTGACTTCATATTTAATCTAATTTTGATTTTAGTTCTATGTTTAGTCTATTTTAATTTTAGATCATTTAGAAGTTGTTTAGTTAGTTTCTATTTTAACTTTAGAAGGTTTCTATTTTGTTTAGTTTCTAATTATTTTTAGTTTTTAATTTGTTTTAAGTTTCTATTTTGTTCTAAATTCATTTTTATTATTTAGGCACAATTAAAAGTGTTTAGAAGTGTCGAAATTGTGTTTTAAGAGGTTTACAAAATTAATATTATTTTATAGATAAGTTTGGAAAGTTGATTTTTAGTATTTTAGAATGTTTCTAAAGTGTTAGGATGAAGTTATCTATATAAGGAGCTTCCAAAACGTAATTCAATCAATTAAAAATATATCAATTCAATTAACTTTTCTCTCTTAATTATTTTTTTATTTTTATGCTTTATTTTCTTTCAAGTTATTGTTTGTTTATTAATTGAATCTATTAATTCAAATTGGCTTTGTGTGTTCCATTAAACACAATCTCTTAATTTCTTTCGAATTTATAGGTTCACATGATTTTACTACGTCAGAAATTAATGACATGCTCCCCTTGTCCTTAAGGTCTTGTCTTGTAAAGTAATCGTAGATGTTCTCATCTTCAATCTAGATGCAAAATGAGTTGGCCGATTTGAGTTGTTGGGCCCTATGGATTGCTTAGAGTTCGTGGCATTCACCAAATTTGAAAAGAAAGAAAAAGGAAAAGAAAGTGACTTTTCTTTTGGCTTGGTCCATGGCTTTGAAAACAGCCACGATAGTCCAACGAGGAAAAACTATATATTTAAATTTATATTTTAACATTTTTTGATCCAGATACTTATGGCTTCAGATCATGTTTTAGTTGAAGATGCCTGATTTTGGGAGGACAATTAGAACCCTTAATATTTTGTTTTGGGTTTGATCAAATTGTTCTAGCCACTGGTCCGTTTTTAAAACATTAGTTTAAGAATAATGGTGAATGCACATGGTTTTTGGTATGCGGCTGATGTGGCAAGGGCACAAAACCACACATCTTTGTTGTGTATCCCGATGAAAAAGATCTATGATTCTGTGCCTTTGCCACATCAGCCATGTACCCAACAGCATGCCAAAACTTAGTTTAAATGATAAATTGACTGGATTAAACTTTAAGCTTGAGTATATTTTGTTTGAGTAAGTTTATACTTGACACTTAAAAATAAAGAAAGTAAGTAAATGGATGGCAATAAGTAAAAGTTGGGGGTGCCAATAGCAGCTCTCTTAGTTTGTTGCTCATATAGTTGGATAATCTGTGTGGTTGAATGTTGAGTCAACTATCTTCTAGAAAAAGTCACGCTCACAAACTGCATCCGAGAGAGGGGCACTGCGGAGTGGTTTTATTACCTAATGATCCTGATATGATAATAGAAAGCAACATCTCGTACAAAACTTTTTTACTTAAAAGAGCGCATGTGCACCGCTAAAAAACAACGGAAAGATAAAAAAAAATTAAAAAAAAAATAAAAAAAAATGTTGAATGAGCCGCTAGAGATGGTAATTGCAAATCTAGTGCATAAGAAATCAAGATAAGGGCATGCAATTTAAAGAAGAAAAAAAAAAACTTGTATTAGTTGATTTGTTAAGGGTATCTTATGGTTTTCCTTGATGACTTTTTGAGCTTTGAACTGAAAAAGTTGGAAAAGCACGGTGGTTGGTAATAGCTTATGCTTCTACAATTTTTGCGGGAAGTCCAAAATTGTGTTTTTGAGGAGCCATGCTGGGGTTGCTTTCCCATTGAGAGCCACTAATAGAAGTCAACACTGAAAAATGTATGGGGGTTCTTAACTTATCGATTAATCAAAAGAATCAATTGACCTCTCTACTACTTTTTCATCAGTTTCTGGAACAAACAAGATTCTCCTGGACGCAACTTTCAAGACTCAGAGCCTTTGCTTCTCCTAGGCACATAATCTTTTCAATCTCTCTCTCTCTCTCTCTCTCTCTCCCTTTTTAACTTTGGCCCATGTTTTTGGTTTTGATGATGATCTGTTTTTGTTTTTTTGAATGACAACCAAAATAAACTACAAACTCCTCCATGTTTTTGGAGGCTGATTATTTGACATGCTCCCCTTTGTGTTGGTCTACTCTAATATACTTAACTTCAATCTTTGGCCAAAATCCTTGATCTTTCTTCCCAAAACCAGTTACCATCAAATCTTTGGTGTAATTTTTTCCCTCCTCTTATCTACTTCAAAACTTAAGAACAAGATATATATATATATATTGTTTGTTGAAGAAATAGATGACAAGATAAAATTTTGGATAATAAAATCAAGGATTTTTTATAAGAGAAGATTAAGGTGAGGTTGAAACTCATGAATTGAAGCTAATAGTGAATAGGTTAAAATAATAATTTATCCTAAGGGTTGAAGAGCTTGAATAAGTATGATTTTGGGAAGAAAAAAAAATACTTTTGGTTCAATCAAAAAAGGCTTTTGGTTAGAGGTAGAAGATGAGGGTGTACGCACCCCAATTTGTACAGCCCCACTCGAAAAGGCCTCCAAAGAAGTACATTTTTAAATCAAATTGTTAATAAAAGGGCCGAGGGCCTAAGTGTGCAAAATCTACCTTTTTATAAATAAATACCCTAAGGCCTTTAAATAGGCCTATGGACCCACAAATAACACTTTTGGTATTTCCTCATACAATCCTCTTTCTAAGTCCATCTACTTTTAAGCCCACCTCATGCCTAAAGCCTTCCCTAACTCATTCGTATACCCAACTTAAAGCCCAAACATTCCCGAGGCTCATTATCATTCTAAGTCCCTTGTAAACCCAATTTCTTATCCTTAACCAATTCAAATTCCCTAACCAATTTCTATCTAGTTTCTTGCTTAAATCCCCAAGCAAATTCTACCCTAACCAATCTCCTAAGCCAATTTCCCTAACCAATTTCTATCCTAAGCCTAATTAATTCAACCTTAATCCCATTTCCAATCCAACCTAAATAATTTCTTAACCTACACCATTTCAAAACCTATGTCCAATCATGAAGCCCATTCACTCTAAATCATTCAAAGCCTAAACCCATGTGTCCATAACGTCATTTCCATATCATTTGAAATCCAAATCCAATAACCCAATCCATGTCTATTGACTTGACTCAAGTCCAATAAGACTCAAAAGTCCATTCTCACAAAATGAATGTGTTACCACCACATTCACCATCCCAAGTCTATCCTATCAAATCTCATCATTACCTAAACCATCACTCTACCATACCACATGTCATAAATCTACTTACATCGTTTTCTCCAAAACCCACCTCACAAGTCACCCTCATGCTACATTCACACCCTTTCTTCTTAATCAACTCACCTAACTCTTTAAAAGCTACCAATCACCACACCATCTTATCACATGTTACCATTTCCTTCACCTTCTCAAAATTAATAAATTTGACACTATCATCTTAATCATTTTATCAAATAACCACCTCATCTCATAACCTAATCCTCACTCAACCTAAGGTATGGGTAGTTAAATCCAACCCAATTGGATCCAATCCGTGGATGTGTCTAAAACCCCATTTACACCTGTTTAGCCCCCAATAATCTTAAGTCCTAATAAAAATCCTCCAAAATCTTATGTCATTACCTTCTACCTTCTATTTTGGATCATCCTACCCCCAAAAGTTATTCTAAACTTTTATAAAAAAAAATTCCTCTCCCATTGAAAAATGGATATGCTTAAACCTCCTCTTTCAAGTCTCAAATCTCTCTCTCTCTCTCTCTCTCTCTCTCTCACACACACACACAATCTCTCTAAGAACCCTCTCAACTCCCAATCTCAAATCCCTACACCCATCCTTACACTTTCACCCCTTTTAAGTCTCAATCTGAAATCCCTACATTATCCTCTCAACTCTCAACCTCAAATTAACGAATCTCAATTTCTCTATACTAAAAGAAAAATCAAGATTTTAAATGCCATCATTTGAAAATAAAAAAGAAAATTCAAAGAAGAGAAATGTAAGAATAAGGTAGGATTAAGAACAAGTATGCAATTATTTCCCACTCTTTCTTTTATCCCCATTTTCTATCTTTCCTCTTTCTTCTTTAATTTTCAGTTTAAAACACCCTTAAGATGTAGTGAATAATCGCACCTACACCCGATAGATTGGGCGTCGACTCGGTTGAAAGGGTAGGGTTGAAGACATTTTCAAAAAGAAAATCTTAGTTTCTTTACCCTTCCACCCATTTGCACCCACCACAAAATATTTTTCAAGATTAAAGACATTAGAACTCTTTCTCCATGAACTAACTACTAAGCCTATATTCTTCAAAATTTGTATACTCTAATAAGGCAAGACATGGAGTCGAATCTCTTTTTCTCAATAAATTGGTCCTCATGGTCTAGGCCAACATCATCAACATCCCTTGTAAGAAAAGGTACAAATATAGTTTTATCGTGTTTTTTATTTTATTTTATTTTTTAAAAAATGATTATGTTTCAAGGTTATTGCCTAAGGTAGAGAAGGTATGATGCCTAACACATTCCTTACTTTCTAAATGGACTCCTTTCCTAAATCTTAGGTAGACCGGTTACTTTATCCTTACGAAAGTCATTACAATGCTAAAACGTCAACTTTTTAGAACTATTTTTTGGGTGGTCATTCACATCCTTCTCAAAAAATGAATAGTGGCGACTCCAATCCATGTAGTGTCAATATTTCAAACTTGAAAATAACATAGCTACAACTGACGATTCTAGTGAGGATGCTAGTGGATCCAACCCTATTCTACTTGGCCATTTAAAAAAAAAATCTTTTTTTTCTTGTGTGTTTTTTTTATTATCCTCACAAACTTTCTTGTTTTTGTTTGTATCTCATTTTATTTTGTGAGTTGCAATAGTTGTACTATTGATTTCATTCTTTTATTTTTTTGACTTGTAATCGATGATTGGAAGGGTTGATACTGTTTTCAAAATGATCGTGCACTTACGCTCCATAGCCTATTGCACAAGCACCCCTCTTATATGAAATCTTAACCCCGAATTCTAATACTCTCAAGCCTCCTAGATTATTTCATTTTGGGTGGTGGGGAGGAAAACATCCACCTCATTCACCAACCTAAAACGTGGACACTTTAGTGTACATCGAGGTTTGAAGAATGGGTAGCCAACAAGTTACCTATAAGCCACAAGCATTAAAACATGATTAGAGGGTTAGGGTATAACGTTTTAAAAAATGATATCAATCCCATGCTCAATCGTTGTAATCTTCTGAGCCCACAAAGACAATCTTGTAAAGCCCAAGAATGGGAAGCCTTCGAAGTTACAGAATCGCCACCTAATTTAGGTCTAGGAAACCGTTAGATGACTTAGAATGGAATTCAAACCAGTCTATGATAGAGGCAATGGGTAAGGGGTCAGATTACAGGCATCGAAAGGTGTTAGGCACTAAGCTAGCCTGACCAAGATGATTGGTCTCTATTGTGATCCAAGACTATCCTATGGTCAATGGGAGAATACTAAAGTCAAAATAAAGTTAAAAGTTACACCTATGATCAATGGGAAACTAAAATAAAACTAAGGGTCAAAGCTATCTAAAGTCAAATTGAGGGATTTAAATTAAACTGAAAAAAACTTACCAAGTTAACTTGTAAAATTTGAGAAAAATAATAGAAGAAAAAAAAGCTTTATTTTTGTTGTGGCCGGGCTTGAGATGATCTCTCAAGTTGCATACATACCCTAGTTTGTTTAGGATCAGACCAAACGTAGTTGGGAATGCACGTAATCTACAAAATTTGTGAAAATATTGCTGGGGTCAATGAGTTGACTCGGCATTTTTTTATTAATTTGATAAAAAAAATGGGTTAATCTATTTAAAAACATTAATTTTGAATAAAAAAGTTGAAAAAAAATTAGAAAATCAGAAAAATGGGTGAATTGACTGCCAAGTTTAATTTTTTTTATAAAGACGTCTTTGTTTATTTATTTTCTTTTTCTTTCATTTTCTTTTTTGCACCGAGTTGGCTCGATTAAAATAATAAAAAATAAAAAACTTGCCTTGGTCCGATTGCCAAAGTATTCCTTCAAAATTGTTGTTTGTTACGTGAGTGCAAAAATCGAGGCCAATGAGATTAGATTGAATGGTGGTTGCTACAAGAGATTTCAATCTTAGATTTTACCTTAATTTCTCTGATAAATCTGTACCAATAGGAGAAGAGTTATCGTGCGATATGCTCTTGGAAAGCTCTTTGTGTCTAATATCAAACACAAAAAGTAGTTCGTGAACAATAATTTTGTAGAGGAAGATATTGACGTTTGACTAAAAGGTGTCAGATTGCCTCAGATTTTATCTAATTCTTGGAAAAATCTGTATCAATTGGAGAAAAGTTATGAGCTGTGCGATATACTGTTGGAAAGCTCTTCGTATCTAGTTTCTAACACATAAAACGTCTCATGAATCTGATTTTTTTAGAAGAAGTTATTCACGTTTGACTAGAAGGGTGTCAAACTGCTTGCAAAAACGTGAAAAGAGGTGGGAGTTTTAATAGCTGCCGAGGAGCATGAGCGAGTTGAGGTTGTGATGTGGTTCGACTGTAAAATGCTTGTTGTAATGGGTAAGAAAAGATGTGTCTTAGGGTTGTTTTAATGGAGCTTCGATGGGCATGAGTAAGTTGAGGTTCATGGACAGTAAAAAGAAGACAATGGAGGACGTTGGGACTGTTTTATTGGAGCTTTGAGGAGTACGGGCTAGTTGAGGTTTATAGGAAGCAAGAATAAGACGATGATGAAGAAGATTAAGTGATGGAGAATGAAATGAAGGAGACGATAATGGTCATGAAGTGACTTGGGGAAGAAGAAGGTGGGGCTGTTAGACTATAACAAGAAGAAAATGATGGAGATGTGGCTGTTGTGGGGTGTTTAAAGAAGGTGAAGAAGAAAAGGAATGCCTGGTCTGGGCATTAATGGAGTAGCAAAAGGAGGGTTGATCAGGGCTGAGGCGTGGCTGAAGGTGAGTTTTTCTCCCTTTCTTCTCTCCTTTCTCTTTTCTTATTTTTCTTTTTGGTTGCTATTTTTTTTATTTTAGATTTTTTTTTCGAAACATGAATGGTGGGCTGGTTTTGGTGAAGGGAGGAAGATGAGGTAGAGTCCCAATTGACTCCCTCTCTTGGCCAAACCTCGTAGAGGTTGAGTCTGATGGGATTCCTTCTCTTTCTCAGTTTCTATCTACTTGGGAGATCATGTATGTGGGATTTTATTTTTCAATTTGAGACGAATGGGCCATGATCCCATGCATCTCAGGTGTATTGTGAGAATCCTCCTCTCCCAATTGGATTGGCTCAAGGTGAATTTGATTTTTTGGTAAATAGAGGTGAGAGAACAAAAAATACTTTTGAGATGGTGAATAAGGGAGTGACATGTGTAAAGGTGGAGTGGTAAGTAAAAAGTAGACCTTGGTTCATTTGTAAATAACTTATAAAGTAAGGGTGAAAGTATATTTTTGAAATGGACTAATGAGAGAACAAAAGTACTTTTGGGAGGGTGAGTAGGAGAATGACATGTGTAAAGTTGAAGTGGTAGGTGAAAAGTAGACCTTAGTTCATTTGTAAATAACTCATAAAGCAATGGTGGAAGTATAATTTTGAAATGGACCAATGGGAGAACAAAAGTACTTTTGAGAGGGTGAGTAGGAGAATGACATGTGTAAATGTGAAGTGGTAGGTGAAAAGTAGACCTTGGTTCATTTGTAAATAACTCATAAAGCAAGGGTGGAAGTATATTTTTGAAATGGACCAATAGGAGAACTCCATGTATGTACTTGAAGATTCCCACCTTTTGAGGGTATGATTGGAAATTCTCTCAACTTTATAGATTATTACCAAATACCAAAGTATCTTTTTGATTTGACCAACCTTTTTGGAAAGGGCATTCTTGGATTTTCACAAAGAAGAGTTGACTCTCCAATTAGATAATGCATTGGGTATTGAGGGCTTATGAGAGATCAACATGTGTCATCTTTTGGGAGGTGTGAGAGAATGGACTTAGAATGGACTTGGTGTTGGGCTTAGAATGGACTTGATTTTGGATTTAGGATATGGACTTGGGTTTGGGCTTAGAATATGGACTTGGGTTTGGGTTTAGGATATGGACTTGGGTTTTGGACTTGGGTAGGTTGGAGAATAGATATAGGTTTGGATCGGATCATGGAAGTAAGTAGAATTGGCTTGGATTAGGGACAAGGTATGGGTATGCAAAAATAATATGAGATGATACATGTATGCATGTATGCATGAATAATGTTATCAAGTGGCAATGCAGGCTCGTTGAGAGGCTCGAGTTCTAAATCGAAATCAATTCGATAAAATTCGGATTTTTCTAACTAGTTCGTGCAAATTGGGGTGTCTACAGCTGCCCCTCTTTGTAGGAGTTGCTTGCAAAGAACTGCAAAGAATAAATTAGACCCTTTATTTGCACGAATCCGAAATAATTTATTGCGTGATGATTAAAAACGTCGGATGGATTGAAGATTTTTTTTGTGGATTGTGGCTATCCAAGCACGGGGTCTGACAGGGTTAACCTTTTTGAAATCCTTGATTTCGTGGCACGGAGCTCGTTTGAAATCTTGGATATAATTTTTTGAAGATTTTTGAAAGTGATTGACGTTTTAAATCACGCAATGCAATTTTGAGATATTTTTCTTTTTCCCTTGTTAATTTCAAATTTCAAACTTTCATCTTCCCTTTTCATGGAAGTTACGGGATCGTCTTGAGAAAGCTTAATGTAGCGTGATTGTCCTTGAGAGAGACTTGCATGATGGTATGATATTTGAGTATTTCGTCTGTTTTCATGCCTCGGATATAAAGAGAATCATCGTTGACCAAGCTGTTCAGAGCAAAACCTTAGAGGATGACTTGATGCTGAAAGCACCCCCGATCCATGGATCCGCTTTTGACCCTTGAGGTTTGGGAGTCGCCACCTAGTTATTACGGTCTAGGAACCAAACTGATTCCAAAAAAGACAAAAATTACTAATCTACGAAAGAAAAAAAAGGGTTCGGGGATCACGTTACGGGGTTGGAAGGTGTTAGGCACCAACCTCGCTCGGCCAAAGCCGGTCTTTACTAATTTCTCAAATAAATTACATTGCTAAAAAAACCTAGATAATAAAAAAAAAAAAAGAAATTATACCTTTCCGAAAACAACTTTATCGTTCCCTCAGATCTGATTGAGTAACTCCTTATATAGTACTCCTCGCTTCGTTCTGTCTCCGGATCTGATTTCTGATCTCCGAGACAAGGTATCTCTTTCTTAGATCTGGGTTCTTCGAATTTTTTTCTATGGATTTTGGGATGTTTTTGAAGGGCTACTAGGTGTTTTTCAAGCTAAAATCGAAGTATGGGTGTTAGGTGAGGAGTTAGGGCTTCAAAACTAGGGTTTATGGGAGGTTAGGGGGACTTTTTGACCTACTTCTATTAGGGCTGATCGCCCTTTGTTTTTGGCCATGGTGGAGAAATGGTTTCCGACAACCCATTCATTTCATATGCCTGAGGTAGAGATAGGCATCAGGCCTTCTCCGACTTTGTAGCAATTACTGGCATCACGATGGATAGAGAGCCTTTGCCCTTGGCCATGCTGTCTGTTCAGGAGGAAAGCGAGCTACTAGGTATCACCAGAGTCCCTGCCTCCATGGGAGGGCAGATGGGGCGTATAAGCACGGAGGTGTTGATGGGGTTGCTATTGATTGAGGGGGAGGACGGGGCCCCTCACACTTATAGAAAGAGATCAGCGCGATTTGGAGATAGAGATTTCGATATTATTTTCCGTATTTGTTTCCTTCTCCTCATCGGTAGCTGCTTCTTTTTGGAGGATGACTCTTCAGTCTTTACCACCTTCCTTTCGGTTATGCACGATATTGATCATATTGGAGACTTCAACTGGGGGAGCCTGATATACGGGACTATTCTTGCTGGTCTGGCTCGAGTGGTGGAGGGCATCACTGCGCCACATGGGGTTGGGATCTCCACACGCTTTTTTTGGCAGTTTGTCAAGGTAAACCAAATCCTGACTTTGCTCTTCAGTTGTTTCTTTCCCAATATCTTGTTCATGGTCCGACATTTTGTACCCTCTCTTTCAGATTTTTGTCCATGTGTATTTTCCTTTTTACCTGCCTACCCGTCATCATCCCAAAGAGGGTTGCCCCTTGGGCGCCTTTTGGGCTACTAGAGAAGCGAGGGTTATCTGGAGTAGCCCTAGGAGTGCCCGAGCCCACATTGACCGATGTCGTCTCTGAGATGTAAGCATCTGAACCTTTTTTCTCTATTTGACTTTGAAGCTATCTGTATCTATTGTCTGACTGTCTCTTTTGCAAATCTTCTCTGTTACGCTTTGAGACCTTCCCCGCACTGTCAGCGGAAGGTAGGAGGTGAGGAATACCTACCGACGTAACACCAGGCGACAGCGCTACCCCTATTTCTTTGGAGAGCAGAGATACACATTCTATCTAGGGGAGCGCTTGTTCTTCCAACACGACGGGAGCCTTCGCATCCCTGTCGCTCCACCTGAGCCTATCTCGGGGGCTATGACGGTATATGAGTATCTTGCCCAGGCAAGGGGCATGGATGCTGCTGGGCTGGTGGGAGCAGGTGATTACCAGGCTTGGTTCCAAGAAGCATCCATTGGGTGTATCATGCCTGCTCTCATTGCTTGGGCTGGGATTAAGGAAATTGGAAGGGTCCTGCTACATGAGCATGCCGTCACGGTACGTATTCTATCATTGCCTCTTTTCCTTAGAACCTTCTGCATTTTATCGTTCTTACTTAGTCGGTGTTCTTGCTTTCAGGCCGATGATCTTCGTCTTCGAGAGGCTACGATGTGATTGAGGCCCAGGCAGCGAGGGTCATGGAGATGGAAAACAGGTGGAAGGCCTCTAAGGCCGAGGTGGAGGAGCAGGCTACTCGGATTGAGGAGAAGGAGCCTCGCATCGAGGCGCAGGCTGCCAGGATTAAGGAGCTGGAGCTTGAGATGGCCTTGCTAGAGTCACGTCTGCAGGCCGAGATGGTATGTCCTTTTCTGTTTATTTTCTCTTTTCCATTTCATAGATCGTAGTTCATAAGTATTCCGTCTTGATTGGTTCTTTTATGATCTTTTCAGGATTATCATCGACGTCGAGACGGAGTGAGCACCTCTGCACGACCTCTGACACCTCCCAGGGTATGTATTTACATTTAGTTGTTCATTTCCTTGCATATTCTGTATATATCTCTGCATGTATTTTGATTTGATTTGTTTCTTTATTTTCAGGCCTCCCCTTCCATTGGCCCTTATGTCCCTGGTGCTAATCTCGTAGGTACTACGAACCAGGATGCTGCCCTGGACACGGAGCTCTTCTTTACGGATTCAGAGGGACGCTTGCGGATGCACGGTCTACCTTCTTCCGGGGTGTCGGGCTCTGGTGCAGTGGCTGGATCTTCTTCTGGAGCAATCCCAGAGACTCAGAGTGCCCGGGATGACACTCCCCCCTCGATCTGATTGTACCTTGCAACCATGTAGATTTTTATATTAGTTTTTGGACATATTTGTATAAACATTTCAAACTTTTGTATATATGTGCATTTATGTTCATCATTCCTTCCATTTGTTGTATTATTATGATCATATGTGCAATTGACTCGAGTTTCTTGGGCGTGATATCGATCATCAGGGCTGTCGAGCCCTTTGAGTGTTGGTGAGTTTACAAGCGGGTAAAGGGTGCGATCAGGATCCAAAGGACCCTTCAAGCGTGTTCTTGAGTGGTGTGAGACGTTTGAGGGCCCATGGTGAGTGAGATGGTTCTTGGAGATGATCTGGCCCAATATGATCTTGGCGAGTTCCTACATGCTTGATATATATTTTGATAGCTTTCGAGAGTTTTGAACGCATTTATCGAGCATGTAGGAGTTTCCACTATTTTTCGTGTGATTTCAAGGTTTCGAGACATGAGGTGGCTTGTTACGTGGTCCCGAGTTTCTCATAACTCAATTGATTCATGGTATCCATGTTTAAAACATTCTGATCCGTGTTTTTAACACGGATAAGCTTTACCAAGCTTTCATCCGTGCTCCCAGCACGGATAGGACTTTTTGCATTTTATCCGTGCCTCAAGAACAGACAAGTCACATCTTACTTTATCCGAATTTTTAATACGGATAAGCCGGCTTTGATTTTATCTATACTTTAGGCACGGATAAGTCAACTTTGACTTTATCCGTGTTCACAACGCGGACCAGCAAGATTTTACACCATGCTTTAAGCCTGTTTCATCATCAATTTTTTCCTAATATTTTACTTTTCTCGATTTTACTTCCCTCCTTCACATTTTAGGTAGATTTTTGCTCTTCTTCTTCCCCAAAGCTTCTCTTCAAGCTCCATGGATGCACCCTCTACTCTTCCCAACTTGAAAAGGTGTGGCATTGTCGATCCTTTCTTGAGTAGTTGGATAGATAGCATGGATAATGATGAGAAGGCTCAATGGTGTTTGAATAAGTTCGGATTCACTCTTTCCCTGCCAAAGGTCCCATTGCAATGGAGTTTGATTGAGGCAATGTTAGGGTATTGGATCTTGAGGAATTTGAAGTGTTATTGGGGCTTGAAATATCGGGTGCGGTTGTGGTTCCACCCTTGCGTGATGGGTATCGAAGTGAGACTTCCGACTTCTTGGGGATCAATCGCAAGTTTTTGAAGATTCCGGATGGTGGATCGATTTTGAAGATAATGTCCAAATCCTTCTTGATTGAACGCCTCACGGATCCCTCGTAGTCGTTGATTCATTTTAATGCTCTCAATTTGATGGTGGTGAGTCAACTCTTATTTTCGGGTGGTGGAGACATCATGGACCTTTCTCTCATTCACATGATTCAACAAGTTCGGGAGGGATGTCGGTTGGCACTGATGCTTTTGAGCAAGATGTTCCAATCTCTCACTATTTGTTCGTCCGGTCGTGATCGAATTTTTCGAGGATGTGCTCCACTCCTGCAGGTAAATTCCAAACTTAACTTAGATTTAAATTTAGACTTAAATTTACTAGTTCCCAAAGTTTAGAATGCTCCTATTATTGTAGCTTTGATTTATGGATCATCTGGCTTCAACTAAAGTTGTTAGTCGTCCGTTTTGCGTTAATGCCGATCTCGTACTTATGATATCGAGACGAGTTGTTCCCCTCGTCTCCGGTGGCAAAGAAGAGTGGTATTCCCTTATTGACAACCTTGATGATAAAGAAGTGAGGTGGGTCAGTGCCTTTCAACCTCGAGGGTCTTCCGTGATTGCATTCGATGGTGCCCATTTTCTCATTTTGATTGGTCTTCACGGGGTAACTCATTATATACCCCTTCGAGTTCTTCGACAGTTTGGTTATGATCAGTGTGTGCTCATTTCCGAGAATTTTAATGAGTTGGTTGGTCCTTTGTCTACTGCACTTCTGAGTCGACTCGTAAAAGAATGGAGTCGAGTTGAGGTTCTAAGTCAACCCATCTTCGCAGCACACCTGTTCCCGGCATACCTACATTGGATTCGAGAACTCATCTCTTGGAGGCCCTCGGTGTCGATAGGTCCCCCAATGCGTCCCGGTGCTTCGTCCTTCTTTGATTACCAAGATCGAGTTGAGGAGTCTCAGACTGATCATCGTAGAATTCAGGCTATCTGGCTCAAATCCGAGAAGAAAATGCAAAAAGAGATTGCTCGACTGACATCTGCCCTTGTCCAGTCTGGATCTAGTGATAGTGGCGAAGTGGCTAGGCTTCGAGCTGAAATTGCTGAGTTGAGGGATCGACTTGCCCAGTGTCCTCATTTTGAGAACTTTGCAACATATTTGGTGAGCCGTGATGCTTCAGGTGCCGAAAAAGTGATGATGAGCCAGGCTACCCGGATCCGTGCTTTGGAGGAACCCCTTGACTCATTTTTCATTTCTTACCATGATGTTTGATCAACTGCGTCGTATTCCCACTTTTTATATTTTCTTGTCATTATCTGAATTTATGCGAAATGTTGAAAGATTAATGCAAGAAAATAGGTTTTATACTTACTTGGCCTCCGGTGTATCTATTATTTCTAAAAGCACGAAGTTTTGTCAAATGAGTCTTAGATTTGTCGTTATTGGCCAAAATAGTAATTTTTTGAAATCTAAAGAAATGTCTTGATCAAATTAGTATGATAAATTCAGATTTTGTAAAATCTTTGATTGTGACGGTTTTGGTGCTTTTGCCAAACATAGGGGATACAAGCATCAATTGTTCTTTTGATTCCTTTAGAGTCATCCCCAGTGCCCTAGTGTGGAAAATTATTATCTACTCGGGACGCAGGATTTTGGAATGATTTTGCCATTCACAGTTTATACTCTTGCGGGCCAGGAATTTTTTGTTCCATTATTGCCCTGGTGTCGATTACGATTTTCACCAGACCCAATTTCCATATTTTTGCTCATCGACATCCTTTTTGGGATTTTTATCGTGCCGGTGGCTTTGATCTTGCCACAGTTTGATTCTTTTACTCATAGCGCCCTTTTCTGTTTTCACTATGCCCTTTCAAACTATGCTTGTATTTTTTTCATTACAATTCTTTCTCGGAATCTCTGTCTTTGTGGCTTGATGACTCAAGTTGAGCTGCGAGATCAGTTACTATACTCTTGTAGTGGCACTCTTTCTTGAGTAACAGATCTAGATTCTCCTCTCGAGTTTACTGATGACTATTCGTGGTTCGACAACTCAAGTTGAGCCGCTAGATCAGCTACTCTACACTTCGATTACTCTTTTTTTTCGAATATCCAACCTGGATTCCCCTCTCGAGTCTTCCAACGACTAATAAGACTTGATATCGGACCAAGTCGCAAGATCATTGGTGCTTCTATTGTCATTGTATTGCCGTAGAATATTCCCTGATCAAAAAGGACTTTTAATAGGACGAAACGTTGGCTTAGGCTTATAATAGTGGAAGGATACAAAAAGGTTATGGTCTGGGTTTTAGTTTATCTAAAGTGGGTTAGACCTGGGGTTCGTCTATTTTTGTTTCGAAAAGATGATCTATGTCTCCTCCCAATGTCTCTCGAACTTGTTTAGGCCTGAGATTTGGGTCGAACTTAGATCAAGTGTCCGAATTTTTGATTTTTTTGATTTTTTTGTATTTTTAACCGTTCACAGTTTATCCTCATGCGGGCCAGGAGTACTTTGATACTTTCTTCTTGAGTTTTTTTTTTATTTGTTTATTCTATAATTGTTGACTTGCCCCAGTCTTAGGTTAAGAAATGAACGTGATGGCTCAAAAGGGTTGACTAAGGTTAGATAGTTTGTTCAGGATAACAAGGATGGCCTTTCGTCATCTCAGGGTCAGTTTTTTAGGTGTAGTATTTTTTGACAGTGTCAGCATTGATCGGTGGCGGGAAGACTTGTCCGTCCATTTCTGTAAGGATCAAAGTTCCTCTTGTCATTACCTTTTGTACGATGAATGGTCCCTCATAGTTTGGTCGAAACTTTCCCTTGGCGTCTTCTTGGATTGGCAAAATCTTCTTCAAGACAAGGTCTCCTAGTGAGAAATTCCTAGGTTTGACTTTCTTATTGTAGGCACAAGCAATTCGTTGCTGATAGATCTGTCCATGGCAAATGGCTGCAAGGCGTTTCTCTCCAATCAGATTTAGTTGGTCAAACCGAGCTTGAACCCATTCCGCTTCATCGAGCTCTGCTTCTTTCAATATTCGAAGGGAGGGAATCTCAACCTCAACGGGTAAGACTGCTTTTATTCCATAGACCAATGAATATGGAGTTGCCCTAGTCGAAGTTCTGAACGAGGTTCGATAGGCGTGAAGTGCAAAAGAAAACATGTCATGCCAGTCTTTGTACGTAACCGCCATCTTCTCGATAATTTTCTTCTTCGCATATCTTGACCATATCCTTATTCTTAAAGTTCTTGGCATCATCAATCACAAGTCCATTGGGAAGCCCATATCTGCAGATGATGTTATTTTTGACAAACTTCAGGACATTGTTTTTCGTGATGTTGGCGTATGAGGTAGCTTCTACCCATTTGGTAAAATAATCGATAGTAACGAGAATGAAGTGGTGCCTGTTTGCAACTTTAGATAAGATCTGTCCGATTATGTCCATGCCCCAGAGCGAGAAAGGCCAAGAAGTGGTCATATTATGTAATTCTGATGGTGGAACATTGATCTTTTTGGCATTAATCTGACATAGATGGCATTTGCGGACATATTGATAACAGTCACTCTCCATAGTTGTCCAATAGTATCCCATCCTCATAATCTTCTTTGTTAGCATGTGACCATTCATGTGGGGTCCACAGACTCCACCATGTACAGTCTCGATTAATCGTTTTGCTTTGGCTTCTGCCACGTATTGGAGTACGACTTTATACTGTGATTTTTTATCTAGTATACCATTACTCAAGAAGAATTGACCTACTAATTTTTGAATGGTCCTTCGATCGTTCGACGTTGCATCTGATGAGAGGGTTCGATCTTCAAGATATGCTTTGATGTCTTAAGTACCATGACTTTTCTTCGGATTCTTCTACTTCGACAGGTAGACAATAAGCTGGCTTATCTTGAATACCAATCTCAATAGGGTCGATGACTAGATCTTCTAAAATGCTGATCATAGAGGCGAACGTAGCCAGTGCATCTGCAAATTGATTCTTAGCTCTCGGCACGTATATGAAGGAAATTCTATCAAAACACGAGCTTAGTTCCTCCAGATACTCGTGGTAAGGGACCAGTCTCTGCTCTCGGATTTTCCATTCTCCAGTCGTCTGATAGGCTACTAAGCTTGAATCTCTGAAAACATCGATCTCATCTACCTCGAGATCCAGTGTTGCTTTCAACCCTACTATGCACACTTCGTATTCTGCCTCATTGTTAGAACAGTGGAACTTCAGTCTGATTACAATTGGCACGTGAGACCCATTTGATTTAATCAGACTGCCCCTATTCCGTTTCCTTTCTGATTAGCTGCTCCGTCGAAGTATATTTTCCAGTCTGGTTCATCATTGTCATCCTCAATCTCGATGAGTAGTATGGCTTAATCAGGAAAGTTCGTCTTTAGTGGCTCGTAGTCAGGCAACGGGTTCTCGACGAGGTGGTCGGCTATGGCTTGCCCTTTGATGGCTTTTTGAGTGACATAGGTGATGTTAAACTTAAATAATAATAATTTCCACTTCACTGTACGACTTGTTAACGCCGATTTTTCGTATAGGTACTTCAGGGGGTCCATCCTGATGATGAGCATAGTTGAGTAACTAAACAAATAGTGACGTAGTCATTGAGATGCCCAGACTAGTGCACAACAAGTTTTCTCAAGCATTGAATATTTTGCTTCGTACTCGATAAATTTCTTGCTGAGATAGTAGATGGCATGTTCCTTCCATCCTGATTCATCATGTTACCCTAGCACACATCCCATTGACGTTTCTTGCACTAAGTTGTATATTAGTAGGGGTTGCCTTAGAGTAGGAGGGACTAGGACTGGTGGATTGAGCAGATATTGCTTGATCTTATCGAATGCTTCTTGACAGTCCTTGTTCCACTTCTTTGGCATGTCTTTCCTCAGTAGCTTAAAGATCAGTTTACAGATAGGTGTGAACTGAGCAATAAACCGACTGATATACTGTATTCTCCCTAAAAATACCCGAACATTTTTTTCTGCAATAGGCGCCTTCATCTCAAGGATATATTTAGTCTTTGCCAGATCTATTTCGATGCCCCTTCTACTAACGATGAAACCTAGTAATTTGCCCGATGTTGCCCCGATACATACTTTGCTGGATTGAGCCTTAAGTTGTACTTTCTTAGCCTATCGAACAATTTCATGAGATTTACCAGATGGTCTTCTTCAATGCCGAATTCAGCGATCATGTCGTCTACATAGACCTCCATTTCTTTATGGATCATATCGTGGAATAAAGCGGTCATCACCCGTTGGTAAGTCGCCCCTGCGTTCTTTAACCCGAATGGCATGACTTTGTAGTGGAAAGTGCCCCATGACGTGATTAATACAGTCTTTTCCTGGTCTTCTTCTACCATTTTTATCTGATTATCGCCTGAGAAGCCATCTATGAACGAGAACATGTCGTGCCCTGCTGTACTATCAACTAGAGTGTCGATGTGTGGAAGTGGAAAATCATCCTTAGGACTGGCCTTGTTCAAGTCTCGATAGTCAACACACATGCGTACATTCCCATATTTCTTGGGTACTAGGACGACATTAGCCAGCCATTCAGGGTACGTAGAAACTGCGAAGAATTCTGCCTCGAACTGCTTCATGACCTTATCCTTGACCTTGAAGGTCCATTCTGGTTTTAGCCTTCTCAGTTTTTACTTGATCGATTTGCTTCCAGAGGCAATTGGTAGTTTATGTACAACAAGATCTGTTTCTAAACCCGGCATATCCCTGTATGACCATGCGAAGACGTCTTGATACTTTCGTAAGAGTTCAACCATTTCTTCTTTCTGTTGCGACGTTAATTAGGCTTCGATCTTGACAATTCGTGGGTCCTCTTCGGTACCAAGATTGATTGAATCTGTATCCTCGATGTTTGGTTGAACACCTTTCTCGTGATGTTCTGCCAAGTCTTTGATTTCTTTGAGTGGATACTCCATTTCTTCCTCAGACTCTTCTTCGATTCCCATGAGGTGAAGTCGAGTTCAAGATCGAAATCATACTCATCCCTTTCAAATTTTGTTTTATCTAGGTACTCATTTGGTGGAGATAAATCTCTTGAAAACTCTTTTTTTTATTTTTGGAAAATATATATTTTTTTGTAATTTTGAAAAGTTTTTGATTTTTTTGTCTTTCAAGAAATTTTTGTTTTTTATTTTATTTTTGAGTAATATTTGATTTTTTGTTGCTTTTTGGATATCTGAAATAAGAAGAACAATCATGCAAATTCATTAGTAAAAATAGGAAGTCCTCAAAACAATCTTTACTAGAGGACGAGGGCTCGTTATGATCCTCGGGCAAACTAGATTCGACTAATGACGTTTATTTTTAGAGGCCTCAGCAGCCTCAAGGGTTAAAGAGAATTCCTCCCAGTTGTTCAAGACTTCCTCTTTTCTGAGGGGGCGGATGAGATGAGAAAGTGATTTGTTTGATGGTTTGGTCGGTGGTTCGGAGATGACCATGATCTCCGATTGATCGTTGTCAGAGTGAGGTATAGTCCCTCCCAAGCTTGGTGGGATGATAATTGATGCCCAGTCGATGCCAATGGGGAAGGGTGATTCTTTCCCCTTATTTTTGATGATTTCCACCTTTGTGGATTCTGGAGTAGTCTCTGATAGACTTTCATTGGAATCCCCATTGATTAAAACATCAATGCCTTTTACGAAGGATGACTGAGACTCAACAACCGAGTCTTCTTGAATGTGCAGAAGTTTGAAACTTACTATTCTCAATTTTCTTACTAATTTTATCGTCGATGGTTCTGATAAGCTGTCAGGTCTAGTTTGAGACTTCGGAAAACTAATACTGATGTGAGGAACTTTGCCCAGATTCCAGATATTTGGTTCACGATTTTATTTTCTGACTAATCGGAGTTCTCTTTTCTTGTCATTCATTTCTACTATGTCTTTTTTCATGGGCCTAAATCCCAATCTGAAATAAGGATTGTGCTTCTTTGCTTCAACCGGTGTAGCTTTCCCTTTCCCTTTAGGTCCCAACCCTTGCCTGGGCCGGTAACCTACTTTCTTCAAAACTCGCCCGATCATCAGATTCGCCATTGACAGTTCCGCCTTTACCTTCTCTTTTTCCTTCTCAACATGATTGACAGTGGTGAATTGATAGGAATAATATAGCGCTTTATCCTTTGTCATTTCAATATTGATGAATGGCACATCCGGAGCTCTCCCAGCTAGGATAAGATTCTCTGCCAATACTGATATCATCCTTTGTCCCATGATAAATTTGACTATTTAATGCAACGAGGAAGGTACAGCCCTTACAATATGGATCCACGGCCTACCCAGCAGTAAGTTGAAAGTCGTTGGTATTTCTATGACTTCAAACGTTACCTCAAATGTACATGGGCCTATTGTGATCAATAAATCGACCTATCCCAAAAAGTCCCTTCTTGAACTGTCAAAGCATCGGACAACCTTGTTGTTGGGCTTGACATGTGACCAATTAGCATTGAGTTTTCAGAAGCTTTCAGGCGAACAAACATTAAGCGCTGAGCCATTATCAATCAGTACCCTGGCCACCATCATGCCCTTGCACATGACCATGATGTTTAACGGTTCCACGTGCCCCCGCCCTTCAAGCACAAATTCACTTTCTGTGAAGATAATGGGATGGGAGCCATGATCTGACCAACCATTTGCTCTAATTATGTCGGTGAGGTAGTTGCAAGTACATGCAATTTTCCCAAAACTCTCAATAATGCCTCTTAATGTTCTTCTGACTTTTGCATCAGACCCAAGATACTGATTTGAGCTAGTTGTTTGTTCAATTGGTCCACTATATTATGTTCATTCTTTCGAATGAGCTTGATGAAGTATGCAGCCTATTTTTCTATTACTTTAGTCTTCTCTTCTGTCTTGTCATCTTTGTGCAACTTACCCTTTCCCTTTGCCTTCCTTTTTTCTTCATCGATCACCTCTTTTGCGGTCTCTTTTCTTTCTTCCCTAATGTTCACCCCATTTTCTGGTAATTTCTATCATCTCCCTGTCCTTGTTATATAATCGATATCAGCCACCATTACTTTCTTTATGGTCTCAACCCCCGTGGTTGTGGTGATAGTGATCTCGTAACTCTAGGGAACTGCCTAGTTGGAATTATAGGAGAATGGTTTAAGTGAGCGTATGGTCATGGGAGGTGGATCGGGTTTTACATTGAGAATGATGGGTGGTGGTGATGATTTGGATGTAGTGATGGTGGGAGGAGTTACGTGAGGAGTTGATGAAGTGTATGGAATGACATGCGATAGACGTGAACATAAAGTGTATGGTATATGAAGGGGGGTCGGGTTGATCCTTGAGAATTTGGTAGTATGTAGGGTATAACGAGAGGAGGTTGGGTCAAATTTTGATGGTTTGGCAATCCGTAAGGTATAACCAAAGGTGGTCGGGTAGTAGTATTTTGATGAGTGGATGGTGAGGTCGGCCAATTTGAGAGGTAATTATGAATTTTTAGATGGATTTGTTGTGTAGTGGTTGTTGTGTTAACCGTTGACGTCTTTGATTCCTTTGTTAAGTGGACCTTGATTTTTGCCCCGATAGGCGTTATCAAATCTGATGGATTGAAGTCGAGTTCTCCGCAAACGACATTTACCCTGTGCCCACTCCCCTCTCCATTATGAGTTGGTAGGAGGTTTTGATTGATGTTCTGTTGTTGGGACGGGTTGGCAAGTCAGTCTAGGATGAGGGCCTTCTTATTGATCAAATTCTATACTTGATGTTTGAACTGCCAGCATTGATCTGTAGAGTGCCCTGGTGCACCCATGTGAAATTCGCAGAACAAATTGGGGTTGTACCCTGGCCCTTTGGCAACCTCAGGGTTTGGTGGACGTTTCGCAAGATATTCGCCCCTGAGCAAGATTGGCAGTAATTTCGATAGTATCATAGGTAACCTGGTAAACACTCTATTTACTCTGTTGGGTCGAGCCTACTGGTTCTATCCATATAGTGGTGCTTGCTGTACGACCGATGGAGGGTTTGCCTTGAATTGGTTTTGAGTTGTAGGGTTCCATGTTGGCGGTGCTGGTGCCCATGAAGTTGACGGCGCTTGTGGTCTTGGTGCTGGTGAAGGGATGAAGAGGGGTCGGTTTGGCTGTACGTTGTTGACTTATGGTTCTTCCCTCTTCTTTCCCGTAGGCACTGGCTTTCTCTATAGAGGAATTCCTGATGCTGTCCCTAGGTTTGTGAAATCAAATATCAAACCGGTTCGAATTTCGTCCTCGACCCGATCTGCTACTTGTACTAGGTTTGAAAAGGTGCCCGTAGTGTGTCCCACCAGATGAGTATAAAAAGCATGCCCTAGTGTTGAAATGAACGTGGTGTTCATTTCTTATTCAGTCATTGCAGGCCTTACTTGTGAAGTAGACTCTCGTTACCTCTGGGCATACTCTTTTGTCGTGAACCCATTTGGAACAGATATAGGTTGTGGACCCCCTTTGGGTATGGATATGGGTCGTTGACCCAATTGGAAGTGGATATGGGTCATGGACCCATTTAGATTTGGTATGGGTCGTGGACCCATCTAGAAGTGGATATGGGTCATGGACCCAATTGGAAGTGGATACGGGTCGTGGACCCATTTGGAAGTGGATACGGGTCGTGGACCCAATTGAAAGTGGATAGGGGTCATGGACCCATTTGGATATGGTATGGGTCGTGGACCCATCTAGAAGTGGATATGGGTCGTGGATATGGGTTATGGGCCCATTTGGATATGGTATGGATCGTGGACCCAATTGGAAGTAGATATGGGTCATGGACCCATTTGGATATGGTATGGGTCGTGGACCCATCTAGAAGTGGATATGGGTCGTGGACCCAATTGGAAGTGGATATGGGTTGTGGACCCATTTGAATTTGGTATGGGTCGTGGACCCATCTAGAAGTGGATATGGGTCGTGGACCCAATTGGAAGTGGATGTGGGTTGTGGACCCAATTGGAAGTGGATACGGGTCGTGGACCCATTTGGAAGTGGATACGGGTCGTGGACCCAATTGAAAGTGGATAGGGGTCATGGACCCATTTGGATATGGTATGGGTCGTGGACCCATCTAGAAGTGGATATGGGTCGTGGACCCAATTGGAAGTGGATATGGGTTATGGGCCCATTTGGATATGGTATGGGTCGTGGACCCAATTGGAAGTGGATATGGGTCATGGACCCATTTGGATATGGTATGGGTCGTGGACCCATCTAGAAGTGGATATGGGTTGTGGACCCATTTGAAAGTGGATACGGGTCGTGGACCCATCTAGAAGTGGATATGGGTCGTGGACCCAATTGGAAGTGGATATGGGTCGTGGACCCATTTGGATATGGATATGGGTCGTGGACCCATTTGGATATGGATATGGGTCGTGGACCCAATAGGAAGTGGATATGGGTCATGGACCCATTTGGATATGGTATGGGTCGTGGACCCATCTAGAAATGGATATGGGTCGTGGACCCATCTAGAAGTGGATATGGGTCGTGGACCCAATTGGAAGTGGATATGGGTCATGGACCCATTTGGATATGGTTATGGGTAAGGTTGATAGTGTGTCACATTGGGTCCGGATCAACTTTGATAGGTAGAGTGGAGGCGAGCTCCATTTGGGTCAAACACAAAGTGGCGAGGGGTAGACCCTAAGTTTAACGAAGAAATGGTTTATTTAATCATTTTCAAGCCCTAAAACTTAAAAGAAAAATAAAGTCCAAGAGAAAAGTTGTCAAGACTGATGTAAGAAACAAAATGAGCAAAAAAAAAATTTTTTTTTTTTTTTAGGGTCCGTTTTTAATGAACGGACTGAAGAGCTTTTGTACTGGTCCGTTCTTTAAAAACGGACCAGAACCTTAATTTTTGCAACAACAAAAAAAAAAAAAAAAATTTTGAGATTTTTTTTTTAGGCACATAGCCTCTGTTTTTTGGCTTGGGGTACAAATTTTTTTTTTTATTTTTATGCAAAGCATAAAAATATATAGAGATTTCCCCCTTTACCTAGGGGGACATGTAAGAAAATAAAAAAAAAAACTTAAAATCTATACAACTTTGCCCCCTTGGACATTACAACTTTGCCTTCAAGGGCTAAAAAAAGAACATTACAAGATACCCAAGGGTTGATACATTTTGACATTTGTGTCCTATGCCTCTAATCGTATTTTGATGCATGCGGCTATAGGTGGTTTGAGGTTACTCAATCTTCAAACCTCCATGCACATTGAAATGTACACTTCTTAGGTTGGTGATTGAGGTGGATGTTCTCCTCCCCGCCTCCCCAAATGAGCGATCTAGGGGGCTTGAGAGTACCGGCATCTGGGGTTAGATTTTTAAAATAGGAGAAGGTGGTTTGTGCAATGAGATATGAATCGAATGTGCACAAGTGCATTACAAATGTGTATCAACCCTTACAACCTTGAACAAGTACAAACAAAATAAATATCACATGCATTCCCACAAAGAAGAGAACATCATAAGCACAACAAAGTAAATCAACCAACAAATATGTTAGTAACAAAAATGAAACTAAAAAATAAAGTTGAATATTTTTTTTTTTTCGAAAGAAAATATGAAAGAAAAGAAAATGGCCAAGTCAAATTGGTTTGGACCCACTTTCCCCAGTGGAGTCGCCAAGTTGTAGACATGAAATGTTCACAATGAACCTCAATACTACATTGTTTGGAGTCGCCACCATTCTTTTTTGGAAATGGGTGTGAATGGGCACCCGAATTGATTTTTTGAAAACCATTTTTTCCATGGCATTGTAGTGACTCTCATTTGTTGGAAAGGGCAAGGTCTACCTAAGATCTAGGTAAGGAGGTCCGATTAGAGGATGGGGAAGGTGTTAGGCACCCCATCCTCTCCACCAAAGGTGGTTACCTTTCTTGGCCATTTTATTTTGTAAAAAAATTCAAGAAAACAAATATTAAAATGCATGAGAATGTATGGTAAGAGTGGTGTGTGCATTAAGTGGAATATTCCCTTAACAAAGGGCTTTTGATTTTTAATATGACATTAGGGGCATTCTATGGAAAAGAATGACCCATGTAGCCACATTAAATTTATGAATATGAATGTAGGTTTGAACTTTTAGAGAGACTCCATGATGGAGTTCCCTTAAGGCCACAACCATGATGCATGTATGCATGGCTAGAAACTTAGTGTTTCACCCCATCAAGAGGGTGACACATTTCTTCATCATTGCCATGCATAGGTGAGTGTGTGCATTGTGTACAATATGATGCATGAGATTGAGGTGAAAAGGGCTTCAACCCCCATCCTTTCGATCGAACCTTAGTCCAATCTACCGGGGATGGGAGAGGGTATACATTACATCCTAAGGCTTTCTAAAAATAAAATAAAGAGAGGATTAGAAGAAGAGAATGTAAACTTTGAAATAAGTAAACTACATCTTAAATCCTACCTTGTCCCTTGATGGTGAACTTGGACCTTGAAGAGTAGGCTTGAGAGATGAATGAGATGGTTAAGGGTTGAGTTGAAGTTTAGAAGATGAGAGAATGAGTAGGAATTTTTGTAGAGTTTTAGGTTGAGAGATGGGGGCTTGAGAGCATGAGTTGTTCATGAAAATTGAAGGTATTTATAGAGTTTTTGGAAGACTTTTGGGGATAAAGTGGTCCAACCCTAAAAATGAAGAAAATGGACATGAGATTTAAGTTATTTCTTTTTGAATTTTTCATTTGTATGGGGGTAAAGATGACATTTGTGAAGAAACCCTAAAAGCATGCTTTGATCCTTGGTTTTTTGGTAAATAGAGGTGAGAGAACAAAAGTACTTTTGGGAGGGTGAATGGGGGAGTGACATGTGTAAAGGTGGAGTGGTAGGTAAAAAGTAGATCTTGGTTTATTTGTAAATAACTCATAAAGCAAGGGTGGAAGTGTAGTTTTGAAATGGACCAATGGGAAAACAAAAGCACATTTGGGAGGGTGAATAAGAGGATGACATGTGTAAAGGTGAAGTGGTAGGTGAAAAGTAGACTTTGGTTCATTTGTAAATAACAAATAAAGCAAGGGTGGAAGTATAATTTTGAAATGGACCAATGGGAGAACTCCATGTATGTACTTGAAGATTCCCACCTTTTGAGGGTATAATGAGAAGTTCCCTCACCTTTATGGATTATTACCAAAGACCAAACAACCTTTTTGGTTTGACTAAACCTTTTGAGAAGGGCATTCTTGAGTTTTCACAAAGGGAAAGTTGACCCTCCAATTAGATGATGCATTGGGTATTGGGGGCTTATGAGGTATCAACATGTGTCATCATATAAGGGGTGAGAGAATGGACTTGGGTTTGGGTTTGGGATATGGACTTGGATTTGGGCTTAGGATGGACTTGGTTTTGGGTTAGGGATGTGGACTTGGGTTTGGGCTTAGGATGGACTTGATTTTGGGTTAGGACATGGACTTGGATTTGGATTTGGGATATGGATTTGGATTTGGGTTTGGGTGATGGGCATTGGTTTAAGTGGATTAGGGACAAGGCATGGGCATGCAATGATATGAGATGATGCATGTATGCATGAAAATGATGCAAAATAGCAATGTGGGTCCGTCGAAGAACTTGAGTTCTAAATCGAAATTAATTCGAGAAAATTTGGATTTTCCTATGAGTTCGTGCAAATTGGGGTGTCTACAATCGACACGGAGTCGATAAAATGTTTTGAAAATAGAATTATCTCAACGTGGAGCTGACATCGACACGGAGTCGGCATCAGCACGGAGCTGGCATCAGCACGGAGCTGGCATCGACACGGAGCCGGTAAAATATTTTTGAAAAAGTCATTTCATCAGCACGGAGCTGGCATCGACAAGGAGTCAGGAAAACGTTTTGAAAAAGTAATTTCATCAGCACGGAGCTGGCATCAACACGTAGTCGGGAAAATATTTTGAAGAAGTAATCTCATCAGCACAGAGCTGGCATCGACACGGAATCGAAAAAACATTTTGAAAAAATAATTTCATCAGCACGGAGCTGGCATCGACACAGAGTCGGGAAAATATTTTGACAAAATAATTTCATCAGCATGGAGATGGCATCAACACGAAATCGGGTAAGCATTTTGAAAAAGTAATTTCTAAGATAAATCGAGTTGGAATAACCCATGTTTTTTGTAGTCTCCAATTCAGTTATCTGAAATCAACTCCAGCCAGGCAGATCTCGAGGGAAGAGGCGGCGCACAATGGCACTCTTAAATCACTTCATTTCCTTGAATAGATGTAGTCCATCCCCCTCATATCAACAAGGCAAAATCTTTCTAGGCACCGACTTTGATTAAGGACTGCAATTGGCACTTTTAAAAAAAAAAAAAATATATATATATATATATATATATATATATATATATATATTTTTTTTTTTTTAAAGATTGAATTCACTTGAGTTGATTGATCGATTGTTATCTTTATTAGATCATGGACTTGGTTCGAAATTGGATATGGATCCGGTTTGTAGTAGATCTGGGTCTTAGACCCAGTTGAAACGGATCTGGGTCGTGGACCCAATTATGGTGGATCTGGGTCGTAAATCCAGTTGTAGTGGATCTGGATCGTAAACCTAGTTGAAAATAGATCTGGGTTGTGGACCTAGTTGTAGTGGAGCTGGGTTGGGGACCCAGTTGAGATGGATCTTGGTCGTGGGCCCAATTGTAGTGGATCTGGGTCGGGTACCTAGTTGAGATGGATCTGGGTCGTGGACCCAGTTGAGATGGATCTAGGTCGTGGACCCAGTTGAGATGGATCTGGGTCGTAAATCCAGTTGTAGTGGATCTGGGTCGTGGACCCGGTTGATATGGATCTGGATTTTGGTTGTGAACCCAATTGAACTGGATCTGGGTCGTAAACACAGTTGAAATGGATTTGGATCTGGGTCGTGAACCCAGTTGAACTGGATCTGGGTCGTAAACCCAATTGAAAATGGATCTGGGTCATGGACCCAATTGTAGTGGATCTGGGTCGTAAACCCAATTGAAAATGGATCTGGGTCATGGACCCAATTTTAGTGGATCTGGGTCATGGACCCGGTTGAAAATGGATCTGGGTCGTGGATCCAGTTGAATGGTGCGGGTTAGGGACCCGGATCGAAACAGAGATGTATGGGGTTACAAGGCTAGTTTGATTTCGAGAAATTTCGCACACATTTTTTTTAAGAGATCTTTATTTAGAAACCCATTTTATCCAATTTTCCTAAAGTTGGGGACACTCATTTTTGTTTTTATTTTTTATTTTTTATTTTTTAATTTTTTGACATGTGGCATTGATGTGTAAACAGCAAGTGGGATTTGGTATGTTGTTAAAATTCATACTGGTCCGTGTTCAGGACACGGATGAAACTATTATTTGTGTTATCCGTGTTTTAGGCATGGATGAGACATTCTCTGTTTCAACTGTGCTCCCAACACGGATGAGGTACATTCTGCTTCAACCGTGCTCCCAACACGGATGAGGTACATTCTGTTTCAACCGTGCTCCCAACACGGATGAAGCATTTGCTGTTTCAACCGTGTTATGAATACGGACCAGAAAGAAATCCAGTTTCTGTAAATCACAGAAACTAGTCTCTTGGCCACTGCATTGAATGTCCCTTACTATTTTTAGCCCCTTACTCACTGTTTTTTTTTCATATGTGATGCAACATATTTCCCTTCTCTTACCTAAGGGAGGGAAAATAAGAAAAAAATAAAAACACCCTATGATCTATACAAACATGCCTTCTTGGGCTTACAATGTGGGCTTCGAGGCCCGACAACATCTAAACAAATACAACTTTTGTCCGGGGGTTGATGTGAACTTGATAACACGTGTCCTAGCTCATCTAATCGGGCACATGCATGAGTTTAATAGGTGGTTTCACGGCTATCCAATCTTCAAATCTTGATGCATACCGAAGTACACACGTCGTTGGTTGGTTATCGGATTTGATGTGTTTATCCCCGACACTTGAAATAACGATCTCAAGCTGTAGAACTACTAAGCATTGGGGCTAAATATATTGATGGTGGGGTGGTTTGTGAAGAGGGCTATGCTTGCAAGTGCATGTGCAACAAGATTTTTCATTTTTTTTTCTTTTTTTTTTTCTTTTTTTTTTTTCATCGACCCCCTTATAAACATGTAATGAAGGCAACAAAAGTAAATTAATATTACAATTTAGACATGTGAAAATAGAAAATAAGAAACAAACAACAAACAAATACGTGGTTTCGCGATTACGATGGCTACATCTACTAAGGTTTGGAGTCGCCACCATTCATATTATAAGTGGGTGTGAATGGTCACCCGATGTACATTTTTCGAAAAAAATGACATTTTGGCATTTTAGTGACTCACGATGGATTATGAACTAATCAAACCTTGAGATTCGGGGTAAGTGGTTCGATTGGAGAAAAGGGAAGGTGTTAGGCACCCTTTTCTCCCCGCCAAGTGGCGGTAACTTCAAAGAAATCGGTCATTTTCGAATAAAGTTGCAAAAGAAATAAAATGTCACGTGTCGGTGACTTGTACCCTAAGTAAGGATTTAATGTCGGCTTAAATTATAGGGAACACCTCATCAAAGGAGGTGACCCACATAGAAATTTAGCCTTCACATGACATACTTTCGAAAAGTGTTGGCTAAGGGATAAGGGTCCATTTTCATGGATAGAGAAGGATCCGAGTTCCGATTGCCTTAAAACGATTTAAGGATTAAAATCAATTTTATTTTTATTTTTTTTAAAAGGGGTACAACCCTTATACTTTCAATCGGACCGAAGTCCAATCTACCGGAGATAAGGGAGGGTGGCATCACATCTTAGAGGCATGCTAAAATAAAAATAAAAGAGAGGAGGGGGATAAGAAAAGAGGGAAGTGGAAAGAGTAGACAGAGAGAAGGGGAGGGGGGTGTTTTGTTGAACCCACCTTGAAGCTTCAATCTTCTTTTCCTCTTCTTCTTCTTCTTCTTAAATTCTTCTTGAGTCCTTGTTAATTTATGGAAATGTCACATTTTGTATGATTTAAGGAGTAGAAAAGAGATGATGAGAGAGTTGAGGGAAGTGTAATGATTTTTTGTGAGACTTGGGGAAGATAATTGGTAAGACTTTGTAAGAATTTTTATAAGAGAGAATTGGTAACCCTTTTGAAAAGGGAGGAAGGGGTATTTATAGATGTTTGGAGGGTATTTTAGGGGTATAATGGGGTGAAAAGTTGATAGGGGGATAATGGCATGGGTTTTAGAGGTGGAGGATATGGAATTTTGAGTTAAAGGGAGGGTAATTGTGTAATGAATGGAAATGAGTTGTATTTTGACCCAAATGATTTGGATCTTACCCAAATCTATTTGGGTAGAGTGTTTGGTGGGGTGAGATGAGTGATGGTTGATGAGGGAATGGGGGTGTAAAGGAGTTATTTGTAGAATGAGTGATAGGTTGGTTGAAGATGTGAGGTGTTTAGATTTAGGAGAATGGGTTATGTAAGAGGTTGGTAGATTGGTTTTTGGGAGGGTTAAGGGGATGAAGACATGTGAAAAATATGATGAGAGAGTGAGGTGATGGGTGTGTTGATTGGTGATGGTAGTTGTTTGATTAGAGAGAAGAGTATAGGTTAATTTGGTGATGATGGTGGGAGGTATGGGTTGAGGTGATTTTGTTGGAGTGTTTTAAGGAAAAATGATTGGTTAGGGTGTAAGAGATATGGGTTGTGATGTGGGTGATTGATGGTGTTAGAGAATAGTGATAGGTTATGGTGTGTAGGATATAGGTTGTGATATGGGTGGTTGATGGTGTTAGAGAATGGTGATAGATTAGGTTAGGGTAGGGTATAGGTTGAGGTGATTTTGGAGAGAAGTGATAAGTTAGATATATTGTGAGAGAAAAGTGATGGGAGTAGGTGATTAGATGAGGGAGGTGGGAGATGATGATGACATGTGTCATCTTTTGATGTTAAGAAGGTGATTGGTTGCTGTGGGTTAGTGGTTGATGGGTTATGGGTTGTGGATTATAGGTGGATTGGATATTGATAATGGTTTGTAGGCTTTTAGTGTATTGGGCTTGAGTTTTAGGAGGGTTGTAGGTTATTTTGGCTTTGATGGGGTTTGTTTTGAGTTAGAATTTTGAGGGTAGGTTCATTTTAGGGTTTAGGTAATATGGGATCGATTTTAGGTTAGGGGTAAGGTGAGAAATTAATTTAGGCAAAAGTTGAGGGCTTTTGGGCTTTGAATAGGCTTAGGGTGTTTGCGGGTTCGGAGGCGGAGCGGTGGAA
This sequence comes from Akebia trifoliata, assembly GCF_017979445.1. Lineage (NCBI taxonomy): Eukaryota > Viridiplantae > Streptophyta > Magnoliopsida > Ranunculales > Lardizabalaceae > Akebia > Akebia trifoliata. The sequence continues at coordinate 21,896,032 of NC_141385.1, forward strand.
ATAGAGGAGGGGTAGGCATCCCAGGTCTCACATTTTTTAAATTTTTTTGAGATTTTTACAATCATTGATTTGATCAAAAATGCCACTTGTTGGCAAATCGGGCTTTTAAAGCCCGTTTGAGAATTTGTATCGAGCATTCGGGTATTGTTGGATACAAAGGCGAAGCAGTGAAGATTGGACAAGTGTAAGATAGGTCAAACTCTTTTGGTGGGTCCCTTAGACCATTGGGAGGTCTTAATGGCCTCGGTTCGATCAAAACATCACTTTTTAGTGATTTGGGCTTTTGAAGCCCGTTGGCCAATTTTGGCGAAAAATCGATATTTTGAGTGGAGCGAGGTAGATGGGAGCATGCCGAGTCCTTTTGGTGAGTTCACTAACCCGTTGGTAGGTTTTAGGGGCTTCAATTTTATTAAAATGCCAAATTTTAATGTTTCGGGCCTTCGAAGTCCGTTGGCCAAGTTCATTGGAAAATTACTATTTTTGCGCCCTTTCGAATGAGGGTCCGTTCAAATTGGGGTGTCTACAGTCATGAAGCAAAGTTTAAGCGGTAGTGTGACTACCCTATGTACCACTTGACACGTGATGTGTGCAAAGACCTTATCCTCTGTATACATAATAAAAACTGGGCATCGACACATGTTTTGTGTTCATAGACATTATTGGGTTTTATGTTACCCTCATACTTCCAAATGGTGCCATTTCTAAATGTAAGCATAAACTATAAATAACATAACTGATGACATGCCCTCTTGACCTTGGTCTTCCTTATAGATTAATGGTAAATGACTTGAATGCCCTGATCTTCAACTTGTAGCGAAAAGTCCTTGATTTTCTTAATGGGAGATTTGCTATTTTACAAGAGTAGCGATTTTAGTTACTTATTAGAAGGAAATTTAAGTCATCTAGAACTTGTTTTTTAATCTCCCACCAACGTGCCAGTTCTGAGTTTTACTAATCTTGCACGAAGTTCCTTGAGGGATGTCTTCCTATTTAAAACTGGGTACTAATTTTTATAGGTATGAATGTCACAAGATCCTATGTATGTTTTTTATAATTATTATCAGATCCACTACTAACAAGTGGATTTCTGTTGTGTCACTTCTTCAACCTGTAGCCAAAAGTCCTTTCAATTTTATTCCCAAAACCGATCCTATTCAACCTCCAGCATACCCTCGTTTTTGACCTTGAGATTCTGTCTACTTCAGCCCTCAAATCTCAAGGACAATATAAGACTTTTGGGGAAATTGAAGGTGATGGAGTTTATTAAGGGGTTGAGGCAAGGTTGAAATTGATGAATTGAAGATTTAGATTGAACAAATTAAAAATAATTTGTAAAGATATCTGTCTAAGAAAAATATAGTGTTTTTGGTGAGGTTGAAGATGAGGGCATTTAGGTCAATTTTCACTTGTCAATAAGAAAAGACCCAGTTCAAGGGATATGTCACCAGTTTTAAAAATGCAGGGGTATCTCAAATATTAACACACACACACACACACAAAAAAAACAATATAAAAATAAAATAAAAAATGGAGATAATATTTGAGAATTATCATTCCCTTGTAGTATACCAGGGAGGAGTTCTGTGTAGACGTCTAATGAAACAGGACACAAAGCCAAAATGTATTTGTCCATATTAGATCAGAAAAGAGTGAAAGTCTCCTATGTGAGTAACTTTTCCTCGTTGAACTGTGTTGCTTTTAATTCAACTTTGACATGTTTTTGGGGTTTTTTGGGATATTTGTTTCAGTGGTTTATATATATATAAGTTAATTATTTGCTAAAACAAGTATATATCCACATTTTGTTATTATCATTTTTTCATAACCAAATCCATTATTTTACAAAGTTGATACCCATTTTGGCAGAACATCCTGAATAAAACTCTCTTGGATTCCTTAGTTTCTTGTGAAGGCAACCAAACCTTTGCCTTTATCCTTTGCTTTATTCTTTCATTCTAAGCTTTGGCTGCTATGTATACATGACCATCTTGTCTCAGTTAATTACCAATCATGGCTTCAATTCATCTCCAATGCCCGGTCCAGCGACCTCGCCTTCGTTCCACAATAGTTTCACTGCCCATCCTCGGCTCATTCACCTCCAACTTGATGTGTTTGGCTGAGCCAAGTAAAACAAGAGCGATGTATCGAGGTGTTCCTTCAAAGAGGAAGGTGGTACACAAACCAGTAGTCTTCACTAGGAAATGGTCGATCATGTCATCAAACAATAGTGGTGAGCTTCAAATGAGTCCACTTTCGCTGTCAGAAACAATTGTGAAGTTGTATGATTGCATCAACGAAAAGAAGTTGAAGGAACTTGATGATTTCATCTCTAATGACTGTTTATTTGAAGATTACTCTTTTCTTAAACCATTTGAGGGGAAAAAGGTTTGATCTTTAATCCCATATCCAGTGTTTTAAGAAACTAGCTGAATCTGTGATTTTGATGGAAAATTGGTCAAATCGTAGTTTTAAAACTCAAACAAGTTGACTTGATTAATCCCTAGTCATATATTTACAATAATCTGATGGGTACGTACATGAACATCATGAGCTACTGTAGGAAGTTCTGAATTTCTTTGAACAACTGATAAAATGCATGGGGAAGAATGTGAGGTTCATCATCCACAGAGTGTGTGAAGGAGATGAATTCTCAGTTTCAATAATGTGGAGCTTAGGTACGTCCATCACTTCTTCTTTTCTTCTCATTAAATTCTGTTATTTATTATGAAAAAGAAAACATTTTTATGATAATTCAAAAAAAATTTGTGGAACCAATTTACCGAGTCAACTCATAAATTTGGTCAAGGCAGCTTGAAAATACATTTAGTTGGGTCAGAAATTCTGCCAAGTTATTCAGTTTTATTTGTCAAATTCCTACATAAAGTGTTTTGTTTTATATTAGCTAAATTTTCGGAATGGAATGATGTTCTGTGATGATGATTTCTGTGGTAAAAAAAGCATGCTCACAAAAAATCAGTCCTTTATGAAATTTTTAATCCTAATTTATTAGTTGAAGAAATGTGAAACGTTAATTTGTAACCATTTTTCTTAGGGTAAATAGTTTTAGAATGGACTTATTTTTTTGTGAGGATGATCTTCTCATCATAACGATCATCTTCAACACACAAAAAAAAAAAATAATAATAAAATAAAGTAAAAAAATAAAAAATAAAAAATAGAAAATTTAGAAACTTTTAACTCTTATAAGATAAAAAATTTATAACATTTTTATTTAACTTGCCCTGATAGACCTTTTCAGCTTTCAAGTTTACTCAACCTGTTTGGACGTTCACGTTTTAAAACTGTGGGTTTAGATTTAAGTATAAAAAATGAGGGAGCAGATGGGTAAAGAAATCACCCTAAAATCAATCATACTAATTTCTACAACTTACCAATCAAGTTATTAATTTGTTTGTATATTCATCGACCAAAAACGGGTCCATAGAAGTATTAAGTTCAAAAAGTGCTCTTCGTAAAGGTTGATAACAAGTTTAGCATTTAGGGGGAAAATTTTGTTCTTGAAGAAACCCTAATATAATTATCTTAGAGAGAAGTTAATTATCTCATGGATGGGAGATCTCTAACACATTCCAAAATGTTTAATAAATCTTTTTTCTTTTTTTAATTGTTGTGTGGTAGTGATAACTTTTAAAAATAGTAACAAAATTGATATTTTACGAAATTAATATTTACTAATAACCTTTTAACTATTTGAGAAACCAACTTAGGTGTCACAAATGCTTTTTACTGGTTTTCTGAATAGTTTGGAATGAGGAATGTTCTGGTAAATAAATGATTTCATTGTAAATTTTTGGTAATTCACCCATTGTTTTGTTATGGGTTTCTAACAAATGCACTCTGTGAAAAAAAAAAGAAAAAAGAGACGTAAATTCGATGAGACTCTTTTAAACACTACATAAAAAAGAGTTAAATCCGATGGACATTGACGTCGGATTTACCCCTTTTTATTTCACTTTGTGCAGATTCATAGGAAATATTTAGATTAGGTTTAAAAATATTTTGTTTTAAAAAATAAGTCTCTTCTAATTGGTCAAAGGTTTTAAAGATGAACTATGAGTGAACTATCGAATTTAAAATGTGTTGATTAATAGAGAAAAAAAAATGTCTTATTAATTTTTTTAAGGAGTTCCTAAAAATTTGTATTCTACATCCTCATGAGTACACCCCATCAAGAGCTTGAAAATGACTGGTTTTGAGATGGAAAATACAGGCATTTGGTTCCTATAAAGGAAATTAAAAAAAAAAAAATTGCAATTAGACCATTTTGTATTAGTCTATGAGAGAAGACTGATGGCATTTTAATATATATATATATATATATATATATATATATATGGGTAGCGTTCAATGGCAAACTTTTTGGCAAAACATTTTTCAAAACATGAGTTAGAAGTTTTGGAATGGGCAGATTTTTGGTGAGGATGATTTCTACGGTGAGGAGATCATCCTCACCAAAACTCAGCCCATTCCAAAACTTCTAACCCATGTTTATAAGTTGAAAAATCATGGACCGTCCATTTTTTGTAAACTGTTTTTGATGGGGTTAGAAGTTTTGGAATGGGCTGATTTTTGGTGATGATGATCTCCTCACCGTAGAGATCATCCTCACCAAAAATCAGTCCATTCCAAAACTTCTAACTCATGTTTTGAAAAATGTTTTGCTAAAAAGTTTGCCATTGAACGTGACCCATATATATATATATATAGGATTAGGATCCATATACACATAAAGCTACTCATAAAGCTACAAAGTGTTTTGTCTTATATGGGTAAAATGTTTGGAATGGGCAGATTTTTTGTGAGGATGATCTCTATGGTGAGGAGATCATCTTTGCCAAAAACCAGCCCATTATGAAACTTCTAACCCCATGTTTACAAGTTGAAAAATTTTAGACCATCCAATTTTTTTAAATCACTTTTGATGGGGTTAGCAGTTTTGGAATGGAATAATTTTTTGCAAGGATGATCCCCTCACCACAGAGATCATCCTCACAAAATAACCATATAAAACAAAAACGTTGTAGCTTTATGAGTAGTTTTATGTGTCTACGGAACCCCACCCATATATATATATAATTAACTAGTAAGCCGTGGATAAGATTGAAGAGCGTGAAGATGACTGACTTTGAGGAGGAACATCCAGATTTTGATTGATGGAAAGGGCATTTAGATCATTTTGTATTTGTCTATGGGAGAAGACTGATGTCATGAGTCTAAACACATAGGGTATCTCAAAGATTCACCAACTCTCCTAAAGGCTCCTTGACTTCGGCCTTCTCTAATATACTAAGAAAAATGACTTGAATACCATTGTCTTTAACCATAAATTAAATATAAAAAAAAGCCTTGGATTTCTCTTCCCATAATCAATCATGTTGAATAAAATCTTTTTTCCTAGTTTTCAAACTTTAAAATTAATCTACTTTAACCTTCAAACCTAAAGAACAAGATAGGATGGAGTTAATTTGCTACTTAACATACCTTTCAGTGGACCCTAAATAAATCAAATTGTGGCATCCAAAAACATGATCTGACACCACAAGGTTATAAAGGACAAAATCCTAAGAACTTTGGAAATAAAATAAAAAATAAAAAAAGTTAATTTATACCGTTAAATTTTAGTTTTAAATTTGGGAGTTCGATAGCCATTTATTTTCAACACCTTCGATCAAGCTAAAAAAATATTTATTTTTGAATTTTTGTTCGTTTGGATCTTAGTTTTTTCCATGAAATCTAGAAGAGTGTGGTGTTGGATTTCCAATTTGATAATCCATGTGGGTTCAATGATCCTTGGTAAGATTTAAAATCTTACTGCTTTAGTCATACTAACCTAATCCATAAAGTAAGGTTTGCTCATGAACAACCTTGACAAAATAAGAGAGTTTTGTAATAAAATTGCAATAGATAGCTCTCCCAGGTAAATCTCTCTAAAAGCAATGGATTGAAGATGAGATTAAATAAATTAAATTAATTTACTATAGAGGTTGAATAGCAAGACCTTGAAGATGACTAGTTTGTTTTTTCAAATAAATAAATAAGGGGATTTTGATTTTTTGATTGCATATTAAAAATGAGGGTATTTAAATTTTTTATTTTTTTATAATTTTTGAAAGGGAAAGATCGTAAGTTTGAAAACATAATATTCACCAAAATGAGAGGAGTGTCCAATTTATCCCAAAACATTGAGAGGCAGAGGAGAACATCGCCAATGTTTTTAGATTAATAGATATAACTTGGAGGAGTCATCTTTATTTAAGATGAATTTGAAAATCATGGATAAATGCCAGTCTAATAGTAATGCATTGGGTGCCATGTAGGAAGGAACGGCTACATTAAAAGAATGAAGTTCCATTTCCTAATATGGTATCAAAGTAATTTGATCTTCATTCAGTGCATTTAAAAATCTGATTTTATTGATAATTCTTAGATAAATATCACATACATCTCAAAAAAATATTTATAAACATTACATCAATCAAAATATATGGAAATTACCTAATATAAATATTCTAGAATATCCTAATTAGTATATTTTAAATATCAATAAATATTTTAGAATATATTGCATCATACAATCTTCCATTTGTGATGAGATACACTATCACTTGATATGATATTTCTCATATATTTTAATACAATGCATCTTATTCTCTAACAACTAATGTAATTATAACATTTTTTTTCCCCTTACTGAATGAACTTGTATATTATTCCAACAAATGGATAAGCAACCATTCTTACTTTCTTATGCAGAGTGGAAAGGGAAATCCATCCCTTTCACCAAAGGTTGCAGCTTTTACCAACTCTCAAAAAAAGGGGACAGACTAATTATTACGTAAACACGCAACTATTTCCATTACCACCTTAAATTTAGCGTTCCAGCTTCCATTATTATTTACTTATATAGAAGATTAAATGATTGATTTTTAATCTATGTAGGAATGCTTGTGTCTTAATCGAGTCGCCCATCAAACCCGGACCACTGGCACTGGTAATTCCATCAAATCTTTTGCTTAGCTGCTCTCTTATCCCATTCAAGTTGTTCTTGAAACTCGTTTTATTTTTGTTAATCCCTAGAGAAGTGATCGAACCATAATTTAAAAATTGCTCAGTAGACTCAAAAATTGGCCAAATCGATTCATTTTTATTTTTAGATGACTTGGCTTCAAAACTTGATGGAGCCAACTCGTTGGGTCAACTTGAAAAAATCACTAAGTCATCTCATCCAATTGCAGAGTAAGCTTGAAAATGCACCAAGTCTACATGACTACAAAACTTTGATTTTTCTCCTAAAATTCCATCATCTTCAAGCTTTCAAACATATTCAACTTTGTCTATAATCTATCATATTCGACCTCTAAAGGAGAACTCTTGATTTGTCAACTAAGAAATCATCGTCTACCATCCAAAATCTTTTCTTGCTCCTAAGGTAATATGATGCGGTCGTATGACATAGATCTTTAGGTTGAAGAGGAGGGTGCAAAATTATACTTTTAGTAGTTGAAAATGACTAATTTTGTGAAGAAAAATTAAGGATATTATGATAGAGTTCAAATTTAAGGTCATTTTCTATGGATCTCTTAGTGACGATTGAGATCAAAAGGTTTATCATCAATCTGAAAACACAAGGGCATCTCAAATATTTATCAAAATGTGAATGGTATGTCTAAACTACCCTTTTAATTTAATATTTTTAGTTGACTCCTCGGATCAACTCTGCAGTTTTTAATTTGACTCCACTCAGTAAGTCAAATTTAAAAAATGAGTTTGGATCCATAACAATGTCCCCTTCCTATAATAAAGGTAAAGTGTCTACATGACATGTATTTGTTGGTGTTTAAAACACCTAGGGCCCTTAACCAAGCCGACATCCCAATGTGTTTGAAATAAAAAAATGTCACGTATACACCTAATTTTCTTATAGGAATGGGACACCGTTTTGGATGGGAATTCTTTAAAAAGAGGCCTAGGATCCAATACAGTGTCCCGTTCCTATAAAATAGGTTAGGTATCTACATGGCACGCTTTAGTTGGTGTTTAAAATACCTTAGGCTCGTAATCAAACCATTCATGCAACCCAATGATCAAATTATGCCACATTGACACCATTCATATCTATATAAACGAGACACCATATGGGATCTCGACTTTTAAAAATATGGATAAAACTTGCAATAATAAAATAAAAAACCAATGAAACTCTTGTCAATCAGTAAAGCATAAATTAACACTTCAAAATCGCTCGTTGGACAAATAGATCTGCTTTGAATCTTTGCTGGCTTGCCGCCACCAACCTAGGGCATTGATGAGAGCCGTCGATGTCATAGTTAGATGATAAGAAAATGAATAATCGCAGAATAGCCAAAAGCACTTTACACTTAATACCATTAGGTCTCTATTTCTATGAGTCTTCTCTAATTATCACGATTTGATTGTTTTCTTGTACCACTCCTTCTTTCTATGATTGCAATGATCTTTCTCATGATCATGATTTCATCTCTACTTGATCCCTTGAGCACCTCCCCGGATGGGGAATGCCTGTCATGATGTACCATGGCTTATGACACACCTCGGTGTGTGCATTGATGGGGGGTGAAACACTCACTTCATGAAAAAAGGGGTATATTGGACATCAAGGACCATCAAATTTCAATAATTTATCCAAATTCGACAGACCTTGCTGATGAATTTAGCCTTTGTACACATAGTGACTCAAAGCAAGTGCAACACAAGATATACGTATGGTTCATATTGATTCTACATTGTACCAAATACAACAAACGCAAACAAAAATTAGAGAACTTTTATTGTCAATTCAACTTTTTTATTTTTACACACCAATTATTTATGGGATTTTTCCCAAAAAATGATCAATTAGGGGTGCAAGTTAATTCGGTTCAAACCAAGAACCAAATCAAACCGTGAGATTTGGATTGGTTTGGTTCGGTTTAAATTGACAATGGTTCGGTTTCGAGTTGAAAAAATGGAGAACCGATGATTCAGTTTAGTTCTCGGTTTAGACTTTATTATAACCGAACTAAACCGAAAATCGAATCCATATAAGATTTTTTTTAAGAACCCTAAACGTCACTCGTTCTTTCCCTTTACTCTCACTGTCGCTCTCATCTCTTGCAACCAAACCTACGGCTATGGGCTCAAATCTGACAGTCGGCATTCGGCGGTCCTCCCTCC